>NC_081417.1:87403435-88038435 GCF_949786415.1 Peromyscus eremicus | reverse complement strand
GGTTACAGCAAAGCAGAAAAACCTCTGCCACAGGCCTCAGATGCTACCTGATGGCATTCTTACTTGGCCTTTGGATTGTGGAAGCTAGCAGTCTGTTTCCAGATTCCAAAATGATTTATCCGATAGCTACAAGGACTTCACAACAATCACAGAGGTGGGCAATGCATGGCTACTTAGGGGAATAAAGAAAGTGAAAGTGCAAACTGATTTAATTGGCCAGCAACATCCCAGGCACCAGACTCATCTATAGTCTAATCCACCTAGCAGAGTGTTAAACACAGGTGCAGCTGCTTTTATGGAAATTTCAGTTCACAAAACACTATGGACCCAGTTCAGAGCTGAGCACACTTGGCTAAGGTTTTTCTCAGCATTTTGTCTATGGAACTGGAGTTGTCCTTTTTGAGTTGCCATGATTTGAACATTCTCTCATTCCCTCTCTCTTTCTCGTGTGTGTGTGTGTGTGTGTGTGTGTGTGTGTGTGTGTGTGTGTGTGTTATTGTGTAGTACTGGAGTAGTTACAGTCTCTGACAGCCCTAACAAGGCAAGCTATACTCCTGGTTCTCAATAGGCCAATTAAAGAAACAAGAACAGCGAAAAGCTTAAAACCGGAGATGTATTCAATGTGCCCTCACTGGTAAGAGGAACAAAGAAATCCCATGACCCCACACCCTTGAGGCCCTCCCTGGAGTTTAAAAAGAAAACAAGAGGCAGTCTTGGTTGTGGTGTGGTCCTGTCTGTCACTGGCCTATTATCTGGCCCTAATCTTTCTACAAGGTGGTCTGAGAACTGTACATGATAAGAAAATGGGTTTTACCCTCAGAAAAGGCATAAAGAACTGTTAAGAAAGTTTTACAGCAAAACTCTCAAGTCTGGGATTCTCATCTGCACGAGCCTGGCTATTGTCTCAATATATTAATTAAAGGGAAGAGTGATGAAAAGCAGGTGAAGGATGTTCAACCAGAGCTTCAACCAATTCAAAAGTATGAAGAAAGAAATCCATTAACTCTGAATCCACCTTTAGGGTGCTGGCATGAGCATTTATGTTTAATAGATATGCACAAAGGCCAGTTGTTCTGGTCAAGATGTGACTCTTGTCTCAGTTCCAGCTCTGAAACATGGTCCTAACGTCTGAGGGATGAGGGAGTCTCAGTACGATGATTGTTTGAGATGACTGCAGAAGGAAAGACAGACCAGAAAAGTGGCAGGTTCTACATCAGAATAGATTTGCCCCAGGACAACCTGAAGAAGTGGAGTCTATAGACCAATCACAGAACTGGCTGGTGGCTGACAGATTAGGGATAGTTATAAGGAGAAAAGTGGGACTAGGGTATGAAAATTGAGGTCAAAGATCGACCATTGCTAGGACTGGTCACAGAAAGTGACTAGTGAGTAAAAATATTGGGGGGAAGGATAACCATCTCTTAGGGCAGCCATTTTCAGGAGGTATGAGGGAGCAAGCAGGGGCAGGAATCCAGAGAAATAAGTCTGATTACTATGGTTTTGAGAAATTGCCACCACACAGTCAAAATGGAGAAATATTTCAAAATGGTATGACCATGGCTACCAGTTCCTGCCTGGGGGTGCTCTCATGATAGGAAGATGGGTCTTTGAGGCTCTGTTGTTTCTAGAATTCAAAGAGACTGCAAGTTTAGGACAATGAACTCTGAGGACTTGAAAAGGGACATTGTAAAAATTGAGAGTAAAACTCCTCATTTATTTTTCTCTTTGTACCTTGAGGGTGATGGGATGCTTTAGAAATCACCTGGTTATAGATAGATACTCCTGAGGTAAGTAGGTGACTGACCCAGGAGACTTACACAATAAAGTCTGAGATACTGGGTTTTTATCCTATTTTTAGTAATCTTGTGGTCCAAACTGAGGACTCAGTGCTTATTAGAAAAGGCAGTTTCTAGGTACCCATTAAAGAACCAACCATTCCAACACAGCATGATGAACACAATAGAAATTATCTTAAATTCTGCCCTACAGAAATTGTGATGCATACCCCTGTGTGGCTGTTAGCCACTGTGTCCTAATATGCTACAACATCATAAAAAATTAGTATAGACTCTACAGTGGGCCATTGTGTATACTTTCCTAGTTCTTCTGGTTAATAATATTCCTTAAAACATAAGAGTGCAAGGGTGGTGAAAATACTGACACACAAAAAGAAGAAAATCAACAGGAAGTATTAGAATTACAGAATTTTCATGCTACTAGATGGAAATTGGGGGTGATTTAAAATAATTATTTTCATTATACAGGGGATGAGATGTTATGATTATGTGTACCAAATGGCTTGTGTAACTGTGGAAATAGCCCCTGCTCTGCTGATAACTAAAACTTTCCTGAGTTTCAAAGGTAGATGACACTAGACACATTAGTACCACCTACTAGAGTGCTGGAATGTTCAACCATGGATGGTGGTGTTTTTGACAGGTTATTTATTTTAGCTTCCTTGACCCTATGAGATAATTACAAGCTTGTGTTAGAGCTTGGAGAGCTGAGGCTTAAAATGATTTAACTGACTTGCTCAAAGTTTCATTGATCAGCAGAAAGCATGCTCTATTCAAGGCCATTTTAAATGTGATTAATTTAAATTCATAAGTTTTTTTTAGCAATGGCATTTTCATTTGCTAATAAGTGTCATATTAATTTGTTCATATTGAGAACTTGAACTAAGAATTAAAAATCAAATACAACTTTCCTTAGGAGTCATTCTAAATGTTTCTGAATACACTGTACAATTTTACTATTCCAAATATTAAATAGACTTACTATTTGGGTCTCTGGAGGCCCTACTGTACTAGCCTCCATGTATTTGTTCTTTACTTTAGTTCTGAAAGTAAACAAAATTGGATATGAGAGTGATTTTTGTACTTATTCCCTCCAAGTAGGCTGTGGTGGTGATCGGCCTTGATGGTTGTCAGTTATACTTCACTATGCATGAGAGGCAGGCACATAATGTTTATTAACAAACAGCCAGTTTATTGTACTCAATTTTCAAGTGAGATAGGAGGTAACCAATCTTTATGAGCAGTGAACTTTCATTAGTATCTACATTAAGAAATAGATATGGGCTATAATTCACAGGATTATAATCTCTTTACTGCCAGGTTTGCAATTCATTTATCTGGAGAACCTCATGTGCCTTTGATTATTCATTGGATTGTGGGGTGGGCTAGCTTCAAAAGTGTTCATTAATCCTTCTGTGCCTCAGGGTACTCAGCATGGTGTCTGCACTGCAGTAGTTTTCTAGCTGAAGATTTTAACCAAAGAAAGGGTTTGTGGGTTGGGAATCACTTCCCTACAAATGGTAGAGGCATCACATCACTTTGGATTCAGATATAGATCCCTGATGTTTTATCCCTGACCCTGTCTATGCCCCTTCCCTGCAGAGCTGCTTCCATGCAGCTGTTTTCTCTTCTCATATATCTGTGTTTCTGTACAATAAGGAGCTAAACATTTGGAGCTAAAGATCAGGGTACAAATGTTTCCATAAAAGATGAGGCAGATGCACAGATGTGAACATTTCTGTTGACCAAAAAATATATCTCCTTTTACCCTCAGCAAGCCTGAAAATAAATTTGGAATGATATTTTCTGTCTGTAGTGGCTGCTACTTGCCTTCTTGCACTTCATAACTCTCCTCCAGATGGCAAGTTCTCAGACCTTGTTGAACATTATATTCATCTGGGGAGCTTTAAAACACTTGCTCCCTGGTCCTAACCCTGAAGAAGGAGGATCTAGGCTACATATATTTAAAGATTTCTTCATTTTACTGGGCACGTATGTTTGATGGCCAGAGTCCATAGGCAAAAATCCCATTTCTTCCTGGCACTTCTTCCTGACATCCATTGGATCAACTATAACGGACAGAGCTGCCTTCTAAGTCAATTTATAATCTCTAAGTCTCTTTTTCATACTCAGTACCATTGTCTGGAACTTTGCTTTCTGGTGAAACAATTAGAATCAGCCATTTCAAAACCTACCCTTGGTAGAAAGATTATCTTGGTTTAAAGACATCTGAGATTGCAGAACAAAACTTCCCTGGAGATTTCTTTCTGTGAAATCTGTGACTAAAAGCTGTGACTTCCTGAACTGAGAGTTCTACGTATTATTCCTTAGTAATGATGAATGAAATTGCCCTCAAGTCTCTTCTCCAGGGAATGCTATGTTCTCAATAAAGGCCAAAGGATTGTTCATGTCTACATAAGAAGACTTCTCAAACTTTCTCAACTTCTGAAAGCTCATTTATCTATATAAAATTATATATGTACTTTGTATGTGCCTTTACCTTTCTCCCCTCACTCATTAAGATGGAATGTGGCAGGGTCCTGTGAAGATCCCTTTGAGGGGGAAGAGGCAAGTAGGCACAGAGTCAATGACACAGACTCTGGGAGGATGCTGGTTAATAAATAAACTGCTTTGGCTTATGGCTAGGCAGCTTAGAGGCAGGTAGGAAATCAAAGGAGAGAGAAAGGAAGGAGAAAGGCAAAGTCTAGGGAAATGCCAGCACCACCAGGAGAATCAAGATGTGAAAGTACCAGTAAGCCATGGCCACATGGCAACTTATAGATAAATAGAAATGGGTAAAGTTATAAGAGCTAGGTAGCAAGAAGCTTGCCATAGGCTATACAGTTTGTAAATAATATAAGCCTCTATGTGTTTACTTGAGTCCAAGCAGCTGCAGGACCATAGGTGAGAGAGATTTGTCTGGACCTTGGGGGGCTGGGCAGGATGCAAGAAACTTATGGCTACAGGTAGGTATCCTTGGCTGGTTAACCACATTGGGGCCCATATTAACTGTAAACACCATGGTGGGCATACACAGAAACATAGGTGGAATAGGCTGGGAGATAGCTGCTGGCTCAGCAGGCAGACATCAAGGGAAATCATTCCATGGATACTACAGTGGTGGGGGTAGCTGCTTGAGGCATGTGGGGAGCTGAGAGAGGGGCTGCCAGTATAGGGTTAGTGCTGATATAATAATTTCCTCTCTCTTTCCATACTTTCCCTTTACCTTATGTCTATTTTCATCCATCTCCTTATCAGCAGAGACAGAGGAAATATCAGTCATGGATAGAACGGAGGTGATAGATAAGTTGGTGTTACAATGTTCCTGGCAGTGCTTATTGTGGGCCTTAATGACCTCCTCAGTAGAGGAGGACCTTAGACTACCAATTATAGCCAATAAAATGGGCATACACATGCACCACATGAACATGATGCTCATGGAGGCAAGAAGAAGAGGTTCCTATCCCCTGGAGCTGAAGTTACAGGAGGTTGTGAGCAGCAAGCACTCTTAACTGCTGAACCATATTCCCAGACATCACAACCTACAAGCATATGCATACACACACACACACACACACACACACACACACACACACACACACACCTAAAAATAGTCAGACTGTGGCACCATTTCTTGAGGGTCCAGGCCTTATATGAAAATGCCAGGTGAGGCTGAACAAAAGTATGTGCCACCATACTATACAGGCAGACTCACAAACAAGAAAAACAACAAGGAGAAGAAAGGGAGGTCCCAATGCGTATCTGCTGAAAGGACAAAAAGCACACAACATTGAGGGATCTACTCATCAAAATACACCATTCAAGGGAGCACTCAACCAGTGCCACCCATGAGCAAAGGGAGATAAGCAGAACCCTGTTTAGGTGCCAGATGTGGCAGAGTCCTGTGAGGTTCCCTTTGAGGGAGGGGGCAAGTAGGCACAGAGTCAATGACACAGACTCTGGGAGGATGCTGAAACAACAAGCTCAGTTTATTCAGGAAGAGACAAGCCTTAAACACCCTCTACCTTGATTTGGGAAAAGGTCTGATGAATATGCATCTGCTTGTGTGACATGGCTGCTTTTCATTAGTCCAGGTCATTTTAGACGGTGTCTCAGCTGCTGTTGCTAAGGCCCTTAGTCAGACCCAGGTTGGCTCTCAGGAAGTATCTTATGCACATGCTCTCATTACTGGTTTGGGCTGGTTGGCACTCAGGCCTGTTAGGGCTGAGTCATCCCACAATAGAAGACAAGTATTACATTCTAATCATCACTGATGACCTGCTTACAAAATTTACATATATAAATAAATACTGTCTTTTTTATTAATTTGTCTTTTATTTATTTAATTTGAAGACTTTGAATTAAACCAATGAGAAAAGAAGAAGTTTTTCCTCTCCCACACTGGGACATTCTAGTACTTATCTTTTCTTCTGATCTTTCTGTTCCTATTACTTGATCACTATCTATGAGGGTCTAAAAAGTGTTCCTCTTAAGCTCAGCTATCTGAATGCTTTCCCTGATTGATGGTGCTGTTTGGAGGGGTGGTAGAATATTTAGGAGTAGAGATTTACTACAGGAAGTGTGTCACTGGGGTAAGGTTTTGAGAGCTTGTAGCCTCACTCACTTCCAGTTCACTAACTCCTTTTTGTGTATGGATAGCTATGCCATCTCTCAGTCTCCTGCTCCAGCTACATATTACCATGCCTCACTCACCATTATAGTCTCTTCCTCTGGAACTGTAAGCCCAAATAAAGCTCTTTCTGTGTCACATGTTGACTTGGTTATGGAGTTTTTCCAACAAAAAGTAACTAATACAGAAGTTGGTACAAGAGAATGGGCAGCTGCTATAAAGAACTGGATTGTGTGGTTTTTGGAGAAATGTGTAAGACTTTGAACTAGAAAAGTAGTTGAATGCTGTAAGCAAAGCCTAATGGGCAGTTCTGGTAGGATATGGAAGAGCAGTAGTACTGAAAGCAATATGGACAAAGGAGGACTAGCTTAAGGTGTCTCGGAGGGAAACAACGCCTTTACTAGTAATATGCTAAAGGCCATCAAATTGATATTTTGTCATGACATCTGGTTGTTTTCTGGCCATGTCCTGATAATTCAGGGAAGGCTGGTTTAATGGTAATGGAACTATTTCTTGATGGAATAAATTTCAAGAAAGCATAATGTTGAGTCTATGGAATGGTTATTACTAATAACTCTTATATGGGTCTCCATGAAAAAGAGCAAGTGAGTAAGAAAAAAAAACACAAAATGTACAGCTTGGAAGAAAAAAGAGCATCAGGAAGCTTAATGTAACAGCAAAGGCATGTGCTGAAAGAGTATTGTAACTGTTAAGTAGATTAGTGCTATTCAGATAAGATTTCCCACTTTGCACTTGAGCAATGGGAAAGGCACCCTTAATGGCAAGACCTCATCCTGTTAAATTTACATTTTTGAAAAAAAAAAGGGTCTAGGCGGTTTCCTGTTCCTCGAAACCAATTGTATACAAAAGCCTTTTCTTTCTCTCTCTTTTTTTTTTTTCTTTTTCGAGACAGGATTTCTCTGTGTAGTTTTGGTGCCTGTCCTGGATCTCGCTCTATAGACTAGGCTGGCCTTGAACTCACAGAGATCCACCTGCCTCTGCCTCCTGAGTGCTGGGATTAAAGGGGCTCACCAGCGCCGCCCGGCTACAAAAGCCTTTTCAAATGTGGCCCAACAGGTTGAATGTCCATCTTGAGCTTCCAGCCAAAGTGGGCACTGTCATCTATGTAATATTTGAATGAAAAAAAAAAATTTAAAAAAGAGCATAGCTGATCCTAGATATGGTGGATGAGAAAGTTTATTGTAGAAAACAGGATGATATAGCCAGAGACAGAAACATCTGGAAGATTCTAGTGAGGACATGACCCTGAGCTATGTGAGGAGAAGGGGGAGCAAAAGGGAGAGGGGAGAGGTGGGAACCAGGTGTAGCAGCTAGGAAAACAAAAGGTAAAAAGAGATTGGTAACAAAAATGCCTGGATTATATAGGGAAGAGCCTCTGGGAGAAGGGTGGGTATGCCAGCCATACCCTGTAACAGACAGAGACTGAGGACTGCTGGGAGAACCTGGCAGCCAGGTCCACTTTGATATGGTAAATAGGCACCTAAGCCATTTGTCTTCAGAGTTTAAGACTTAACAATATTGACTATGGAGTCATGAAAGATTTGAGAATGAGGGGCTTGTAGATTTTTTTCCTCTGAAGTTACAGAGAGCACATGAATCCAGGCAACATGTGGTAGGGGAGTTCTTCTCTGAAGGCGCTGAGAAACCATTATATGAAACAATTAAGATGAATCCTGGATTTCAGGGAAGATCACAACTTCATAAACATGGCTGACCACAAAACATCTGCCAAGAAGGCATGCACACAGGGAATGGAACTAGCCCAAGAGAAAGCTCTCTTGCAGGCAGTAGAGCTGGAACAATGGGCCTTCTAGAGTGTACCGGAAAGTTTTGTGTAAATGTGACACAAGCTAAAATCATTTGAGAGGAGGGAATCTCATTTGAGAAAATGTCTCCATAAGATTGGGCTGTAGGCAAATCTGAAGGGCATTTTCTTAATTAGTGATTGATGGGGGAGGGTCTTGCCCATTGTGGATGGTACCATCTCTGGGCTAATAGTTCTGGTGTCTATAAAATAGCAGGCTGAACAAACCATGAGGAGCAAGCCAGTAAGCAGGATTCTTCCATGGCCTCTGCATCTGCTTCTGCCTCCAGTTTCCTGCCGTGCTTGAGTTCCTGTCCTGACTATCTGGAATAATGAACAGTAATTTGAAAATGTAAGTCAAAATAAACCCTTTCCTCCCCAGTTTGCTTTGGGTCATGGTCTTCTGTCACAGCAATAGAAACTCTATCTAATAAGATGTATAGACATTGAAATTCAAGTCCTAGACACAGGATATGAAGCTACAGGATTTTTATTTGTCGTTCTGGGTTTTCATCTTGCTTTGGTTCAATATTTCCTCACTATAACCACCAATCCTTCATTTTGGAATGATAATATATATTCTGTGCCATTATGTGTTCCAAGTATATAACATGGTGTTTTTGATGTTTACATGGGGTCACAGTTAAGAGATTGCTTTGAGTCTCAGAACAGATTTTGGGCTTTTGAATATTATTGACACTGTTGAATACTATGAGGACTTCTGAAGATGGATAAATATATTTTGCATTATAATATGGTGATGGGTCTATGTGTGTGAGTTGGGGAGGGTATGTGGAAGAATGGAATATGATGGTTTTAATGAAAATATCTGCCGCAGGCTTTGGTATCTGAACACTTGCTCCCCAGTTGATGGCACAAACATGATACCATGTTTTGGTAGATGTTGGAACCTTTAGGAGCCTTGAAGGAGGCAATTCAACATTGGGGCAGGTTTCAAGTGTTGACAACCTTGTTCTATCTACATTCCATTTGATTTCTTCTTCTTCTTCTTCTTCTTCTTCTTCTTCTTCTTCTTCTTCTTCTTCTTCTTCTTCTTCTTCTTTCTTCTCCTTCTCGGTCTCCTCCTCTTCCCTTTTTTGTTGAATATAGATGATCTCTCAGTTTCCTTTCACTATACTCCTACCCCATGCCTGCCATTTGCCAACATACCTCCCTGCCAAAATAGATTCTTATCCTTCTGTAACTATAAGTCAAAGCAAATGTTATTATTTGTTGTTGCTTTGAGTCATGGCCTTTTATCACAGCATTAGAAAAGTAACTCTTATACTGCCATAGGAAAATCTTTTTAGAACACAATTTTAAGATGTTATCCATTTTTTTCTAAAATTCTTCAATTATATATCAGAATTTCTGGTAATAGTTGTATAACTCTTTACTTTCTGAATGTTATCTGCTTTCCTAGCTTCATGTTCTATCTTCTCATCTCCATTTACACTGTAAACAGAATGACTGGTTTTCTCATGTTTTCTTTTCTTTTCTTCTATGACTGTTTCATGTCTCCATCTCAATAACTCTGTACCTGAAACCTGCCATCATTCCCCAAGCTGAAGTAAGGACCTTCCTGCTCTCTGATACTTTCATAAATTGGACTTTGCTCTATCATGCCATTTACCAGACCTAGTGGCCATGAAGTCTGAAACTAAGCGGTGAGTATGCAGCTTGTTCATGTAAATGGATGAGGTGCCTCATACTGTGCCAGGTACATGTATCAATGTTTTACCAATCTGCATCAAAAGTACAGAGGAATAGAGGAATAGTTGGAAGTGTTAATTTGTCAGCATGAAGGTTGTTTCAACTGACTTGACATAGAGTATCACATAAATGATGCATGCCTCTTCCTACATTCTTGAATATAGGGATGAACATATGTTTCTCTGATTCTGAAGCAGGACAGTAGATGTCACATACTCTTTCTTTCATGGATGGGGCAAATGTTCTTCTTGACATGCTATGGGATGTTTGAACCACATCAGTGTAAAGCATAGAATCTATAAATGATAAGACTTCATTCTCAGGCACCAGGTTTAGCATTTGCCAAAAGAATTCTGACTCAAAGTCTTATTTTCCAGTAAGATTTACTTATTTATTAAAACACTTCATTTGTTTTTTCTTTTTAATTCCATAATTCTAAGAATTGTCTGAACTACTTAGGAAGTCCTGCTTGGTGAAGGAACTATTATTTTTTTAAAAATGGAGTCATTTGTCCAGATATTTATTCATTTAACAACTTCATACATTCATATAATGAGATATTGTAATTTCTGAGCCTCATCCCTCTCCTGACAGAATATATCTTAAGTCTACCTCCAAATTTCATGTCTTTTTGTAAGTGTCCCACTGAGTTTTATAGTATAAGTTAATTGCCTGGGAATAAATGGGAATTTTTTTTAATGGATCAAAGGAGAGGAGTCTTTCATCCAAAAATATTAGAATGAAGGAACTAAACAGCTTCCTTGTTTTTCTAGGGCTAGGGGGAAATTTTGTTTGGATCTTAATGTGGAGAAACAGAAAAATTTTAATTCCTGTGGAAGAAAGTAAGACATTATGAGCCTTGTGTGCATATTGAGAATGTACAGAAAACTCATTATTAGACAAAAATCCCATTATTTATGTAGTTCCTATCATCCAATAGTGATGATAAAGTTGTTTACACAGCTTTGCACAGAATAGGGAAGTACTATGTCTGCCAATGATGGAAAGGACTGGCTGGGTGAAAATATTGGTTTCTTCTTGGTTGTGATGCCTTCCAATATAACTTTCTCTCTTACACAGACTACCCCTTTACTGTCTGTGTCCTATATTTATTTGTGAAATTCCATAGTGCTGGGTTTGCTTCCTCTCCTGCCAGCCAGGTAGACCAACGTGATGCTGATCCTCCACTAGCATTCCTGAGGCTGTGATCTTGAGATTCTTTGAAGCTCAGGTCACTAGTGTGAAGATATTGTGCATTCACATGGAAAGTAGCTAGCATGTACAAGACTCATTTTTCTAACCAATAAAGCAGAAGATGCCAAAAAGAAAGACAGTGGCAAAGACATCAAGTGTTTTTCCTCATGTGAGGACTGAGGCAATCAGGTTGTTCCCACAGGTGAGCTATAACATTGATAGGGTGGGTTTTCATGAGACACGAAGGGTCTGCCTTGAGTACTATATGCTAAGGCAAAGCTTTGGCTTTTTCACGAGTAAGCAGCTTTTGAGCTTCTTTATTGCCAATAATTCCTTTTTATAATCATTCTCCCCTAATCTGTATATTATGTTGCTCATTATGTTAGATCAGAAACAGTAGCTACAACAACAGAAACCCTTCCTGAGTACACTGAATCTCTTGCTAGATCTGTTCATAGGATTATTGAGATAATCTAGGGTTATTAAATAGCCAAAACAATGTGTTTTTCCCAAAAAAAGATGGCTAACGCTATATTTTAGCACCTAGCTTAGTGACTGATTAGAAAATACATCTTGAGAATTTTGAGGAAAAATTGTAGGGTAAAAAGTCCAACCAAAGAAATACACCTTGGCATTGAAACCAGAGCCAAAGAAACAGACCCTGACCCTGATCAACTCAACCAATTCCTGATCAGGAAAACCAACAAATCCCTGAGCACAAAACCAACTTATCCCTGAGCATGAAATCAGCCAATCTGACCAATTACTACTCTGAAAATCTTCACCCTAGAAAATCTCTGCCCCTAAGAAGCTATATATAAGCCCTGCACCTGTTCAATTGGGAGCTGCCATTTCCCCCCTTGGCAGATACAGCCACTCTCCTGAATTCCTCTCTCCCAATAAGTCTCTTGAATGAAGTTTGGGTGACCACCTACTTTCCACAGAGTGAAGCAGATCGGAGTAGTAACAACTTCCCCTGGAACAGGAGCAGAACCGCTATATTCCTACAGGAAACCATCCCCTACCAGAACAGAGCTGTTACACTTACAAAAATAAATGAATGTTTCAATATAGATAAAATTTTACAAATATGTGGGTTAAAATAACTAATAAAGGACAATTCCTCTTGTTGAAAAGGAGAGAGAATTGGGACACTCAGTAAGCAGTGCAAGTATAAGGTTGCTTTAATGAACCTAAGAAGCTCAGAGCATTCACTAGATGGTCAAGGTGGCACACTGACTCATCTGTACTCTGTGAAGCAAAACAGATATTCTGGTAAGCACACGGGCCTGTCACAATTGAGGCACAACTGCTGTTACAGATAGAAAACTGTTGAGATTTCAATCTCAAGTCATTGATTGATTTGCTCAATATATACCTCTTCTGCTGGTAGCTTCCACCTTGGCTTCATCCTGGACAAGCAAGAAGATCAGCACTTTATGTGAGGAAGGCCAATGATGTTCCCATTTCCCAAGGACTACTTCTTTATCATCAGTCATAGTTAAGTCAGCCAGACAAAGTTCCTTCAGCCCAACGACCTGAAATCACAGATTAAGAGCTGAGTTCCAACTCAGGCATCATTTATAGAGGTTACAAGAAGTTCACGCTTTGGTTTTCTGAGATGTCAGCATATTAAAAAAGGGATTTCTTTATCCCCTCTTCTAGTAGTAGATATTAGAAGATGAGAAACTCATTTGGTTAATCAAATGCTTTTGGTCCAGTATTAAAATGTGAAATATTCAGAAACTGTAAACATTGCCTCTAATACTACAGTGCTCCCCTTGACACATATGCCTTTCATTTCTCTTCCAGGAGGCTGAAACATCAGCATGGTAAGTACCAGATTCTGTAGAGAAGAATGACTGTACTTATAGATTTGTTTTGTTTGCATTTATTCAGCAAGATTACTAAGACATAATTTTTTGGGTAATTCTTTTTTTTTTTATTTTAGCTTTCCATGTACCCTTTATTATTTTTTCTTTTCTTTTATTTTACAATATAATTCAGTTCTACATATCAGCTATGGATCCCCTTGTTCTCCCCCCTCCCGCACCCTCTCCTTCCCCCCATACCACCCCCCATTCCCACCTCCTCCAGGGCAAAGCCTTCCCCGCGGACTGAGATCAACCTGGTAGACTCAGTCCAGGCAGGTCCAGTCCCTTCCTCCCAGGCTGAGCCAAGCGACCCTGAATAAGACACAGGTTTCAAACAGCCAACTCATGCAATGAGCACAGGACCCTGTCCCACTGCTTGGATGCCTCCTAAACAGATCAAGCCAATCAACTGTCTCACCCATTCAGAGGGCCTGATCCAGTTGGGGGCCCCTCAGACACTGGTTGATAGTTCATGTGTTTCCATTTGTTTGGCTATTTGTCCCTGTGCTTTATCCAACCTTGATATCAACAATTCTCGCTCATATAAACCCTCCTCTTTCTCACTAATTGGACTCCCAGAGCTCCACCCAGGGCCTAGCCATGGATCTCTGCATCCAGATCCCTCAGTCATTAGATGGGGTTTCTAGCATGACAATTAGGGTGCTTGGCCATTCCATCACCAGAGTAGGTCAGTTCAGGCTGTATCTCGACCATTGCCAGTAGTCTATTGTGGGGGTATCTTTGTGGATTTCTGTGGGCCTCTCTATCACTTTTCTTCTTCCTATTCTCATGTGGTCTTCATTAACCATGGTCCCTCAACATAAATCCAGCTACTCTGAACCTGCTAGAAGAGAAAGTAGGAAGTAGTCTTAAATGCATTGGTATAGGAGATCACTTCCTAAATATAACACCAGTAGCACAGACACTGAGAGAAACAATCAATCAAATGGGACCTCTTAAAACTGAGAAGCTTTTGTAGAGCAAAGGATATGGTCAATAAGGCAAAGCGACAGCCTACAGAATGGGAAAAGGTCTTCACCAACCCCATATCTGACAGAGGACTAATATCCAGAATATACAAGGAACTCAAGAAATTAGACATCAAAATGTCAAACAGTCCAATTAAGAAATGGGCTATAGAACTAAACAGAGAATTCTCAACAGAGGAAACTCAAATGGCTGAAAGACATTTAAGGAATTGCTCAACATCCCTAATTATCAGGGAAATGCAAATCAAAACAACTCTGAGATACCACCTTATGCCTGTCAGAATGACTAAGATCAAAATCACTGAAGACACCTTATGCTGGAGAGGATGTGGAGCTAGGGGAACTCTCCTCCACTGCTAGTGGGAATGCAAGCTTGTACAACCACTTTGGAAATCAATATGGCGCTTTCTTAGAAAATTGGGAATCAATCTTGCCCAAGATCCAGCTACACCACTCTTGGGCATATACCCAAGGAATGCTCAATCATACCACAAGAGCTCTTGCTAAGCTATGTTCATATCATCGTTTGTAATAGCCAGAACCTGGAAACAACCTAGATGCCCTTCAACTGAAGAATGGATGAATAAAATGTGGTTCATATACACAATGGACTACTACTCAACAGAGAAAAACAATGACATCATGAGGTTTGCAGGCAAATGGATGGATCTAGAAAAAATCATCCTGAGTGAGATAACCCAGACTCAGAAAGACAAACATGGTATGTACTCACTCATAGGAGGATACTAGATGTGGAACAAGGATGACTGGACTGCTACTCACATCACCAGGGAGGCTACCTGAAAAACAGGACCCCAAGAAAGACACAGGGATCGCCCAATGATGGAGAAATGGATGAGATCTACATGAACAGCCTGGACATGAGTAGGGAAAATGAAGGGCGAGGGTCGAGGGAAAGAGAGCTTGGGGGAGTGGGAGATCCCAGCTGAATCAAGAACAGAGAGGGAAAACAAGGAATAGGAGACCATGGTAAATTTATTGAATAATTTTAAGAGAAATCTTAGACTTGTTTTTACTTCATGGGATATGCCAATTGTGAGATAAGCATAAACTATTAATGAACTGAGTAAACATGTATTGCATGCTTAGCCTATGCCAAAGAATGCCTTGAGTGTGGAATGCTAATAGGGTTGCCTTAAAAAAAAAAGACAGTGCTGAGGATATGGTGGAGTTGGTAAAGTGCTTGCTGGGAAATCATGAGGACCTGAATTTCATCTTCCAAAGGTGTGCAGCAAAATGAGGTTGGGCATAGGATATTGCATGCGTGTAAACACAGGGCTAAGGCAGCAGAATAAGATCTCTGCAGTTCCCTGGCCAGCCAGCCCAGACTGGTTAACAAGTTCTGGGTCAATGGAGATACTGTTTAAATACAAAGGTGGACAGTGTGTGAAGAATGACTCCTAAAGATTGTGTCTGCACAGATATGAAAATGTACATGCAGACTCAAACACACACTCATATAGATATACTCACATACACACTTTTATTCACTCATAAATACATACTCACACATAGATTTACATGTGCACACACACACACACACACACACACACACACACACAGCATGTATTCAGAAAGAAAGGGTGAAATCTCAGGAAACACCTCCTTTAGGTCATAGTGGAATGAACAATAATTTGATATTATGTGTAATAAGAGAGGGATGTTGTTATTTTTTTAACATCCAATGGTTTTAAAAGTTTATTTATTTATTTATTTTATTTTTTTTGGTTTTCCGAGACAGGGTTTCTCTGTGTAGCTTTGCGCCTTTCCTGGGACTCACTTGGTAGCCCAGGCTGACCTCGAACTCACAGAGATCCACCTGGCCTCCCGAGTGCTGGGATTAAAGGTGTGTGCCACCATCGCCCGGCCAAAAGTTTATTTTTAATAGTGCTTAAGGACAGTCACATGAAGACTCTCAGGCTAGAAAAAACTGAAATAGCTATACCCTTTGTATTGTTTTTTAATATAGTAAATTTGTCTATTATTGAAAATGGGAATTTTTCATGATTATGATATTGTTTTAATTTTATTTTTGTCATTTTAGAAGGAAACCATAATCAACTTTTTGTGTTGAGAGGGGTTTTATTTGTTTTGAATGCCAGCATAATTAGTTTTGAAAAGTTTCATCATACCTAGAGCCAACATTTCTTCCCTGATTTATTTGAAGATGCTTTGAAAGGTACACCCTGTGCCTGATGTAGGAACTATACTCATCTGGAAGCTACTGATGGTCTGGCTTGATGTGGGTAAGGCTTTTTTCTTTTCTTCTGAGAAGATACACAGAGGCTGAACTTTGGAATCACTAATCTATCCTAGGAAATCTCAAATTAAACCTCTGAGTATTGGAAGGATGAATATTATGGTGTGGCTGAAATCTGAGGAAAGGAAAAGAATCTCTTTGTATATGGAAGCAGGAGATTTGAACCCAGGATTTAGTTGGTGAAATGGCCAGTGGCCCTCACTGTCAAAACAAAAATGTATATTTACTATACTTACTGTATAGGAAAACTGGGTCATTCGTACAAAATATTTGTAAAATTTGTACATTTCTATCACTAAATCGTGGCTCTCACCAGTATTTTGGCACAATATCTTTTATGTAACTTGCCATTTAAACGAGAAGCCAAGTCATCACCAAATATTTGGCAGTTACTGGTGTTTCAGTAGAAGACTGACACAAATATTTCTAACACTAAGACAAATGTTTTAGAAATAACTTTAATGATTTTACAGATATGATAGATTTAATGCCTAGAAACTGCATTTAAATTATAATTTAGTTCAAGATACATTTTGATTACATTTCCAATGGCTGTGATAAAGTACCATGACAAAAGCAACTATAGAGAGAAGTACTTTGTTTTGGTAGTTCAACGACACATCTCATCAGGTTAGGTAAGTCATGACAATAGGAGCTGAAGTAGCTCATGTCCACAGTGAGGAAACACACAGGGTAAATGTCTGTGCTCATCTAGCTTCTTTCTTTTGATGTAGCCCTGGACCCAAACTAGGGAAGGGGTGCCTCCTTTTTTAGGTAGATCTTCCCTTCTCAATTAACCTAATAACCCCTCATAGGCATGCCCAGAGGCTAGCCTAATCTAAATAATCCCTCATAACTATAATTGGAGACTGCTTTCTAAGTTTTTCCAGAGCTTGACAAGTTGTCAAACAACATTAATCATCACAAGGCATATTTAAACTCATGTAAAATGTATTTATTGAGAAATATCTTTCTTCTTAGCACATTTCATAAAATAGTGAATTGGAATTCTATTGAACTCTTTATGTCTATAGAACATTCTATTGTTCTAATTCTTGGATTAGAAATTCTCTTGGATTCTGTACATATTAGACAGAAGAGTTATAAAGCTCTACCAAATAGCATTGAAAACTTCATTTCACATACATTCACCCATTCAAATAACAGTAAAAGCAGACATTTTTTTCTGCAATAGTACTGCATTGAGATTTATACTATATAATTTCTTAATTCCAACTTTGTAATTTGTATTTTAAAATAATATGCCTATGCTGTTAATGCAATACCTACTAATACCTGTAGTTATTTGTTATATATCAAAAGCTAATTGATAAATTAATCAATTTCAGACATCATTTATTGTTTGTTATGCTGTATGTCCAATCCATCATATTTCAGTGGAATTTTGTGTTCCCCTAAGAATAGGTAGAATCTATTTCTCTATTCTTTGAATGTTGATTTGGTCATATGACTTTTTTTTGCCAAAGTGTCACAAGAAAATATGATACAAGCCAAGCAGAATGATGTTTGCTTTGTCACTATGTTTGGAAACCCTATAGCTACCCCCTTGTACACAAACCCAAATTATCTTGATATTGGTGTGGAGCTTGGATGACAACTCTTAGAAGCCATTTGACTTTTGGTTCCAGTGTGGGATCCAGAGACAAAACTCAGGTTGTCTGTCTTGCACAGTAATTGCTTTATCTGGTGAGCCATCTCCCTGGCTTCAGAATTCTGTAAATCCTTTAACAACACATTGAATTCTTTTATTAATGATCAAAGAAGTTATACTATAAGTTTTTAGCAATCAAAGCTGTATAATACTGGCATAAATATGTATGTATGTATGTATGTATGTATGTATAGATAGATGATAGATAGATAGATAGATAGATAGATAGATAGATGATAGATAGATAAGTAGACAGATGATAGATAATGCCAGTGACAAAATAGAAAGTCAAGAAATAAATCCATGTGTCAATTGATGTTTGACAAATCTATCAAGAACAGAAAATCAATGGGGCAAAATACAGTTAAATAAACATAGCTGAAAAATCTGATATTTTTCTGCCTATGAATAAAACTACTTCATATTATATAAATAATCAGTTTAAAATAGATTAAAGGCTTAAATGCAAGATCTGAAACTAAATTATTAGAAAAATATGTAAGAAAAATTTGCTTATTGAAATTGGTCTAGATAATCTTGGTTTGGGATAAAGCTCTAAATACATAAACAATAACAACAAAAATGGATACATGAGGTTGTCTCAATTACAAGCTTCTGAGAGCACAACAAAGGAGACCTCAATAGAAGAGAGACTATATAGAATAGGATAAAGTGTTTGCAACCTACCCTAGTGTTAAAGGATTATATACAAAAATATGTGAGAAATATAAACAGCTCAATAACAAGAAAATTAATTAAAAACGGACAAAAAACCCAAATAGACATTTAAAAAGGGCATTTGACCAGCAGATATATGATAAAATGCTCAAAATCACTAATCATCAGAGAAGTGCAAATCAAAGCCAAAATAAGATAGTATTAGGGCAACTATTTAAAAAATACAGAATGATAGTTACTGGTAAAGAGGTTTGGAGGATAATTGTGTATTTTTAAAAAGTTGTGTGTTTTTAGTGGAGTGTAGATTAGTGTAACTGTTATAGAAAAGTGTGGAGAGTTATAAAAACAGTTTAAAACAAAACTACTTCATTACCTGACACACTTCACTCCAGGAAAAATATGAAATCAATATATGAAGGAGATATGGGTACCACTATACTGACTATAGAATGACTCACAAAAGTAAAGATAGGGACCTAGTCCAAGTGTGGTGGTTTGAAAGAAAATTGCCCCCCATAGGGAGTGACACTATTAGGAGGTATGGCTTTGTTGCAGTAGGTGTGGCCTTGTTGTAGGACATGTGTCACTGTGTGGGTAGGTTTTGAGGTCTCCTATGCTTAAACTACACCCAGTGACACAGTTCACTTTATGTTGCCTGTAGATAAAGATGTAGAGCTTTCAGCTCCTTCTCCAGCACCATTCCTGCCTACATGCTACCACATTTTCTGTCATGATGATAATAGACTAAACCTTGGCAACTGTAAGCCATCGAAATCAAATAATTTCCTTTATAAAAGTTGCTGTGGTTATGGTATCTATTCACAGAAATTGAAACCCGAAGATACCAGGCTTCCTTCAACAGACATGTAGATGAAAAAAACATGACATATATAGGAACACTATTTAGCCTCAACAAAGTAAATAATCCTGTCATTTGTAACAATATAGATGAATTCAAAGCAAGTGAAATAAACCAAACACTGAAAAACACAATTCCATTATCCCACTTAAATGTGGGGAACCAGATGGCTACCACAGAGCAGAAGGGAAGAGGGAGTGTGAGAAGTTAGTCAAACAGTATGAGTTTTATGAATAAATTCTAAGGATCCACCTTGCATCATGCAGACTCTCAGTACATATGTATTATAACCTTGAAGTCAGCTGAGAGAGAACTTAAATGTTCTTTTCATGAAAAACAATAAGCAGTTAGGGCATAAAATTGTCAATTAACTTGATTTAATAATTGTATGATGTGTGCATGTATCAAATCACATTGTTCCTTATACACCTATGATTCTTTGACATGTCAAGGGTAGCTCAGTAAAGATAGAAACATGTTTAAAAACGAATAGATTACTGGTTCACTTGGTTAGGGTTTCTATTGCTGTGGTGAAACACCATGACACAAGCAATTGGGTGGGAAAGGGCTTTCTTCACTTATACTTCCATGTAGTAGTGCACCATCAAAAGCAGTCAGAGCAGGAACTCAAACTGAGCAGGTATCAGGAGGCAGGAGCTGATATAGAGCCTATACTACAGTATTGATTACTGACTTTCTCTCCATGGCTTGTTCTGTATGCTTTCCTATGGCACCAAAAGCCACCAGCATGGGAGTAGAATCACTCAAAATGATCTAGGCCATCCTACATTCATAACCAACTAGGAAAACGTCCCACAAGCTTGTGTCTACTGTAGATCATATGGAAGCATTTTCTCAGTAGAGGTTCCCTCCTCTCAGAAGACTGATTTTGTTTCTTTTGTGACCTTCTTCTACACCTCTGTCTTGCTTTCATCTTGTCTGTTGTGCAATCTGGCCACATAACTGTCCCATCCCACTTAATGTCTTCATTGGTTATCTCAAATAAGTTCTTCTAAGTACTTGATAGGTTACTTTGCACTAGTCACTTAGAATGTCAGCCACCATTCTGTGGCTGTAACCAGTACCTGAGACTGTCAACTTATGAAGGCTCATGCTTGAGTTTCTTTGTCAATTTAGGGCTTGTGGTAAGGTGTTATATCATGGCAGAAACCAAGCAATTGGAGGTGGGGTGGGTAAAAGTGGTAGAACTCCCACAGTTCTTTCAGGAGAAAACCCACATCTGAGCACAGGCTGCCTCACTAGGCCTTTTCTCAAGATGTCCCTATGTTCCAATAGTATTTTGAAAACTAAGCCTAGCATGTGGGCCTTTAGTGGCATTCTAGATTCAAACCATTGCATCTCACTTTTCTGATTCTTGGTTTTATCACCAGCTAAACAGAAGAATATTTTGTCATGCTTTAAACTATAACTTTTCTTTGTAAAGAGTGATATCATAATGTCTGAGTTCATAATCTGTGATGTGTGAAATTCAATAAAAACTTATTTGGGGTGAAGAATTAAAACCTGGATTGGGAAAGAGAAGCTGTTGTATTAAATGGAAGTATGACCTCTCCTTTGTAATCTCTTGGGAACCAGACTTTTGGACTGTGTGATACCATAGAGTGCTGGAGAGATTAAATTGAATCTAGAGATTTTAGTTTCAGTAGTCTATCTCTCACTAATTAATGCCTTTCAATAAACTGTTTGGCCTCTTTAAATTTAGGTTTGTTCATTTCTAAAGTGGGGTTGTGAAGGAGAGTGGCCCATGTTCCTCCATTAATAAAAATTCCTCCTTCAATTTCTTTTTCTCCCCACTCCTTCCTCCTCTTCCCTTCTCCTGTTCTCTTTCTCTGCTTCTTCTAATTCTTTTCCTCTTCCTCTGCTTCCTCCCTCTTCCCTTTCCCTGTCTTTTTCTTCTTCTACTCCCCTGTTTCCTCCCATCCTACCATTTCTCTTCCCTTTTCCTCCTCCTCCTCTTTTTCCTGCTTCTTCT
Source organism: Peromyscus eremicus (assembly GCF_949786415.1). Lineage (NCBI taxonomy): Eukaryota > Metazoa > Chordata > Mammalia > Rodentia > Cricetidae > Peromyscus > Peromyscus eremicus. The sequence continues at coordinate 88,016,931 of NC_081417.1, read as the reverse complement.
CCTCTCTTCCCTTGCTCTGTCTCTCCCTCCCAATTTTTGTGCTGCTAGGTGTCTAGCCCAGGGCCTTAAATAGATACTAGCCAAGTCATTTGCCACTGAGCTATATCAATGTAGCTCCAGAATTAAAACCATGGATTATGAAATTTGTTATTTTATTTCTCCTATCAGAGGTAGCTAGCCCACCAAGGGCCAGTATTCCATAAATATCCACAACTTGGTAAAACTTATATGCAAATCTTTTAGTTCTTCCACATGGCAAGGCTTTGTTTAGTCAAAGGCTTCACTGCATTTCCTGAATTGCTCACATGGAGTAGCCAACTCTTTCCCACTCTCTTTTATTTCCTTTGTACCAGTTATTTTCTTTTTTTTCTTTCATTTTTCTTTATTAAGGAATTTTCTACTCACTCCACATACTATCCACAGATGCCCCCTCCTCCTTCCTCCCACCCCCAGCCCTCTTTCCCAAGCCACCCCACATCCCCACATCCCCCAATCCTCCAAATCAAGGTCTCCCATGGGGAGTCAGCAGAGCCCAGCACACTGAGCTTAGGCAGGTCCAAGCCCCTTCCCACTGCATCAAGACTGTTCAAGGTGTCACCACAGGCACCGGGTTCCAGGAGCCTGCCCATAGACCAGGGACAGATCCTGATCCCCCTGCCTGGGTGCCCCCAAACAGTTTGAGCCAAACAACTGTCTTCCGTATCCAGAGGGCCTAGTCCAGTCCCATGGGGGCTCCACAGCCACCAGTCCACAGTTCATGGGCTTCCACTAGAGGACATGCAGAGATGACTCGTCGCACCAGTTCTTTTCAAACTGACTAGTCACAAAATATTGTGAGGTCAGACTTTAAGTGCTGTGAATATCACTCTGTGTAAATAAAATGCTGATTGGCCAGTAGCCAGGCAGGAAGTATAGGCAGGACAAGCAGAGAAGAGAATGCTGGGAAGTGAAAGGCTGAGTCAGAGAGATGCTGCTAGCTGCCGTCATGACAAGGGAGATGTAAGGTACTGGTAAACCACAAGCCATGTGGCAACTTATTGATTAATAGAAATGGGTTGATCTAAAATATAAAAACAGTTAGCAAGAAGTCTGCCATGGCCATACAGTTTGTAAGTAATATAAGCTCTGTGTGTTTACTTGGTTGGGTCTGAGCAGCTGCGGGACTGGCAAGTGACAGAGATTTGTCCTGACCACGGGCCAGGCACGACTAGAGAAAACTATAGCTACATTCAAGCAATGGGGGTGAGACAGTTACCACCTGTCTTAGAATAAAAACCAAGCAACATTCCTGCCCTTCTGTGCTTACTAGCTCTCTTTGGGTTTGGGTTTACCCTCTTCACAAACATAAATTTCCGTGTGGAGTTAGTTTTACTTTGTTCATGTGTTTCCTTCTGTGCCTTGGAGAATGTTTATTTCCAACTGGTCAGTCACCCATAATACACAGGGAAGAGGTTTGTCTTTAGCCTGGTCACATGACATAGAGCTCTGTAGTAGTCAGTAGATTGTTAAATGAATCTAAGACAACAATCTCAAATAAGAACAATGAAACTCATATATTTCATCTCTTCCTGAGTCCTTGGAATATTGCCCTCACAAACACTATGGTGGACTTACTATGTCATTCCCTGCCTGGTTGTCTCCTGTGTCTAGACACACATAGGCGAGAGATAGCAAGCTGTCCAATGCACTGTGGTTTGGAGTCACCTGCCACATGTCTGCCCACTTCATCTCTCCAGTGCACTCACTGGATCAGAAAAGATTAACTTCCCGAAAATGAAAAGGACAGAGAGAAGATGAGCTGCTTATCAAATATGCACATTTCAGATGGAACTTCACACTCCCTAGAAAGATGTTAGATTGCTGTTAGCTCTCTGGAGCACTCCTGACAATGTGTTATCAGGCCATGTTTGCATGACAGAGGCAACCCAAGCAGGAAACATTAAGTCATATGACTTCTAAGATGGAATCAATCAAGTGAGTGGTACAGCTCCTGAAAACTAATTTCACCTTCATAAGGTCTGGTTATCTGTGCAGCTGACATGAGGTTTGTCAGCCCCATTTCAGTCTGACCAAGTTCAGTGCTGCAGCAAGAATTTTAATGAACCCACACTGTAATATGTATGAAAGATGACACTGAGATGAATTTATGAAAAGCCAAGTCCCTATGAAATATGAAAAATTGCTTGTAGGCTCCAACACCAACTTAGCTCATTTGAAATGTCCATTTCAAAGGTCTTCGTCTTTCTGTGATTTATTTTCACACTTGTGCACAGATTTTTATCATATTTAATCACTTGAAAAACCAAAGAAGCTGTCCACAATCAAAAAGTTCAGTGAACGCCTAATTAGATGGGGGCAGAGCCAAGGCCAGTCACATTTTAAATCTTCATCTGGCTATACACAAACGAACTCTTCATATAAAGATGAAAGGACTTGAAAAGAATGGCTGTGTGTCAATTCTGTCCTTGGCATTCAGAAAAAGTTGCTACCTCTTTGTCCTGATGATGGCGTCTTCCCTGTGGTAGTTATATTTATGGATTTTCATTTTCTGTGCAGCAATAGAGGAGTTAGCCTTCTAATGTGGCCATAGGGATCCAATCTAGGGCCTTGGAAGTGCTAAGCAAGCATCCTACCACTGGAGATATATCAGCTATTAATGTATTGAGACATGTAACTCAGACTGGCCTTGAACTCAATGGAGCTCCGACTGGCCTCAATTTCATGATCCTCCTGCCTCTGCCTCTGAAGTGCTGCTATTGCAATGTGCCCTGACACACTGGAATAGAAACTTTTAAAATGTGTCAGTAGATAAGTGCTAAAATCATAGATAGCCTTTTCAAGATCTTGGCTGTATGTGGCATCAAAATCCATTCTTGAGAGTGTGAACCTATTTTCTGAGCCACATTCATAGTGTGGATGCACATTTTATGTGCCCATTCTGGGTCTAGATATCATAGAATACTTAGATATTTCACATGCTACTATAACTGCTCTCTTGTTTTCGGAGGTTCTAGAACTTTGTTTCTTGTAGTTGGATTTTGTTTGTTCTTTTTTTATTTTTTTGAACTTTGCTTTGACATAGTCTTAATCTATAGCTGAGGCTGACCTGAAACTTACTGGTAGCTCGGACAGACTTTGAACTTGAGGCAATCCTTCTGTCAAAGCTTCTCGAATGCTTGGATTATAGTTAGCCACTCTACTAAGACAAAACCATATACCATCATACTCATTAGCCTACTTGTACTTGAAGCTCCTTTCTCAAGAAGATATTGCAATCTCCAGATCATTTTCCCACTTGAAGCTGCTTTAGATCATTAATCCTTCACTAATTGGAGTAGGTAATCTGAATTGTATCTGTCTGGATTGTCTGGGAGTTTACGGCTGTCACTGCCTCTAGTTGTTAGCTACATGGTCATAGACTTTTGAATACCTAGCAATATTTTATTATATTTTAGACATTGTGTATAAAATAGGCCTTCAATGTACATATCATATATAGTCTTTTACCAGAATGCCTTTTCTAACATGTATAGTTTAAGCTCATCACCTCAATTAGACTGTGCAATGGGCTTCAGATTGATCAGACTGGGTTTACCTCTTGTTCTCATTAAATTTTAGTGTTTGAATCTTTAGAGAATTTTATCAATATCTAGTAGGCTTTGTCTTTAAGTCATTGAATGCTCAGAACTGCCCTAAGGGGATTTCTGTTGGTCTGGAGACATAACCTAGTCATAGAGTACTTGGCTAGTTTGTGCAATTCCCAACACAAACTAACACCAAAAAACAACATGAAAAAAAGAGAAATTCAATACAGACCGTAAACTCCTGTCCTCAATATTTTTGAGAAACTAGTCATATGTGCCAGCTGCTGCCACCCTGAGTTTTTTCATCTTGTTACTTCAGATCTTGGCTAATACCAGTCCGTCTCTTGTTTTCTTCTGTCTTCCTGAAATAACTTCTGGCCCAGGTCAAACTTGCAAGGAGAATTCAGCTATCATTTTTTCCCAAAGTTTCATGTGTTGGAAGCTTGGTATTGAATATGACAGTGCAGGAGGCCATAGAAAGTAAAAGGGATGGTGTCTATCTTTACGGCATGTCAGGGGTATGCCTTTATCAGGCATTTTGAACCCCAGTTTCTCTCTGGCTTTCTTATGCAGCATTTCTGTTCTGAATGCTTTTCTGCAATGGACCATGAGACCCCCAGTAAATCTGAACTTCTATTGGTGCTTTGCCCTAGACTCCATAAGTCAGGAGATAAATAAGCTTCTTCCAGAGGCAGAAGATGACTACCCAAAAAATGTCTTTGAAGTATGTGAGGATACCTGCACATATAAACACACAGTGGTAGTGACAGCATGTGCATGAGCCATATAAACTCAAGCCAGACAAAATCCCAACATAGAATGGGAAGGTGGACAAAAGCCCCACTCCCAGTCAAGGATCTATTGGAAACTGAAGGGTACTGGAGGAAGAAACAACTGTTTTAAGAGTGTTGTTCCTAGTAAGTCAACCATGATCCAGTGAAAGTCACACATCCAAGATTGATATACAAGCATCATAAATTAGACTTGGTAGGTGTAAAGAAAAAAAAGAGAAAAAAACTTGGGTACATAGGTAAAGGGAAAGGACCCAGGAGAAACTGAGAGTAGGGTAACTGTGATCAGAACACATTGTATAAAATTCTCAAAGAACTAATACAAAATTAAAAGAAATAAAGTCTCTTTCAGGTATTTTATTAAGATAATGAAAAATGAACTGATTTACTAGAACTTTGAGAGAAAATCTCATAATCCCTTCATGGTGTTTTTTCCAATTACAAATTGTTTTAACATTATCAAATAGTTATTGACTCACTTCTTAAGAGCTAAGTGGGTATTTTGCTCCATGCTGTACTCTTTAATCACTTAACTCCTATTTAATCCTCACAACTACTATGAGTAGGAAGTTATTATTCTCACTCTGTATTTAAGGATCATTATACTTTTTCCTGAGCCTCAAATAGTAGGGAATAGAAGAAGAATTTGAAATGAAAATTTTAGATTCCTCAGGATTTGCTCCTCCTAGATTTTGAAGAAACACTATTACATCCTACAACATTAGCCTGATATTTTGCTGTTTATTGTAAATATTTATTGGGGTTGCTTATACCTGCTTTTTAATTGCCTACTGCTTCTCTTCATCCTGACTTCGATCTGTCTGTCTACAGAAGTCATTTCAACAAGATACACCCTCTCTCTCAACTTCTTCATGTTGTATTGTTTTTAACCTTTTTGTTTGTCAGTTGTTTTTTTTGTTTTGTTTTGTTTTTTTGTTTTTTGAAACAAGATTTTTCTGTGTAGCTCTGCCTGTCCTGGAACTGGCTCTGTAGACCAGGATGGCCTGAAACTCAGTGATAAGCCTGTCTCTGCCTCCTGAGTGCCAGGATTAAAGGCATGCAACAACATGCCTGGCCTGTTTTTGACTTTTTAATTCAAGCACGATGTACTACTGTAGAGTTATATCAAATACATAATTATAAACTCACTGAGTTGTCATAAAAGCAGACTTCCATGCAAGGAATCATCCAAGAAGTTGGACATTTCCATCTCCTGAGATGCTACTGGCAGGAGTTTTCCCAAACTTCCCCTCTCCCCCAAAGGTTTACTTTGCTATAGCTCCTGGTGTAATAGATTAGTTTTTTTCTGTTTGTGATACTCATGGGAAACGGAATTAGGGTCTATGAACTTTTTATTTTCTGACTTCTTTTGTTTACTAACTAGAGGATCATTTATGTTAAAGATATGTAGTCTATTTTCTGAATTATTTAGTGTTTGATTATAGAAATATGCATAAATTAAGAACTTTATTAGGGCCTAATTAATGTATTATAAACTGTGCATGTTGTTTGTGTATGTGTGTATGTGATGTATTGGTTTGTTCATTAGGTGTTACACAATTATGCATGTGTTGTGTATGTGTGTGTAGGCCAGAGGTTGGCACTGAATATCTCTAATTTTTCTCTACTTTATTTGGAAAAGGTTACTTATTAATTTATTTTATTCATTTTACATGGATATAATGTACTTTGATTATATTCATCCCATAACTGTCCTATCTTCCATTCCCACTGATTCTCCTGTCCAATGTTGTTTCTTTCTTCTTCTTTCAGCTTTATTATCTTTTGCTTATTTTTATTCTTTTTGTGAGCCACTGATTTTAATTAGGATTGATTACATGAGTATAGAGAGGGATTATTCCAGAAGCAGAGGTACCTAACCAATGGGTCCACCACTGAGGAAAATGTCTCTCCCTTTATAATCAGCCATTAACTACATTTATATCCCCGGGATTGGAATGGGTCCCTGTGATTTCTTCTACCATCCATGGCAACATACTGATAGGCCAAATATTGATGCAGATTTTATGCTGATAAGCAAATCTACTGAGAGTTCAAGTATGCAACATGTCCAAAAGAAAACATACCAGAGCACCTGCCTCCTTCCTCTGGCTTTTAATTCCTTTTACTCCTTCTTCCACAATGTTTTCTGAGTCTTAAAGTGTGACACAGATGTGTCATTTAGGGCTTAACAGTCAACAGCTAGTTACGCTTACCATTTTAACCAGTTATGAGTCTTTAGAGTGACCTTTACTGATGCCCCATTTCCCTTTATCTGTCATGTGATAGCCCAGGTTCAAACCTGACAATAAAAGGACCCTTATGTGCTGTGGGATGTTCTGTATGGCGAATGTGTTGCTAATTAGTCAATAAATAAAACACTGATTGGCCATTGGCTAGGCAGGAAGTGTAGGCGGGACAAGGAGGAGAATAAAGCTGGGAAGTGGAAGGCTGAGTCAGAGAGACACTGCTAGCTGCCATGATGAGAAACAGCATGTGAAGGTGCCGGTAAGCCACGAGCCATGTGGCAAGGTATAGATTAATGGAAATGGATTAATTTAAGCTGTAAGAACAGTTAGCAAGAAGCCTGCCATGGCCATACAGTTTGTAACCAATATAAGTCTCTGTGTTTACTTGGTCAGGTCTGAGTGGCTGTGGGACTGGCAGGTGAGAGAGATTTGTTCTGACTGTGGGCCAGGCAGGAAAACTCTAGCTACACTTATGTGCTTACATTGGAAACTGGCTCCTTTGTGGTTTCTGGGAGTTTTTCGAAATGGGTACAACAAACCCACAACTTAGGCATCTCTAATATCTTGGGGTCTCCAAGGCAATCCAAGCTTCACATGCACAGTTCCATACAAAGGCCTTCTTGGGCCCTTTTTGCAGGGATACCATTGTCACACATCTAGTCTCAGCGGCTTTTCTTAGTAGCAGAGGGAAATTCTATTATCCCTTTCTTGTATCCATAATTCTAAAGCCAGAACCACATGGCTGAAGCTGCCAAGTTCTTGTGATTACTGGAGTTGAAACATGCCCCCTTTTTTCATATACATTTTCATAGCTTTCTGTATTTGATGGATTCCTTTACTTCCTGAGCTTGGCTGTCCTGGAGCTTGTGCTGTAGACCAGACTGGCCATGAACTCAGAGATCTGTCTGCCTCTCCTTTCTGAGTGCTGGGATTAAGGCTGTTGTCATCAAGCCTGGCCCTAAGCTTTTCTTTAATTCCTTTTGGCATGCCAGAAACTTAGCTGGGTGGGGGTTTGCCCTTTATTGCATGTAGCATCAAGCTTTCTTTTCCTTTGTTTAACTCCTTGAGCAGGGGACTTAGCTCCATTACGCTTCCTGTTGTCCCCTTTTTCCTCAAACTGTACATTTTGTATTTTTCCTTGCTCATCTTTCTTCTTTTCATTACAGATCTGCATAAAATTATCCAATATTAACCACATGACGGGGTTAATTCTAGGCTGTCTTGCAATTTCCTCTGCAAATACCATTATTCTAAAACTCTTCAATTTAGCCTCAAGTAGACTTTTCAGACAAGGACAAAAGGCAGCCACATCTTTGCCAAAATATCACAAGAATGTCTCTAAGCCACATACTAATATTTTTCCCTCTGAAAATTTTTTTGTTTTTTTTTTTTTTTTTTGTTTTTTTTTTTTTTTTTGGTTTTTCGAGACAGGGTTTCTCTGTGTAGCTTTGCGCCTTTCCTGGAACTCACTTGGTAGCCCAGGCTGGCCTCGAACTCACAGAGATCCGCCTGGCTCTGCCTCCCGAGTGCTGGGATTAAAGGCGTGCGCCACCACCGCCCGGCTCTCTGAAAATTTTTTGATCTGGGGCTCCACAGTTCAAATCACCCTCAACACCACTGTCTTCCATGCACCTACTAAGATGGCCAATTAAACCCTGCATAAAGTATCCAATAACTTTCTAGTCCAAAGTCCCAAAGTATTCCAGATTCCTCTAAACAAAAGCATAATCAGGTTTACCACAGCAATATTCCAGTCTCTGGTACTAAATTCTGTCTTTTTCAGTGTTCTATTGCTATGAAGAGATAGCATTGATCACGGCAACTCCTATAAAAGAAAGCATTTAATTGAGGCTTTTTACAGTTTCATGGAAAGAAGCATGCCAGCAGACCTGGCACTGGAGAGGTACCTGAGATTTCTACATCTGGACTGACAAGCAGAAGGAAGAGAGACACTGGGCCTGGCTTGAGCTTTTGAAACCCCAAAGCCCACATTCAGTGGCACACTTTCTCCAACAAGGTTACACCTCCTAATCCCTATCAAGTAGTTCCACTCCCTATGAGTAAGCATTAAAATCTATGAAGTTATGGGAGGGGGTCATTCTCATTCAAACCACCAAACTTGCTTTGTATCCTAATATCTGATCTACTTTAGACAAAGTCCCATGGGTTGTTGAGAAAAAAATATCTCTAAAGTTTGGGTGGAATTTTCTGTAGGTGTATGCTGTCTATTTGATCTATGATTGCTTTTAATTCATATATTTCTCTGTGTTTTGTCAGGAAGAACTATCAGCTGGGGGGAGTGTTGTATTGAAATCACACACTACTATTGTATTAGGGTTAACCTGTGACTCTACATTTAACAGTATTTGTTGGATGACATTGGGTGCACATGTTTGTTGGGATGTATGTGTTTAGAATTAGAAGAGCTTCTCAATTAATTGTTTCCTTAAACATTACAAGGTACCCTCACTTACCTTTTCTCAGTGGTTGTCATATAGAGGTCTGTCTTATCAGACATTAAAACAATGACAACTGTTTCCTAGGTCCTTTTGTTTGGAATACCCCTTTTTTATCTTTTCCCTTCTCATAGTGTCTGTCATTTGTGGACTAATATGTTTATTTTGATTAGAGTTGAGAACAATAATATTCCAAATTAGTATAGAAAGATATGTTTCAATTCTTGTCATTTTGTTGCCTTTTTAGTGTTCTATTTTTCCCATCTTTCTTTGTTATTATTCTAGCTTAATTTATTCTTTCCTGTGTCCTTATATATGATGTTCTTTTCTCTTCAATCCAGAAGATTACTTCAAGTATCTTCTGTAGAGCTAGTTTAGTGGTCATAAGTTATTTTAGTCTAATTATCATGGTAAGTATTTGCTTAGTCTGCTGTTACAAAGCCGGCCTTCATGTGTGACTTGTTTCTCTCTTGCCACTTTAAATATACTTTATTTGTTCTGTATATTTAGTGTTTTAATTATTACATGATGAGAGGGAAGTTCTTTTCTGGTCTTATCTTTTTGATAAATGCTTCTTATATCTAGATTGATATCTCCTAACTCTTGGAATTTTCTCTTATGATTCTTTTGAAAACATTTTCTATGTCTTTAAAAGGGGAACATTTTCCTTTGCTGATTATTGCCTTTTCTGTCATATCTATGTTGGAATTTCCACTGCAACTTCTTGTTCTTACCTCTTCGTACTTGTTTGGTTATACCAGTTCATAGACCTTGTCTTTAATCACAGATATGCTCTCCTTTCTTAATCCATTATATCAGTGACATTTTCCTCAGTTTTTTATTTGACTTATTACTTATTGTTTTTTTAGTTCAAGCACTTCAGATTGGTCTTTCCTCAATATTTCTCTTTGTTGAATTGCTCTTCTTATCTTGTATCCTCTTCCTCATTTCATTCTTCTGTTTATGTTTTTGATTGGGAATTTATTTCTTCTTTGATAACTTTGAATATATTTATAATCAGTCTTTTAGTTCTATGTCATCTAACTCATTCCCAATAGGATTAGTAAACTTTGGAGTTATTCTTCCTTGCTTTGTGTGATTCTGTTGGTTGTTATATTAGGATTTGAAATATTCTGTCCTTCTACTTTGCTCACTTTTGTTGTTTCTTCTTATCAGCTACACCATTTCAGTTGAAGTTTTTGACATGATTAATTAAAACTTGGATATGGTAGAGTTAAGTGCACAATTCAGAAAATATTTTCTCAATCCAAGAGCTTAAGTTTCCTTTTGTGGTACATTAGTTGAAGATGTGTCACATGTGTTTATGCTGTGGAACATTTGTTTACAAGCCAAGCTAAGACTAGTCATTCATGAAGTGAATAAGAATAATTCTTCATGTAGTCAGAAGAAGTCCTGTGTCCTGCCTGGCCTGGGGTTTTATTTATCAACCAATGATAGCAACACATATCCAAAGCATACAGAACAACATCCTACAGCACTTCCCCTTTTCTGTGTAATCAAAAAGAAAGGTTTTTAACTTTAACATAGTAAAATTACATAGAACATTTATGCAAGAATTATAGTTATAATATCTAGTTTATTTGTATTTGGCAAAATTAAAGAAAATATTTTATCTATCTTATATTTGTGAGTCTAAAGTTTCATATCTAATTCATCTTTATCATAACCAAGGAAAATTATAATTAAACTATCTAGTCTTCACCTATATCAAAGACCCCAGAAGGATATAATATTACCTAAGCAAACAGGAAGAACATTGTAAGCAACTTCTAAAAATCTAGAATGACAGAGAAAACTGGCTGCCTTGACAGTTACCCAAAGTTTCTCTGCAATGTTGGGGCATCATATTCATCCTATAGGCCTAGAGTCTCTCAGTCACTTCTCTGTTTGTCCTATAGAATGTCTGGCAGTCTCCTCTGCAAAGCAGGAACTTGAAGAACCATCTTGTCTTATGAAGTTCAGTGGCCACCTTCCTATGGGTACTGCATGTTTAGGTTATACAACATACTGTCAAGCAGTCAATACAAAGGCTCCCCCCCCCCAGTGGCTAACTTTTGTCACAAAAAAGCAAACTCCATAATGAGTTTCTTCAATGCCCATTATCTTCTCTGAAGTAGACTGGTGATGCCAGGAGCAGACATGTCTCAATGTCCATAAAGTCAAAGTTCTTAAAACATTTTAAATGTCAATACTTGTAGGTCTTTGAAATATTTGAAGATTACCTACCCAATTGAAATATATCTATCTATGTATACCTAGAAAACTTAACTGACTATAAATTTGATTATCATAGATGATTAATTATTAATCTGTATTTCTCAACTATACACTATAATTTCAAATGAGTTGCACAAACAAAATACTTTAAACAAGAGTAGAAATACACACACAGTATAACAAAATTAACTTTAAATTTGCAATAAACTAAAATCTACAGCAATGTAAAACATTTTAAACAAGTTATTGTTCTTTAAAAGTAGACTCAATAATCTACCCTTTTATCCTATCCTATTTATATATTCTATCTCCCTTTTTTCTTTTAGAAAGAGATTGATTATGACCAATAACAATTTGTAATCAACAACCTGAACAAAGACAAACATCTGTAGTCCATTCTTTGAGAATGTGGGCATAGTTTTCTAGGTTACTTCCTGCTGATTGTGGGTGCTGGTAGTCTTATGGGGATCCTGAGAAAATTTGAGATAATGGTCAATTCCTGGGAAGACCAGCTGTAACCTTTGTTGATAGGTACCATCTGTTAAGGTTCAGGAGGTCTGGCTTGATCAAATTTGATCATCATAGCCTGGAACAAATCGATAGCCTCTTGCTTCCTGTAGAAACAAAAGCAGAGCCTCATTTCCAAAGCAACATATCCTTGGACATAAATTTTGAAGTTAAGTTTCCTTTAAAATATATATTCATTTAACTGAGTAGCCTTTACAATCAAATGTCTCTCTGCATTTAAAAATCTCATAGACAAAATAATCCAGATTCTCTGAGTAATATCCATCTTTTCACAGCTTGTTTTTATGTTACTTTTACTGTCTCTTTAAAGACTTTTGAAAAACTATGTCTTTATATAACTGTCCATATTCATTTTCTTCTCTCTTCCAAGCCTACATACATTTTTACACACATTGTAAACTGTTTAGGATTTATACCACCTGAATCTGTCTTATTGTGAATCTATTGCTTTAAACCACAGCAGTAGTAGTACTTCAGTGCTAGTACTGAAGCAGCCACCTCGGCTGCTGACTCTGCCCACCTCAGCTTTTCAACATGGCAGTGGTACATTTACTGCCAGCTCTGCAAGTCAGGCACACCACCAACTCTTTGAAGCAGTGGGTCTATGCCTCCATTAAAGCAGTATGTAGCCCAGAAGCCATTTTTTTCTGTACTAGCCAAAGCTAAATCCACCACGCATCATACTGCATGGCTTGAAGATGACTTTGTGTACTGTGATGGAATCCGCCATGCTGCAAGTCAAGACCACATGCTTCTGCAAATGCGCCATACTATAGCTCACAGCTTGCCTGAGAGACACAACTAGGAAGCTGTTTTTTGGCTCAAATTTTGTGTGTTCAGAAGCCTTTTTTAAACTCTTTTATGCCCCATGTTGGACGCCATTTGTAGTCAGAAGATTTCCTGTGTCCTGCCTGGCCTGCAGTCAGGACAAATCTCTCACCCACAGTTCCACATACTTTTATACAGAGGCTTAATATTATTTTATAACTGCTTGTCCATTAGCTCAGGCTTATTACTGACTAGCTTTTACACTTAAATTAACCAATAATTCTTATCTATGTTTAGCTATGTGGCTTGGTACCTTTTCTCAGTTCTGCCTTGTCATCTTGCTTTCTCTGTGTCTGACTGGTGACTCTTGACTCAGCCCTTCCTCTTCCCAGAATTCTCCTTGTCTGCTTGCCCTACCTATACTGCCTGCCTGGTGACCGGCCAATCAGCATTTTATTTATTAATCAATCAGAGCAACACATATTCACAACATAGAAAAACGACATCCCACAGCATCTCCATATATTTATTTGGGAGCTGGGTGGTGGGCCCCCAAAAGTTAAAAAGAAAAAAAATCTACAGGTACCTGTACAAAAGTTATGTTATTTCCTGAGTAGAACATTAACTATGAAAATAACCACAGGTTCTCGATATTGCCACTATGTAATTGTTATGCCAACCATTAACACCAGTGGCCCCTCTAACTTCAATAACTGCTGGAGGAAAATCTCCAAGGATAGTATGAAGTACATTGTGGCTTTAGTTAAAAAGGTTACAATTGAGTAATTAGTATTCAAATATCTACCAAATTATCTCTTAAAAGAAAAATAAAAGGTGGATAAACTAGTTGTGAAGAAAAATGTGGGGTGGTATTAGAGTCCTCAGATTTTAGAAATCATTAAAAATACAAATGATTATAATTAGGAAGGGAAAACATAAGAACAAGAAAAGGATACTTAGGAATAAGCAGAGAAGTATAAGGGATATGACATATGATATAGTATGGAATTCCTTGCAGTAGATTAAGCAAAAAAACATAGTCAGGAATCCAAAAATCTAGCTGAGCTATATATAGACAACAAGAAAATAATCATTAAACATATATGAAAGAATAGAAGTTAAGTAATAGAAAATAAGGAATAAAAGAAAACTTAAGGACTGATTGTTAGTTATTTGGCGACGCTCTTACCCTGCGAGGAAATGTCATGAAACACAACAGAATCCACTAACAAGAATTTTATTAAGAGAAGAGAGACAGACAGACGTGACAGGCCTGGTGGAAAGACACGTACATAAGGAGAGAAGGCGGGAATATGGCGCTGGCTTATAAAGGCTGGGCTGTGCCTGCATACACAGGCTCATGTGGCTACTCCACACATGCATGTAGATCACATGGTTGCACTGCACGCTTTACGCAACCATGCAAAGCCACGGGGTTCCTGGTCACGCGAGACATTTTGACTGGAAATGGCAATTTTTGATCCGGAAATGGCTAGGCAGAAGTGTCTAGGGCCTCTGGGCATGGCCAACCATGGGGGCATGTTGTGAATCTATCACTGATTGCTTGTACATATGTGCTAAGTTGAAAGTCCTCAGTTCCCTCTGGCTCCAGTAGGTGATATGTGGTACTGTAGGGAGAGGAGAAAATTTAACCACTGGTCTCTGTAGTCTCAGTGTCCTCTGTGACTCTGACATGTAGAGAACAGAAGGTTGTACCACTTTTTGTGGTGCTTCCCTCATATCCCTGTACTCCATTATGGCACTTCTGGTTCTTGAGGTTCAATGTTTGTCTTATTTTTGTTTTTGACAGGGTTTTGATATGTGACCTATTCTGTTGGCTTCCTGTTTTTCCTTCCACAACTTTGTAAGTGCTGGGATTATAGAGGTGTGCCACTCTAGATAGCCACATGTATTTTAAGTGGATATTGTCATTAAGTTTCAACATATGCATGTATTCATAAAATTATCATCACATTTAAGATAAATGTTTTTTAATCTTTGAAATCTAGTGTGACTATCCAGCTCTCCTATCCTGCCCTGTGTCCCATCTCCAATTAATCTCTTATCTACTTTCTTTCACTATTATATGCACAAACAAAGCAAAACAAACAACAAAATAAAACAACAACAACAAAGAACACATGGCATCACACAGCAGGCTCATTTTGGATCTGATTTGTATTTTAGTATATTTATTTTAAGACTCATTTAACAGAGACAATGTTGTCTTTATTTTTGTGTAATATTCCAGTCTGTGGTTATAGCTGATTTATTTATCCGTTTATTCAGGACTTATGTATACTTACGGAAATTGGTTGGCTTTTATTTAAAAAAAAGCTAATGCAAGTATTTATGTATAATTCTTTGGAAGGACATAAAATTCATTTTATTTAAGGCATGGTAGTCAGGGTTCTCTAAAGAAACAGAACTGACAGGATGAGTATATGTATAAATATATAATGTTATATATCAAATTTATCTATTATATTATATATTTGATTATGTACTAAAATAAATTATTTAAGTAACTTATTTCAGCTGAATCATTCTGAGAGTCTGAGAACCCTCTAGTTACTCAGTCCTTGAGGCTGAATCCATTAGCACTCAGAGTAGTCCCACCGTGGCTGTCTCACACTGGAGAAGCTGAGAGC
Source organism: Peromyscus eremicus (assembly GCF_949786415.1). Classification (NCBI taxonomy): domain Eukaryota; kingdom Metazoa; phylum Chordata; class Mammalia; order Rodentia; family Cricetidae; genus Peromyscus; species Peromyscus eremicus. The sequence goes on along the minus strand of NC_081417.1, from coordinate 88,001,666 downwards.
CTGATAGTTATTCAATTCATGAGAGTAGGGGCTTCAGCAGTCCCAGTCTGGTGTCAAAGGCCTGGAGACTTCCTGGAGAGTCACTGGCCCTCGGTCAATGATGGAAGCTTAGCAATGGTAGTTCTGACAGCAGTGAAGAAATCAGCAGCATCAGCAGCCACAGGATATACTAACTGGGCAGTGAGATGGAAGCCAAATGAGCAAAAAGCAAATGATCTCCTCCTATTATAGCTCTGTTTATCTGAGCTGCTACCTGAAGGTCCTGCTCATATTTAAGGTAGGTCTCCCCTCGTAATTAAAGCAAATAAGACAATTTATCCAGTGAGGCACACTCTTCAGGTGATTCTAATTTGTGGTCATTAATCTTAACACAGACATTGAAGAAATACCTATGAGAAGGCAGGATATATATTAAGGGCATATTTAATTATTTAAGAAGCAGAAAACTTGGTCCCAATGTATAGCAAGTTAATCTTGTGAAATATTAGTTATTACAATGGCTGTATACAATTTGCTCTTTATCTAGTTTTTATAACTTCTTGATGGCTAGATTCCAAAATTCCTGTGGATTGTGGTGCAAAAACAATTGTCCTTCTAGAAATAAAGTGTGAAGTCTTCCTTATGACTTTTAGGTTCAGACAGGTTTATGAAACAAAACATGGTATCTGCTAAATATAAAAAAGAAATTGATGCATCGGAATATATTGGACTAAGAAAAGTTGTCCATATAAAACTCTTAAGCAAAATTTAAGGGCACTAAAACCAAGCAATGTAGTTAATTAAAAGGCCTCATTGGAAGAGAAATATTTGGGGAGGTTTAGAACTATTCTGTATATTGCTAGTAGAGGTACAGTGGGGTATGCAAGAGTCAAATTCATCAAGATATATCCTCTAGCTAGACCTAGCTTTGTGTATATTCTTCAATAAAATTGATTTAGAGGAAAGTCAATAATGTCTGCACTGAGGGAATGGAGTTTTTCAACTGTTTTATTTAAAGCCTTTCTAAGGAATGAAGGTTTTCATTCCTGCAATTTCAATGGCCTTGAACATTGTTCACCTCTTTATTTCTTGAAATTTCTTCGGTTTCATTTATGCTGATCTTCAAACCTTATTACCTTTCTAATATGTTTTCAGATGGTCACTGGCTTCTAAACTGAACTAAGCCTTTCTGCATGCTTGGGACTTGGTGTTATCCATGACTTGAAGGCAGAAAGTAGCCTTTGCTTCTGGATCTCAGTCCCGAGCTCCAGCTTCTGATATGATTGGTTGGGCTTGCTGTGATTGTGTGAAGGTTTTGGTTGCTCATTTTAAATTTTAACAACTATAGTTCTTTTCACCCTCTATATTCAAAATATGGTCTTGTATTTTCTTAGGCAAACATAGGGGGGAAGTCATACTTCTGTTGCTTTCCAGATTTTGGGTGATTTATATGCTGCCCTATCTAGGTCAGGGATACTTCATTATAAGCACAGGTGATGAAAATGCCTTCCTACTTGGACTTCTGTGCAAAAGGAAATGAAGTAATTCATCCAGATTGTTTAGCCCAGTGTCTTACCTGAGACACATGCTAAAGAAAGCTGAGTGGCTTGGTCTTCATTCTCTTCTTGCCCCTTGCTTCCCGTGGTTCTCCTCTCATCTGGTGTGTGCTGTTCCTTAACTGATATTTAAGGCTTGATTTAAAAATATGTTAAAGTATTCTAAAAGCTGTATTTCATACAGAAAATATACTTACAGTTTAAAAACAGGTATTATTTTTCTATCAAGCAGAAATAAAAGAACACACAATTACTTACAAGTTTAACATAATCATTGATAGAGCTTTGAAAATGTCTTTAATGTATTTCTGGTGTTCTTGAAAATACCAACAATACTTTTCTAACAATGCATGGTCCTACCTAGCAATGAGCAATTAGAAAATTAAATTAAGAGAACAATTCTATTTACAATCACAATAAAAGAATGCAAGACAGATGTGGAGGTTTGAATGATAATGGACTCCATAGGCTCATATATATGAATACTTCATCCCCCGTTGATAAAATTGGGTGGGTGTGAGCTTAGGAATTTCAAAAGACTCATGTGATTACCAGTGTCTCTCCATCTTGTGGTTGTAGAACAAGATGTGAGTTCTCTGCTGTGAGAACCCATCATAGGTTCTCATTCTCTGAAACCATAAATCAAATCAAACACTTTCTTCTAGAAGTTACTTTGTTCATAGTGTTTTATCACAGCAATAGAAAATAACTAAGACAGATGTTGGTACACATAAGTAGGCTGTTGCTCTGACAGAGCTGATTATGTGTTTCTTTGGAGGAATGTGGAAGACTTTGTGACTTTGGACTAGCTAAATAGTTAACTCCTTAAGCACTGCTTAATAGGTCATTTTAGTAGGATCTTAGAAGACAGTGCTAAGAATTATGCAAATTATAGAGGTCCAGCAAGATGTTTAAGAGGGGATCAATATTAGCAACTGAGCTACTGATAATTCTTGTGATATTTTGAAATAGAGTGGCTGTTTTCTACCTTTGTCCTAATAATATGCCTGAGGCTAAATTGAAAATTAATGAACTAATTTCTTTAGTGGAAATTTTAAGATATTCTAATATAGCCTCTTTAATGTGGTTATTAATAATCATTTTATGCAGGTTTACAATGAAAAAGAGAAAGCAAAGTAAAAGATATTTAAAAATGTACAGTTTAAGGAGAAAAGCAGCAGGAAATTTAATGTCAGATTCAAGGTTTATACTGAAAAAGATAAGGAGATCAAGGCAAGGCCTGACCTGCATTGAAATAAAGATAGGACTGTCCTCAGGGAAAATCTCTGCACCCACTAAACTTCAAATTAGTAAAAAGAAAAGGCCTAATGAACGTTCTGTTCCAGAAAATAGCAAGGAAAAACTCGTGCAAGTATAGGAGGCTAAGCTCTCTACCTTAAGCACTCAGGTAATGTTGAAAATGTCACCCACTGGTTACTGGCTTTAGAGTTATGAAGGATACAAGGTTAAAGGGGTGGGGAATCTTCCTTCATGGTGAAGGAGTAATGTGGAGGCCAGCTCTGTGGCAGGGAAGTCCCTACAAGGAGGCCTTCATTGACTCTTATGTGAAGCTGTGAAAGGGAAGCCTGAATTGCATTGGAGATCCTAAGATGTTGGAGACTTCAGAGTCATGAGGTATCTGCCAAAAAGAGATGAATACAAAGAATAGAACTAACCTAAGAGAGAAGTGTGTTACTGGTAGCTAAGACTGAATAGTAGAGCTATCTAAGCTCCGTAACGTCAGACATGGAGCTACAAGATTTGGCATTTTCCATGCTGGATTTCAGTCTTTCTTTGTTCAGTATTTCCCCAGTATGCCCCTATTCCTTTCTTTTGAAGTGGCAATGTATATTCTGTGCAACTGTACATTGGACATATCTAATTTGCTTTTTGATTTTACAGGGGTTACAATGAAGAGATGGCCCTGAGTCCCAGAAGAGACTTTGGGCTTTTAAACAATGTTGAGACTAAAAATCTATGGAAACTTTTGATGTTGGACTAACTGCATTTTGCATTGTTATGACCACAAGCCTATGGTAACTAAGGAGCAGAATGTGTTGATTTGAAAGAGAATGGCTCCCATAGGCTTATATGTTTTAATACTTCATCCCTAGTTGGTAGAACTGTTTGGGAATGATTAAGAGGTGTGGCATTGTGGGGGAGTTGTGTCACTGGGTGTATGTAGTCTTTGAAATTTCAAAAGACTGACACCATTCTCAGTCTCTTTCTCTTTGCCTTGTTGTTGTGGATTAAAATATGACCCCTCCTCTGTATCTTCACTCTGCCATCATGGACCCCCTAAACCTTAAGCCAAATTGAACATTTTCTATAAGTTGCCTTAGTCATGGTAAAAAGTGTATGAAATCAAAATGAATCATGATAAAAAAGCAGCAGAAAAGTGATTAAGACATCAGGAGCAGATTAAAATATGTAAGACTTGAACACTACAATGTAAACAAATTACTAAATAAAAATCTAATAAATATAAAAAAATTCACATATTCATATGGTTAAGACAGCAATACACTTCGAATTGTACTATGGAGTTAACACACCTTTGAATTTCAGATATAATTTTTGCAAAACCTGTAAGTTTAATTGTATAAAATTCATTTAGAAAAGCAAAGGACTCAGAATTGCCAAAATTACTTGAAATAGAACAAAGTTGGAGGATTCACATTTCCCTATTTCAAAGCTTACTTACAAAGCTAGTGTAATCAAGGCAGTGTGGCATTAACATACGGATATACATATTCATCAAAGGAACAGAACTGAAAGCCAAAAATATGCTCAATTGTTTTTTGATACAGGTGCCAAGGAAATTCACTAGAAAAAAAGTTGTCTTTTACAAGTGTGCTGGGACAAGTGGGCATCTCAGGTTAAGACTGAAACTAGACCCTACTTTATAGCATTTACATTGATCATAGACAAATTAAAGAATTAAAATTATAATGTTGTTAGAAGAAAATGTGGGTTTATATCTTTATGATCTTAGATAAGGCAATGATTTTTTAATTCTGACATCAAGAATTCAAGTAGCATAAAAAACAGACAATGTGGACATCATCAAAGTGAAAACATTTTGTGCTTCAAATTCTACCACAGGGCCATTAAAATGACTCAGTAAGTGAAGGCACTTGCTCCCAAGTCTGACGACATGTGTTTGATTCTAGTGATCCACATAGTAGAAGGAGAAAACTGACTCCTCCAAGGTGTCCTCTGACCTTCACATCTGCAGTGGCCCACACACGTCTAAAGATATACAATAAATAAATAATATTTATATGTAAGTATTTTTTATATTTAAAGCCACCATCAAGAAAATGAAAAGGAGTTGAGAATGATGGTTTATACCTATAATCCCAGCACCTAGGAGAATAAGGCAGAAGGATCACAAATTTGAAGCCAGCTAGAGTAACATAGCAAGACAGTGTCTCAAAAAGTACTAATGATGGAGGATCTACTCTAATGATAGAGCACTGGCTTAGCATGGGTAAGGGTCTGGGTTCAGTTCCCTGTAAGGCAACAAAGACTCAGGTGATTTGACTGTGAAATTAAACAACAGCACACATTATGTATAAAAAGAATCAGACATTTCTGTTCCTTTTCTTTGTCTGCAAATTATAGTAACTGAGGAGCACAATTCATACCCAGGTCTAGTGGTTGATCCAGCAAATCAAATCCTTGACTTCTTTTTAATGTTCATATTCAGGCCCCTTCATTGCAAAACTGGTCCTACCAGTATATGGGGAATCTTGGAGAAACGTTTGGGTTATAGCAATTGCTTTTCTTTGCAAAAAGTCCTTAAATGCTCATATTGAATCTTATATCTAAAGCTTTCTCAAGGAAAGTGGGAAAAGTAATGTAGCATGAGGACCTATATAGTGGGATAGAAAGCACAGAAGTGTGAAGTTCCTGAGGTCTTCTTACCATCTATGTTATCTTTCTACTCCATAACAGTCAATTGCACAAATTAGAAGCTTAAAGTAGTAAAATGTATTTCTACTAGGTCAATTATATGGTGTTTAGAGGCCAGTTCTCTCGGTTAGTATTTCCTATCTGGGCTTCAAGTCTCCTTCCACATTCTGTGATTACAGACAGAACATAGTTCTTTACTGTTAAAAGTGTGTGGGTACTTGTTACCCATCTAGCTGTGGACCAAAGATGGCTCTTAGCTTCTGGAGGAAGTCCTCCATTGTTCCTCATATAGTGCCCAAAGTCAATTTACATTATGGAACTTGGCAATGTTCTAGGTCATGGAATCACTTACTGCAGGGAGCAGAGAAGCTTTGAGTGAATGCGTAAGGTACAGGTGAAGTCCTGAATGAATGTGTACTGTTGTGATAAACACAGCCATGTCAACAACCACAATGCCTTAGACCTGCAGGAGTGGCAAAACCTCCTCCAGGTGAATTCAGAGCAAAATTGGCAAACCCTTCCCCTGGTCTAAGTACAAGTGTTTATGAACAAATGATTGACCACTGTATGTAGAAATTCTCAACTACAGCTTCCTTTTTCAGCATGAGAGTAGCCTGAGATTTTGCACTTACAAAGACCTCGTACCTAAGACTAGCCAACCCTGCTTCCTTGTTCAGCTGTATACAATAAATCCTACTCCTTCATTTAGATGTATGAAATAAATATGCTGAGTTTCTGAGTTTCTGTTTTTGGTGTGCATCTTCATCAGATCTGACATCACACTTGATCTGAGGTTTTTTGTACATGTGTCTGTGTGTCTGTCCTTTTTTTTTTTTTTTGGTTTGAATCTGTTGTAATTTTATTTTTGTAAATCAGTAGTTTATATACAGAAAAGAAAACTATCAAGTCATACAAGAAACAACAAGAGCTTGGCAATAATTTAATTATATCATCTTTAAAAAACAGTAAGCACATAATTATTAATTGACGCTAGACATATCCCTTTACTCACAAAAACTTTATGACAGAGCAGTCTGTGTTTTTTAATCTTAGTACAGTTTTTAGACTTGTGTAGACTTTTTTGTGTTGTACTTGTGTTTTTTATCTTATTTAGTTTATTATGTACTTTTTTTGGTTTTTATGATCATTTAGTCAATTTGGATGTTGTAGACCTTTTTTAAGTCTTTTTTTCTTACATAATTTTTAATATAAAATCTTTTTACCTGTTGGAATATGGACTTTTATATTTTTATGTTTGTAAGGGGAAGGGGTTTTGTTGTAGTCTTTAAGATTTTTATGTTGAACTTCCTCAACAGAGGGGCCCATCATTTGTCTCTTAGGATATAGCGTTTTCTGTCATAAATTACTTTAGTTGGGATTTTAAAAGAATTTTTAGTGGGTAAGTGTTTATTTTTTAGAAGTGTTTGAACTATTATATTTTTTTTATTTAGTAGTTTAGGGTCTTAATCTCTCTTTGACTATCTGAATCTACAACACCTGGTAAAGGAAACCTCTCGTTGTAACTGATGGAGACCACGACAAAATAACCCAACCAATCAAGGCTTAGGATCGGCTCTTGCCAGGACCTCGACGCTGAGGCTCCAGAATTTACTATCCATGACTTACCTTGAGCTGTGAGATGATTCATCCCTAATGGACTTGAGAGCCAGACAGTCCAGCAACACCTGGTAGCACAGGACTAGAACTTGCAAGTTCACAGGACATCATCCTCTCCTCATGGGATGGAGTGACTACAGTTCCCACTAAAGTGTTGAGTAAATTACCACAAGGTACAGTGGGACTTATCATTGGAAGGAGTTCCAATCATAAAAAACATTTCGAAGTCATGCCTTTTTTTTTTTTAAATTCCCTCTCCATCCCAGAAAGGTCCTTTTCTGAAACTGTGCAAGATGGCAACTTACCACTGACCTTCTCTGTCAACAACAGGAACAAAGTTTCACATTTTAAAGAGTTTATGTGATTAGTTCAGGCCTATTTGGGGAACCACCTTATTTTTAGCATAACCAAGTCATCTGGTAAAATCTGTTCTAGTGGAGGTAACAAAGATTGGACAGGGTTTACACTGGACAGGGAACTTTTTCAACCATAGTCAAACTGCTGCTTTTGAAGTTATGGGCCTCCCTCCCATTCCTACTGACCCCAGCCTTGATGTAGCAGTCAACTGTGTTGTGTGTGTAAAAAAAGCACGAAGAGTTTGAAAATAAGAAGGGGTGGGAACTGAATTAAGTGAAATAAGAGGAAAGCACAATAGCCACCATCTAGTCACAGCTAAACCTAGATTTGGTTCTATTTGTGTCTGCCCCTAAGAAATCTGAATCTGACATTTCTGGGATAAAGATTACAAGACCCTCATTATCTTTTTTTTTATTTTTTAAATACATTATGAAGCAGGGCATAGTAGCTCACAGCTTCATTCCTAGCACTTGGAAGGCAGAGGCATGCAGATTTCTACAAGTTCAGGGCCAGACTGATCTACATAGTGAGTAACAAGACAGCCAGAGCTATATAGTAAGACCCTGTCTCCAAACAAAACAAAACAAAACAAAAGAATTATGATATCATCTAATTTATCATGTATATATTCTACATGTAATATTACATATTATATATACATTTATAGATTTTGCATGTGTTCATTTTGACAGCCATTTTTTACCAAACCCTTTGTAACTTCATCACTGAGAAAATTTTTATTTGCTTTCTTCCTTTTTTGTGGGGTACAGAGCCTTACAATCACTCCACCACTTAGCTACATTTATAGCCCACATTTTGCCTTTAATAATCTTTAAAAGTATATACCAATGGGAAGATTGACACCTGGATTGCATTCAATCTATACTCTCCAAAAGTAATGCACAGCTATGCATTATGGAATCTGCATACAAATACAAACACAATATAGATGAGAAGACAACCACAACTTCTCTGCTATGTATCTGGTTGGCAGAAGAGGGTGACTACTTGAATGCAAGACACTTCAGTAAGTGCTGATGGTATCTGGGATTCTTAAGTCTCAGAATATTGAGGGAGGGGAACTGTTCCCTGAATTCAATGACAGGAGTTGGCTGAGTACTATGTAGACACATGAATCAGTCAAGAAATAGAATCAGAAGAGGGCTTTTTTCCCAAGAGAATTTTAAAACTATTTCTAGAAAATTAACAAATGTGAAAATAAATTATACTAATCTGTCCATTAATTTCTTAAATTCAGAGCCCATTAAAACATGCCTCAAAGAAAGCTTGGAATGGCTGGTTCTACTCAATTAATTTTGAAATATTGGAAATCAATTAGTTACAGTAAATAGACCTGTTCTCATTATTTTAAGCAGCTTGCAGTTAGCTGCATAAAGAGATGAGTATACACATGACTTTGGCTGCAAAGACACACTGGTACTGACACACAGTGCAGTGCACTTCTCTCCCTCACACCTACCAGAACCATAGTAGTGTTCTTACACTTTAACCAGTGACCTGTTTGTTACAGGACAGTTTCAATGCTGGCACTAGATTGTGCTTTTTTTTTTTTTTTTTTCAAATATGTGCGATCAAGACAGAAGCTTTTCTGTGAACACTGGGTGCAGATCCTGGCAATTATAACACACTGCCAGTTCCTGTTTTCTTTCTTTTTTTTTCAGCCTGAATATGAGATAGAATAAAACATGTCTGACCTTTTCTCAGTCCCTCTCACTAAGGGTCCTGCTTTGCCAATGTGCTCCTTCCTTACTACAGCCAGAAGGATGCATTCTCTCATTAAACACAGTCCGTTTGGTTGGTGCAATCTGCTTGCTCCTGCCTTTGATGTGCTGTTTGCATCTATAATTTCCAAGGTATTCATTTGCTCACCAGAGGAAAAAAAGATTAGGAAAAAGCATAATCTGAATATTTTCTACACTATTACATTGACTCATTATGTCATTTCTACGTGGGACAATATTGTGACTCATGAAGAAAGAGGGAAAAAAATGGAACATTTACTTCTTTGTTGGCTTGATAAGTACATTTTATGGTGACATGAGCTAATTGCATAGTTACCATGAAATAACATGCTTTATTTTTCTGTAATAATGTAGTAACTGCATAGTAACTTCTTAGGAAACAATAGTAATTATATGGTAATGTGTTAATGATGCTGTTTATTTTTCTTAACAACTAATAATTGTGCGTATACTGCAAAATAATCAACCTTAAAGGAAATGCATGCAATTCCTTTATTTTCTGACCCTTGCTTCCTCTTTTCCATTTCAAGGTCTGTACACTACCCAATAGTCTATCCCTTTCACAGCCTCTTCTGAAAGCCTGTTAGGCTCTATAGTACATCCTTTAATGCTAGGTCATGAGGCTTAGAAAGGTATCATAAATTGAACTGCTGTGATGGGCTTTATGTTAAGTAACCCAGACATCAAAGCCCAGAAAGGCAAAAGCAAAGTTAGGGATGGCTTCAACTGTAGTTTTGAAAAACTGACTGTGGAAGAAACAAGACCCTGTTGGGAAGTTTCATGTTGAGCTGAGCTGGGCTTAGTCTGAAAGAGGCACACACTTACTTCCCAGGGTGAAGTTCTGCAGAAGGTATCAGTAGAACATCCTCAGCTGAGTGATTCCTGAAATACTTACACCATATTAGAGAAAAGAGAGGAGGAAAGAAAGCACACCTCCATGTCTTAACAGTGGAGATGGCCATGTGACTTCTGAAAACATCAGTTCTCTGTGAAAAAGGAATGCAACATACCAATAAACCCCCCCCCTCTCATGTGTGTGTTTGAGTGTGTGTGTGTGTGTGTGTGTGTGTGTGTGTGTGCGTGTGTGTGTGTGTGTGTGTGTGTGTGTGTGTGTGTGTGCATGTATGAATAGATGTGGAGCTAAGTTCTGAAGATTTTCTGTCTAAGACTCTTCTGATTTTTTTTTATAGATTTATTTATTTATTATGTACACAGAAGAGGATGCCAGATCTCATTACAGATGGTTGTGAGCCACCATGTGGGTGCTGGGAATTGAACTCAGGACCTCTGGAAGAGCCATCGGTGCTCTTAACCTCTGAGCCATCTCTCTAGCGGGCTCCCCCCCCACCCCACTCTTCTGATTTTTAATCAGCCTTGCTCTCCCTGTTCTTGGAGTTGTACATGGGTCAAAGACAACTCTTCATCACAAAACTGCACTGCGGCTCCTGCTTCCAGCTTAGCACCAGGAAGTGAATCACAGCCTCAGAACAGGACTGCTGTTTTTCTCTGAGGTGTAATTTAGCTTCTCTATCAAATACCATTGCGGCAGTGACTTTTAACATTTTCATGATTTATGCTGTTAATGAGCAAAGAATGAGAACAGGTCAGGGTGCTCTCTGTAAAAAGAGTGGAGTGAAATAAAATCCTGCACACAGCCCTTACAGAAGCGATTCAATTTGGAGACACCTCATCCAGAATGATCACCTTTAGCAACATGCTTCTGCTTAATGCAAAAAAAAAAAAAAAAAAAAAAAAAAATGAAGCTTTTCTCTGGCTGGGAAACTGGGGAGAATTTTTTCCCATAACGGAGAACTAATTGAATGGAAAAGAAATGTCCCAAAGGCAGAAAAAGCCACACATCATGTGATTGAATAGAAAGATATGAATTTTATTTCAAAGAAGACAGGCGAGACAAACAGCTTCAGATATCTGGGTTCACTGAAGCTGTTGGAATTTTGGAGACACAGTCTCAGATCCCAGGCTAGCTTCACACTCACTGTGTAGCTGAGGATGACCTTGAACACCTACTACCTGTACCTTTCAAGGGCTAGAACAACAGGCATTTATCACCATCCTAGGCTCCATTCTGAATTTTCTAAACTTTGTACTTCCTTTTTAAAATAATGCTGTCTGACTTAAGAGAGCACTTTCTAACATACTCAGAAAATGGTCAAGACCCCAAGTCCCTCAGATATACCACCCACTCACTCACCAGTGTAAGATATTTGAGACAGATATACTAACCACATCCTTGGAATTCAGTTCATTGCCCCTGCATTTCTTTCTTTTGACATACTGATCCCTACTTAGAACTTATTTTCACTTTGAACTGATAATAAAGCAAAATTGACAGTTGATTCAGCTAGATTCTGAAATAGAATAAGAATGTCAATGAAATTTGTCTATGGACCCACTCAGTGTGAAAGAAATTCCTTCCACCTTTTGCCCTGCAAAGTGTGCTGTGCTTCACAGCAAGAGAACATAGTATTCATGGCTATATATGCTCACAGCAGCCACCAAGGGCTGGGGACTTATCTTCGCTGAATGTTGAGTTATGCATATACCAAACACCATAGAAAATGACAGTATTTGTAAATAGGACATTAAAAGAGACAATTGTATTAATTACTTAACCCACTGTTATTGCAGGCAATAAGTGACTAGGGGAATTCTCAGAGGCAGTGAGTGTGCATGGGGACAGTTAGTGAAACTACCTACTCTTTGGCTGTATTTTTCTAACTATTGGGAATTATACTCAATTAGATTCTTATATGATTTTTCATAATTACGCAGGCAGGTATATTTTAGTTTCTGTCTCAAATGTGGCAACCGTCGAGAATCTCTGCATCTTGTTTAATGTCTTGGTCTGATAGTAAACATATAGAACTTTAGAATGGAGGGAGTCCAGATACATCTATGTGATAAGTTAGGGTAGAAACTTGGAACCTGCCTTTATATAGAAGTGGTAGGTGTGGTATAGATATGATGAAGCTACTGCTTTTGTGTTAGCTGTTAGAAACCTCTTGGTGTCCCCAAGAATCAGGGATCTCATTTAGTTAATCTGTGATATGACAAGTGCAAGTTTCCTCTTCCCCTATTGGTTATTGAATCTAGTGATTGCCAATGGGTAAGCGGTGAGCCTTGTTTCTTTTTGGTATGTCTAAATATCATACATCATCCCTTTAGGAACAGGTATGTTGATTCTAGGATATTGACCTCTTCTGGCTTTGGAAGCTCAAAAGACAGTTTCTTTCCTTGTGGTTGCTGCTGTACTGCCAGATGGGTTTACTTCATCAGACACATATGCATCCAGTACTTCCTCCTACCATACTGACTGTATCTGAACTGTGATGTTTATTTTTTATAGAGGGTAAACATGTTTTTTTTTTTCCCCATAAAAGTCAATTTCCTTCGGAATTGCTTTTTCTACTCTACCAAGCACAGGCCTCTAAACCATCTGCCTGGATGGTTCTTTTTTTAACAGTGTTGCAGTCCCAGAGTTTTGTTTTTCACTCATATTTCAAGTTTTTTTTTTTTCATTTTTCAGTAATGTTGTTACTTGATACATTTGCTGGCACCCTGGCTAACTATGCCCATGCATTCCTTTACACCTTCTAAAACTGTAAATGCAATCCAGCACATGGCTGTCTGAGGAGTCCAGGAAGTCAGATGCTGAAAATCAGAGGTGTGGTGCGTGAGAGGGGTGCATGTGGTAGATAACTTTACTTGATTAGCTAGATTTAAATAGTGTCAGATGAATTTGCCAGGTGAAAATAAAAATTGTCAGTTCAGTTTAATTTCATGGTGAATCAAACAAGGAAATTAGATTCTGCTACTCTGTCAGTTTGATATCCACAGAAGTGACAATTAAAGCTGATGAGAGAACTTATATTTACTCTGAAATTCTTGATTTTCTGAAAGGCATGCAACTTTTATTTACCCTCTCATTGCAGAAGAATGTGGGATTACAGTAGCATCAGGAGAGATGGCTAGAATGTTCCAGATTTGGGCTGAACAGCTGCAAAAGAGAAGCCAAGACTCACTTTCATAGTGGCATAATCAGGTGGAGAGGTATGCTAGAAAGAGAAAGCCCCTGAGCCATTAGGCCGGAGGAGTTGAGAGCTGAAATGCAGATCACAGCACACTGGTCACACCTCTTGCTTCAAGCAGACAAGATTACATTAGAGCAAGTCAAGCCTGGAAGGTGAGGAATGAAAGTGACTCTGCTTGGAGCTATGGCAGCCAGGCCATTCCAATTGACTTTAATAAGCTGAACCAAAGCCTTGGGCCATGTGAAAGACTCACATTTAAACACAGTGTACTTACAGAAAGTCTTCTCCAATACTCTGGCAAGCAAAAGGATTTTCAATGCTAAATTAGGGTTCAAAGGGTACAGAGAATTCAGCAAAACTGAAGCATGAAATGATCCAATGGGAAGTTGTTTCCTTGATTTGTAGCAGAAGTTCTGGGCAAAAGGTAGGTTTCAAAGACAAAGAAGAAATCATTTCTCTCCGACTTTGATTCCAAAGAAAGTTTCAGGGATGCCTGATTACCTTTGGATAGCAGAGTCTGCATTGGTAGCTGTAAATAGAACAACAGGCAGAAGAAGATTTTTTTTTTTTAATTTTTATTTTGCAATACAATTCAGTTCTACATATCAGCCACAGATTCCCTTGTTCTCCCCCCTCCCGCCCCCCTCACCTTCCCCCCAGCCCGCCCCCCATTCTAATCTCCTCCAGGGCAAAGCCTTCCCCACAGACTGAGATCAACCTGGTGGACTCAGTCCAGGTAGGTTCAGTCCCCTCCTCCCATGCCGAGCCAAGGGACCCTGCATAGGCCCCAGGTTTCAAACAGCCAACTCATGCAATGAGCACAGGACCCGGTCCCACTGCCTGGATGCCTCCCAAACAGATCAGGCCAATCAATTGTCTCACCCACTCAGAGGGCCTGATCCAGTTGGTGACCCCTCAGCCATTGGTTCATATTTCATGTGTTTCCGTTTGTTTGGCTATTTGTCTCTGTGCTTTATCCGACCTTGGTCTCAACAATTCTCGCTCATATAAACCCTCCTCATTCTCGCTAATTGGACTCCCAGAGATCCACCTGGGGCCTAGTCATGGATCTCTGCATCCAGATCCCTCAGTAGTTGGATGAGGTTTCTAGCACGACAATTAGGGTGTTTGGCCATCCCATCACCAGAGTAGGTCAGTTCGGACTGTCTCTCGACCATTGCCAGCAGTCTGTTGTGGGGGTATCTTTGTGGATTTCTGTGGGCCTCTCTAGCACTTTGTTTCTTCCTATTCTCATGTGGTCTTCATTTACCATGGTCTCCTATTCCTTGTTCTCCCTCTCTGTTGTTGATCCAGCTGGGATCTCCCACTCACCCAAGCTCTCTTTCCCTCGACCCTCGCCCTTCACTAACCCCACTCATGTCCAGGCTGTTCATGTAGATCTCATTCCATTTCTCTGTCGTTGGGCGATCCCTGTGTCTTTCTTGGGGTCCTGTTTTCCAGGTAGCCTGCCTGGTGATGTGAGTAGCAGTCCAGTCATCCTTGTTCCACATCTAGTATCCTCCTATGAGTAAGTACATACCATGTTTGTCTTTCTGAGTCTGGGATACCTCACTCAGGATGATTTTTTCTAGATCCATCCATTTGTCTGCAAACCTCATGATGTCATTGTTTTTCTCTGCTGAGTAGTATTCCATTGTGTATATGTACCACATTTTGTTTATCCATTCTTCAGTTGAAGGGCATCTAGGTTGTTTCCATGTTCTGGCTATTACAAACAACGCTGATATGAACATAGCTGTACAAGTGCTCTTGTGGTGTGGTTGAGCATTCCTTGGGTATATGCCCAAGAGTGGTATAGCTGGATCTTGGGGGAGATGGATTCCCAATTTTCTAAGAAATTGCCATATTGATTTCCAAAGTGGTTAAACAAGCTTGCATTCCCACCAGCAGTGGAGGAGAGTTCCCCTAGCTCCACATCCTCTCCAGCATAAGGTGTCTTCAGTGTTTTTGATCTTAGCCATTCTGACAGGCATAAGGTGGTATCTCAGAGTTGTTTTGATTTGCATTTCCCTGATGATTAGGGATGTTGAGCAATTCCTTAAATGTCTTTCAGCCATTTGAGTTTCCTCTGTTGAGAATTCTCTGTTTAGTTCTAGAGCCCATTTCTTAATTGGACTGTTGGGCATTTTGATGTCTAATTTCTTGAGTTCCTTATATATTCTGGATATCAGTCCTCTGTCAGATGTGGGGTTGGTGAAGATCTTTTCCCATTCTGTAGGCTGTCGCTTTGCTTTGTTGACCGTATCCTTTGCCCTACAAAAGCTTCTCAGTTTCAAGAGGTCCCATTGATTGATTGTTTCTCTCAGTGTCTGTGCTACTGGTGTTCTATTTAGAAAGTGGTCTCCTATGCCAATGTGTTCAAGACTACTTCCTACTTTCTCTTCTAGCAGGTTCAGAGTAGCTGGATTTATGTTGAGGTCCTTGATCCACTTCGACTTAAGTTTTGTGCATGGTGATAGATATGCATCTATTTGCAGCCTTCTACATGTTGATATCCAGTTTTGCCAGCACCATTTGTTGAAGATGCTTTCTTTTTTCCATTGTGCACTTTTGGCTTCTTTGTCAAAAATTATTTGTTCATAGGTGTGCGGATTAATGTCAGGGTCTTCAATTCGATTCCATTGGTCCACATGTCGGTTTTTATGCCAGTACCAAGCTGTTTTTATTACTGTAGCTCTATAGTACAGCTTAAAGTCAGGGATCGTGATGCCTCCAGAGGTTGTGTTATTGTACAGGATTCTTTTGGCTATCCTGGGTTTTTTGTTTTTCCACATGAAGTTGAGTATTATTCTTTCCAGGTCTGTGAAGAATTGTGTTGGTATTTTGATGGGGATTGCATTGAATCTGTAGATTGCTTTTGGTAAGATTGCCATTTTTACTATGTTAGTTCTGCCTATCCATGAGCATGGGAGATCTTTCCATTTTCTGACATCTTCTTCAATTTCTTTTTTCAGGGACTTAAAGTTCTTGTCATATAGGTCCTTCACTTGCTTGGTTAGTATTACCCCAAGGTATTTTATGTCATTTGTGGCTATAGTAAAGGGTGATGTATCTCTGATTTCCTTCTCCGCTTTTTTGTCCATTGTATATAGGAGGGCTACTGATTTTTTGGAGTTGATCTTGTATCCTGCTATGTTGCTGAAGGTGTTTATAAGCTGTATCAGTTCCTTGGTGGAATCTTTGGGGTTGCTCAAGTATACTATCATGTCATCTGCAAATAGGGAAAGCTTGACTTCTTCCTTTCCAATTTGTATCCCCTTAATCTCCTTATGTTGTCTTATTGCTCTGGCTAGAACTTCAAGTACTATATTGAATAAGTATGGGGAGAGCGGACAGCCTTGCCTCGTTCCTGATTTTAGTGGAATTGCTTTGAGTTTCTCTCCATTTAATTTGATGTTGGCTGTTGGCTTGCTGTAAATTGCCTTTATTATGTTTAGGTATGTTCCCTGTATTCCTGATCGCTCCAAGACCTTTATCATGAAGGGGTGTTGGATTTTGTCAAATGCCTTTTCAGCATCTAGTGAGATGATCATGTGGTTTTTTTTCTTTGAGTTTGTTTATATGGTGTATCACATTGACAGACTTTCGTATGTTGAACCATCCTTGCATCCCTGGAATGAATCCTACTTGATCATGGTGGATAATTGTTTTGATGTGGTCTTGGAGTCTGTTTGCCAGTATTTTATTGAGTATTTTTGCATCAATGTTCATGAGGGAGATCGGTCTGTAGTTCTCTTTCTTTGTTGTATCCTTGTTTGGTTTGGGAATCAGGGTAATTGTAGCCTCATAGAAGGAGTTTGGTAATGTTCCTTCTGTTTCTATTGTATGGAACAATTTAGAGAGTATTGGTATTAACTCTTCTTTGAAGATCTGGTAGAATTCTGCACTGAAACCATCTGGTCCTGGGCTTTTTTTGGTTGGGAGACTTTTAATGACTGTTTCTATTTCGTTAGGGGTTATTGGACTATTTAAATAGTTTATCTGGTCTTGATTTAATTTAGGTATGTGGTACCTATCCAGAAAATTATCCATTTCTTTTAGGTTTTCCAGTTTTGTGGAATAGAGGTTTTTGAAGTATGACCTGATGATTCTCTGGATTTCCTCAATGTCTGTTGTTATGTCCCCCTTTTCATTTCTGATTTTGTTGATTTGGATGCTCTCTCTCTGTCTTTTGGTTAGTTTGGATAAGGGCTTGTCTATCTTGTTGATTTTCTCAAAGAACCAACTCTTTGTTTCATTAATTTTTTGTATTGTTCTCTTTGTTTCTATTTTATTGATTTCAGCTCTCACTTTGATAATTTCCTGGCATCTATTTTTCCTGGGAGACTTTGCTTCTTCCTGTTCTAGAACTTTCAGGTGTGCTGTTAAGTCACTAGTGTGAGATTTCTCCAGCTTATTTATGTGGGCGTTTAGTGCTATGAATTTCCCTCTTAGTACTGCTTTCATAGTGCCCCATAGGTTTGGATATGTGGTGTCTTCATTTTCGTTGATCTCTAGGAAGTCTTTAATTTCTTTCTTTATTTCTTCCTTAACCCATTGGTGATTCAGGTGGGTATTGTTCAGTTTCCATGAGATTGTAGGTTTTCTGTAGTTTTTGTTGTTGTTGAAATCCAACTTTAGACCATGGTGGTCTGATAGAACACAGGAGGTTATTCTAATTGTTTTGTATCTGTTTAGATTTGCTTTGTGACCAAGTATGTGGTCGATTTTAGAGAAGGTTCCATGGGGTGCTGAGAAGAAGGTATATTCTTTTTTGTTAGGATGGAATGTTCTGTAGATGTCGATTAAGTCCATTTGAGTCATGACATCAGTTAAGTCCTTTATTTCTCTGTTAAGTTTCGATTTGGGGGATCTGTCCAGTGGTGAAAGTGGGGTGTTGAGGTCTCCCACTATTAATGTGTGGGGTTTTATATGTGATTTAAGCTTTAATAATGTTTCTTTTACATATGTGGGTGCCCTTGTGTTTGGGGCATAAATGTTCAGAATTGAGACTTCATCTTGGTGGATCTTTCCTGCGATGAGTATGTAATGCCCTTCTTGATCTCTTTTGATTGATTTTAGTTTGAAGTCTATTTTGCTGGATATCAGGATGGCTACACCCGCTTGTTTCTTAAGACCGTTTGATTGGAAAGTCTTTTCCCAGACTTTTATTTTTAGGTAGTGTCTATCTTTGAATTTGAGATGTGTTTCTTGTATGCAGCAGAAAGATGGGTCCTGCTTTCGTATCCATTCTGTAAGCCTATGTCTTTTTATAGGTGAATTAAGTCCATTGATATTGAGAGATATTAATGTCCAGTGATTGTTCATTCCTGTTATTATTTGTTGGTGATGTGTGTGTACTTTTCTTTGTTGGGGTCTACTGCTGTGGCTTTATCTATTGCCTGTGTTTTCGAGGTTGTATCTGACTTCCTTAGGTTGGAATTTTCCTTCTAGGGCTTTCTGTAGGCCTGGGTTTGTGGATAAATATTGTTTAAATCTGGCTTTGTCATGGAATGTCTTGTTCACTCCATCTATGAGGATTGAAAGTTTTGCTGGGTATATTAGTCTAGGCTGACATCCATGGTCTCTTAATGTCTGCATTACATCTGTCCAGGACCTTCTGGCTTTCAAAGTCTCCATTGAGAAATTGGGTGTTATTCTGATAGGTTTGCCTTTATATGTCACTTGGCATTTTCCTTTGCTGCTCTTAATATTCTTTCTTTATTCTCTACGTTTAATTGTTTAATTATTATGTGGCGAGGGGACTTTTTTTGGGGGTCTAGTCTGTTTGGTGTTCTATAGGCTTCCTGTATCTTCATAGGCATTTCCTTCTTTAAGTTGGGAAAGTTTTCTTCTATGATCTTGTTGAATATATTTTCTGTGCCCTTGAGTTGGTATTCTTCTCCTTCTTCTACCCCTATTATTCGTAGGTTTGGTCTTTTCATGGTGTCCCAAATTTCTTGGACATTTTGGTTCATGACTTTGTTGACTTTAGTGTTTTCTTTGACTGATGAATCTATTTCTTCTATTGTATCTTCAACGCTAGAGATCCTCTCTTCCATCTCTTGCATTCTGTTGATTATACTTGCATCTGAAGTTCCCAATCGTTTTCTCAGATTTTCTATTTCCAGCATTCCCTCTGTTTGTGTCTTCTTCATTTTTTCTATTTCCCTTTTCAGGTCTTGGACTGTTTCCTTCATTTGTTTCATTGATTTTTCTTGATTTTCTTTCAGTATTTTATTGTTCTCTTCCAGGACTTTTTTGATTTCTTCTAATTTGTTTGCCCTTTCCTCTAGTTGTTTACAGCGTTCTTCACATTTTTTTGTCTTTTCCTCTACACGAGCCTCTAGCTTCTTCATGATGACATTCATAAGGCTATTTTCTTCTGCTTCTTCCAATTTCTGATGTTCAGGTCTAGGTGTTGGAGGAGGGCTAGGGCCTGGTGATGGTGTATTACTATTCATTTTGTTGTATGTGTTTCTGCCTTGACGTCTGCCCATCTCCTTGTGGTTCGTTCCTGGCCTTATCCGCACACTTGGTTCAGACAGAGCTGACAGATTCAGGAAGTCTCTCTCTCTTGTCCAGATGGAAGCTCTCTTGTCCAAATTGGAAGTCCGGGGCAGGATGGGAGCTCTTGTTCAGAAGGGAAGTCCGGGGGAGGATGGGTGCTCTCCTCTCTCTCTCTCTCTCTCTCTCTCTCTCTCTCTCTCTCTCTCTCCTCCAGATGGGAAATCCAGGGCAAGATGGGAGCTGGGGGCCAGCCTCTAAGTCTCAAGAAGAGGTTTGGGGCTCAGGCGGATGGGCGTGGGGGCAGGGCGTGGAGACTGCAGGGTCTGCCAGGGGTCTTGGAGAAGGAGATCCTTCCCGGTGGGGCTAGAAGGGAACCTGCCCGGAGACCAGAACCTGGGGCCAAGTTGGGCAGGTCTTCCCCGGAGTGGCTGGTGCCCAGGGATGGGGTCCGGGGCAAGCTAGGGCACTCACCTGTGCTTCAGAAGGGAAGTCCTGGGCAAGATGGGAGCTGGGGGGCCCGGCCTCTAAGTCTCAGGAAGAGGCTTGGGGCTCAGGCAGATGGGCGTGGGGGCAGGGCGTGGAGACTGCAGGGTCTGCCAGGGGTCTTGGAGAAGGGGATCCTTCCCGGTGGGGCTAGAAGGGTACCTGCCCGGGGACCAGAACCTGGGGCCAAGTTGGGCAGGTCTTCCCCGGAGTGGCTGGTGCCCAGGGATGGGGTCCGGGGCAAGCTAGGGCACTCACCTGTGCTTCAGAAGGGAAGTCCTGGGCAAGATGGGAGCTGGGGGGCCCGGCCTCTAAGTCTCAGGAAGAGGCTTGGGGCTCAGGCAGATGGGCGTGGGGGCAGGGCGTGGAGACTGCAGGGTCTGCCAGGGGTCTTGGAGAAGGGGATCCTTCCCGGTGGGGCTAGAAGGGTACCTGCCCGGGGACCAGAACCTGGGGCCAAGTTGGGCAGGTCTTCCCCAGAGTGGCTGGTGCCCAGGGATGGGGTCGGGGGCAAGCTAGGGCACTCACCTGTGCTTCAGAAGGGAAGTCCGGGGCAAGATGGGAGCTGGGGGCCGGCCTCTAAGTCTCAGGAAGAGGCTTGGGGCTCAGGCAGATGGGCGTGGGGGCAGGGCGTGGAGACTGCAGGGTCTGCCAAGGGTCTTGGAGAAGGGGATCCTTCCCGGTTGGGGTAGAAGGGAACCTGCCCGGGGACCAGAACCTGGGGCCAAGTTGGGCAGGTCTTCCCCGGAGTGGCTGGTGCCCAGGGATGGGGTCGGGGGCAAGCTAGGGCACTCACCTGTGCTTCAGAAGGGAAGTCCGGGCCAGAAGAAGATTTAATTGAAAATGAAGGCTGGAGATGGTATTCTGAAGTTCATTACAATATGGACAGTTTCAAGGAATCCTATACTTAGGGAGTATACAGATAACAAAAGGGACCAAATATTCATATCTTCCTCCATATCTTTTCATAGACATTGTAGCTAGAGTTTTCCTGCCTGGCCCACGGTCAGGACAAATCTTTGTCACCCGCCAGTCCCACAGCCACTCAGACCCAACCAAGTAAACACAGAGACATATATTGCTTACAAACTGTATGGCCGTGGCAGGCTTCTTGCTAACTGTTCTTATAGCTTAAATTAATCCATTTCCATAAATCTATACCTTGCCACATGGCTCATGGCTTACCGGCATCTTCACATGCTGTTTCTTATCATGGCGGCTGGCAGTGTCTCTTTCACCCAGCTTCCTGTTCTCTCCATTCTCCTCTCTGTTAGTCCTGCCTATAATTCCTGCCTGGCCACTGGCCAATCAGTGATTTATTTATTGACCAATCAGCAACACATTTGACATACAGACCATCCCACAGCAAGACATGGACATTGGGAGATCTCTTTTCTCTGCTCTCCTCTCCTCTCTCCTTCCCTTTCCTCTCGCTGTCTCATTCTTCCCATTACATAATAGCTAAAAAATTCCAACTCTAGTTAGATATGTATTTTATAATAAAACAAAATATGCACACTAGTTTGCTGCTGGTTGTTTTTGCTCTTTTGGTGGGCCCTCCATTCAGCTCCCAAATAAATCACACACTGAGGATTATTCTTAATTATACATGCCCAGCCTTAGCTTGGCTTGTTTCTTACCAGTTTTTGTTGAATTATCTCATTTACTTTTTGCCTCTAGGCTTTTTCCCTTTCTTACTTCTGTATAACTTACTTTCACTCTTCATGGCTAGCTGTGTGACTGGGTGGCTGGCTCCTAGAATCCTCCTCTTCTTGTTCTCTTACTTTCTTCTCCCCTCCCCCCGCCCAGCCCCATATTTCTCCTTCTATTTATTCTCTCTGCCTGTCAGCCCTGTCTGTCCTTTCTCTTGCCTGGATATTGGCTATTCAGCTCCTTATCAGACCATCAGTGTTTTAGACAGGCAAAGTAACACAGCTTCACAGAGTTAAACAAATGTAACATAAAAGAATGCAACACATCTTTGCATCATTAAAACAAAAGTGCCATAGCATAAACAAATGGAACATACCTTAACATAATATTCTACAACACTAGTTCTTTATTTGTCTATCCTATATTAACCTCATTTTTTTTGTAATTTAGCTAGCATATACCAAGATGGTAATAGTCATAGTCAAAATGTAAAAATCAAACATGAATGAATATGTTTAGATCCTAATATATATTTTGTAAACAGAAGAACTTCTTAGGAAGTTTATCAATTGAAAAAAAACTGTTTGTTTTTGTTTGTTTGTTTGTTTGTTTTTGGGGACAGGGTTTCTCTGTGTAGCTTTGGAGCCTATCCTGGAACTCATTCTATAGACCAGGCTGGCCTCCAACTCACAGAGATACAACTGCCTCTGCCTCCCAAGTGCTGGAATTAAAGGCATGTGCCACCACTGCCCCACCTGAAAAAAAAATCTTGACCCAGAAAAACTTTGTAGCTAAGTGGGTCATATCATTACAATTACTGGTAATTTTTTAAAACATTATTAGCTATTTTAGAATTTTGTACGTTTTGATCACAAAACACTTTCTCCCCTAACTTCTCTACATATGCAACTTTGTATTGTCCTTTTTTTCTCTTTTTTTTTCCATCTATCAAGTTCAATTTTTAAAACTTATATATTCTTCGATGTGTGTTCCACTTCAGTGTGATCTATGTATCATGGGCTATGCTTTTAAAGAAGACCAGCTCTCCTAGCAGCTATCAGTGGCAAATAGTACATTAGCTAGCTCTGGGATTTCGTGTCTACCTCCCCTCTCCATGTTGGGGTCTGGCCTGTGTCTTAGTTACTTTTGTATTTCTGTAAAGACACACTGTGACCAAGACAATTTATAAAATTTTAATTGGGAACTTGCTTACAGTTTTAGAGAGTGAGTATATCACCATCATGGCAGGAAACTTGGCAGCATGCAGGCAGACATGGCACTGGAGCAGCAGCTGAGAACTTACATTTTTATCTGCAAGTTTGAGACAGATAGGTTGAGTCAATTGGAATGGCAAATGGCATGAGCCTTTGATACCTCATACCCACCCTTAATGACACATTTCTTCAAACAAGTACACACCTCCTAATCTTCAAATATATGAACTTGTGTGAACCATTTTTATTCCAAATACTATGGTCTGTGTGCTGGTTGATTTTTGTTAACTTGACACATACTTAGACTTATCATGGGAGAAAGAATCTTAACTGAGAAAAGAATTTCATAAAACTGGTCTGTTGGAAAGTCTGTGAGGGATTTTCTTAATTATTATCTGATGTGGGAGGGCCTAGTTCACTATGGGCAGTGCTAACCCTGGCCATTTGGTCCTGGGATGTATATTAAAGCAAGTTGAGCAAGTCATGAAGAGCAGATCAGTAAGGAACCTTCTTCCACGACCTCTATATCACTTCCTACCCCAAGGTTCCTGTCATGAGTTCTTGCCCTAGCTTCCCTGGGTACGGAGTATGATCTGTAAGGATAAATAAACTTTTCAACTTCGAGCATTTTTTTTCTCTGTCATGGTGTTTTATCACAGTGATAGAAACTCTGGGAAAGTCCAGCTTAAGCTTATATAGGCGTTATGCATGTAGTCACTACTGCTTTGAATTCCTGTGTGCAGACATCCTGCTGTGTCAGAAAAAAACTGTTTCCTGGTAGTCATGTACCATCTTCAGCCCTTCACTCATTCTTCCCCCTCTTTTGCAATGATCCTTGAACCTTGGGAAGGGGTGGATGTTGTGCTATAGATATTCCATTTAGAACTAACAGTACAATCTTTCATTCTATGTACCTTGGTCTGCTGGGGATCTCTGTGTTAATCACCATTTCAGATCAAATATAAGTTTCTCAAATGAAGGTTGAGAGATGCATACATCTATGTTTATAACAGTAAGCCATCAGGAATCAGTCTAATACTATGTCCATTCAGCATAAGTTCCTGGTGATTTTGAGTTTCTTTAATTTAACATTACCAAAAGCAAATAAGACTGAAAATGGGGAGGGGGACCTTATACAATTTCTAGGTAATGATTCCAGCTGCTTATAAAATAGTGCAATATCAGAATGTATCTTAATTGTTTAGAAATGTGATCATTCTTGGAATTCAGAGTGGAGAAAGGAAAATAAATTACTTTTGATATATTTATTGTCATTTGTGTGTGTGTGTGTGTGTGTGTGTGTGTGTGTGTGGTGTTTGAGTGTGTGCAAAGTGTGCCCCGTGAGATGTGTGAGGGAAAGTGCATGCATTCAGATACCAGAAAAGAATCTGATCCAAAGTCAGGTCCTCATGCTTGCAGAGCTTTTATCCACTCAGTCAACTCCCCATCCTCTGACCTTTCTTGGAGCAGAGTTAGAACTAGAATAGGTAGTAATGCACATTGACTCAGATGTATACAGTTCTGAATGATTTGAGTAATGCTTAAGCCAGAATCCTAGTATAAATGGAACACCCTTCTTCTAGGGTACTTGTTATATATAAACTCAAAAAGTACCTCTTTAAATACTTTGTCAACACTTTGAAAATGAGGTAAAATAATGATAAACAATTGAACTAGAAATGAGTTAACAGCAGTACACAGTTTGGCAGTTGTATGTAAACCTTCACGTTTCCAAATCTTGTCTTTTATTGGGAGGCTAATTGATGCTTGAGTGTATCATCTGAATCTTACAAGCAGATAAATATTCATAAGTAGAAAATTCTGCAATGTCTGAGAAGCCTGGAAAAGGACTTCCTTACCCGTCTGACCCTCCTTGTCTTCCTAGTCCACCACTATGTTATATAAAGTATCAGTTTTTTTGTATCTATTTCTTTTCCTTCTGCTTCATTTCTTTTTTTCTTTTTGCTAAAAGTGTTTTCATGGCAGAATCTTTACTAGGTCATGGCTTGTCTTTCTATTTTATTGTTAACACACACTGGCAACTAAAATTTAATATATATTTACCTAATATTTTTGAAGAGTCCTTGAAGGAAAATACAAAAAAAAAGATTGTGTGAGCTATGCCTTTAAATAATTACTTGATGTGTAATGCCAAAGGGATTTTATCTTTAACACTGCTCTAGCCCCACCTTGGAGCCCTTTCTGAAGATCTATTTTGGTAAAAATGATATAAATATGATCTTTTCAGCTTATAAAATGTTTCAAACTATGATTCCAACTCTTCCTAAAAGAAATATATTTTACTGCTAGCATAATAATTGCCAATTGGAGCATTCCCTAGCTCAACCATAACACAGTGCCATGGTTCATTACATGCAGACCCTCTACTTGTCAAGCCAGAGGCTACATGCATATATTCCAAATGACTTCATAAACACAGGAGCACCTACTGTTAAGCAGTGATTAATTCCTACAAGATCACATGCTGCCCTATAATTCTCCCATGATCGATAGCATGAATGCAGACTTTGGCCAGTTCAGCAAATGCCCAAAGAAAGCATCATGGACATCTCTCCTCACAGGCATTTGTGGACATTTTATTCACCTTGGGGAGATAACTACAGCTTGTAATGTAAAGATACTTTTGGGCTTGCCCATACAGTTGTTCAGGATGAATAAAGATTGTTTCTTTCCCCCTTAATACATTAGATTATTTTTATGGTACTCACCGATCCTTATACCCAAGAAAGAGTGGGAAAGCTGCCCTTTCTGTTTCTCTGGCATTGTTCCTGAGAGAAACAGCAGGTCTTTTTATCTTTTTAAATCCTCTATTCATTATACAAAAGTCTCTTCTAACCACAGCAGAGCATGAACAAGGAGGCATTTGGAAACCAGGGAGGTTACAACAGCTATCAACATTTCTCAGCAATGTGTTTCAGTTTTAAATAAGAATTCTGCTGCCTCTGTGATGTCAGACAATGTATTTTGATTAAAACATTTCTTTATTGAATTTTTATGGGTCCATTACTGGAGTCCCTGGGCACATATAAATATGTTTTTTTTTTTTCAGGACAATGCAATCCAGTAGTGAGGTGGGACTGGGCCTAGAGTCATAAAATAAGGAATGTTAAACTTAGTGGCTAAGGAGTGCACAATGTCCTAAATACCAGCAGGCCAAACTCTCCCAGGGGCCAGCCACTCCTTGAGTGAGATTAGATACTTAGGGTACAAGGTGAATAGCTGAATGCACAGCTTATGCTGGACAGATATATTTCTTTTCACTGATTGATTGATTGATTGAAACTGTAGCCCTGGCTGGCCTGGAACTTGCTCTGTAGAGCCTCAACTTGAACTTAATACATCCTCTGCCTCTCTCTTGCAAATACTGGGATTACAGCTGTGTATTTTCTGCCCAGTGCTGGCCTGGTACTATAAATATTTAACATTTTAAGTGATTATATATATTCTTGATTATGTAGAAAATGTAGGCTCTGAAAAGTCCTGAATTAGATATAATGACTACAAGTATAGTTTGGATTCCTCAACACAGATGAAGAGATATCCAGGGGGCATCTCCACAAGGCCAGTGAAACTAGGGAAAATAATGCATCCAAAAGCCTTTTTGTAAAGGTCAAAAGTGGGTAGCAAAGAGAAATGCTCCTGTTTATTTGAGGATGAAAACTTCAAAATAAGCTTGCAGGATCTTCTTTACAAAGGAAAAAAAAAAAGAAGACTTAAAATGATTGCTTTCTAAGTTGAGCATTTTTGTTTTTAGGCCTGGTTGTTCTTTCTCTCCTTTAAAGTAGATTCTGGCCATACTGAGCGGGCACAGCAGAAGTGACTCACACATACCTGTTTTGCCAGGCTGAGGTGGCCTTGTGCTTTTCCTCTAGGCTCTAAACTGGGGAAAGCTGATCAGCTAAGTGTGGTTGTAAATGAAAAATTACATCCAATTCATACATTATTGTGGAGGAAATCATTACTTTCTTATTTTTGTTTTATTGAGATGTTTTACATCATTTTAAACATATGAAATGACATTGAAATCAAATAAGTCATAAGAATCTTGAGAGAATTTTCACTGTCTTGCTTTAGAATTACTCTCTTTTCTGTGGTGTGTGTGTGTGTGTGTGTGTGTGTGTGTGTGTCTGTCTGTCTGTCTGTCTGTCTGTCTTAGGATTTAGATGAGAGGAGATTAATCTTGAAAGAAGACTAAACAACAGATCCAAAGCAATGAGAAATCTGAATGATAAAATAAGCATTTTGCCTTAGTCATCTGCCATTCAGGAGAATATTCTTGGCTAATATTAACTCTTCAGGATTCTAAGTCAAGACTCTCATAAATCCTGAGGGATTAGATACCATCTCAAATCATAAAATACTGCTGTGAAGTCATTGCAGTTTCTAAAGTGTCTGTTAAAGTTGATGTTGAAGTTCTGTGTTTCTCTCTTAAGAAAAAAACTGAAGTGTGAAACACACATCATGCCACATTCACCTCCCCCCTCATACAAAATCACACTGAGTGCTGGGATTAAAGGTGTGCACCACCACCACCCGGCTAATATGTTCTTAATGTAAATCAAAACCTAAGTCAGAAAATGAGTTAGAAGTTTCGTTTAGTTTTATATTGACTTATCAAAATATGTGCATTTTTAGATTTAAAAAGTCAATAAATTTTAAATTGATGTTTATTACAGTTTTAGCTATGTATAAAATGTTGAATGAAAGTGGCATAAGATATCTTCCTTGCTTTCACGTTGCTTAGGATGAAGAAAGAGGAGCTCAAATTTTGGCTGTCGCATTTACACTGAGGTCAACCCATTTGTGATTGAAGAAAGACCAGGATGTGCACGAAGGGACATGGGTCAGTGATTGCAAGACTGACAAATAATATAGAAATTTTAAAAAGGAAAACATTAATGAAGAGAAAGTAAAGCTGGTGATGGATGGGCAGGGTGCTGGTGGCACTTTAAATTCAGGGTCTGATGTGAGTTGATAAACATTGTCTTTACATAAGTAATTATGATGTTAAGCTGCTTGTGAATTTTATGAGTGCTTTTTGGTCTTACTTTCACTTTTCTCAAATCAAAGAGGCACTTTTATTTGTATTAAATGATATTGGCATTGTTATACTTAAATAGTGAAACTGAAACTGGAAAAACTTGGCAGTTTAAAACATTGGAGACATATAATATCTACTATATTTAGTTAGTTAAAGTGTTTGATAAAAATGAGTTAAGTGTCATTTGCAGGTCCTGTCACTCTGTGCTCCTGATAAGTTCTTGAAGATAGTAGAATTCTGACTCAGGATAGAATACAAGAGGTATTGCTGGAAGCACACTTCAAGATAAATTCTCTTTTTTATTACATGCTATGCCCAAATTGTTTATAGGCTCTTTTCTTGACTGAGATAAGCTTAGAATACCTTCTGTTATTTTAGTGCACAGTCTAGAGGAATAATAAACCTTGTCCTTAACATTTGCCAGAGTCCAAACTTCTGGCTGCTTGGCTTTCCATAGTTATAAATGTCTCCTTTCATCACATAGGACTTTCTGACCTATTTTATATTATTTGGGTGCCTGATAAATAATAGATATATTATGTATATAAGATAGATAGATGATAGATAGATAATAAGATAGATGATGATATAGATGAATAAGCAGAGAGCAAAAAGACATTAAACAGGCAATATCCTATCTCCAACTCTAGTTCTGGATGAACATCCTTTGTACCAGTCAAAGATCAAGTCTGATGAATCTCCTCAACTCAAGTCCACTGGCACCATATACAACCTCCAGGCCAAGTCTGGGTCACACATAAGAAGATGCTATTCCAACCTGTGAGTTTCTGGGCTTTGTATACCCACAACATCTCCAACCCTGAGGCCCAGCCTTAGTTACACAGCCTGTACCCTTGTGTAGACTTGTGAGTGTTCAAAGTACTGGCTCATCCACACCATCCTCACACTTACCAGACATAATAAGATCAAGCAGAACAGCTTGTGTACCAGCCTAAGTAGCTATACCCATTTATCACATTAATAGGATCTTTTATTTATCACAGAATAGGAATCTCCTTTGTCTTTTTAATCCTGAATCAACAGAGTACTTGAAGAATTTTCCTACCAGCTCCTTGAACCTACTCTGAAATCAAGCAAGCTTGGGCAACAACAAAACTGAACCAAACTTCCACTCAATAGAGACAGCCTAGAATCTCATA
The DNA here is from genome assembly GCF_949786415.1 of Peromyscus eremicus. NCBI lineage: Eukaryota > Metazoa > Chordata > Mammalia > Rodentia > Cricetidae > Peromyscus > Peromyscus eremicus. The sequence continues at coordinate 87,972,342 of NC_081417.1, read as the reverse complement.
TCAGAGACATGACCAACAAAAGATGTCCACATGACCAGGCTTCATAACAAAGACATAAGAAATATAAAAGACCAAAACAGTATGTGTCATCCTCACCCAAAGATAAAAGACAACACAAGAAATTCTTCACAACATGTTTTAGTTAAAAGAACTAAATACAGAAAATAAGTGGGTATTGAAAGCTAAAAGAGAAAAGCCAAACATCACATATAAATAAAAGCCCATCGTAATAATTGCTTATTTCTCAATAGAAACTTTGAAAGCAAGAAGAGCCTATAGCAATGTACTCCAATTTCTAAAGGACCACACTCCCGACAAGTTAAAAGAGAATGAAAAAATTTTCATGATACAAATAAGATAAAAGATTCATGTCTAGCAAACCAATCCTGGAGAGAATACCGGAAGAAAACATGCCTTCACAATAAAAATTCTAGTGATAGTAGGGCTCCAGGGAACATCATTATAAAAGAAGAAAAATTTGAAACAATCTTAATAAAATTCAGAACAAGACAGGGTTTTTCATTATCACCATTGCTTTTCAACATAGCACCTAAAACACTAGCTAGAGCTATAAGACGAGAAAAGAAAATTAAAAAGACACAAACTGGAAAATAAGTTATACTATTCCTATTTGCATATAAGATATTATACATAAGAAATGCCCCAAATCCCACCAGAAAAATGCTACATATGATCAACACTTTTTCAAACACTTTCATCAACAATAACCTAAAAACTTATCAAGTAATAAACCTAACCAAAAAGCTGGAAGTCCTGTACAATGAAAACTTTAAATCTCTCAAATAAAGTACTAAGAAAGACACTGGAAGTTGGAAAGCCTACCATGCTCATGAATTAGTAGAATTAATATTGTTGTGAAAATGATCATCCTACCAAGAGTAATATAGCCATCCAGTGCAATCCCAATAAAAACTCCCATGGTGTTCTTGACACAAATATGAAAAAGAAATCCTAAAGTTACTATAGAACTATAAAAGATCCTTGACAGACAAAGCAATCCTGAGAACAAGGAACAATGCAAGAAGGATTACCACACCATACTTAAAGGTATATTGAAGAGATATAGTAATAAGAACAACATGATATTGGCACAAAATATATATGCAAAAATAAAATAAAGAAATAAAACAGAAGGTCTAAATAACCTAAATATGAGTAAACACAATCACAGTAATCTAATATTTTACAAAGATGTCAAAATATACACTGACAAAAAGACAGTATTTTCCAAAATTGGTATTGGGAAAACTGGATATCCAAATGTAGACAAGAAAATTAGTTCCATTCCTACCACCTTATGATAATTTATCCGAACGAATCAAAGAAGTCAGTGTGGACTCTGTCATGCTGGAAGTACTAGACATAAGCAATACCTAGTTAAAATATAGATGCTGAAAAGGACTTTATGAAAAGGACTCCATTGATGAAGAAAAAAATTGCTGGGGGAGGGCTTTGAGAGTTTATAGCTTTGATCAACTTCCAGATCATATTATCTGTTTCCTGCAGGTGGATTAAGATGTAAGCACCAAACTTCCTTTACTGGCTGACTGTTGCCATGCCATCTCTGTCATTATGGACTCAAACTTTCTGCACCCATAAGCCAAAATAAACTCTCCTATAAGTTTCATTTTGTCATGGTATTTTATTACAGGAACAGAAAAATAACTAAAAAAAAACGCTTAAAAATAAAAGTAAAGCTCTGTAAGCACACAACGTTATCAATCATTATGTAACATGTCACCACCAAATTTACTAACTCAGAACATGTTTTTTACTATTTCTTTTAACTGTGGGTTCACCAGAGTGGGGCAGTTGGAGTTTGGCTTTATTATTGATAATAGAAACTACATGCTCTTTACTATGGGAATTGAATGTGGTTTGAAGAGTATTCCAAAATACATGGGCATGAAAACCCATGTAGAAGTTGCAATATTTTTTATGATCCAATACATTTATGAAAAATGTAACTGCCACTGCACTTTATTAGGCTACATACACAGGCTTATACAGGATTAATGAGACACATAATGGTCCAGAGTAACAGAACCAGCAGAAACAATAGGATATGTGAAACTCACAACGTTCAAAGCAACTTACTGAGTTCAAGTCACCTGATTGAAGCTAGTCACATCTGCAGATATTTTAGGGCAAGCAGCTAGTTGCCATAGCCCAGTCAAGTTGGAAAAGTTTTTTTTTTATGTTTTTATTTATTTTATGAATTTCATAAATAAAACATATGTTGATCATATTCTTTCACCTTCCCCACTCTTCTCAGGTCCTCCTCCACTTCCCTATCCATCCAGCTTCATGTTTTTTTTCTCTCTTAAAAAAATAAACAAAATTTTAGAAAATCACAGAAAACATGGAATCCATCTTGTATTGTCCAACTCTTCCTGAGCATTGGGACTACCCTAGATTATGCTTGATATACCCAGTGACATTCCTTTAAAGAAAACTGATTTTCTCTCTTGCAGCAGCTGTAATTGTGAATGGCTTGATAATGTCCATTTCCATTTCCCCATTTATTTTGTCTGGCTTGAAGGCAAGTCTTGTGCATGCTGTCACAGTCTCTGTGAGTTTGTATTTATTTCAATGCTGTTATATTGGAAGACACTGGTTCTTTGGAGTCATCTCCCACCTCTGGCTCTTAACAAGCTTTCTTCCTACTCTTCCATATAGATCTCTGAGCCTTAAGGTGGGAAGGCTTCATGAATACATCCCAATTAGGACTGAGTGCTTCAACATCTCTCATTCTCTGCACACTGTCCAGTTATAGGTCTCTGTGTCAATTCCTATTTACTATGAGAAGATGCTTCCTTGATAGTTTATGGGTATAACTATATATCATTAGGAACTCTTTTATTGCTATGTTTCTTTAGCATAAGGAAATGTGAGGAGGAATAACTAGTACTAATGGCTTTTTATAAGTCATATAGAAACCTGATACCGCAGAATCTTACTAAAATATATACATACATCAATGGGTTTAAATGTAATTGTTTAAATTACAATATAATAAGGGGGACAATTCCCAAATTAGACATCATATACTACCATCTACAACCCCTAGTACCAGTAATAGGTTATATCTTTTTTTGAGTGGTTTGGCAGAGGGTACTATAGACCCCACAAACGTTAGAGGCTATTGACAATGCTATTGGTTACTTTTCACAACCAGGTGGTAAGACCTTATTACCTAAGAAACCAAATATTTTTGTCACAAATCATGGAAAGATCAAACTGGTGATCAACTGGAAGCTTCACCTTTATTGACTACTGTTCATAGCATTCATAATAATTGAGTATACTATACTCATTACAAAAGGAGAAAAGTAACCATCAATCTCACTCAGCTATGACCCCTATGAGCTACAATAGTGAACTGCCTGAAAGATATACCCTCTGGTTTAATAGTGGAACAAATGTTAACCAGCCACTTTTTAAAATTGGATTTAAAGCCCACTCACCATTGTTAATGAGTCCAAGGGCCAGAGACTAGATAGGGCATGGGCCACAGGGAAAAATGTACTACTATTATTCTGCTAACTGAAACAGTTTATATGAAAGAAGAATATTAAATGATACCATATGCTTGTTTATAATCATTTGGAGTTACCAAGAAACATTCTTTAGCAGAGTCCAATATTGCTAACTTTGTATCCTAAGAAACTGTGATTATTTCTATTAGAGCTAACTGAATCAGATGTTTGCACAAGATGTTTAAAACAAACATGGCTCCCCCATCTATGTCTCTATCCTAGCTTCACACCGAACTCTTAACTTTTCTGAACTAATGTTTACCAAGGCTCTACAGTTTACTACTAGAATATCTTCATCAAATTCTGGCTCTTCTTTCCCTTTTGCAGTTTCACAATTTTATTTATTTGATCCTGTATTTTTTCTCTTTTCCTGTTATTTCTTCAATTACTTCAATGTGTGATACCAAAGTACCATTGCATTCTTCTCCCTTCCATCTCTTCACCACATGGATTTTACTTAATTGGGGGATATCTCAATGTACATTATTTAAAATCTCTGTTTGACCATTTGTTCTTATATAGTATCCTAGACTTAATGTATGTATTTAATTTTTTCACTTACAAATTTGTTATATTTGGCTAATGTTCCATTTTCCTTTAAATGGCCAAACCTTACTTAATTTTCTCATTATGGCTATCTCCTGCCCCATAATTTTATAGATGATTGGCTCAATAATGATATACCATTTAGTCTTGCAAAAATTTGCAGATTGTAAGACCCTTTTATTGATGATGAGGTTAGAAACTCCATAATTGAAATAAAATTGATATTATTTTAGCAAGCACCTTGATTTAATTGCTTCATGAATTATGTTCCTATAACCATACTCATATCTTTAGGACAAATGTTAGTCCCTGCCACCTTGCTGCTGTGGGATGTTCTGTATGCTGTGAATCTATGTTGCTCTGATTGGTTGATAAATAAAATGCTGATTGGCCAGTAACCAGGCAGGAAGTATAGGCAGGAGAAGCAGACAAGGGGAATTCTGGGAAGAGGAAGGCTGAGTCAGGAGATGCCAGCCCATCGTCCAGGGAGCAGCATGTAATGGCACACAGGTAAAGCCACGGAACATGTGGCAATGTATAGATTAGCAGAAATGGGCTGAGTTTAAGTGTAAGAGCTAGTCAGTAGTTAGTCTGAGCTAGTGGCTGAGCAGTTTTAATTAATATAATACTCTCTGTGTTTACTTGGGTCAGAGCAGCTCGGACTGGGTGGGACACAGGAAAACTTTCAGCTATACTTTGCCTTCTATATACTTTAAGGTATCATCCTTTTTGAGTATCAATAACTCTTTTCAGTCTTGTGCACAAAAATTTACCAGGCTGTGGTGAATTTTTTACAGACATTAAATTTTAGATTTGTAGTAGTAGTGTTCCAAAGGTGAGACAAGGTTAGAGAACCAGAGTCAGGCTGCTAGCCAGTAATTGTGTAAGGCAATGAGCCAGATGGTTGGAAGTTCTGTAAATTAGTCATACCTAACTATTGGGGTGCAGAGGGGAGTGATAGGGAGTTTTATGTAAGTGTATTGAATCACAGTGACTACTGGCCTTCTTGAATTCATATGTAAGTAGTTCTGGTGCATTTGGGGTTCCCTATTGGTTATCATAGGCAGTAGTTGGGGAATAAATCTGTGTAGGACAAGAAGACAAGAATCCAGTAGTTCCTTGCCATCAGCCCATGTTAACAATGGAGTATAATGGCTTGTGTCTGTGTTTCACTTTTATTTCTCTAAACTCTTGCAACCTCATTTTCAGCCATTTTTATGCTGAAATCACACAAAAAGGGATTGGGATATACTGCCCTCAGTGCAAACAAGCTGATAAAAGATAATCTTGTAGTTTTATTTTTGTTGTTGTTGTTGTTACTTTTTTGTTCTTTGCTCTTTTGGGGAGCCTGCCAACCAGCTCCCAAATAAGTACACATGGATTCTTATTATGAATTCCCAGCCTTAGCTTGGCTTATTTCTAGCCAGCTTTTGTTATATTATCCCATCTACCTTCTGTATACCTTTCTTTACTTCTTACTCCATGGCTGACTGTGTAGCTGGGTGGCTGGGTGACTGGCCCCTGAAGTCCTCTTCCTTTCTTTCTTGTTCCTTGATCCCTCTCTTCCTTCTTTTTATTCCAGCCCCACCTATCCTTTCTCCTGCCTACCTATTGGATGTTCAGCCCTTTATTAGACCAATCAGGTATTTTAGACAGGCAAAGTACCACAGCTTCACAGAGATAAACAAATGCAACACATCTTTTCATCATTAAACAAATGTTCCACAGCATAAACAAAAGTGACACACCTCAAAATAATATTCCACAACACAATCTAGCATAGTGCTTTTTGTCAAGATGATATCTGTTCCTGGCTCTTTTTAAAACCATATTTAAGTTTCAAAAATAGAAATCATACTTCTAATATGCACTCTTTTACAAATAAAAATACGATAACTTTTCACAAATTTTTAAGTGTCATTCCATGTATTTTATTTGATAGAGATTTACTCCTTTCTCAATGATAATTTTAATAAATAGCTTATTCTAAAACTTTTATTCAAGAAACAATCAATATTGGGACCAAAGAAATGACTCAGTGGGTAAGAGCACTTGCTTTTGAACAGGACTCAGTTTTATTTCTCAGAACCCCCACAGTTACAACCATCTATAAACCAGTTTCAGAGGATCTGATATCCTCTTCTAACCTCTCTGAGCACTAGACATGCACATGGTACACATTCATACATGCAGGCAGAACACTAATACACATTAAAACAGTATAAATAAATATTTTTAAAAAATTATAATCAGAACACTAATACACATTAAAACAGTATAAATAAATATTTTTAAAAAATTATAATCGCCGGGCGGTGGTGGCGCACGCCTTTAATCCCAGCACTCGGGAGGCAGAGCCAGGTGGATCTCTGTGAGTTCGAGGCCAGCCTGGGCTACCAAGTGAGTTCCAGGAAAGGTGCAAAGCTACACAGAGAAACCCTGTCTTGAAAAACCAAAAAAAAAGAAAATTATAATCAAAAGTAAAATTTGCTTTTAAAGTAAAACTATTGCTTGACCATTGAAACTGAGGACACCTACAAATTTGGTATAGGACTACCCAATCACTTTTCAAAAAATTATATTATTAAATAACATGATTAATAATGTGAGTTTAATGTTAAATTTTCTTCATTTTGTTACTAAACTAGAACTCTTTCTTTCACAGTCTTCCTTCTAATGTCTGCACAGTATTTAACTAGTAATTGTGGCGTCAGCTAATTTCCTTCTAGTCTGCAGATGCAAAGTTGGATTTATGTTTTTCAGAGGTACAAATAGTTCCTTTGTCAAACATAATGCATCCTGAGACAAGTCTATGAAAGTAAAATTAATCATATTTGTACAATGTGCAATTTGTATAACAGAAAATTATAAAGAAAGTCCATTCTACAAAGCTAAAAACATGAGCTTTAGATAGGCATATTTCAAGAGAATGTTTGTGTAGATGTATTCAAAGAAAGCTTCTGTTCTTTTCCATGAAGTAGAATAGTATTGTCTAGTGTTCTACTATTAGCATTTTCCCTTACCTTGTCCTTCACCTTAGAAGGAATATTTCTGTATGCCCTTCACCACTGCATTCCAAATAATTTCATTGGGGTAGAAGGCTCTTGAATTTTGGTTGGATTTATTTCCCATCCTCTGTTGTGAATATGTGTTATAAAGTAATCTGAAGTGGTGGCTACCTCCCGCTCACTCGGTCCAATCAACATAATGTCATCAGTGTAGAGCACCAGTCTTCTGGGTCTTCTTCCCATTGTAAAGGATTAGGTTTTACACCATGTACTCACTCTAGCATGGCAATTTCCCCAAGCCTTAAACTCCCATCACCACCACTAAGCTGATGGTTATCAGGTATCTCTAGCTCTTTTTAGTAGGAAATTTTTTAACAAATGCTTCAGCCAATCAAAGTTTTACACTCTCATTAATTGTGTGATTTTCCATATTAAACCTAGAATCTCTACTTAGTAGGCCCCTATAAATAAACTCAGCTTGATCCAGTTATATGTTCTTTCCACCATTATCCCACACCACTAAAATCCATTCCCCCCTTATTTCCTAGATTTCTGCTTGAATGAAATAGCAAACTCATTAAGCTATTTAATGGTGTAGCAATGTCCTCATGGGCAACACTTCCTGTCTTTCCTATAGTAACCTGCTTAGCTTTAAGTCTAGATATAGGTCTACAAGTAACTATTGGTGAGCCCTCTGAGACATAAGTATTGTCATGCCTGGCATCTTCTTCAGATGAAGTCACTCCTGGTTTAGCAGGCAATGAAGGATTAATTTCTTCAGGCAAAGGAAGAATAGACAATATTTCAGCAGTGGGGGTGGAAGTAAAAGTTTTCTGCTGAGGGTAGAGACACAGTTTCCTTAAGTAAGATGAACATTTGATAACAAGAGCATTCAAAGTTAGTCTCAGTAGGGTCCTCCCATACATCTCCACCCCAAGTTACAGGATTCCATTCTGTATCGATTAATGCACTTACTTTAACCACCCTCCAAGGCTGGGAATTAAACTTTCATTGTAATTTAGCCAATCTTGTTATGAGACTTTCAGTTTGATTTTCTGCTACTTGAGCTCTCTAGCTGTCCAAGAAAAGATTGTCTTCCAGAGTACACCTGGAAACATTTAGACTGTTTATGTATACCTTGAACCAGTAAATTTTATCAATGAGTTCCTTGTTGACCCTTCATCACCATATCCTGAAATGGTAGATACTAGTCATTTTTATCACTAAGCTTAGTCTTTTCCATTGACAATTTATCTAGAGTATCTAGGAGCAACCAACTACCCTCATTATTTTCTTTATGTTTATACAAATTGTGAAAAGAGTCACTAAATCCGTTGCTTCTTACAATAGGTAAATAAGGATAATCCAACACATTTGTCTCAATATGTTTGTTAAATAGTTCACACTGTGGGGTTTTAGTGCTCTCCAAGCTTCTAGGAGAGGCTTCAGTAACTGTAGGTATCTGAAAATTGGGAAGCTTGTTCCAGATAAGTTAAAAAAATCATTTTTATAATTTTGTTGCTCTGGAATCACTACTGGTACCAAATTCTGTGTTAGTCGGGATACTCTAGAGGAACAGAACTGATTTTATATATATATATATATATATATATATATATAGATAGATAGATAGATAGATAGATAGATATAGATATCAGTTCTTTACACACCAGCTGAGCCATCTCCCCAGTCTCCTATTCTCTATTTCTACTAGTAATTTGCAGGTACTCCATTATTTGTTGAATGAACGGATGAAGTAGGATATCAACTAAGTGCTCATTCAGGTGTAGTTTAGTTTCACATAGTAGCTCTATATGACCCTGAACAGAGAAGTGGAGGAGAGGAGAGATGAGAGAAATAGCCAGCAAGTGGAGTGGTGTCAGGGCTCCAAGTCTGAGTGCTCAGAGAGGGAGTAGGATCATGGGGCGTGGGCGGGGATGGAGGGTGTCCACTGCTTCTTTGAACCCCATACATATATGCTGGTTTTATTAGAGAAGCCTACAGATTGCAGTCAACTATTCCAACAAAGGCTATCTCACAATTGATAGTCAAAGACTCCAGTAGTTGTTTAGTTTGCAAGGCTGAATGTCTCAGATGGTCTTTGTTACATGCTGGAATTCTAAAAAAAAAAAAAGTAGTCTGCAACAACAGGGAAGGAATAACCTTGCCAGTGAAAGTGAGGGCAAGGGTAAGCAGGCAAAGTGCAAGTGCTTTCTTCTTCCATGTCTTTTATATAGGCTGCTACCAGAATGTGTGGCCCATATTTAAGGTGGGTCTTCCCACCTTAAGATCCCCAGATTTAGGGTCATATTTCAATCAACTGAATTATCTGATCAACCAAAATCCCTCACAGCTATACCAGCATCTTAGGTTTTGGTTAATTCCAACTGTAGTCAAGGTGGCAAACAAGAAAAGCCATCATACTGGGTAATACTGTTGACTAGGTTTCTCATTTGTTATTACACATAGTGCCTTCCAGCACCATGAACACTGCTCAGAGGGGGTAAAGCTTCTAGTTAGGCACCAGTTTGACTTCTTCCTGCTCCGTGACATAATTCAACGTTGTCTTCAGCAATGAGGCCTTACCATCACATTGTGGAGATGAACATAGCCTTGGAAATAGCCTGTGATGTTCAGGAAGTTCCATACAAGCCCTTTGGCCAATAAATCAAATCAACAATATATAACCCATTCCTGTCAAGAAGCTCTTACTTGGTGTCACATTTTTTTTCAAAAGGCCTATAGTGTCAGTTTTACTTTCCCATATTCCCATATTCCCACATTTACCTTTCTTTCACATTCTCCCTATTTAATACCCTACTTTCCCCTTTGTCTTTCCATGATACTATATTCTATTTCCCCTTCCCTAGCGGATTCTCTCCTCCCTACTCATCCCTTACTATGCAACTAAACTCTGTGGTTATTCAAATTGAAGCACACATATTGAAAGCTTAAAAGTTAACATCTAAAGCTTAATCCTAATTAGTCTGAACAATAAAAACCTGTAGTCAAATGTCAAGGGCAAAAGCTGAAAGGTCAGAGTTGCAGAGCAGCCAGCCACTAAAGACCTCTTACTTCTATGAACTCTCAGACTGAATGGGAGGGATCCTGGCTCTTCAAATCCTTAGATGAATGGATATGAGATCCTGTCTCTACTCATCTTATATTTCTGTCTCCACCTCCCTAGTGCTGGGATTAAAGGCTTGAGCCTCCCCAGTACTGAGATTAAAGGTGTGTGCCACCACTGCCTGGCCTCTATGATTAACTAGTGGCTAGCTCCACTCTCTGATCTCCAGGCAAGCTTTATTTGTTAGAACACAAACAAGACATAACACAACAAACATCCACGTAAAAGAGAAAACACAATATTTATCTTTGGGTCTATGTTACCTCACTCAGGATGATTTTTCTAACTCCATCTATTTACCTGCAAATTTGATTTTTCTTACCAACTGAAAAATATTCCATCCTGTAAATATTGCACATTTTCTTTGTCTATTTATCAGTTGATAGTCACCTAAGCTGTTTCCAATTTGTATCTATTATGAATAGAACAGTAGTGAGCGTGAATGAGCAAGTATCTCTGTAGTAGAATGTAGAGTCTTTTGGGTATATGTCCAAGTGTAGTATAGCTAGATCTTACAGAAGATCAGGCTTCCGTTTCCTGAGGAGTTTGCACACTGATTTCCATAGTGGCTGTACCAGTTTGGACTCACACCTACAATGATTAAATGTCCCCCTTTCCCTAGGCTAAGACAATTTAAGATACAGAAAAAGTTCATACTATCACCTTCCATGGACTTCATATTCCAGCCCACAACTCCAGCTGCTTTACTGGATGCCAGGCCCATTTTGGGGACCCTAAGTAAAACACTGGCTACCTCCAACTGTCACCTCTAAAAGCCCATGCAAGAGCCCCCTCCTCTGGGGTCCATATCATGATCCACAACTTCAGCAAAAGACCACTGCTGTACCAGAGGTCACACTATGTTAGGAATCCCAGAGGCTAAGTGGATACCCAGAACCTCAGAGGCAATGTTGGTATCCCAAACCCCAGATGTCATGTAACCTGCAAAAACTTCAGTGGCGACACCCTATTGGACCTAATTATTCACTGGTTACCAGAGCCCTAGGGCACTCAGGACAGAAAACCAGAGAAGAAACAGAAATCAAGAAAACAAAATCATCCTAAAAAAAAATCCATCTAACATTGATAAACTCAGAAGTCAACACATACACCTATAATAACTCCAAACCCAGATGACTGGTGGGCAGAATAAGAACACAATCAACAATAGTCAAGGCAATATGTCACCACTAGAGCCCAGCTACCCTACCACAGCATGCCCTGGATATTCCTACACAGCTGAAGCATAGAAAAATGATCTTAAATCCAATATTACTAAGATGATAGAGGCACTTAAAGAGGGAATGAATAAATGTCCTAAAGAAATCCAGTAAAACACAAACAGGTGAAGAAAATGAATGAAACTGTTCATTATCTGAAAATGGAAATAAAAGTAATAAAGAAAACACAGACTGAGGGAATCCTGAAGATGGGAAATCTAGCTAATCAAATAGGAAATACAAACACAAGCATCACCAACAGAATATAAGAGAGGGAAGAAAGAATCTCAGGTTCAGGAGATACATTAGAAGTAATAGAACAGTCAAAGAAAATGGTAATTCTAAGAAGTCCCTAAGAAAAAATATTCAGGAAATGTGAGACACTATGAAAAGACAAAACTTAAAAATATTAGGAATATAAGAAGATTTGCAGCTCAAAGACCTAGAAAATATTTTCGACAAAATCATAGAAAAGCTATCTAACCTAAAGAAAGAGATGCCTATCGACATACAAGAAGTTTACAGAACACCAAATAGATTTGTCCAGAAAAGAAAGTCCCACTACCACATAATAATTGAAACACTAAATGTACAGAACCAAGAAAGAATATTAAAATCTGCAAGGGGAAAAGGCCAAATAACATATAAAGGCAGACCTATTAGCATTACCCCCAACTTCTCAATAACACTAAAAGCCAGAAGGGTCTGGACAAATGTCTTGCAGACTCTAAGAGACCTCAGATGTAAGCCCAGATTACTGTACCCACTAAACTTTCATTTACCATAGAAGGTGAAAACATGGTATTCTATGACAAAATCAAATTTTAAAAAAAAAATCTATACATCAATCCAGTCCTACAGAAGATAGTAGAAGGAAAACTCGAACCCAAGGAGATTACTCATATCCAAGAAAACAATGACCTGTAACCCTCAAAGAAATAGAAACAGTCACTAAAAGTTATCCAACCTAAAAACAGCCCAGGCCCAGATGGCTTTAGTGCAGAATTCTATAAGACTTTTAAAGAAGAGCTAATACCAATTCTCCTGAAATTATTCCACAAAATAGAAATAGAAAGGACTTTGCCAAATTCATTTTATGAGGCCACAGTCACCCTGACCCTCAAACCACAAAAAGACTCAACAAAGAAAGAGAATTACAGACCAATTTCTTTCATGAACATTGATGCAAAAATACTCAATGAAAGACTCACAAACTCAAGCCAAGAACACATCAAAAAGATCATCCACCATGATCAAGAAGGCTTTATCCCAGAGATGCAGGAATGTTCAAAATACAAAAATCTGTCAAGATAACCTACCATATTAAAAAAAAATGAGAGGAAAAAAACACATGATCATCTCATTAGACGCTGAACAACATTTGACAAAATCTAACACCCCTTCATAAAAATAATCTTGAAGAGATCAGGGATAAAAGGGGCATACCTAAATATAATAAAGGCAATATACAGCAAGCTGATAGTCAACAGCAAATTAAATGGAGAGAAACTTAAAACAATTCTACTAAGATCAGGAACAAGATAAGGCTGTCCACTCTCTCCATATCTGTTTAATATACTACTTGAAGTTCTAGCTAGAACAATAAAACAACTAAAGAAGATCAAGTGTATACAAATTGGAGGGAAGAAGTCAAAGTATCTCTATTTGCAGATGATATGATAGTATACATAAGTGACCCCAAAAATTTTACCAGGGAACTCCTACAGCTGATAAACACCTTCAGTGAAGTGGCTGGATACAAAGTTAACTAGAAAAACAATCATAGCCCTCCCATATACAAACAATAAATGGGCTGAGAAATAAATCAAGGAAACAACACCTTCCACAATAGCCACAAATAATATAAAATATCTTGGTGTAACTCTAAACAAGCAAGCAAAAGACCTGTATGAAAAAAATCTTCAAGTCTTTGAAGAAAAAAACTGAAGAAGATATCCCACGCTCATGAATTGGCAGATTTAACATAATTAAAATGGTCATTTTACCAAAAGCAATCTACAGACCCAACACAATTCCTATCAAAATTCCAAAACAATCTTCACAGACCTTGAAATAACAATACTTAATTTCATATGGAAAAAAATACAGGACAGCTAAAACAATCCTTTACAATAAAAGAACTTCCAGAGGTATCACCATCACTGATTTCAAGCTGTTCTACAGAGAGTTAGTAATAAAATCCACATGATATTCACATAAAAACAGACAGGTTGATTGATGAAATCAAATCAGACACAGATGTAAATCCACACACTATGGACACCTGCTTTTTGACAAAGAAGCCAAAATTGTACAATGGAAAATAGATAGCATTTTTTAACAAATGGTGCTAGTCTTACTGGTTGTGGGCATATAGAAGGATGCAAGTACATCCATATCTATCACCCTGCACAAAACTCAAGTCCAAGTGGATCAAAGACCTCTACCGAAAATCAGATACACTGAACCTGATAGAAACCAAGTGGGGGATAGCTTTGAATGCATTTTCACAGGAGACAGCTTCCTGAATAGAACACCAATAGCACAGGCACTAAGATCAAGAGTTAATAAATAGGACCTCATGAAACTGTAAAGTTTTGTAAGGCAAAGAGCTCTGTCAAAAGGACAAAACAGCAGCCAATAGAATGGGAAAAGATCTTCATCAGCCCCACATCTGATAGTGAGCTGATATCTAAAATATATAAATAAGTCAAGACACTAGATATTAGCAAAGCAAATAATCCAATTAAAAAATGGGGAACAACCAAAGGTCATATGGATGACCATGGTCAGGGCTGCTACCTGTGACCACATTGGAGTCTGCGGATCACACTGTCATAGGGACCATATCAATCTGAGTGGCCTACACAGCCATTCAGGGCCCTGGTGACATCCATGCTCGATCTGGGGCAGAGGACCATGTCGGGGTCTGTAGTCCTACTGAAGCCAAGGCCTGTGTTGATGCCCATGGCCCATGGTATCACTGGGGGCCATTGGGAGAACTGGCCCTGGTAGCCTGAGCACCAGAGAACTGATCCCACTCCTTGCCTGCCACCTCAGCAGGAGAACTGGCACCCACTTCCTGGCAGAACTGGCCCCAGTGAGAACTTCCCCCCAACTGCTCCTGATGTATAGCATGGATACAGAAGAGCTGGCAATGACACTCACCTGAAAAAGGCAGTTTGGATGTAGGCCTCCACTGACCAACTCAGCTACCACTCTGGCCCACATCCAGGGCTTTGAGTTGGTCCATCCCAACATCTTCCCCATCTATCACCTGCTAGAGCACCCTGAAGGGGTAAAGAGGTGAAGGTACTGATCCTGTGGAACCATAGCCACAGGATCTCTATAACTCAGGGCAACAGCAGGACATCTGAGAGAAGTTTTGGTGAAGGTCCAGTAATGATGACGTACCAGAAACCAGAGGCCTTACAATAACCAAGGACTCGTTGCAATGAATATTTGCAAGTAAAGCTTTTTGGACAAATGAGTATTCTTCATGACACACCACAGCTCCCAAGGCCAGTACAACAAAAGATCCATGGCCAGGGGCCAGGCTGAGCTCCAGGAATCCAATCGATGAGAGAGTGGAGGGATTCTGCATGTGGGGGACGTCAAGATCATGATGGGAAGATGTACAAAAATGACCGGCCACACTGGTGGAAGCCCATGAGCTGTAGACTAGTGGCTGTAGAGTCCCCATGGGACTGGAATAGGCCCTCTGGATATAGAAAACAGTTGTTTGGCTCGAACTGTTTGGGCGGCACCTAGACAGGGGGATCGGCATCCATCCCTGACACATGGGCAGGCTTTTGGGAGCCCAGTGCCAGTGGCGTGACACCTTGTGCAGCCTTGGTGCAGTGGGAAGGGGCTTGGACATGCCTAGGCTCAGTGTGCCGGGCTCTGCTGACTCGCCATGGGAGACCTCGATTTGGGGGATGTGGGAGATGTGGGGTAGCTTGGGAGGGAGGGCTGGGGGATGGGAGGAGGGAGGAGATGGGATCTGTTGGTGGTGTGTAGAATGAGTAGAAAATTTCTAAGAAAAATGAAAAAAAAGAATATATGATGGAAAGGCAGGAAAGACAGAGGAGCAAATTTTTTTGTTTGTTGATTGGTTATGTTTGTGGTTTTCTTTGTCGAGGAAGCTATAAAGGTGGCGGGTAGACATGAAATGACTGGAAAATGAGTGGAATTAGAGTGCATGATGTGAATTTCCCAAAGAATCAGTAAAAAATTATGTTATAAAATGGGGTATAGATCAAAATAGAGAATTCTCAACAGAGGATTCTCATATGGCCAAGAAGCACTTAAAGAAATGTTTAATATCCTTAGCTATCAGATAAATGCAAATCAAAATGATTCTGAGATTTCATCTTACACCTGTCAGAATGGCTAAGATCAAAAACACAAGTGACAGCTCATGTTGTCTAAGATGTTGAGCAAGGGGAACACTCCTCCATTGCTGGTATGAGGGCAAACATGTGCAGTCACTTTGGAAATCAATATGGTCATTTCTCAGAAAATTGGGAATCAATCTACATCAAGGCACAGTTATATTACTCTTGGGCATATACCCAAAGGACATTTCACCATATCACAATAACACTTGCTCAACTATGTTCATAATAGCTTTATTTATAACAGGCAGAAACTGGAAAGAACCTAGAGGTCCCTCAACAGACGATTGGATAAAGAAAATGTGGTATGTTTACATAATGGAGTATTACCCAGCTGTTAAAAACTGTCACATCATGAAAATTTCTTGCAAATGGATGAGACTAGAAAAGATCATCCTGAATGAAGTAACCCAGACTCAGAAAGACAAACATGGTATGTACTCACTTATAAATGGCTATTAGCTATAAAGTAAAGGATAAACGTGCTCTAATCCACACACCTAGAGAAGCTAAATAACAAGGATGACTCAAGAGAGGACATATGAATCTCACTGTGAAAGGGAAATAGAATAGACATTACTGATGCAAGGGGAGTGGTCTGGGTAGGAGTGGGGATGGGAGCAGGAGGGATCAGGTGTTCGGAGGATGAAGGGAGACAGTATTGGGAAAGACAACTAAAATTGGGGTGGCATCTCTGGGATGAGCTAGAAACCTAGTACAATGGAAACTCTCAGGATTCTTAGTGACCCTAGCTAAGACTTCTAGCAATGGGAGATATGGAACTTGAACTGGTCATCTCCTATAACAAGGCAAGATTTATAGTGGAGAGATCAGGGCACCAACCCTGCCACAAAAATTTTGACCTACAATTTTTCCTGCCTGTAAGTGCTGGAGTAAAGGTGGCACAGAAATTATGGGAGTAGGCAATGAATGACTGGTCCAGCTTGAGACCCATACCATGAGAAGTAGCCCACCCCTGACACTGCCTGGTTTGCCAGGAACCAGAGGCTGAATAGCCCAGAGCCCTAGGGTAGAACCAAATGTGACTGAAAAAAAGTCAATGAAATTATTCCTAATTGAATTCTAATGATATTCTGCTATACTCATACATTGGTGTCTAGCCCAGTTGACATTAGTGAGGATTCACCCAGCAAATGATGAAAACCCACAACTAACATTAGGTAGAACTCAGAGAATTCTGTAGAAGAGGAGGAGGAAGCATGGGGCGTCAAGTACACCATAAGAAAACCCCTAGAGTCAACTATCCTGGGCTCATAGGGGCTCACAGATACTAAACTGCCAACCAGAAAGCTTGCATGGAACTGACCAAGGCCCTCTGCACACATTTTTATAGTTGTGTAGTTTGGTCTTCTTGTGGGACTGTAACAGTGGGAGCAGGGGCTATCTCTGACTCTGTCACCTGCTTTTGGGACCCTTTCTTCCTACTGATTTGCCTTGTCTTAATAGGAGAAGAGATGCCTAGTCTTACCACAACTTGATATGATTCTGAAGAAAAATGGAAGAGGATTGGATTGGGGGGAAGGGAGAGCTACAGGGGAGGGATTGGGAGAAAAGAGAGGAGAAACTGCAGGCTGGATGTAAAAAAAAAACAAAAAACCAAATGATGTCAGAAAGCCTATGTTAAGCTACATAAATATTTAGAAAAACATAGAAAAAACCTGAAAAGAGACACACTAACATTTTTAGGATAAACAAGCACTTTAGATGAGTTTGGCAATAAATTAGTACTAAGAAAATCAGTCTTTGAAAACTTGATTATATGCTTGGGATCATTACAATAACGAGGAAAAAATATCTAATTCAAGGTAGATTACTAAGAATAAATATAGCCTTAAAGAAAGTCCCATGGCAGGGTCACTTTAAGCAAACTCATACAGTCAATGTAGTTCTGCTTTTCCCTAACATATTAAAACAGATTTTCCCTTTTAGGATCTTCTGATTATTCTTAATTTATCTAGATTACAAAGAACTTTCCTGAACCCATGGACTATAATCTAATGAAATCATCCATTTTCAAATATTAAAATATGAATATGTCAACTTTGTATACTGGTTCGCACTCTGCAGCCCAAGCTGTCCTCAATGTTAATGTTGCCCAGGTTGTTCTTGATTGCTGTGGCCCCAGGCTGCCCTGGATCTCACTGCTTGGAATAAAAAAAAATATTATTTTTCTTATCACTAGGTCAATGTGTAATGTTCCTAGGTTTAGTTATTTAATCTCTTTAGACTGCCATTTGTTGACCTTTAATGTGGATAAAATAATAAATAATAAATCTTACCCCATCTCCCAGAGTGGTTTTGAGTATCAAGAAACAGTCAGGTAGCTACAATACATGGGCTCTGCAACAATATGACCTCATGTCCTGAGCTTTATGATAACTAAGGATGGAGCATCTTGAGATGTGGACATCTTAACACTTCTAAAAATACTCTATATCTTAATATCATACACCATCTCTCTGACCTGTTGGTAATGAGAGTATATAGAGAGAAATAAAACATATTAATTATATATAGCTTAAATAATTCCTAGATTTGTTTCTTTTCATTTCTCTGGATATATTTAAAGAGAAAAAGGTTAATATTGTATCAGAATTCCTGGGTTGGTGTTGAATAAATATTTACAGAGTGGGTGGAAACATTTGAAACATATTTGTTTATACTGTTAGCAGAGAGAAGTTCTTTTCATAACACTTTATAAAAAGTTCTCATAAGAGCAGAAGATATGGAGACTTTATTAATACTTCAATGACGCAGCAGCAAGCAGAACAGAAAATTGGAAGCCGTAGTATATAGACAAAGACCTGTAAGGTAAAAATAAATAAACAAACAAACAAACAAATAAATAAATAGATAAATAAATAAATAAATAAATAAATAGATAAATAAATAAATAGATAAATAGATAGATGAATAGATAGATAAAATAGAAAATAATAAACAAACAAATTTTCTTACTAAACACTTCAAGTCAAAGAACCTCCAGTCCTGTCATTGAATTCTTTTTGTGTTGGTCATCTGTTGGAACACAGCCCATGAACGGATTGCATGAGAAGAATTCTAAAGGCTTGTGAGAACACTGTAAGAAGACAAGACAATAGTCTATGACCTCAGTTTCTTCAAAACATGGAATTGTTCTTGGAATGTGTTTTCGTGCTCCTCCTAGGTGTAGAGGAAGGAGTGAGTTTACTTCAGATTGCTCGTTATTGCTTGCCGTTGTATTCAATTACATATTTAAATTATCCTTATATGCCTCTTGGTAAAAACATATTTTGTCACATGTGGTTTATACTTGTGACTGTGTATAGCTTAAACTTACTCAGGTGACAATTCTTATCCCTCAGAATATGAATTGTCTGAGGCTCAGAATAAAGTTGGCTATTGCAGAAAACTTTAATTTGCCTCATTGATCAGTTCCCTTCTCCCAGGTCACAGTGCCTCTAGAGCCATGACAGCCATCTACTGCTGGCATCAAGTCTCCCACTGAAAGTGGTTTGTATCCCCAGTTAGACTCTATTGGAGACAACAAATATTTATTTTCTAGTTCTAGTTGTTATTAATTGGAGATAGCTTCTGGGTTAGAAATTGAGGCATATATCTACTTCTTCCAGTGCTGGGACTCCATCTGACACAGACCCAGGCAGGCACTGTGAATGCTGTCACAGTCTCTTTAAGTTCATATGTGCAGCAGTTCTGCTCTGATTCTAAGGCCTTGTTTCCTTGGTGTCCTCCATCCACATTGGTCTTTTCCACCTCTTCTTCCACAGGGTTCTTTGAGCCCTGAGGGGAGGGCTTTAATGGAGACATTCCATGATGGACTGAGGATTGCAAGGTCTTTCACTCACATATTGTCTGACTGGGGTCTCTGTGTTTGCTCCCATTTACTGTAGGAAGGGGCATCTCTGATTATGGCTAAGTAAGACACTGATCTATGAGTGCATCATAATGTCATTAGGAGTCATTTTATTGCTACATTCTTCTTAGCAGAGCAATAGTATTTGGCTTTCCCCTGATCCCTGCCATATCTATTCCCAGCTTAATGGCTACCTGAGCAGTGTTGGGGATTGGTTCCACCTCATGGAGTGGGCCTTAAATCCAATCAGAACTTGATTGGTTCCTTTAGCAGTGTACAGAGTTACTTCCAGTACCATGGTCGTTAATCTGTAGGAGTGAAGGCTCTAGGTAGGTACCAGCTTACATCTCCATGTTAAATGAATTGTATAGCTGTTGTCTTCAGCAATAGAGCCTTAACCATCAATTTGTGGAGAGCAACCATTCCCTTGGCAGTAGTCTGGGCTGTTTCAATTTCAATTTTCAAATACCGAAGTTGTTAAAATGTATAAACATGTATAAATTTCAGAGCAAAAAAGCATATGGCCTCTTTGGCCTACAGCTTGATTAGCTATAATCCCTTCTTGGTACTGGAAACTCCATTCCCTGACAAGAGTTATCCAGGTGGGACTCCAGTTGGGAATCTGTTTCCCTTGTAATTTAGCAATTTCATATAGATGATCTTTATTTATGTGTATATTTTAGGAAACTTCTATTAGGTTTCCACACAACTCTTCAAATGGCACTCAGTTTTAGCTGTCCCACCACATATTCGCCCTCTGGCCCTCTTGCCCACCTCATCCCCCCTCCTTTCCATTGCAGTCCTCTTCTCATCCATCCATAACTATCGATTCTGTTTTCCCATCCTAAGAAATCCATCTCTCTTAGTTCCTTACTCTATACCTAACCTCTGTGGTTGTATGAAGTATAGCTTTTGGTCAAAGACTTAACAGTTAACATCCATGTATAAATAAATTGACACCATATTTTTCTTCTGATCTGGGCAATCTCACTCAGGATGAGTTTTTCTAGCTTCATCTATTTACCTTCCAATTTCATTTCATTTTTAAGTGGCTGAATAGTATTCCACTGTATAAATGGAATATAAATAAAATATATTCATCCACTGAAGGACATCTAGGATGTTTCCAATTTCTGGCTATTTTATGAACAGAATAGCAATGAACATAGTTGAGCCAGTGTCTCTGTAGTAGGTTGAAGTGTTCTTTGGTTGTATTTCCAGGAGTGTGGTATAGGAAGATCTTGAGGTAGATTGATTTCCACCTTCCTGAGGAACTCCCACACTGATTTCCATAGTGGCCATAGAAGTCTGCACTCCCAGCAGCAGATTTCCCTGAAATCCCTCCTTTCCTCCCTCGGTGTGGTGTTTTCCTTTCTCCCATCCTTCTATCCGGCCCTTCTGTATTTAAAGCAGAATGTATACACCAGCTGTCTTCTGTGTGCTGCAGAGTGGTTCAAGTGACAGAAGAGACTTCCAATCAGAGGTCCTCAGCTACGGGTGACTTTTGTCTCCTAGAGGATGTTTGGTAGTGTCTGGAGACAATTTTGCTTATTATTTGGTGAGTATTCATGATAAGTCCAGGCAGAGACAGGACCAAAGGGCAGCACCTATGATGGAAAAGTTCCCACTTAAGGTTTCAGGACTACCAAAGAGGGAAATTCATGGCTTTCATAAGTTGCAAGTTTTCTCTTGGACAACGTGTCCACCATGCTTTTTGGCTGGGTGTCCCACAACTTCTGGTATGGAAATAAGGTGAAGACTTTTTCCATAATCCTGTTGTACATGGAAACAGCATTACACTCTGGGTTATTGCTTGAAGGATTCTCTTTCTTTTGTAGTCATTGTCATAATCATATGGTAAAACATTTTTCTCTCTCTGTGTTAGCTGTTTTGTACTAAAAATTAATACAAATGCCACTGAATGTGGTAATGCATGCCTGTAATCCCAGCTACACAGGAGGCTAAGGTAAGGAGATTGCAAGTTCATGACCTCCTTGTGATACAGAGTCAGTTCAAGGTCAGCCTGGGAAACTTATCTGAAAATAAGAAGCAAAGCTACAAGACTGTGGATATAGTTCAGTGGCAGAGTACACCTGATACCAATGGGGTCCTGGGTTGAATTTCCAGCAATAAATATCAAGAAACAGGAACAGGATGCTGGCAGCTCCTTTCGGTAAGAGTGGGCTTGGAGGCAATAAGAAGGCTCATTTGTAGTCTTCAACGCTATTGCTACCTTTCCCCCACTTTAGTGTTGTTGGAGGGAAATTGCAGACAAGGGCCAAGGGTAAAAAATTAGAATCCATAAAGTAAAGCTTGTGTGTGTGCGTGTGTGTGTGTGTGTGTGTGTGTGTGTGTGTGTGTGTGTGCGTGTGTGTGTGTGTGTGTGTGTGTGTGTGTGTGTAGCAAAGTGTCTCCACTTCTCTACAAATATACATCCTTTCATAGGCATCCTGAAGCATTTCATCAAGACAAACACATCATCATTTAAAAGGCACATCATGAATTTCTGCACTAAGACAAGGACGACACTGCTGCTTAAATTATCAGATGCCGTTGCCTGTGCAGCCTATTTCAATTACAGAAGTTGTTAAAATGTATAAACTTGTATAACTCTCAGAGCAGAGGAAACACAATGTATGTAAAGTGTTTTTGACTCTGCTTGACACTAAGTCAATATCAGCATAAGTAACTGACTGGAAGAACAGGCAGCACTGCTCAGAAGGGGCTCCTGAAGGGCAACGTGGCCAATATAATTCTTCAGAGTTAAGACTTCATTTTCTTTCTCCTATATTGATAATACGTCCATTCAGGAATTAATGACTTCAGTGTAAACACATTCTGTATGAACCCATCAACTAGCATGTATGGACTAGCATAAATAGAAATTTGTTTTAAAGCCTTCGATTTATTCTTCTGATTTGGTGCCATGTTCTGTGTGTGGTATTTCCTTCACTGACCTGATGTATTTCCTTCACTGACCTGTCTGAGAGTAAATCTCAGTCTATGGGACAGCCTGAGAATTTGGATATTTTACCTTTTTTTTTTTTTTTTTTCAAATGTGGACTCTTACTAGATTTCCCAAATTGACCTTGACCTGCTTTATGCTCTAACAGTCCTCTTTCAATGCAGATTTGAAGAAGTGGAATCAGAGTTCAAAGCCAGGAGGCACCACATGCTAGGCACTTGCTCTGCAACTGGAGACATCATAGCTAGAGAGTCAGTCATTCTCATGGTTTTTGACTCTTTTTCCATTGAATATCTATCTGGTCATGCTTGCTTGCTCCTGCTCCATCTTCTTCTCCCCATTCAGGCCTTCTCCATTTAATAATAGGAGAGGGTATGAATTAATTGACTCTCTATGGCAAGTGTCTGGGACAGTTTCAAGTCCAACCCAGGTGTAAATTTCACATGATACAAATTATTATCTGATTTTACACTATAGAAATACAAGAGACAGATTTCCCAGGACTTAGAATTTAGAACTGAATGATTTGTAGGCCCATCTCTGAATGACTTAGTTGAAGTCAGAATTCGCGCTGCACACTGGAGCACAGAAAGCATCCTAAATCAGGAAGCATGTCATACTCTGCTCCTACCTACCTCACACGTGTTGACTCTTGAGTCTCAGTAGGAGAAATCTTGAGAAAATGACCACTTCTGATTCCATATTTCAAATATTTTTATATGATTAAAAGAAAGTTGAGAACAAAGTCAAATAAAGTTTTCTGCCGATGATGAGCAGAGGTGTAAGCTGGCCCAGGTTGGATGTGGTAATGCCTGTAAAACCTAAGGTTATGTCTGGAGATGCAAGCCAAGAAGAACTATGCTTCTGCTTCATAAACCCCACAGGAAAGAGCAGTGCAACGGAAAGGTGGAGGCTAGGCCTTGAAAACCAAAGCAAACTGTGCTAAGATTGGGAAAATATAAGAATCTACTCCTAAAGTAACATTGAAGCTTCTGTGTATTAACTGTGGGTTCTCTTTAAGGAGAAGATATCACAACTGTCTGCAGCTGTAGATAGATAACAGACACCCCCACCCCCCAGACAGACTAGAGGAAGCCCTTGGCCCACAGTAGCTCACAAATCAAGCACAACATCAAGCACTGGCCTTTGTGGTTGCCATGTATGTGTTATATACAATAGAATAACAGACACAATCTAGAAATTAATCTCACTTATATCAGAGCTTCCAGAAATTCACTTCTCTACCTGAAAATAGTAGCAAGAGAGCAAAAATATAATCACCAAAGGAAAGAAGGGGTTACAAAGCTAGTTAACGAGTTTTTGAAAAGGACTCAGGAGTTTATTCCTCTCTGAACTGACACTTGCTCAAGACCCCTGCTCCTGGATTACAGGCAGATGGCAGGGACATTAAGATAATATATTAACAACAGATGCATACCTTTTCCCGGACTTTATTGTGGGGAGACTGATGTCTCAAAAAATTACCAGTGAAATTTAAAATCTCTCCCTTCAGTTCACAGGCTTGCTTGAAAATTGCTGCCTTCCTTCCTTGCATCCAAAAGCCATTCTCTTCCAATTTGTCATGGGCCATGAAGTTAGCCTAGATCTCATACTGGGTGTTAATGAGTGGCTGTTGTGAGTAGGTAGGGAGTGATTTCTGCTTAAAGGTGACACAATGAATTGTGACTCTGAGCAGTGCTTTAAGTTGCCCTTGGAAGCAATGTGATTGCATCTGATCACACACTGTGAGGCATTACAGTATCCTTCATGATTTCATAATCTTGTTTCTATGATAGGGAAAAACTGATATGCCAGGTAGTTACTAGTTTTATAAAATATTAGTTTACTTTTTCAAAAAAGGTTTTGTATTAATTATTCAAATTTAAATTTTTTGAGAATTTTATACATGAAGCCCATATTTCACATCATTTCTAAACCTCCTCTCTCCCTCCTACTCCTCTTATGCTTTCCCTCTCAGTCATGACCTTTACTTTAATTATTGTTACATACATATGTATATATATACATATATATATACACACTTTTATAATATGTTTCCGACATATGCATCCTCCAATTTTCCTCTTTTATATCTCCCCCACTCTCTCTGAACCCTTCGTATATCTACTATCATGTCTTTCTAAAAATGTAAGACATTGGATTTAACTTGGGCTGCTTGTGTGTTCACAGGCATGGGGTTATTTGTTTGATTGTGGGATGACCAAAATCTTGAAGAAAAGTAACTTCCCCTCCACCAGAAGTCATTAATCATTGATAGTTCCTCAGCTAGGGGTAGTGTCTCATGAGCCCCTCTCCAGTCTGTGTTGGAATTTTGACAAAATTGATCATGTGCAGACTTGTGTGGTCTATCACAGCTCCTGTGAGTTCATGAGAGCAATGTTTATGTGATGTATCAAAGAGAGTGTTTCATGGCATTCTTCCAAATTCTGTGGCTCTTATCTTCTTTCACACCCTCTGAGCCTTGGCTGCATACTCAATATCACTTATTCTTAGAACTTTGACACGTTTGCCTTGGCTATTCTTCACTCAACAAAGAATCTTCTCTGACCAAAGGTGAGAGCAGCCCTAATCTATGTGTATAAACACAAATACTTCAAAGGCAGCTTCTCATCATACCCATTTATCAAAACAATAGCAGTAGGCATGTCCCTAGGGTCTGTGAGTCCCTGAGTCATGAGCTTTTAGCCAGGTTTACATTGCTAGGCATGAATTCTCACTATTGGAACAGGCCTCAAACCAATCATTTAGCAGTTGGATATCCCCCACAGGAATCATTCCATTATTGTAGCAGTGAGTACATCTTGCTTGACAAATCTGTATTGTAGAAACAAAGTCTGTTTCTAGGTTAGACCATTGATAACCAAATAAATATTTCTTCCTTTTCAGTTCTTTGTATCTTGTATTTTATTACAATAAGGGGAGTTGAGTAGGAGCACATTTATGCTGATCTGATGTGGGCTTTTAATTCTGTTCCATTGGTCTATGTTTATCCTTTCATGGAGACCACAATGTCTCAAATGTTAAAACTCAAAAAGTCTTCAAATCATAAAAGAGGTCCTCAACCTCTGTTTTACACATATAATTGTTTTACCAATTTCAATTTCTTTTCCTCCAGTTTGTCTGTAACTACAATATTCCAACTGAGCCAAATGAATCAGCTAATGGAAAAACATACCTTCTTTGCCTCACGACATTAACTGACCACACACACACACACACACACACACACACACACACACACACACACACACACCATGGGGAATCTAGGATAAAATGAAAGGAGTTTGACAAAGAGGTACACGTTTCTCAGGAGGCTGAAGCACAGCTCAATAATAGTAATGATAATACCTTCCTTCACATGGTGATTTCAGAACCTTCCTCTTGACTTTCTTATGAAAAAGGCAGATCAAGTTAAAAGGCACCAACAGTTCTCAAGTGTTAGTTTAAGAGTGTTAAGTAATTCCTATTATGCACATGAAGAAAACACCAGAAACATAAGATTCTCCCACCATATCATTGGAAGTTGATAACTGATGGAATAATGGAACAGGAAAAGTGAGCATAGCGTTTCATTTTCCATCTATCATTTCTGATATGGAAATCTAGTTCCTTTGTGGTTCCTAATTCCTAAATGTGCAAAGAGGAGTAGAAGAGACTGGAATTTGGGGCTATATAGTCACTTTGCGATGTGGTAAAATGAGCTCATTTAGCAGATGGGGCCCAAGATGTTTGGAAGAATAAGCAATCAGCAGCATAGTGACTGTCTTCAGTGAGTGTCTCAGTACCATTCCTGTTGCCAAGAATCTTGCTTGTTTCATTGCTGAGTGGATTACAGTTCCATGCAGGTGTGACCTGACAGGGTCTCTTCCATTAGCTTTTTCTCACCTTTTCTGTACAGTTGCCTTTTCTTCTCAGATACTGCTCAAACAGCTTTGCAGGGGAAGGTCCAAGTGGTCAAGACATTCAATGCATTTATTGTCAGTTTGCTAATGACTCCTGTCATAGCAGTCCCTTTCTACCCCTTTCTTCCTTCCTTCATTATTGTGTGTGTTATTTACTTTTCTATTGCTGTGATAAAACACCATAACCAAGGCAACTTAGAAAAGAAGCATCTAATTTTAGCTTAGACTTTCAGAGGTTTAGAATCCATAACGGCAAAACCAAGGCATGGTGGCAAGAACTACTGAGAGCTTGCATCTTAATCTGCAAGTAGGATTCAGAGAAAGATACTGAAAAGGGAATGAGTCTTTTGAAGTCTCAAAGACTTCCCTGTGACATACTTCCTCTAACAAGGCCAAACGACTTAATCCTTCCCAAACAGTCCTACCAACTAGGGACAAAGTATTCAAACATATGAACCTATAGGGAGCATTGTCATGCATACCAACACATTCTGGTCCCTGGCCCCCAGAGACTCATAGTCATATCATAAATGCAAAATGCAATTAGTCCAACTTCAAAAGTCCACTTCATTTTTCATAGTCACAATGCTTTTTCAAAGTCCAAAGTCTTTTCTGAAACTTGAGGAAATTTCTTAACTGTAACAGCCTATAGAACCAAAAGCAATATATAAAGTACATACTTCCAACATTCAGTGGCACAGCCTGTACATTACCATTTCAAGAGGAGGAATGTGGGCATAGAGAGAAAATATTGAGCCAAAGTAAGCTCAAAACAAGCAGGACAAACTCCAAGTCCTGTTGTTCTATGCTTCATGCCAGAGGTCTTAGATGACTGTACCTTCCTAAGTTTACTGCCTTCAACACATTCCTCTCTCTCAGACTGATTTTACTTCCTCTCTGCAGATATCCTAGTCATATCTCATGGATCTGGCATCTCCAAAATCTTGAGGACTCCAGCACAATACAGGGTTTATTTCATAGTTTTACGTAGTATCATCTCAGGGACTATACATAGGAAAGCCCCTGACACATTCCTGACCTCAGCAGCTCTGTTTAACCACGGAGGGAAAATTCCACAACCCCTTTACTAAACTATCTTCCATGATTCTAAAGTTTGAACCATGTGGACAATGCTGTCAAGTTGCATGGACCGCTTAGGTAGGAGCCTCTTCCCCTTGAACATTTGCCTAAGCTTCTGTTTGTTGCTTTCCTTGGGCTTTTCCTTTCCCATGTTGAAAGCTGGGTGGAATCGTGCCCTGAGCACACTCTTTCCTTTATTTCATTTCAGAATAGGTCTTTAATCTCTTCATCTCTCTAAGCACAAACCTTTGCCCCAACATTAAATTTCCTGGTACTCTTTTGGTTCTCAAATTGTACATTTGTACTTCATTTTTCCAATTGGTTTCATTTCAATGTAGACCTACATATCAGTGATTACTAATAACCATGTAACAAAGTCAATATTAGACTGTTTTGAAATCTTTAGAGTCAAGGAAATTAATACAATATATTTCAATTTAGTCCCCAGCAGACTTTTAAAACAAGGATAGAAAGCAGCCACAATCTTTGTGAAAATATCAAAACAATGGTCTTTAGCCCAGTTGATAACATTGTTCCCCTATAAAACATTTTCATTTGTGTATCCATAGTCTACATTGCTTTCAGCACTATTGTCTTCTAATCTCCTAGAAGAATGGCCCATTAATACCACCTACAGAGCACAACTGCTTTTCTAGTCCAAAGTTCCAGAGTGTTCCACAGTCCTCCAAAACCCAGCATGGTCAGCCTTATCATAATGTTAGTCCACTCCCAAGTAAAAATTTTGTGTATTAGTCAGCTATGTCTAGAAGAACAGAACTGGTAGATTGAGTGTGTATGTGTGTGTGTGTGTAATCAATATATATCATATATATTAGTACATATTAAAAGGAAATTTATCTGATTGGCTTACAAGCTATAGTCTGGCTAGTCTGACAATGTTTCTCAATGGAAAGGTCAAGAAACTGGCAGTCTTTCTGTTCTTGAGGTTGGATGTCTCAAATGGTCTTCAGTCTATGCTGAAATCCCAAAGAACTAGTTTTAATGTCAGTGATGGAATGCCTCAGTAGCAGAATAGATGGACTTACCAGGAGAGTATGAAGAAGCAGGTTAAAAACAAAAACTTCCTTCTCTCATGTCTTTCTAGGTGGGCTGCCATTAGAAGGCATATCCCAGATTTAGGGTGGATCTTCCCTCCTAAAATGGTCCAATAAAGAATAAAAATGTTCCCAACTTCTTGGGTTTTAGTTGACTCTAGATGTAGGCAAATTGACAACCAAGATAAGTCATCACAGTTTTGTACTTGTGTCTGTGTACACACATGTGCACTCTCATACATGCATTCTGCTCCCTGGCACACATTATCACTTCAAGTCTAGGGTTCTATTTCCTGGAAAATCATAGCTTGCCAAGATGAAAAATTATGTTACTATTTAGTTAAATATTTAAAAGATAATTTTAAAAAACTTTTTGTTTTCCATATCCTATACAACCGCCTTTAAGTTTTCATTATGAGAAAAAATTCTGTGAGATTTCTGAAAATCTGAAAATTATTTCTGAAAATAAGTTTGATGAGCATAGTATAAACTGTAATAAAAACATTTATGCTCATGATGCAAATTCATACTGAGATCGGCAAGAATAAGCTATTAAAATACAGAATGAAAATATAACATGTAAAATTCAAAATATAAACTATATATAATTCAGTAGAAAACTATGAATTTTAGTGCTTATAATTTTATGATGATATTAGTAATAACTTTCTAATACTAAGTAAAACAGTAAAGGACTGGGGAGACAGCTCAGTTAGTAAAATGTTTGCTTCACAAAAATGAGTAAGTACCTGACTTCATTATTCAGAACCCATGTAGTAATGCTAAGCATCATACCATGGTCTTGCAAGCCCAGCATAGGGAATGTCAAAGGAAGAGGATCCCTTGGGCTCCCTGGCCAGCCAATCAAACCTAATTATTAAATCCAGACCATGAAAGACCCCGTCTTAAAGGAGGTAGATGGCTTTTTTGAGAATGGCACCAAAGATTGTTCTCTGGCTTCCACATTTATGCACATGTATGCACCTACAGACACATGAACAAATTAAAAATAAAATATGAAATATTTTTAGTAATTGACATAATTTAAATGAAGATATGTGACTTCCTTACTCTGCCTCATTCTTGATATCCTTTCAATAGCTAATGTCTTCTTTTTTACCACGAAGTTTCTCATGTGCTAGTAGAAGGAGTACTTAGTTATTGCTTAGGTACCAACAAACACTATTTCAATACTTTTGTAATATTCAGTAAGGGAGAAATCAAAATACTTTTCTTTCACCCTTCTTATTCTTTGTTATTCATTAAATTGGGATGATAGAAATCTCTGAAGGCTGAAGTACAAATTTTAGAACTGTATTGATTTAACCTTCCCTTTGTAAATATTTCAGAGTTCTATAATGTGCAGATTCAGTCACTCAGAACAAAGAATAGCAACCTTCTGTTGGTCTGCAGAACAAGGTAACTGACAGGTTTTATCACAGCATTTAGAAAACAATTCATGTGAAAATATTTGAGGATATCTGTCATTATTATGGATGTCAAGAATTGATGAAACACTTTCTTTAAAACAAGATTTCTGTAGACCTGGCTTTAAGTGTGTCTATTCATATATACATATGTATGTTTTTACTTCTCAGAAATTTGTTTTTTTCTCTTACTATTTTTAAAAATTACTTACTGGATCTTTTCAAGTAATAAGCATTATTTTGTTAGTCTTTTATATGTCCTTAATTAACACTGTAGAGAAACTCAGAATTTAAATACTTAATAGTCAAGTTACTTCCATAAAAGCACACTATGAATGCATAGGGATATAAAAGAAAAGTTTTATTGAAGAATCCTGTAAAGAAGAAATAGCCCTTTTCATTTTAGTGTTGGAAGTCAGTCTTCAAATGAAAACTATGTTCTATTACTATTTAATATTTTCTCTCTTCAAGGTCTATACACAAATAAAACCATAGTCAACATAAAAAATAGGCACTAAGATCTAAGGCAAGGAAATGGGTCAAAGGATATAAAACTCTAGAGATATTGGATGAGTGAATCTAGATGTACAATGTACAACAATGAGGATTACAAGTGACCCCATTGTACCACAGTGGGGATTCTTCCTATGCAGCCTTTAGCTTGTCACATAAACTGTGTGAGATGACAGCCATGCCTGTCTGCTTTACTACAGTGAGTATTTAACTATTCTATATGTAGACTATAAGACTATATTGTAAGCCCACAAAACCATGTTAGATATACATGAAAAAGCCACTAAATATGAAGCAATCTGGGCAGGATCAGATCACCAACAGAATAGAGAACTGAGGGAAACAAGGAGTGGTCAATGGCATGATAGGCTGCCTCAACATTAGCAAGAAGAACAAAGACAGTAAAGAAAAGGGGAAACTGAGACAGTGCTGTGTTCTGGAAACCAAACCTCAAGGAATAAGGAGCCCTTGTGGAGCTTATAATGATTCAAGAAAAGAAAAAGACCAATGATATTTCAGAAATTTGGAGGGTTGAAATAAAAGTCCCTAACTAAATGTCTTCACTTTTCAGGACAGATGTCAGAATTTTAAAGGACTGTCACAATTCCTACTGAAGCTCAGAACAGAACTACAGTGTGTGGTGTTCAGGATGCTGAGTGATTCAAGCTGAGGTTGACTTGAAAGGCTCAGAAATATATTCAGTTCTGTTTGACTGTTTCTTGTTATTTCTTCTCATCCTTCTTTCTCCTCTGCAGTGAGTAACAGAAACCAAAATCTGTCCCTCTTCCTCGGGGAAGACTGTTCAAACTAGAACCCCTCTGTCCCAAAGTAAGACATGAAATGTAAGAACTGTCACTTCAGCATTCTCTGAGACCTGTATTTTGGAGGAGGTCCTACCCTGTCTTTGATGCAGACTGCATCATGAAGCCAAGTCTATCCATGTCCTTTACTTCTCCAAACTACAGGACTTCAAACCAGAGATCTGAGATCTTTGTGCCTCCTGAAGGCCCCTTTGTACTCATCCAAAGTCTCAGTTTTGGTAGGCATTGTATATTAATACTAAAATGACAGTGTGGGGAGCACTGGCTTGAGATTCCTGCTTTGGCTTTTCATTAAGTAAGCTGCTGCTAAAACTCATGGAAGGCAATAGGCTGTTCCTCTTCAGGCTTTTCTCCACATTGTTGGAGGAACTCACAGGCACTCTTTAAAACTTATGAGAGCTTCCAGGAAGCTTTTCCTTCTACTTTATAGTGTGTGTAGGTGAAGTGTTTTAGGTATGTGTAAACTCCATCACCCACCACCCACAGAGTTTCCCTGTTCTTTTTTCTGCTAACTCATGTATTTCAACTTCATAAAAAACAACAGATCCTAGAAAGGGGAAAGTTTCAGATAAACTTGTCAAATACACAATAAAGAAGAATCCCTTCTCAACATCTTTTACTCTGTCAATCATGGTGCATTCTCAGGCAAAAATAACTGTCTCTACTGTAAGCATGTTCCTGCTTTACTTTCTAGTCTGAAGGAGACTCCACGTATTGCATATCGGGAGCAATGGTTTTCTTCAGGGGAATTATCAGGTCTTTCTGGATTCTGCATGCTGCATCATGCAGAATCTACCATTACATCTGGTCTGAAGTTGCTCCAAAGTTCCAGTTTTGACAAGTGACCTTTCTCTCAATACTTAGTTAGCATCACTGCTATTTTGATCTGACTTCCTGGTTGCTTTTATCTTTGAGTGGTCAGTTTATTAATTTTAAAACAAATAAAACTAGCTCCTAGATTAAGAAAAACTATGTTACTCAGTATCATAAATTAACAATCACATAAACAGAGAATACAAAATTCTAATGTTGTGCTTGACTTGAGCAGGTGGGAAGGAGGGTGTGGTCTTAATAAGGTTTGTCCTCTTTTTATCAGTTTTAGTCTAGACTGTTTTAATTGCTGAAAAAACTAATCTCCATTCTAGCATATTGTTACTGGAATTGAGGCAAATATTTTCTAGAGAAGACCACTATATTAATAGTACCAGAACTATATCAGAGACAATGTGGAACATCATAGTGACAAGACACCACTATTGGACCCAGTGTCTAGTCCCATTTCTGCAACTTCTTAGAAGGTATTATATAGG
Source organism: Peromyscus eremicus (assembly GCF_949786415.1). Taxonomy (NCBI): domain Eukaryota; kingdom Metazoa; phylum Chordata; class Mammalia; order Rodentia; family Cricetidae; genus Peromyscus; species Peromyscus eremicus. Next base: position 87,939,516 of record NC_081417.1, on the reverse strand, counting down.
ACATGTTATATTAACCCCTTGCTGCCCAGTTTTCTTTAAGTACATAATTATAGTTTCTTAATTCTGGTAATATATATATATATATTCTGGTAATATACTATATATATATATATATATATATATATATATATATATATGTATATAGTATGGTAGTATCTGCATGCCATATGTGTTCATTAAATAAATAGTGGTCCATTTGTATGTTCTGTATAGAAGTTTATGAACACTGATATAACATTATATCCGTATTTTATTCTAGAGCTTATAAATCCAAGGTATACAGTCAAATTTTTAATACTATTGTTTGATCTTGAAGAAGTTCAGTGACTTCAATTTCCCTGAGTGGAAGAATGCTGACCCAAGGTGGACAGCACATAAGTCATGGTGTCCAAGCAGCCTATCACTGCATTTTTTAGCGGCTATATGTTTTCCTAGCAATATTATGTCCATGGGTAGTCCAGCTCTTTAAATAAATTGGTCATTTTCTAGATGGGAGTTTATTTTTTTAATCTATTTCATCTTATTTTTAATTAAGTGTTGTAATCTTATGAAACATGAGATCTTAATGTTGGTGGTAAACACTAAAAGATAAGGCTTTATGGGACATGCAGTCTGCCTTTAAGAGACATCACATTTGCTTTTCATAAGCAGCTTCCTCTTCAGAGTGAAGACTGCTTCTGGATTGGCATTTAGTTTAAGGTCTTGGTAGTTCATTTTTCTGGCACAAATGCACAACTACTGAGTTGAATGATCTCTATACCCTGGCTATGATGGTGAATGTTTGAGTGCTTTTCATTATATGATTGAGGTTCAGATTCAGTTCTAAGTATCTCATTTTGATGTTTCGTATCTCTAAGTAGATCTATTTCATTAGTTTGAACTTCCCCTCACTAAGTATTAGCCAAGAAACATGGATATTGAGTGGTTGTCTCACTCCAGAGAACACTGTCTACAGTTTAGAAGGAAAGGTGATAAATAGTAATCATCAGCCTTTTCATTTTTTCCTCACACCAGCCTCTTACAAGCTAACATTCTTAAAAACTGCCACCTTCATGGTTGAGTCTATTCCCTGTACTCAACCCTTTAAGAAAGACATTGAAAACATAAGTACTGAAGAAGGACAGAAGCTGTCTTCCTCAGACTATCACTTACTTATTAAAAGATAAAAAATAACCATTACCTACCTACTCAAATCCCAACCCCCAACTAAGGACACACTAGCTGAAATGATTAATGACTTTATCAACACTGGTAGACTTTGTACCTGTTTTAAAATGATACACAAAAATGCAAAGTGCTCTTGGTCATGTGCCCTCTATCCACCATTCAGGAACCTATCCATGACCAATTCTCACTGATTGCTTGTGTTTTTTTTTTTTTTTAAATTTGTAACTAATGACTTGAAAACAACATAAATGTCAGGAAATTACCTCATTTCCAAATATTTTCAAGACAGTTTTCTCCTGATTGGTTCTCTTGATTCATCAAGTTAATCTCAAGATCCTTGCAGCAATCAGTTCCATAATAAACCACAGTGGATGAGCTGAACCCCATGCAGAGGAGAAGGAATTGTTTAAATCTATTGGATGCATCTTCCTGCCACATGTGCATCAGCCTCCTAGTAAGTCTGAAAATGCAATCAGCTGAGTACTAGACAACAGACATTCTCTTCTTCTTTTCCAAGAATTACCATGCTTGGCTTTAACAAGAACTTGAAAATTAATCTTTGCTTACTTCCTTATCTTTCCTTGCTCTGTTGAGCTTTAAAAGCACTAATGCCTTGGGCTGCATACCCCTCATTTCAGAACCCCAGGCTTGGAGTGCAGTGACCACAGGATCCCTTTACCACCGCCATCAGAAACAGGCCACAGACACCTTTTTCTTGCATCCAGCAGGGAAATTCACCTCTTGTGTCCTGCCAGAGGCTTCAGATTTCATACTACATCAGCACAGCCTGCTAACTAACCAGGAAAAGCATAGCTATTCTAACAAGAACCTTCAACGTGGGCATACTCCAGAGATGCTCTTATTTTTTTATATCAGAAATGCAGATGCTTGGAAAGGTTTTAGTTTTGTTGCTGTGGTTTGAATTTGAGATGGAGTCCAGAGCCTCAACTTTCCTGCATGCTACACCAGTACTCTACTTACCACCCTCATTCCCATTCCTTATCTTATATTAGAAAACAAGGGTGCTATTTGTATACAGGCTTGTTTTGCAAAGTTGCAAAATTGCAGGAAATTAAGAATTATGTCTGTTTAATAGAAAACCTTGGACAATTTTGATTTAGCAGACTTTATTTAAGCAAAGAATGATTTGTTTATCAACCTTAAAGCACTTAGACCAGCCAGTCACCAGAGCTCTGCTTTATAATGCGGTAGACCACAGAATCCGTAAACAAGACAGGAAGAGTTTTATTGGATCATCTGGGCTTTTGCCTTAGATGGCTATAAGGCTCTTCAGTTGGCAGCAAGTGATGGGCTGCAGCTTACATACTTGTGACTGGCAGAGACTTGAACATTAGAAAAAGCGTTCTTTGAAGTTAGTTTTTGGTTTGTTCATGTACTAAATTTAATTGTATCTTCTTATACAGGGATTCAAGGTAAGGATATAGTCTCAGGACAAAATTGACAACTTTTAAACCATCATCTGTCTCATTATATTTTTAAAAATCAGACAATATGAGGTGAAAATTTAGAACAGGGCCATTTCTGAGGATTAATTCTCAAATAAAGACGTATGTTATCATCTCTTATCTATGTAGTAAGAGGTTCTCCACAGTTCTCAGGCCTCCTGCTCTTTACATGCCACAAAAATCTCTCAGTAGATAGATGGCAGGAGATGGTAGGAGTAATATACCCTGTTGAGATCTTTTGCATTGGTTCCAGCTTATTCTTTACTCTGGTATACCATTAGAGTTCCTGTAGACACTGACTTTGTTATTCTTGCTCTTTATATATTCCTGTCTCTGGTAATCAGAAAAAGATGATCTTTCTATGTCTCTTTAAACTGCTCCTACGATATCTGGTAAAATGAAAGGGGCATTGGCAGCAGGAGAGAAGAGATCATTTTGACATTACCATGTCTGCCCTGTGGTAACTGGGCCAGTTGTTCCCCTTTCTTCAAATCAAGTCACTTGTACATATGACTCCATCTCAAAATCTAAAAGCAATCTAGACACTGAGAAGCAGATGTTGTCCAGTGATCCTTGGGTAAGTGAATTCATGACTTAGTTCTGAGTCGAGTTAGAAGCTAATTCTGCTGTGGTCATCAAACCTCTCATCTTGATGCCTGGACTTGGTTTTCCCTAGCAAGTCTCTTATTTTGTCCCACATTACTCTGCCATGGAGCCCATGAATTAAGCCTTACCTAACCATGATCATAGATGATTTTTCTTAGGTTTTTCGGGCTTGAACTCTTAATTTTGAAAATCAGTTTTCTCAAGCTTGAATCTTTGATAATTCCACCCACCCTCCCTAAAAACAAAGCTACTCAATGATAACAGAAACCTTAACCAGTGGAACACTTGCTCAATATGTATATCATCAGAAATATTTTCAGATATATTTAAGGCCTGATTCTACTTTCTTACTGCTAACGTAAAATTAACATCGGAAAGATCTATAATTTTAAGTTGCTTTTAATGTTCGAAGACTCTAATACCGGGATCCTTGTTTGTGTTCCTAATCTCAATTTCTCCAATCCCTATGTAATCAGTAGAAATACAAAAGTGTCCCTCACATGCTGATTTATCTAAAGAACCTATAAATCTCTCACATTTTACTAAAAGTGACCCTATATCCTGTTGTCAGAACCTTTTTATGGTGGTATATGGCATAGTTGACCTTGAGTCAAGGGGATTATCTTGGTGCTTCTTGTAATATGGAAGCCCATTTAAAAGTGGAGAATCTTCTCCAATTGGTCAGAGAAAGAGAAAACATAGAGATTTAATGCTATTTTGTAAAACTGAAAGATAGACGGTAGTTGGGTACTAACAAATGAAGACAGGTACCCACTCCCAGCTAACAACCAGCCATGAAAGGAAAGGAAGACAGTCTGAACAAAAAGCACAGGAAAACTTCTTACCTGCAGAACTTTGTGCTAATAAATGAAAATTTTTTAAAGATGCTATATTTGTGATTTTTTGCAGCACCAAAATATACGCATCTTTCTCCTTACTACTATAAACCTTTGGTAGTAATAAGTATGAGTAGAAATACAGCACTTTAAGTGTGAGTGAAATGTTTTTTATCTGCTTGATTTTTTTTATGTCTTTAGGTGACTGAGATTTAGGAAAAATTTGGCATTAACAACTGCAAGCCATGAGGGTCTATGTCCTTGTTAGTATTATCTTATTAAATATTAATGACTTTCAAGATAGAGTAATGAAATTATTTTCATGTGAGAAAAAATGGAATACTAGACTCGTAAACACAAGGTACTTCCTTCTTATGGACTGAGACTAACATAAATGACAGTCTGCTAGCTTTAATGAGGCTAAAGTATTAAGAGAACATCAGGCTGGGGAGAGGGCTTACCGAATAAAGCACTTATTATACTAATGTGAGGCCCTGCATTCTAATCCCCAGAACCTATGAAAAGTCAGAAGCTGCATGCATCTGTAAGCCAAGAGCTCATACACTGAGATGAGGGTGAGAATCCATGGACACTTCCGGGCCTGTCAGCCTGGCATGTGAAGCAACAAAGAGCCCAACAACTGTGTTTCAGAGCAAAGTGGAAGATGAGGACTAACAACTAAGGTTATCCTCTAACATCCTCATGCACACACTCATACACATAGACCTAAACCTGAGAACATCACAGTCATTATCAACAGTGGAGATTACTAACACATTTGGAGGAATTTAGTTTCACAAAATAGTCATTGCTGTAGCATTTAATGTATGATTTATTTTTTAAGGTAATATTAAAATATTTAGCATAAATTCTAACTTTACTATACAATAAAATGTAAATGTTTTAGAAAACCATGCCCTGTAAAGCAGGCTTTATTGGACAAGGTCATTTATTCTGGCAGTGGAGGAGAATGTGGGTGATGGCGCCTTGTAAGAGCCCAGCAGCTCAAGTTCAGTTTTTATACATGCAGAGACTTTAATGTACAGTTTTCTTAATATGAATAATTATCATTTAAATAACTTACACATACTATGGAAAGACTAGAAATAAGAAAATGTATCACAAAACTAGCCTGACTGGTAGGTGTTTGGAAATAATTTCTGACTAACTGAGTTTCCTTGGCTCAGTGTTTGTACTTTGCCCATGGCGGTTGAAAGTCTTGCTCAACTTGATTGTTCTACTTCTTGGTCTTCATTAAAAAAAACTCTGCTGCAAATGAACACATTGTGACTCTATCACATTATAAAAAATATTATTAATTCTATAATTAGTGACAATAAATTGAAAATGTTTCTATAGTAATGTGTGTTTATAGAGTACATGTATACATATTTATCTGAGACTTTTAATACTTCTTTAACATAAATGAAAAGTAATGGGTTATATAACAGTTTCTTTGATACAAATTCAGGTAACAGGGTGCTTGTGGGTGTGTACACATACATATATATTTATAGTGCAAGTAATCAACAAATGTGTAAAAAAATAGGAACACAAACAATAACCCAGCAATCATATATATTCTCTCTTTTGTTGTTAATCTCTTGGGATATATTTTTTGAGTATTTTTTCATTCAGGCAATACTTTTAATGAATTCAGTATAATTATGTTAGGCATATAATAATAGTTTATAGCATAATATTAATATTAAATAAATTACATTTTACTTGTATCTTGATAATTCCAATAAATTCATAAGTTAATAAAAATAGTGTTAGAAGCATAGAATACTTTTATCAATACATAATTTAAAGGGATACTCAAAATGTGAGAATATATATATATATATATATATGTATATATATATATATATATGGGATATGAAGAAACCACAGTTTGCAGCGTGAATCTTAAAAGTTCTTATTAATAAAAACAAATCTGGAGCTAGGTACTGGGGTCAATGCTGGAAGATCGGAGAAGCAGAACAAGTCACAGCTACATCACCTTGCCAATTCCTCAGCTGATCTTGTTTCCTCAGACTGGATGGCTCTCAGCTGAACTGTGCTGCTCAAAAGCCTAAAAGCTTAACCAACTATAGTTCCTCGTCCTCACGCCTTAAGTACCTTTCTGCCTCCTGCCATTACTTCCTGGGATTAAAGGCATTGATTCACCATGCTTGGACTGTTTCCAGTGTGGCCTTGAACTCACAGAGATCCAGGTGGATCTCTGTCTCTGGAATGCTAGGATTAAAGGCATGTGCTACCACTGCCTAACCTCTGTGTTTAATATTGTGGCTGTTCTGTACTCTGACCCCAGATAAGTTTATTAGAGTGCACAATATTTTGGGGAACACAATACCACCACAACAGTTTAAAAAAGAAGTGTTGGAAAGAGTGAACAATTATAACTTCAAGTGAAAGTATACACTAATGTCTTTAATAGGAATGAAGTGGCAGAGGAATGGGTAATTAAAATTGTTTGTATTAGTCCTGAAATGTTTTCATCAGAGAGACATATACCCCCATATATGCATATCCCCTTTGGACCTTTAGGGGTGGTATTAAGGAAACACTTGATTAGTGAGACTAAACCACAAAACATTCCATTATTGATGAGTAATTGAGGGTGACTCTCACTGTTTGGTTCTAGCACTCAATGCAGCCAGTGTTTTCACAGGCAGGGTTATAGTTTTGTGAATGGAGTGATGTATTTTCTTCTCCATTTGGCTCATTTATATAGCTGTGGAACGAGAAGAAATCTTAGTAACATTTTTTTATATTAATTCACTTAATGAAGGATATTAAAATCCAGGGAGGCAAAGTGATGCACTGGGAGTCATTAAGTCTTTCTAATAAAAAAATCAAGAACTCTTGTCCCTTAATTTATAGTTCACAACCTCAATTATACAATAAAATCAATTAGTAAACACTTACTTGGAATTTTCTGTGTCCAAGATATTTAATGGGTGGTAATAAAGAACTTTATTTCATCCTCCCTGTCCATAAGGAATTCACAGGAATGAATCAGGAACAAACCTTATATTAAATTAATGAAACATGTTTTAAACTAAGCAATAGTACACATAAGAATGGGAATAACATGAGAACCATTGAAATACAATCTGTTAAGATTTCATGTTTTATTTACGTGAACATGTGTATGTCTCTCTATCTTTCTGTGTGTGTCTCTCTCTGTATCTCTACCTCTCTGTGTGTGTCTGTTTCTGTCTCTGTCTCTTTGTTTCTCTCTGTCTCTGTCTGTCTCTCTCTTTCTGTCTCTGTGTGTGTGTGTATGTGTGTGTGTGTGTGTGTGTGTGTGTGTGTGTGTGTGTGTGTGCGCGCGTTTTATTTTAGGGACATTTTTAGGTAGCTGTAAAGACGAATCAGTGGGTAAAGACAATTACCAACAAACTGATAACCTAAGTTTAGTCTGTACCGTTGACATGGTAGAAGAGAATTATCTTCCACAAGTTGTACTCTTACTTACACATATGTTCCTTGACACACATGGAGCTTCCTTGCCCCCATACAATATATATAAATAAATAGTAATAAAAATGTATACATTTTTGTGGTAACTGGTTATATTTGATGTATGCTTCATAATATGTACTCTGTGATACACTATACAATCTCCAAGCTTTTACTCACTTCTTCAATTTATTTCATCTTTCTTGTGTGCATATTGAGAGGGAGAAGTATGGATTTATTAATTTTTTTGTTTCCCTCAAATATTCTAAAACTGTGTTGTTAAGCAAAAATGTTGACAATTCCTACATTGCATGATGATTTGAATATATTTAACTAATATGCAATTGTTTTTATTTACTTGCTTACTTTTTCTCTTAATTTACTATGTGAAATTAATATGCTTACCTTTATTACTATTACTCATTTTTCTTCTTTGCTTGCAGTTATTTCTATACTTTCATGTTTGAATTACTTTTTAACATAGCTATAGCTGACTTCTCATTTTTGGTGATAGTTTTATTGACATACAACTCATGCATTATAAGATTCATTTTTGAGTCTTACAACATAATGGCATTTAGTAAGTTCACAGAAATGTGTAACCGATCGTAACTTTACAATCATTTCCTCACCCACCACAAAATCCTGTACTCATTAGTCATCATCTGCCCACTACTACTTCCTCCACCTCTGGCCTCAGGTAACCACTAATGTGGTTACTCTATGTGGGTGCTTGCTTATCTGAACATTTAATATCAAAGGTATCTTATATCTGACTTATTTCATTTAACACAGCTTATTAAAGTATATGTTATGTTGTATTCCATGTATTGATTACTTGGTATTATGTTGCTTTAAGACCTTTCTCACATTTTTGACATTCAGCACATTCCTTTCATGTGCCTCCCACTCCTATTAATCCCTTTGTTTCCCTAGACAGTTTTGCTTCAATGTTGTGCTGTAATTTAGGTACAAAATCTTATGAGTCTGTATTAAATTTAGGAACCACGTATGAGAGAAGGCATATGATACTTGTCTTTCTGAGCTGGGTTTAGCAGTTTTATTAATAATGTAATTATGTATTCCTTTGTATAGCTGAGTAATAATCCACTGTGTGTATTCTTTTTTGCTTATTTATTTTTATTTTTTATTCATTAGCATTCAAGATATTTTTCACTTTTGTGTGTGAACAGTAATGCTGCTGTAATCATTTGTATATGAGTGTTGTATGGACTTGTAGCTTCGTTTCTTCCCGATTAGCTCCTAGAATAAGGTTGTGAAGTAAAACAGCATCTTAAATTTGATATTTGATATTTGTAGGGCTATGAGAGTGGTTCAAGTGGTTGATCTGGTTACATTTCTACCAGTAATACATGAAACTTTCAGCTTCTGCCGAAATTGGCCACCACATTGTTTTTGTGGTGTAATTTAATTATGGACACCATTATGAGTGTGATGTGGCATGTCATTATAACTGACATTTTCATTTTTCTGAGGAATAAAAATGTTGAGTACCTTCTTATGCATATATTGCCAATTTGTGTATCTTTGGGAAAAAGTCTAGAGAGTCCTTACTTCAGATCAAGGACTGCATTAATTATATTTACCGACTAAAGCAATGTTTGCTTTCTATCATCTTCCTGCTATTTGATATTTTACTATACAAGCTTTATATGTTTTGTCTTTGTTAAATGATTTGCATGATACTAATGATATTCTAAGTTATTTTGATGGTTTTATTCAAACTGTGTATAAAATTTGATTAATATTTTATTATTTGTAAAATAAGATGAGGCTTCAAATATACTTCCTGAATTCTGCTTAAGTTAAATGAGCATTTGCTGAATGTCCACTTCTCCTTACTCCATGACAAATGTAGAAGTTCAGATATGAGGAACAAATTGTTACTATGAGATTATCATATAACCATATTACGAACACCCTACTTTGAGAATTAGTTTGACTCAGTTCACATTTAATAAGATTAAATTTGTTTGTATTTTTAATTCAACACAAATTTGAAGTTTTAACTATTTCTCTAAAACTCTGACATTTGTTCATTACTTTGACATTTTTGTATTATATAAAATATACTTTTTTATAGAGAAGCATAACTTGTCATAGTTGAGTAATGTCTCAGGTGTCCACTGAGGTTTACAACACCTTCTCATGGGTGATCAGGCACCACTGAAGATTCTTTATCGTTCATTTTAAGGTATTATGTCCCTGTTTTGTTTATAATATTAAATTTTGATCTTTTTTCTTAAATATTATACCATTTATAACTAATTTTAGAAGAAAATGGGCTTATAAGATATGAAATCGAACACAACAAATTATCATTGATAGCCAGTTTCCTTATATCCTAATCGATCCTGTTTATAAGCCAGTGTTTGAGAGAGTACAGTACGGGTGTGTTACAGATCCATCAAGGACATGCTGAGTCTGTCACTGTGGACTTAATGAAAAAGAGTCTTGGGTCAGATTGTTCTAGAAAGAACAGAGCCTGGTAGGAATCTGGGAAGCCTCTCTGTGGGGAGCAAGGGCTGTGTGCCCTCCACTAATGCATTTCTCAGTGACAACTACCCTTGCTGCACCTGAAGGGGTAGGTCTTGCTGAGGTTTACCTATAGGGCCACTGAAATTCCAAGGCTCTTATTTCTGTTCCTATTCATGTTTCAGCCCCAGTTCTTAATGTGACATCTGTCCACAGAGTACCATAGCTGTTTCAGAACCCAGCTCTGCCCAATGTTAAGGAACTAATGTCTGGCTTCCTTTGCTGGCTTCTAGTTCAGAAGATGTCATGCTCAGCCCCACTGCAGGTGCTGGGTCTTTTTTCTAGAAGAATGTGGTTCTTATATTAATTTGCTTATCTGTCTTATACTCATCTTTATGACTAAAGCAATTGGAGTACAACATAGGATTCTGAACCACTAGGCATATCTTTTATGGGAAGACATTCATATTTTGCTATGTTTGAGATAGGAGTAAAATATCTGTACCCCCAAATATTTCATTGGCATTCACTTTGTGGAAATTCTTAGGTGTTGGCAATGAACTTGTCACTTTATTTTTTAACTTATATATTCATATTTTACAGAGACTACATAAAAATTTTACACAGATACAGTTGTGAAACTGTTTCTAACACCTTATATCTTAGTAAAATAATTACCTATCTTTATTGGGTTAGAGATTGACAACTAGCCTGGGAGATGGATATAATCTATCTGCATTGTATCCACATCTGACTTTCGTAATTCTATGTGTATATATTCTCCAAGCCTTTTCCTATTGATGTTGGTGTGGCTCCTGTTTTCTTTCAGTAGTCCTTCTGCAAAACTCGTTTATCATTTTTCTAAGCTGTGATGAGAACACTGATGACCATTTTTCCTACCGCCAGCCCAACGTGTTCATTAACACATTTTCTGTGGCTGATTTCACTTCCAACAGCCATAGAGATAGTGTAGCATATAAGAACCAAAAATGCTTATTATCCTCTGGCACCTTTGTGGCAAGGAATTTCCCAATTTTTGACAACTCTTTTCCTGTCACACATTTCATGTAATGTGATATATTAATTCTCCAATCCCAACTTCCCGTACCAAAATCATAAACTAAGCTGATAATTATTAGTAATTTACAAATGTGAACGCTTCTGCTTTTCTTATATTCACACTTTGGTCTCTTCCTCTAATTTCTTCCTGCTTCATCCTTCTTCTTCTCAATGAGAGCTGTCAACTGAGTTTCACCTTATTTGTTTATCTTCTTTGTCCCACTGTCTATGCCTGACACAAAGCAATTGCTTCTTTACTGGGGGAAATTAATCCTCAAAGCTCAGGGATTATACTCAGGAATGATATACTTCTGGGTTGTACTACAGTTTGATTGTTGAGGAGGCAGCTTTCCACGCAGTAATTCAGCAGTCATTTCTCCTCCTATCTCACGGTGCTGCTACCATCCATTTCCTCTCTGCAGCGCTCTCTGCCCTTGCACTCAATGTCTAACAGCAAGAGGAAGTGAGGTTGCAGCTCGTTTTATGGATGCCTGAAAGTGCCATACAGGATTTCCACTTGAATCACTTCTTTAAGAACCATCAAAGCACTTGGCAGAAAACTACCTGACAGATGAATTGAAAGATACAGGCTTCTTAGCATCTTGGAGGAATATCTAGCTGATTTTACAAACAGTTGCTAATTGTTTCGTGACTTTTAAAGGAAAGAAATTCTCTTCTTATTTGTATCCTTAGCCATGTGGCACAGGGGACTGTAGGAGGTAAGTAAATATATCTTCATTATGCTATTCCAATTCCATGTCCATTTTAAGTCTGTAAAGCCATATTTTTAAAGTCATTGGCTCATTAGAGATGCCAGGCTAATTTCAGCCACTGTTAGTTACACTTATTTTAGTAACTTGACAAAGATTATGTGCTAGGTAATGTCTACCAACAGAAAATTCATAGGGGAGTTTTATCCAAGGCTTCAGTCTTTTTTACACGATCACATCATCATTCATGTGTTTTAACCAAGTGTTTCATTCTAATTTGGGTTTAAGATCACATTAGAGAGTATTTAGTTATAATAAATCAATGATAAGAAGTTTCAAGGATGCTTTGGATGTAAGCTTCCCATAGCAATAACACAATCAGCCAACTTGGAACAGTATGATTAGATATCCTTCTCACTCAAGTGAAAAACAAACAGCCTTTCTGTTCAGAGCATCGCTTTCTCCCTGCACTCAAGATTGGCTCCTCATTATTGTTTAGATCCTAAATGAACACTGATAAAATATTCAGTGGTACCTGAAATTTTTATCTTGTTCTTAAAGAAGTTTTAAAATGATGCTCTTGAGTGTCTGATGAAAGGCATCTGATAATAAAAGTGTATAAAATTGGTCAAGAAAATGAAAGTGTCAATAAAAATTGTCTCTAGGATGACTTCTAAAGACTGCTTGCTGCTGACCTGGATTTTATTTCTTCTTTAAATATTAATGTTGATTTGCTAGTTCAGAAACTTACCTTGGAGTACAATATGCTGATAGCTACAAATTTCTCATTCTTTCATTTGAGAGGGGAACTGGATTCTACTACCCCCATGAGCAGCACTGAGGTGGGCATGCTAGTTCCACCTGTGCAGAACATGTTGCCTCTCTGCACTCACTGAAACTCCATCCTTCATTTTAATGCATCTTTGTGCATGAGAGGTTGGTGGGTGGGGAAATTTTCAGAGCAATAAAATGAAAAGAATGAAATACAAAGGCAGCACTTTCTGCCATGAATGGGTTTTCCCCTCATCCTATCTCAAGGCTTCACAGACCCTGAAGACACAGCATGATTTAATGGAGTTTATAAACTCTGGTGTTGAGCCATTTTTGCTCCTGCCATCTAAAAAAGATTTTGCTTCAGGAAGATTATTTCTAAAACTTGAGATAATATGTATCTCGAAGGTTTTGTGAGAAATAATTTTATCAAGAGGTACAAAGCAAATTCCAAACATTAAGCGTGTATATCGCCTGATTTTCGTGTCCTTATGTATTTTTTATTTCATTTTATTTTTACTTTCTTGTGTATTTATTTCTATGTTTCAAAAAAAAGTGCCTCTAAGGCTGCATTACAGAAGGCTGGGGAAGTGGAGTCATCATTGTGGATGCCTGGGGACCTCTCTAGCACTCTGCATCTTCCTATTCCCATGGTGTCCTAATTTATCATGGTATCTCTTTCCTTGTTCTCCCACTCTTTCCTGATCTAGCTAGGACCTCCTGCTCCCCTAAGCTCTCTTTCCCCCGACCCTTGCCCTCCATTACCCCCACTTCCAACCCCAGTTTGCTCATATAGATCTCATCCATTTCTCCATCGCTGGGCGATTCCTGCGTCTTTCTTAGGGTCCTCTTTACTAGATAGCCTCCCTGGAGCTATGAGTTGCAATTTGGTTATCCTTTGCTTTACATCTAATATTCACTTATGAGTGAGTACATACCATGTTTGTCCTTCTGAGTCTGGGTTACCTCACTCAGAATGATATTTTCTAGTTCCATTCATTTGCCTGCAAACCTCATGATGTCATTGTTTTTCTCTGCTGAGTAGTACTCCATTGTGTGTGTGTGTGTGTGTGTGTGTGTGTGTGTATATATATATATATATATATATATATATATATATATATTACATTTTATATATCCATTGTTCAGTTGGAGGGCATCTAGGTTGTTTCCAGGTTCTGGTTATTACAAATAATGCTACTATGAACATAGTTGAGCATGTGTCCTTGTGGTAAGATTGAGCATTCCTTGGGTATATGCCCAAGAGTGGTATAGCTGGGTCGTGAAAGAGGTTGATTCCCAATTTTCTGAGGAACTGCCATACTGACTTCCAGAGTGGCTGTACAAATTTGCATTCCCACCAACAGTGTAGGAGTTGCTCCACATCCTCTCCAATATAAGCTGTCTTCAGTGTTTTTGATCTTAGCCATTCTGACAGGTGTAAGATGGTATCTCAGAGTTGTTTTGATTTGGATTTCCCTGATGACTAAGGATTTTGAGCAATCCTTTAAATGTCTTTCAGCCATTTGAGATTCTTCTGTTGAGAATTCTCTGTTTAGCTCTATAGCCCATTTTTTAATTGGACTGTTAGGTATTTTGATGTCTAGTTTCTTGAGTTCTTTATATATTCTGGATATCAGCCCTCTGTCAGATGTGGGGTTGGTGAAGAACTTTTCCCATTCTGTAGGCTGTCGTTTTGTCTTGTTGACCATTTCTTTGCTCTACAAAAGCTTCTCAGTTTCAAGAGAAGCATTTGTAGAGGTCCCATTTATTAATTGTTGCTCCCAGTGTCTGTGCTACTGGTGTTATATTTAGGATGTGATCTCCAGTGCCAATGAGTTCCAGACTACTTCCTACTTTCTCTTCTATCAGGTTCAGTGTAACTGGATTGATGTTGAGGTCCTTGATCCACTTGGACTTAAGTTTTGTGCACGGTGACAGATATGGATCTATTTGCAATCTTCTACATGTTGAAATCAAGTTATGCCAGCACAATTTCTTGCAGATGCTTTCTTTTTTCCATGGTACAGTTTTTGCTTTGTTGTCAAAAATTAGGTGTTCATACATGTGCAGATTAATGTCAGGGTCTTCAATTTGATTGCATTGGTCCACATGTTGGTTTTTATGCCAGTACCAAGCTGTTTTTATTACTGTATCTCTATAATAGAGCTTGAAGTCAGGTATCGTGATGCCTCCAGAGGTTTTTATTGTACAGGATCTTTTAGCTATCCTGAGTTTTTGTTTGTTTGTTTGTTTGTTTGTTTTTCCTTACGAATTTGAGTATTGTTCTTTCCAAGTCTGTGAAGAATTGTGTTGGGATTTTGATGGGGATTGCATTGAATCTGTAGATTGCTTTTAGTAAGACTGCCATTTTTAGTATGTTAATCCTACCTATCCACGAGCATGGGAGATCTTTCCATTTTCTGATATGTTCTTCAATTTATTTCTTCGGGGACTTAAAGTTCTTGTCACACAGGTCCTTTCCTTGATAAGTCAGAGTTACCATTACCCCAAGGTATTTGGTTGAGAGGGTGCCTGAGCTGACCTACTCTGGTGATCGGATGACCGACCACCCTAACTGTCATGAAAGAACCCTCATCCAGTGACTGATGGAAGCAGATGCAGAGATCCATGACCAAGTCCCTGGTGGAGCTCCAGGAGTCCAATCAACAAGAGAGGATAAATTATATGAGCAAGAGATATCAAGACTATGATTGATAAAAGTACAAGGACAACTAGCCAAATTGGTGGAAACACATGAACTGTGAAACAATAGCCAAGGAGTCCCCATGGTACTGGACCACACCCTCTGGATAAGTGAGACAGTTGTTTAGTTTGAACTGTTGAGGGGGCCCCCAGGCAGTCAAACCTGGACCTGTCCTCAGTGCATGAGTTGGCTTTTTGGAACCTAATGCCTATGCTGAGACACTTTGCTCAGCCTTGGTGCAGGGAGGAGTGGCTTGGACCTGCCTCAACTGAATGTACCAGGCTCTGCTGACTTTCCACGGGAGACCTTGCCTTTGAGGAGGTGGGAATGGGGGGTGGGTTGGGGGGAAGGCTGGGGAGTGGGAGGAGGGAGGACAGAGTAATCTGTGGTTGATATGTAAAATGAATAGAAAATCTCTAAATAAAAAAATAAGTTAAAAAAAAGATTGCTGGGGAAAATATGTACTAACTCTTATAGCTTCTCAGGCCTAAGCCCATGCTTTATTGGTCTACTTTATGTTGTGCTCAGTGAACATTTATTTCTTGCTTTTAACTTAATATTATCATAGTATTATGGCTTGAATATTAATTTCCTCCTAAGGCTCATGTGGTGAACACTAGGCTCCCAGTGGTGACATTACTTTAGGACTTAGCTAGAGGAAGTCAATTAATGGTGACAGGTGTTTGGAGGCATCTTCTTCCATGGCCTGACTTCCTTGCTCTTTATTTCCTGGCTGTCTTGATGCTTTCCCCCTTGCATGCTTCTGCTGCCATGAGGATTACCTATGCTTTGTAAGTGAGAAAGTCATAGTCTAAAATCTCTGAAACCTTGAACTAAGAAAAACTTTCCTCTAATTATTTGTTGTTGTTTTTTATAAGGTATTTGATCTCAGTGATAATAACAACAGTAACTAACATAGTTATTAGTCTTAATCAGTGTCAATCAGAAGAAAGTTGTGGGAAAGGAGAGAGATGGGATTGGCTTCTTCCTGGCTTCAGTGTAAAATGATGATGAATGAATGGTTTAGGAGTTTATATAATAGGCCATGAAAAATCCTTACCATATCCCCGAGAAACTCTTAAAACTCAGAATCTCACTTAATGTTTCTGTCATTCACTCTGTTCCCTTTTTCCAAACTCACAGGGGAGGCAACTGTTTCCTGCAATCCTGCTTGTTGTCATACCTTAGGATTACCTTTAAACTTACCAGTTGTTAAGCACATTCTACAACCAGTATCTACCACAGGTATTAGGTTTTTGTTACCTGTTGAAATTACTGGTGTGTGTTCTGTTTCTTAGAAGACCCTGATGGGTATATGTGGCTACACTGATTCTATTCAAAATTACTTTTTTTATTAATATATTTGAACCAAACATTTCTCTGGGAGTAAAAATTGAATCTAATAAAACGTCTAATTACCAGAAATTCACCACATAGTCAGCTAGTTGTTATTGTGTGACACACAAGCACTTTACTGAGAAGCACATATATTTGGGATCAGCTTGTTTACTTTTCTTTCTTATTTCCAAGTTGCTTTTAAAACAACTATGAATTGTCATCTTGTCTAACTTTCAACACTTTAAGAGAAATGACTGCATTTTTTTTTTACTTTAAAGATTATCTTATTTTTCTCATTTAAACCTCTTGATTTGAAACTTTTATGACTGAGACAAATTCTGCACTCTGATTTAACTGGTAAATTCGATAATTATTTACTTGAACTCTTCTGTGTACTGATCATTTTATAGATCCCAAGGATGTATTTGGAAAGAAAGAAAGAAAGAAAGAAAGAAAGAAAGAAAGAAAGAAAGAAAGAGAGAGAGAGGGGTTATTTATCCCATTGAGCTCTAGCCTAGAGGCAAAGAAGAAATGAGTAAACAAAGAGGAAGAAAGAAAGGATGGAAATTAACCTGGGAGGTGGCATAGTCGCTTAGTACCTACCAAAGTGCCTATCAAAGTGTTATCTGAAGAACAGCATCTGCAATGGTGCAGCATAGCAAATGTTAAGCAGATGCAATGTTTCACACAAAAGACACATAAAGAGTAGTAAAAGGTGATAAGGAAATGACTGCAGAGACATGGTTTAGAAAGAATGTATAATGGAAAGCCAATTAGAATTTTAGGTAACACATGACATCATTTGCCCTGCCAATGATAAACAAAAGAACTTCCCCCCATTGTTATAGAAATTCTAACCAGCAAAGAATTAACCCAGTACTCAAAGAGATGGGAGAATCCTTCTCTGTCACAATCAGGCACAACACAGGCTAATGCTTTAAGAGAAAGTTGAGCAGGCCCCCAGGTTTACAGCTTTTATAGGTCATATGGCAGAGCTGTTATGCCTGTCAATGTGACTGTCTGAGAGTGATTTTAGAGTCCTCTATCACGAAAGGAGTTTCCCATCACAGTCAAGCATGTTTTCAGGAACAGACATTTTACGGGTAAACATTTGCAGGTAGTAATTAAAGCACTTCTTCTTTAGCAAACAAGTTCTGCAGTATGACCTTTGTCCAGAGGACTATGATAACAATCACTTTACTAAGTTTCTCACAAGGTCTGTCTTTCTAAGATAATAGGGAAAGGACTTACATAAGCAGGCAGAACTCAGCACATTTAAAGAAAACTTTAACTCATTACACGTGTGCACAGTCCTATAGTTTCTAGACAAAGATCTCTACTGGGCTACCATAATATAGAGTAGTTTAATTTTGTGAGGTGGATATATAAATACGTTTATATATTTGTTTCATCTTACCTTTAACATGATTATATGCACACTCCACTGTTTTCCTGCTCTTTCATATGACCCTAACCAATGCTATCTGCCACTACGTTAATAATTTCCAGCTCTCTCTGTCTGAGCTGTTTTAGTATTCATGTTTCCAATGCCACTATCATTTTAGTCATCTTCAAGAAAGATGTGACTGCATTAATTAAATATTTCATGTTGACTTAGCTAATGTTTGTAAAGAAACATCTGACTAGGGTACCAGATATGTATTGTGTTTTTTTTATTTAGGTAGTTAGATATTTTTAGAAGCAACCTTATTATGTTATTTTACATTTTAATTGAGAGAGTTCTTAGTTGACATGGAATATGATGAAGTCAGATAGCTTTAATCATATCTTTCATTTTGATGAAGTTAAGTTCTGAGTGGATAAGTTTATATGCTTTCAGTTTTAAGCATTTTTTTTCTTGATGGTATCAGTATGTCTGTTTTCTAATTACCTAATCCCTTGACAGCATATAGGCAGGTATAAACTATCTTTCAGATCACTACACTTAAAAATCAGTAATGACATTCTAGCAGTTAGTCCCCTGACAAATCTTTGATAACATACATGAGGTCCTAGGTTTGGTCCCAAGTCCCACTAAAGAAATCACTACTGTATACTGGACAAATTTGTATGCAAGCATAATTTGTAGAAGTCTCTGTTAGGTTGCATTAAAACTTGTTTCTTTATTTTTAAAAAAAAATTCATAATGATTTTGTTTTAAGTGACTTGCAAATAAAAAGACCCTATAGCTCCTTAATGAAGCCACTCAAGTGCTCACCCAATCCTAAACTCTATTTCCCAGTGAACTTCTACACCACAGGGAAATTCTAAAACAACAAACTTCCTTAGGGTTTTACACTGTCATTGCCAACTGCTTCGTTTATTTATTCATTTGTTTATTCATGTATTGTTTATTTTTATGATTCTTTCAACTTTAGTACACAGAAAGTTGGATTCACTTATCTACCATGATAAATATGTAGATTTGATACTAGAAAAAAAATAGCTTTGTAATTTCTTTCACAGCTCATGTGTCCTTTTGCCAAAATTCTGTTCCACTTTACCACCTAATACAAGTCTCTCTTTGTTTCCTTTCTAAATGTTATATCATCCCAACATTGGTACCCCTTTCCATATATACATGTATTCATTATAGACTGTCATCCACATATGAGGATCATTCTCTTTTTTCTTTCTCAGGTCGAGTCACCTCACTTAATGTTATACTTTGTTAATTCCTTTTCTTGAAAATTTCATGATTTCATTTTTCATTGTAGTTGAATAATATTCCATTTCTTTGTATGTGCCATATTTTCAATATCTATCCATCTGTTGAGGAACATCTAGGTTGGTTCCATTTCCTAGCTCTTGTAAAGAGAGATGCAATAAACACTGCATGTAAATACTTCTGCGGTAAGGTATAGACATGCAAATGAGAGGCATATAAAGAAACCACTGAAATGGCTGCTCCATGATTTGGTAGGAAGGTTTTTATTGTAGATAAGAGGGTGAGAACATCCAGAGGCATCTGGAAGAGTCCAGAGGAGAGAGAAAAAGAAGCAGACTGGACATTGACAGGGCTATCTGCAAGAGAAGTGAGAATAACAGGGACAGGTAAAAAAAGTCTTTTCATTATATAGTGAAAAAACAGATATCTAGGAGGATGGAAGTCCGAGAACTTCAAAAGCCTAAGAGCTAGCACTGGAGGAGAACTGGGCAAAAGTTAGAAGGTCCAGGAAACTACATGGGTGTTGAATTGCATAGCAAGAAAGTCTGACTAGGGACTGAAAGAGACTGGAGGCCATCATTGGCTTTGGTATGTAATCACAGGTATACACCAGGGTAAGTGGCTTTTCTGGCAAGCAGAAATCCATTTTGTAGGTTCCCAAGAACTGCTGGTAATAAGATTTTAGCAATCCTTCTATGTTCCAGTTTTAGAAGAACCAAGACTGTCATTTCTGGTATGCACTGCCTTTTGGGTATTGGAGAATTGGAGTTTCCTTTGGACCTGTTAAGAGGTCCCTGAGATTATGCACAGAAGTTGTATAGCTGGGTCCTATAATAGTTCTATTTTTAATTTTTTGAGAAAATTCCAAACTTATTTACATAATAGCTGTATTAATTTGCACCCCTAATAGCAGTGAATAAGTATTCCTCTGTTTCTACATTCTCTTCATCGTTTTTTGTCAGATTTCTTGGTGACCACCTGGGGTGAGATGAGATAATTTGCTTTTCTGTGATGACTAGGATGGTAGTTTGATTGAAAATGGCCCCTATAGGCTCATATATTTGAATTTGTGGAAATGTTTGGGAAGGATTAGGAGCAGATGTGGCCTTGTTGGAGGAGAGAAGTATATCCCTGGAAGAGTGCTTTGAGGTTTGAAAACACTCAAACCATCCCCTTCATCCTCCCCCGCCCATCTTTTTCTCTCTGTGGTTGTTTCTCAAGATATGAGGACTCAGCTACTGCTTGAGAACCATGCCTAACTTGCCTGCTGCCATGATCCCTGACATGATGGCCATTGACTCTATCCCTCCCAAATATTTTTTTCTAAAAGATTCCTTGGTCATAATGTCTTACTACCACAATAGAAAAGTAAATAATAAAACTAAGGATGTTGCAAGTGTTTAAAAATAGGTATTGGCTTTTTGCTTTTTATTTCTTTTTAAGAACTACCTGTTCATACCATTATGCTAGTTGTAGTTTCCTAAAATAGCTATTATGCTTTCTTTCTGTAGTCAGCACAGTTGCTGTTAAAGCTAAAATTTTATGTCCTTCTTATTTTAATGCTTTTACATGTGAAGTTTGTATTTTGCTAAAACTAATAACCTTTTTATCATGGATACTCTAAGTTGTATGTGATGATTTATTTTGGTGTGAAGCTTTTGTTAATCAATTTGTCAAGTCTTTTGTGGTAGCTAGATGTCTAAAGCTACAGTGTACTGGTAGCTGCCCTAAGGTCCAGTTTCTTCAACTGTGTTCATGAACCCATATAGCAGTCATGTAATTAAATGTGGGTAACATAAAAATCTGAAAACAATAAGGAGTTTTCAAGTACACTACAACCAAAAATTAATCAAATAATTTGTAATGAAGCAGGTGTTTCTGGCTGTGCTCTCTGCCATCATGCAAAAAATTACATCATGCAAAAGGTCAATGGCCCTTTAAGGGATGTATGGCTCCATATTAAGTTTCTTTAGCCATCATGGGTTACCTGTGCAAATTATTACTCAGGTCTCAGCACTTTAATGACTGAGATAGAATAGTTCATTTCTGGTCATGCAAAAATGCAGTGCCATCAGGCCAGGGCTGGCTGTCATGTACTTACAAGAACTGTAATATTAGCTGCTGTAGGAGCTGAGGGTACTGATGCTCAAGATGGCTTGATGAGTAGTAGCTCTAGCAGGCACTACCAACTGCTGTTTGCTGCTGTCTGCAGCTGAGTATAACAATAGATTCCAAGTGCTCGTGATTAAAGCTCCTCCAACCAATAATCCTGCAACAGGCTTACGGCACTCACAGTTTGGAGCTGTGCCCTATGGTATGACAGTCTAAATGCAGTCCTTTGTAGAGGGAAAAATTTTTTTTGCACACTGATAAGCACTAGAGCAGCCAAGAAAACTTAATACACAGCTTACCTCTTCTAAGTAATTGAGGTACTTAGCTGGTCCTCCTTTACTGCTGGGAATAGATGTAGTTTACAACCTGGTGATCCTTCACTGTCTGATGAGCCAAGGCTCCACTCATATCTCCAATAATTTATGTTTTGCTTATTCTAGACCTTTTCCTCCCTAGAACCTTGAGCATTACTTCTAGGCCATAAAAACCATCATTACTAGTGATGTCACTTGTAATTTACAACAACCTAAGTGATTTCTGTGATATCTTAGAGACAAGCCAAATCTTAACTCCCACAGACATTATGTTTACCTCTTCATTCTCCCTAGACCCTTATCTTGAGCATTGTTTCTAAGTCAACCAAACCAATCTTATGGACGAAGCCATATGTACTTTGCTAAGAGTTTCAATGTAAACATGATGTAAGCTTTGCTGTACTCACAGAACTGAGTTAATTTTTATCTGAACACTTTTTCCCAAAATTGTGCTATGCTTAATATGGTAAAAATAAATAAGCTGATGTCAGACTCTCGAAGTCTTGGCCCAGCACCAGTACCTACATCAGGCTAAACTGAGTTTTACTGTTATCTCTTAATATACAGTTTCCCTGCCTTCTGTAATACCCACACTAGAAGTTTCTCCATACTTACATATTGTTATCTTAGTAGAACAAAAGTCTTCTGATGGTAAGAGTTGTGTAATTACTGCATAACAGTAATGTGGAGTAGACTAAGTCTACAATCTCTAAATTTCTATTTCTGTGAACAAATGTAAATCATTATAGAGTTTATTTCTATGTAAATATATGCAATTCGGTTGTGGAATATTATTTTAACAGGGTAAAGATTTGTTACATTTGTTTATGCTGCAGAATATTACTTTAACTGTGTAAAGGTATATTTTTGTTTATGCTGCATTTGTTTAATTATGTAAAGATGTATTGTGTTTGTCTCATCTTGCCTGCCTAAGGCACTTGTTTGGTCAAATAAAGAGCTGAATGGTCAATAACTAGGCAAAGAAAGGATAGGCAAGGCTGGCAGACAGAGAGAATAAATAGGCATGCTATCATGCTGTGCAACCCAGTTAACACTGCCTGAAGTATCACAGCTCAGATTGGAGACATTTTATATTAAGAACTGCACGATTTTTACTGTATGTTTTCCCATTCTTATAAAAATATAATTATTATAAAACCAACCAAATAAACAGAAAAACAAATGAAAAATGTTAATATTTTCTTACTATTCATAGCATGTATGTTTCAAATGAGGGGATCTTTGAATTATATTGCCTTAGATGGATTAGTTTTAAAAGTTGAGTTGATGACTTGAATTTCATTGAAATTGTTAAATGAATTTGACTTGGGATTAGGACAGAATTAAAACAGTGAAATGATTCTGGAATTTTTTCTATCACAAATACTATGTATTTATGCAAATTAACATTCTCAGCATTGATGATTATGAACTGAAAATTTCAATCAATATGTGAAACATGTTGAAGATGGTCAACATCCTGGAGTATCAAATATTCAAGTAAGATTTAATTCTTTATATAAAAATAAATACATCCATCTCACTAGGAAGCACACTTGTTTTCATCCTTAATAAATGGAAGATGTTTATGTAGACAAAAAACACCTTTTCATCTTGAGGGGTCTTCTCTTGCTGATCCTTGCTTGACTCTTACTGTCCATTGAATCAGTTGAGCTTGTCATTTATGAGAAGATATTGGAAACAAGAGTAGACCCGTAGCAAAGATAAAGGTGACAGCAGCTGTGACCACAGCCCTAGCAATGGCAGTAGCTACATGGAATTCCAGAGAGTGGCTCTGACAGACACAATGGGTAGCAAAGCTAGCAAAGAAAATGAATTGTAGTAGGAAAGAAAGGTGAGAGGACAGAAAGCCAAGGCTGCAGAAAAGTAAAGGGCTATGAAAAGTAAGTCAAGAGAAGATGCCGGCCCTTATCAGTGAAGAGTTCCAGATATTCCCAAGGTTCTGTACACCTCAGATCTAAGAATATTATGACAGTCAAATCCACTGGGAGAAAGAAGAGACTTAAACTCAATTCACATGTAGATTAAATGAATTTATTCTTACTGCTAGCAGAAAGAAGGCAACCTTAGAGCCAATACAGCATGCTATGTGGAAGCAGAGGTAAATAGGGGATTTAAGAGCACATATCAGAAAGATATACATTACAAATATCCATGGAATGCAGAGATGGGCAAGAAACATGTTTTATTTCTCTCAATTGTCTTTTCCTTCCCATTATATAGTAATAAAAGACCATTCCATCCTCTTTCCCATATTGATAAGCAGGTTACAGAAGCAAAGGCAGCTGTTAATACCTCAGAGCCAATTATCCTATTCTTATCTCATCTGCAGGCCACTAAGATCTTCCAGGGTAAAAAGTAAAAAGCCCCAAGGCAAAGAGTAGATAAACAGGTCAATTTAAGTTAAAAGAGCTAGCCAGAAATAAGCTAGGCCAAGCATTCAAAACTAATATTAAGCCTCCATGTCTAGATTTGGGAGTTGGTTGGTGGCCCAAAAGAAAAAGTCTGGTACAACTCTAACTAATCAATAAAGCTGACCACAATATGGATAACTGTGATAGTGTTTACAGAAAGTCTTCTTGTTCTGTGAAATTGGCCAAGTTAGACTCAGTTGAGGCAAGTAAATGTCAAAAATGGCATGTTTGTTCACTTAGCAAAACATTTAGTAAAATATCATCAAGGAAAATTTTTTTATTGTGTATCTACTTCTCTGGATTCCTCATATTAGACAAGCATCTTGGTTTGATACAACTTTTTCAGTCATATAATTGTTAATGATGAATGAAAGATAGGAGAGCAAATACTTTTATTTGTGGCTTTTCTTTAGCTTTGCTTGCAGGCACAGGTACACACATACATATGAACACACATCCTCACACACAAATATACCACATATATATGCACAAACACTGCACTCACTACTACCACCACCACCACACCACAGCACATACATATCACACACACACACACACACACACACACACACACACACACACACACACTACCACTACCACACACAAAAAACAAACAAACAAAAACAGTGCATTAAGCATTTCTTAAAACTGAGTATATTGAAACAAAATGATGTCTTCATTTCTTTTAAGACTTCAAATGCAAGTAGGATTAAAGGGCTTTGGTTAGTTGTTTGCTAATGTCTCTTTTTGAATATTACTTTCAAGATGAGGGTACTTCATCATAATAGACCCAACCATTCTGCTATACAATGGTGATAGTGTATGTCTTGTTAACGAGCATTTCTAGCATCTAGTTCTATATATCTTGTGTTACACAACAAGAAAACTCCTGTGAATATTCTACCTTCACTTGATCACAGGTTTGACAAAGACAAACATTTGCAGCTTCAGGAGATGCTGATGTGGCTCACAAAGATCATCCCAGAAAGGTATTTCTGAAATCACAAGAACTCTTAAGTAAACAACACTAAGTTTGAAATTGCCAAACAAGTTGACATCAGTTAATTCTCCTTTGCCTAATGTGAGGGAAAGTGATAAAAATTCATGTTTCATAAGCTCTCAGTTCAAAACTTTGAAAGAATTCCATGACCCTCATAGAACACTATCTCTTAATCCTTGGAAAATTTTTCAAGAGTTTCAATGTAGTCTGTTTAGAGAGGTTACTGGTAGGGTTGAATGATGGTTAATAAGATAGATTTTTATTATGATATGATTTATTTCTAGTACAATAGTAGTTGTTTGATAACTAATGAGGAATTGGAAAAAATTGTCCATGCCTGAAATATCAGAAATCATGTTTTGTCTTGAAGTGTTCAGGAACATAGAAATATAAAATTATAAGTTTAAGAGATAAAAACTAACAGTCATCAGCTCTAAAGGTTGACTGCTAACAATGGCTGTCTGCTGTACAGCCAGCTCCTCTGTCAACAGCCAGGGGTTAACTTTTAACCCCATTGCCCCTTGTAGCCAACAACTGCCTGGACCAAGTTAACTTTTAATAGTTGTTTCTACGTGACTTCTAGCATGCATCCCCTGCCTGATGTTTCTGTGTTACTCCTAGCATGCACCCCGTGGCTGACACTATACAAGTGGGTCAGTACCCTCCTCTATTGCCAAAGTCCCAGAATTCCAACATTGGCTGTGGTTTCATTGTGCCCTGTGGTGTTTTTTTTTTAATTTTTAATTTTTATTTTTCTAGAGTAAAGTTTGCTTCTGGTTTAATAGACTTTGGTGGTCTGTCTCCCATTATTGTGTGACCCTGGACCCAACAGTCTCTTCATCTATTATCATCCTCTTCTACTTTATCCCCCCTCACAGTCAAAATTTTGGTTGTGTCTATATCTCACAGCCCTTAGAGTTTTCAATCAAAATCCTTATGGCTTTTTTGTTGTTTCAAATGATCATCCTTATTCTGTAACATAACCCCAATATTTTTATAATTGATCTTGAATCTTGAGGCTTTTCCAGTTTGTTTTCATACTCATCCCATGTGAATCTTATTAATTAGTAGACGTTGTTTTAAATCTGTAGGAAAAAAATGAATGGATAATGGAGACATCCCCACTTGTACTCCAGGACGTAGTTGCAGTGATGAAGAACATTTCATAATACTGTGGCATGCATACCATTTTATTATTATTAGCTTAAGGACACAATTTAAATGAGGGTTTATGTCAGCTTTCTGTCGCTATGGTAAAATATAGGAGGGACACAGTTTGAAGGCACAAAACTTGTTTGGCTTATGGTTTAAGAGGCTTTGGTCTGAGGTAGGTTGCTTCTGAGATTGTGGTTTGACAGTGCATCACAGCAGACAGCGCATAGTGAAGCAAGTTCCCTGACCTTGGCCCTGGATAACTAGAAAGGGAGAAAAGGCCCAGCAAGAAGACATGCTGTTCAGATGCATGCTCATTGCTTCATTAAGGTAAGAACTCAGCAGTGCTGTTCTCCCTGTGACACTACAACTCAAACTAGTACAGAGGTCACTTTTCCTCTTCTACAATACTATGCCTTTCACAAAGGCACCATTATCCAAGCTATACTTTACAGTATTACATAGCACAGCTTTAGTGTCCTAGAGGCTCCCTGCATGTCACTAACTCAATCCACAAGTTTATCCTGGGCACATGGAAAGTACTCATGGTTTCTATGGCCATAGCAGATGTATTGGTTAGGATTTCTGTTGCTGGAATAAAAACACCAAGAGCAAAAGCAAGGAAGGAAAGGGTTTACTTGGCTTATACGTCCTTATTGCTGTTTATCATCAAAAGAAGTCAGGACAGAACTCAAACAGTTCAGGAATCTGGCGACAAGAGCTGAAACAGATGTCATGGAGACATGATGCTTACTGGCTTGCTTCCCATGCCTTGCTCAGCCTACCTTAAAAAGAAAGAAAGAAAGAAAGAAAGAAAGAAAGAAAGAAAGAAAGAAAGAAAGAAAGAAAGAAAAGAGAAAGAAAACTTTTATTGATTTTTGTGGATTTTACATAATGAATTCTGATCACACTTACCTCCCAGACCCCTCACTTCTGCCAACTGCCCGTGAAACCTCCCCTTCAAATCAAAACCAAATTTAAAAGAAAAACCAAAACCAACCAACCAACCAAAAAACAAAACAAAAACAAAAGGAGAAGAATCTTCCCACCGAAACTGTTGTGTGGCACTTTGAGTCACACAGTTTTCCCCTCATCTCTAGTTGCAAGTGTTCATTTCCTCAAGAGTTAATGGTCTGGTGTGAGGCCTCTGGTTTCTGCTTCACCATCGATAATGGGCTCTCAGTGGGGCTCTTGGATATCCTGTTGTCCTGTGTCATGAAGATCCTGCTATTTTGGATCTATAGCTTTGTCCCCTTCACATGCTCTAACAGTTCATACATTTGAGGGATGCTGGGATGGGCCAACTCATAGCCCTGGCTCTGGTACTGGATGGTAGCTGTGTTTGTCAGCCCACAAGTTTTCCACACTATCACTACCCAGGCAAGGTCTCCAGCATTGCCTTGGATAGCTTACCCTACAATGAAGCCTGCACCAAGGAGTGGGGTGAGTCACCCACACTCACATCACCAGGGACAGCTCTACTGTTTTGCTGAGGCAAGGTGCAGGGCCCTCTTTCCTGACTGCTGTAGGGGGCATACGAAGAGGGTGTGTGGGGTCAGCTTTCCTGCCCTCAGGGCTGGCTCCCCTGTGCCCCAACAGGCAACAGGGTCAGCTTTAGTGTATGCCCAGATGGGGTGCAGGGCCAGCTCCCCTGTATGGTGCACACTCATGACCCCAGGGCCAACTCTCTCTCCTGCCACATGTAGCAAGGTGCAGAGCAAGGAGAGAGTCTTTCCCACACCCATTCAACTGTATGGCAGACTAGGAAGATGAGGTCCACTCCGTTGTTCCCACATGTAGATGTAATAGTCTTATTAAATAAGAAACACAGAGCCAAATGCAGAGTTAAAAGCCCAAGAGGTCAGAGCAGTAGCTAAGAGCTGAGACTAAAACTGCCTTCTTATCACCCGCTGACACTGCCATCCTTCCCCTGAGAAAGAGACATAATTCCTGTGTGGCTGTCTTTTTATTGACTTTCTGTTCTGCCTTCTCATTGGTTGTAAACCCAACCACATGACCTCCTCGTCACTGCCTGTCTATACAGACCTCCAGGTCTCTATGGTTGGTATTGAGATTAAAGGCATGTGTCTCCAAGCTGGCTATGTCCTTGAACACACAGACTCTGCCTGCCATGTGATCGGATTAAAGGCGTGTGCCACCACCACCCGGCTTCTGCTATGGTTTGCTATTAGCCCTGACCCCCAGGCAACTTTATTTATTAACATACAAATAAAATCACATTTCAGCACAAATAAAGTATCACCATACTCACACCCTCCAGGGCTGACTCACCTGTGTCCCTGACAAGGTCAGCTCCAGTACATTGCCCAGAATGGGTACAGAGCCTCCCCTCTCATGTGCTGCCACTGCTAGTGAGAGTCAGGGATAAATCTCACACTCTTGTGACCCCAGGGCTAGCTCTCTCACCTGCTGCAGGAGGTAACGGTGATGGAGCCATCTTTCTTTTACCCATGCCACCACGTGACAGACAAGGAGATTCGGGGTCAGTTCTCTTGCTCTCATGCCCTCAGAGTCCATTCACCTGAGTTCCCAACCGAAGGGTCATCTCTAGTGTGCTGCCCAGCTCAGCCTAGTTCTTTATAGAACCCAGGACCACCAACCCAGGGGTGGAGCCACTCACAATGTGCTGAGTATTCCCCCATCAATAACTAAATAAGAAAATGACTTACAGCCGAGTCTTATTGAGGCATTTTTTTTTTTCAATTAAGGCTCCCTTATTTCAGGTAACTAGTTGTGCATCAATTTGTAAGACTAGCTAGCACAGGGACTCTTTAGACAATGTCAGAACTGTAGCACATAGCACACTGCTTTTTCAGACAGCCCTGTTCCATTGAGCAATCTTCATTTAATCTTAAGACACTTCAATGTCTTCTTGTGGCTCATTTCTTTTTTTTCCCACTGAATAATATTCCACTATATGGATGTTTGACAGCTGATGTACCTATGCACCTTTTGGAAGACATTTTGGCTGCTTCCAAGGATTAGTTATTATGAATAAAGCTGCTGTAAATAATTTTGCATGGTTTTTGCTTTGAATTAAATTAGGTAAATATCTAAGACTGTAACTTCTGGATCACATGGCAAAATTATGTTTATATTTATAAGAAACTGCTAGAATTTAGCTTTAGTCAAAGACTTTCTACTGTCCTACATCCTGGCAAATGTTAAATTGTCAGGAATTTACATACTGACTGGAACACAGTGCTAACTCATGTTGTTTTAGTGTGAAAGCCTCTAGTGAAATGTAAATGTCAAGCATCTTTTCATGTGTCATATGTGTAACTTCCTGGGTTAAAGGTATCCTTAGGTCCTTTGTCCAGTTTTTAATTGGTGTAGCTAGAGTTTTCCTGCCTGGCCCACAGTCAGGACAAATCTCTCTCACCTGCCAGTCCCACAGGCACTCAGACCCAACCAAGTAAACACAGAGACTTATATTGCTTACAAACTGTATGGCCGTACCAGGCTTCTTGCTAACTGTTCTTACAGCTTAAATTAATCCATTTCTATAAATCTACACC
Source organism: Peromyscus eremicus (assembly GCF_949786415.1). Classification (NCBI taxonomy): domain Eukaryota; kingdom Metazoa; phylum Chordata; class Mammalia; order Rodentia; family Cricetidae; genus Peromyscus; species Peromyscus eremicus. Next base: position 87,909,669 of record NC_081417.1, on the reverse strand, counting down.
TTGCCATGTGGCTCGTGGCTTACTGACATCTTCACATGCTGTTTGTCATCATGGCAGCTGGCAGTGTTTCTGACTCAGCCTTCCACTTCCCAGCTTTATTCTCCTCCTTGTCCCGCCTATACTTCCTGCCTGGTCACTGGCCAATCAGTGATTTATTTATTGACCAATCAGCAACACACTTGACATAAAGACCATCCCACAGCAAATTGGATTTCTTGTTTTGCTATAGTACTTGTACATTTAGGCTGTTAATCCTTTATTAGGTATATGTTTTAAAAAGAGCAAACATCCTTTCATTTTTTTTTTTTTTTAGTGGAGTTCATGGATTTGGTGCTGTATATACAATCTCATCAACAAAACAATGATCAACTACCTCTTTCTCATCTTTCATAGGCTTTGTTTTTCATATTTTTAATTTTTAAATTGAAGATGATAATCTGTTTTTAGTTAGTTGTTACAAAATCAGTAAGGTCTGTGTTAAGGTAATTATGATTTTTTTCATGTAGATGTGTAAGTTTTCTAGCCTCATTGATTGGGAACACGAAGCATTTCCTTTGTGTTGCTTTGTTCTTTTGTAAAAGGACAGTTGACTTTGTGCATGTAAATGTCTTTCTGGGATCTCTACTTTGTTGCATCAATATGTCTTTTTTTTTATCACAGTAATTTTTATTACTGTTCCATCATAGTAAATCGTGGTGCTGAGTGTGGTGGGTCAAATGAGAATGGCCTCATAGGCTCATAGATTTGAATACTTGGTCAGTAGAGAGTAGCACTATTTGAAGGGATAAAGAGGTATGGCTTTGTTGAAGGAAATGTGTCACTGGGAGTGAGCTTTGAGGTTTCACAAAGCCCATTCTAGGCCCAGAGTATGTCTCATTCTGCTGCATGTGGATACAGATATAGAATTCTCAGGTACCTCTCTAGTACCATGCCTGCCTGTGTGCCACCATGATTCCTGCCATGATGATAGTAGGTTAAACCTCTGAATCTGTAAGCAAGCCCCAATTAAAGAGTTACCATTGTTATGGAGGTCTCTTGTTTTATAAAATCTAATAGTCTTTTAATAAAAAACCTGGTACCAGACATTGGGGCAAATGCTGGAAGATCAGAGAGACAACTGAACAAGCCACTAGAGAAACTTCTCACCACTACCAAATCCTCAAGCCAAAATGGAGGCGAGATCCTATCCCTGAAAGGGGCTTCCTTAGCTGAAAAGCCTCAGCTGAAAGGGCTCTAGTTTCTGTCTCCTCATGCTTTACATATCTTTCTCTGCTCAGCCATATCACTTCATTTCTAGTGCTGGGATTAATGGCATGTGTGCTTCCCAAATACTGGTAGTAAAGGCATGAGATTTTAAGTGCTGGTATAAAGGCATGTTACTCCCAAGTACTGCCACCACTGCCTGTCTTTGTTTCTCTCCTAGACTGAATCAATTTCATGTAGCCTGAGGTGGCTTTGAACTCACAGAGATCCAGAGGGATCTAGTGGCTTGTTCTTTCCTCTGATCTTCTGACAAATTTTATTAGGGTACAACAAAGTATCAATACAGTCTCTTCACAGTAGTAGAACACTTACTTGTCAGTTAATAACTCGGTCAATAGAAACTGAGTACTATCTGTTTTCCTATTTCCTCTTCCTCCTCCTTCTCCTCTTTCTTTTTCTGTATTTTGTTGGTTGTTCTAGGTCTTTCTTCTCATATCAGTGTTTTTATCCATTGTTTGATATAAGTGAAATAACTGGAGGGCATTTTGATTAGGTTTGCTTTTGAATTCCTAGATCAAGATATTAAAAGTGACATTTTCAACTGTGCATCTTTCATTTCCAATGAAATTTAGAGTAAGTCTTCATTTATTTACACATATTTTGATTACTTTAATTAGTTTTTCAGTTTCCTCATATAGATCTCATAAATATTTTGTAAGATTAATAGCTGTTTTACTTGATGAATAATGAGTGCTAATATAAATGTCATTATACTGTTATGAACCAATTCATAGTTTTACTTCTTAATAGTTATTTGTTTATTTGTTTCAGTAATAGGGCTCAAACACAGGACCTCATATATATTTGGCCTTGTATTTTTAATTTAAATGACAATTGTTGGTATAAAAAAAGCAAACTTTTTTGTATATTAAGTATATATGCTGAAATTTTTCTAGAATTCCTTATAATTTCTGAGATGGTTTAAAAATATTATTTGGTATTTTCAACATAGCAAATTATGCATCTGTTTACAAAGACAGTCTTGTTCTTTATTATCTGACTTTTTTCCCTAGTCTTAGTTGTTATAAATAAGATTGGAGTTACATAGAAGGAGCTCACCACTCCAACTGAAGTGTCCAGACAAGGAAAACCTTAATCTTAATCAAGAATGTGTGCTCAGGAAAAGTTAGCACAAACCAAGACAGAAAATGCACTTGATTTTCTTCTAAAGAAGGTGGTGACCATGTCTTTTCCCCATTGGCTTAGGTCTGACTTCATAATTTATTCTATTGATTAGTCTGAAAAGAACTGGCACATAAAAAAAATGAAAGAAGAATGGGAAAAGAGTCACTGCTCCAAGAAAGGGTCATTGCTTTTGTCAATCAACTTTCTGGAAAGTAGTAGAGGTTCCTTGTCTAAACAAAAGTATGACTGAATAGGGGGGATTAAAACATTTACAAGCCTTACCAGGTGGGCTAGACAAAAAGACCTTAATGCCTTGTCTTAAACGTCAGTAAGATTTTTGTTGGTGGTGGTTTGTCTATTTGTGTGTGTGTGTGTGTGTGTGTGTGTGTGTGTGTGTGTGTGTGTGTGTGTTGTGGCTCTTTGAGACAGGGTTTTTCTGTGGAACAATCTTAGCTGTCCTAGAACTCACTTGGTAGACCAGGTTAACCTCAAACTCATAGAGATCTTTGCCTCCCCAGTACTGGGATTAAAGGTGTGCCCAGCTTAAACATAAGTTTGTTGTAGAAAAGACTCATAATATTTTTTTACAAATCCCTCTTCCTTAAAAAAAAAAAACTATTCACTTCTTCAAACTCATTAAAATGTCTACTCTCTTTTTCTATCCTATCTTGAATTAAGCAACTGCAATAGGAAGAGATAAGAAGAGAGTATCTGTTCAGTAATTGTTGACTCATTTAGTCAGAGTTTAAAACTACATAGTGGCTAAAGTTTATTTATTTTTTTTGTACTATGAGGGCCAGTTGAGGATCTGGTGCTCAGGGAGTCACTTGTGCTGGAGAGGAAATACTGACTCCTCTAGCTTTTCTCTTTCTAACCCCTTGACCATCAACATGAAGGTAGGCCAAATATTTTGCTCGAACTGATTGTGGCTTCCATTGGCATTATTAAGGAAATCATTCCTGTGTGTTGACTTTCTTCTTTTCAGATTGGACACTAGTTAGAAGTACTTATGTAGGGTCTACATGGCCTCCTTAACAAGACAATAGGTGACTTCATACAGCTACAGAGTATTTGATGAGATGACCCAAAATACCGTGGGACCTCTTTAACCTTGGAGTACAAAGGTAAGGTGCAAGATTAGAATAGCCTCCAAATATGTTTATTAAACACTCAACATATAAATTACACCAGTCTTACCCTTTTAACTACAATATAATTTTTTAATAGTCACACATCTCTAGATAAACTTTGCTCAGACACACATTTTAGTCAGTACTTATGACTGACTAAAAAGTCTGTACAATCTTTAAGTCTTATTATCTATGTACCTTAAATACTTATTCAGAGCTCCATAACTTGCAAAAACTTTCTGCTCTTTTCTTTACTCAAGCAATTTCTATTTTTACATCCTTCTAACACTTTCCTTTACTTCCTGATTCACTTCTTAATACCATGAGATACAATAACACTAACTAAAATTTTTATCTGTTGTGAGAAGTTCTGCCCCCAGGGGATGGGAGAGGGAGACTAAGCAATATCTATTCTTCTTCATGAGATCCAAATGACAAACTAAAGTTCAGTTTCACCAGAGTTCACCCCAGGGAACCAATGAAATTATTGGGCTTAATTACTGAGTATGAATGAGGGGTTACTCACAGCAGTGAGAGTGTAGCAAAAGCAGCAACGTGGGAAGTTTCCACCTAGCAGGTATAATGGCTTTCCCACAGCTGCATAAGTGTAGTCCCACTTCCCTAGTCTTTCATAGCTTATATACACTAGCTCTTTCCCCAAATCAGGAAGCTACCTGTGATTAGGGCAGAGTTACATACAACTGACTAGGAAAGAGCCTGGATATTCAGAACGAGGGTCCAGTGACCCTCCTTATTCCCTCTTTCTATGTAAAAACATCAACAGTCAACAAACTCAGTGCTGGTCATATTACATAAGCAAGCAAAGCTGATCTTATGAAGATGGTAATTGTTTATCTTGGAATAGTGCTTGACAACATCATTTTAATAAAAGAAAGGTGAAATGAAATTACATATACTAAGATAATGTAATAAATTAGTATTTCTTAGGTATATACTGTTGAACTAAACCTTATAGAGAAGACAAGACAGTCTTTATATAGTACATGCCATCACTATCATAAACATGTTTTACATTTTGGATGAGTATATGTAGCAGATACAAAGATGCAGTGAAAACATAGCAAAACATCATCAAATTGATGTTGATAGCACCCAGCCCAACTCAACATAGAAATCTCTGTTAAAATTATGATGCTGGAGTGACTATTGAGTGATCTTTAGACATAGGGTTCTCACTATCCTCTCTATAGATGAGCATTTCATTAATTGTTTTTAACTACAGAGATCTTTATCTTATAAGAGAAATAGCATTATATAGAAAAGGCATTGTTTCTTTATAAACTGAACCCATTTTTACACTCAGGATGAGGCTTGCTGTTGAGTTAAGTGGCAACTAGCTAGGCTAAAAGCAACATTCTTCTTTATTTTCTTATAGCCTTTATAAGTTTGTCTAGATAAAGCTCTGTTGGGTTGTGCACTGGGAACAGGGATTAATAGAGAGAATATATGTGTGATGCTATTTTATTTGTGCTTTAATAAATAGAGTTTTCCTGGAGATCAGAGGAAATAACAGCCATTTTAAGTAAACAAAGAAGTCAGACAGCAGTAGCACATGCCCTTAATCCTATCACTTAGCAGGCAGGATCTCTGTGTGTTCAAAGCCATACTAGGGAACAGAGCCAAGTGTGGTGACACACGCCTTTAATCCCAGTACCCATATTTTATAGAATATAAGACACAGGAAGTATAAAAATGAGTTAGACAATGTGTAATATTCTTTTTCTTTGGTATGTTTATGTAACAACAGCTAGAAAGTTATAACAAAAGCATTAGTTCCCAGAGTGTGCTGAGGTAGAAACAGTAGTTGACAACAAATGTGAAGCAAAGGAGTCCTGTGTATCTTTGAGAAAAACAGACTTGGAGCTTCCAGGTAGGCAATAGATAGATAGATAGATAGATAGATAGATAGATAGATAGATAGATAGATAGATGATAGACAGATAGATAGACAGATAGATAGATAGATGATAGATAGATAGACAGATAGATAGATAGATGATAGACAAATAGATAGATAGATAGATAGATAGATAGATAGATAGATAGATAGATGGTATTAAGACCCAGCATAGTCTGCATTTCAAGCAACCTGATTCTTCTTTGCCTCCAGCTATTATAGCTACCCACAGGCAGCTGCTCTTCTAGCACCTTTGTGTGTGTGTGTGTGTGTGTGTGTGTGTGTGTGTGTGTGTGTGTGTATGTGTGTGTGTCCCTTGGGACTGTGCTTCCAAGACTTGTCTCTAGGCTGAAGCAAATTCACATGATTCAAATAAAACTTTCATGTCTAACAATTCTAAAGTGTCAGCTTCTTTTCATACCTGGCTAGTATTGGAGGTAAATAACTGAAAATACTTCTACATTTGTTCTAGAAACCAGGAAATTTATCATGTAAAGCAATGTATTGCAGTAAAAACAAAAGAAAACAAAAAACAAAACAAACAAATAATAACACTGTGGAGTTCTATATTAAATGAGTTATCTTCTGAGGGCTCAGGAAGTTTATGAGTGTTACTATTTGATTTTTGGCTAATGGCAAGTGATTACAGTAACCAAGATGGCAGTAAAGACACATGTCATATGCTAAAAGGCTATAACTGTAAATTTATAATTTTAATGAAATTAAACATAATTTAACTTTGAAAATGTGGTTGTTATCTGATTAAGAGGATAAGATCATACTGTTTTCTAACATACAGTGATACCTAATACTAATCCCGTGTGTGTGTGTGTGTGTGTGTGTGTGTGTGTGTGTGTGTGTGTGCTCCTAACTAGTTGGTGCTAATGGTTAGTCACATATTGATTATATTATTAGAGACATCTCTGAAGATTGAGTATTATTAAAGAAATGTATACTTAACTTGACTAATTCCATTTATTGTATTATACTGTGATAGCTTTAAGATTACATATTTATTTTTTTCCTTTTTCTTTATTAAGAAATTTTCTACTCACTCCACATACCATCCACAGATCCCCCTCCTCCATTCTCCCACCCCCTAGCCTTCTTTCCCAAGCCACCCCACATCGCATCCCCACATCCCCCAAATCGAGGTCTCCCATGGGGAGTCAGCAGAGCCCAGCACACTGAGCCTAGGCAGGTCCAAGCCCCTTCCCACTGCACCAAGGCTGTGCAAGGCATCACACCACAGGCACTAGACTCCCAGAAGCCTGCCCATAGACCAGGGACAGATCCCAATCTCCCTGCCTGGGTGCCCCCCAAACAGTTTGAGCCAAACAACTGTCTTCTGTATCCAGAGGGCCTAGTCTAGTCCCATGGGGGCTCTACAGCCACCAGTCCACAGTACATGGGCTTCCACTAGTGTGGTCAGTCATCTCTGCACATCCTCCCATCATGATCTTGATGTCCCTTGCCTGCAGAATTCCTCCTCACTCTCAGGGATTGGATTCCCAGAGCTCAGTCTGGTGCCTGGCTGTGGATCTCTGTATCTGCCTCCATCAGTCACTAGACAAAGGCTCCATGATGACAGCTAGGTTATTTGCTAGACCTGTCACCAGAGTAGATCAGTCCAGGCACCCTCTGGACCACTGCCAGCAGACCAAGGTGGAGTTATCCTTGTGGATTTCTGAGAGCCTCCCCATACCCTGCCTCTTCCTATTCCCATGATGTCCTCACCTATTATGGTATCTTCCTCCCTGCCCTCCTACTCTGTCCCTGTTCCAGCTTGACCCTTCCTATGTTCTCATCCCCCACTCCTCATGCTCTACCACCACCACCCCACACACACACACTCAGTCCACTCATGTAGATCTCATCCACTTCTCCTTTGCAGGGTCATCCATGTGTCCCTCCTATGGTCTTTCCCTGTTAGCTAGCCTCCCTGGAGTTGTGGGTTGCAGTCTGGCCATCCCTTCCCTCACATCTAGTATCTACTTATGAATGAGTACATACCATGTTTGTCTTTCTGAGTCTGGGTTGACTCACTCAAGATGATATTTTCTAGTTCTATCCATTTGCTTGCAAATTTCATGATATCATTGTTTTTACTACTGAGTAGTACTCCATTGTGTATATGTGCCACATTTTCTTTATCCATTCTTCAGTTGAAGGGCATCTAGGTTGTTTCCAGGTTCTGGCTATTACAAATAATGCTGTTATGAACATAGTTGAGCATGTGTCCTTGTGGTAAGATTGAGCATTCCTTGGGTATATGCCTAAGAGTGATATAACTGGGTCATGAGGAAGACTTATTCCCAATTTTCTAAGAAACAGCCATACTGACTTCCAGAGTGGCTGTACAAGTTTGCATTCCCACCAACAGTGAAGGAGTGTTTCCCTTGCTCCACATCCTCTCCAATGTAAGCTGTCTTCAGTGTTTTGGATCTTAGCCATTCTGACAGGTGTAAGATGGTATCTCAGAGTTGTTTTGATTTGCATTTTCCTGATGACTAAGGGTGTTGAGCAATTCCTTAAATTTCTTTTAGCCATTTGAGATTCTTCTGTTTCTTCTGTTGAGAATTCTCTGTTAAGCTCTGTAGCCCATTTTTTAATTGGATTGTTCAGTATTTTGAAGTCTAGCTTTTTGAGTTCTTTATATATTTTGGAGATCAGCCCTCTGTCAGATGTGGGGTTGGTGAAGATCTTTTCCCATTCTGTAGGCTGTCGTTTTGTCTTATTGACTGTGCCCTTTGCTCTACAAAAAAGCTTCTCAGTTTTAGGAGGTCCCATTTATTAATTGACGCTCTCAGTATCTGTGCTACTGGTGTTATATTTAGGAAGTGGTCTCCTGTGCCGATGTGTTCCAGACTACTTTCTACTTTCTCTTCTATCAAGTTCAGTGTAACTGGATTGATGTTGAGGTCTTTGATCCACTTGGACTTGAGTTTTGTGCATAGTGACAGATATGGATCTATTTGCAATCTTCTGCATGTTGACATCCAGTTATGCCAGCACCATTTGTTGAAGAGGCTTTCTCTTTTCCATGGTACAGTTTTGACTTCTTTGTCGAAAATCATATGTTCATAGGTGTGTGGATTAATGTCAGGGTCTTCAATTTGATTCCATTGGTCCACATGTCGGTTTTTATGTCAGTAACAAGCTGTTTTTATTACTATAGCTCTATAGTAGAGCTTGAGGTCAGGGATCATGATGCCTCCAGAGGTTTCTTTATTATAGAGAATTCTTTTAGCTATCCTAGTTTTTTTTCCATATAAATTTAAGTATTGTTCTTTCCCAGTCTGTGAAAAATTGTGTTGGGATTTTGATAGGGATTGCCTTTATATGTTACTTGGCCTTTTTCCTTTGCAGCTCTTAATATTTCTTCTTTATTCTGTATGTTTAGTGGTTTGATTATTATGTGGTAAGGGAACTTTTTTTTTTTTGATCCAGTCTATTTGGTGTTCTGTAACCTTGTATTTTTTTTTTTATTTTGCAATACAATTCAGTTCTACATATCAGCCACAGATTCCCTTGTTCTCCCTGCTCCCGTCCCCCTCACCTTCCTCCCAGCCCACCCCCCATTCCCACCTCCTCCAGGGCAAAGCCTTCCCTGCGGACTGAGATCAGTCCAGGTAGGTCCAGTCCCCTCCTCCCAGGCCGAGCCAAGCGATCCTGCATAGGCCCCAGGTTTCAAACAGCCGACTCATGCAATGAGCACAGGACCCGGTCCCACTGCCTGGATGCCTCCCAAACAGATCAAGCCAATCAATTGTCTCACCCATTCAGAGGGCCTGATCCAGTTGGTGACCCCTCAGCCATTGGTTCATAGTAACCTTGTATTTTTATAGGCATTCCCTTCTTTAGGTTGGGAAAGTTTTCTTCTATGATTTTGTTGAATATATTTTCTGTGCTTTTGAGTTGTATTCTTCTCCTTCTTCTATCCTTAATATTCTTAGATTTGGTCTTTTCATGGTGTCCCAGATTTCCTAGACATTTTTGGTCATGACTTTATTGGCTTTAGTGTTTTCTTTGACTGATGAATCTATTTCCTCTACCATATCTTCAACGCCAGAGATTGGCTCTTCCATCTCTTGCATTCTGTTGGTTATACTTGCATCTGTAGTTCCTGTTTGTTTACTCAGATTTTCCACTTCTAGCATTACCTCAATTTGTGTCTTCTTTATTGTCTCCATTTCAGTTTTGAAATCTTGAACTGTTTCCCTCACTTGTTTAATTGCTTTCTCTTGGCTTTCAAGGGATTTAATGATTTCTTCCCATTTTTTGTTTGACTTTTCCTCGATTTATTTAAGGGAATTTTTCATTTCCTCTTTAAAGATCTCTAATATCTTCTGAAAGTCATTTTTATGGTAGATATTTTCTGTTTCTTCTGTGTTGGGATGTTCAGGTCTTGCTGATGTAGGTTCTGATGGAACCATATTGATTTTTATGTTGTTGACTGTATTTTTACACTGGCATCTACCCATCTCTTTCTCCACTTGGTGCAAGCGGTGTCTGTATCTGAGGGAGCCTCTCTTGGTCTGATTGATACTCTTGTACCAGTGGGAGCTCTTGGTCTAGTCGATGCTGATGGACTCTTTGTCTCAGGGAGCAGTTCTTAGTCCAACTGACTAGTTGGACTAAGTGGGCTCTGTCTCAGGGAGTACCTGCAGTTTTAGGGCATGGTAGATGGTGGTAGTCTGACCTGTCTGTAGGAGGTCTGCCTGCCAACTGGCCTCTTAGTCCAGTCAGGTGCTGGCAGGCTCTGTCTCAGGGAACAGTTGCAGTCTCAGAGGGTGGGTGGGGTTTGGGGTAGGTGGGGCTTGGGTTACAGGGTCTGATGGTGGATGGGGGTAGTCTGACCTGTGTGCAGGAGGTCTGCCTGCCAACTGGCCTGAAACTGGGACTGCCATGGGTGGTGGTGTAGGGGTGCAGGGTTGTGCCCCTGGGCCCAAAGCCTAGGGGCTGGGGTGTTGGGATATGAGGATAAAGACTCACCTCTTACTCCAGTTGTGTGCTAAGATCACATGAAATTTAAACATTACTACAAAGCTATAGTAATCAAGCCAATGTGGTAGTCATGAAAGAATATTTGATCAATGGAATAGAATCCAGAAATCAAGCCATACAAGTAAAATTAAATGATTTTGTATTAGTCAGTGTTATAAAAAAGAACAGAACATAGCATGTGAAGAGGATTTATTAGAGTGGCTTACAATCCACTCTCTAGTCCATAATCCAACAATGACTGTCTAGCTAAGGTAAGGCCAAGTATCCTATAGTTTTTCAGTCTCAGAGTAGATGTCTCAGCAGTCCAAACTGGCTCTGGAGTCCTGAAGTGAAGAAGATCCCTAGAGAGCTGCTCATATTCAGTTTACATTAGAACCCCTTAGCATTAGGTTCTAATACCAGTGAAGGAATGCCTAAACAGCAGGATAGATGGTCTTGCCCCTGAGAGTGTGGGTAAGCAGGCAAAAGGCAAAAGCTTCCTTCTTCCATATCATTTTATGTAGGCTGCCATCTGAAGATATAACCCAAATTTAGGGTAGCTCTTTCTACCTCAAATAATTCCATCTAGAAAATCCTTCAGAAGTATGCCCAGCTGCTTATGTTAACTTTCACATCACAGGCTACACATCTACATTTATGTACACATGGATACAAAAGGTGAGAGGTGTAGCAGTGTTCAAGAAATTCAAATAAGCCTTATGAAAGTCAGAATAAGAAAGATGATTGGGATACAGAGTCTCTGCAGGAAGATAAATAATGACATCTGTTAGAGAACTGTTGCTACAGATGCTGCTGCAGAACCAAGCTTTGGAGTCAGGTAAATTTCAGGATTCAGTTGAGCTGCAGATGTGTGGTGTGGTCAAAACTGTGGAGGTCATTGACATGAAGGGCAGATGGAATTAAGATGGATGACAATTCTGATGACAATTCAAAAAGGCTATACCAGTAGAGGAACTGAGCCAAGCCGAAGCTCCTGGGAAAGTCAGGAGTTCCTTGCCTGTCAATCCTTTGACACATGCTCCACATAGTCAGTCTGTAGGCTAGAGGGACCATCACCATGATGGTGGTACTTACCTCTTCTTTATGGCTCCAGGTGAGGGTGTTTTACTCTCTTTAACATGGTATAACTGATAGGTTCTGGGGACTCGTTTTCTTTCTGGTATAATTTTAATACAGCTCTATACTTATGTGGGTTTAATTGACTATGAGAAATGTATATAGTGACATCTTTTTACTTTTATGAGTAAGTTATTTGTCATTCTGTGCCTGTGGGTGATACTGGGCAGGTGCTGTTGTTCATTTACATGACAGAGTACTGTGTCATCCTGCCTCTGAATTTGTAGCAAATATGTTGTAGTTAAATACTGCTGGTAAAATGGAATTCCTCAGGATGAAGTGGGCTCTGACAAATCACTGCTTTGAGTCAGGTAGGGCACAGCTTGGTCCCAACAATCCTGTGCTTAAGTCTGCAGATTTCTTGTATTAAATATTGAACCAGAAATACGTCAGTCCTCTAGATCTAGTCATTGCTTTGTAGGAAGCACCTAGAGAACTGGTATGTTAAGGATGCTGTTGCGTAGGGCTGTAGGGCAGCTCCTGGTGTGAACTATTCCTTCTTCCCCTTCTTTGCTCTTACCTTTCCCAATCCTTTTGCAAGATTTCAACCCCCTCCATTTCACTCAGCATTCTAAATCCCTAGAGAAGCCCCATCTAATGGTTAAAATGGTAACAGCCACATAATGTTTCTTTTAATCAGGAAACTCATGACACTTGATGACCTTTGTAGCATCCCCACTAAGGCTTTACTTACTTCTTCTAACATAATGTGTGAAAGTCACAGGGAGGTTTTGCTTGCAGGAAAAGTTGAAAAATATCTACAGGATCTAGGCACAGGTATACAGGTTCTCCTCCTATGCTCCAACAAGATAAATGAAACAGAAGACATATGTCCCCATCAACTTCCTTTTCTGCTCATCCCTTTTCTTGCTGTGAAGACTCTTGGAACTCCTAAACTGGCTAAGATGGAGCTTTGGGAAGATATTCTGTATTCTCAAGATTGTCAGTCTTTGGGTAAACTTGATCTTTTCCTACCATTCTTGGCTGAAATATTGATGTGGTGTAGGGGCAGCTTACAGTTACACCAATAACAATGTAAAAGCAATTATAAGAAAACATATTGGAAAAAAAACAAGTCATTTTCTGAAGACCTAAATTAAATACAAGAAGGAGAAGAGGAGGAGGAGGAGGAGGAGGAGGAGGAGGAGGAGGAGGAGGAAATAAACATCTAAAGAATAGGATATTTCAGAAACAGGGAAACAGTTGTAATCCATATCAATATATTTTAATTTTTGATTCAAATTGCAAATTAAAAAGAGACAATCAAGAGTATTCTAGCAGAATTGTTGATTTTAAGAAATTGTAGCTCAACCATCCCATTCCATTATGTTCTCATTCCCCATACCCTACCCTTCATTGCCCCACCCCCACCCCCAGTTTACTCATGGAGATCTCATCTATTTCCCCTTCCTCGTGTGATCCATGCATCATTCTTTGGATCCTCCTTGTTAGCTAGCTTCTCTGGAGCTGTGGGTTGTAGTCTGGTTACCCTTTGCTTTACATCTAGTATCCACTTATGAGTGAGTACATACCATGTTTGTCCTTCTGAGTCTGGTTTACCTTACTCAGGATGATATTTTCTAGTTCCATCCATTTGTCTGCAGATTCCATGATGTCATTGCTTTTCACTCCATTGTGTATATGTACATTTTCTTTATCCATTTTTTGGTTAATGGGCATCTAGATAGTTTTCAGGTTCTGGCTATTATGAAGAATGCTGCTATGAACATAGTTGAGTATGTGTCCTTCTGGTATGGTTGAGCATTGGACCTGCCTCTACTGAATGTACCAGGCTCTGCTGACTCCCCATGGGAGGCCTTATCTTTTGGTAGTAAGGAATGGGGAGTGGATTGGGGGGGAGGTTGAAGGAGCGAGAGGAAGGAAGAAGGGGAACTGTAATTGGTATGTAAAATGAATAAAAAATTTCTTAATAAAAAAAGAAATTGTAGTCAAATTTTTAAGTGTGATAATGTTTTATAGTAGAATTTTTAAAAGAATTCCTGTCTTGGTAACTCTAGAATTGAAATGCTATGGTATCTAGGATTTGCTTCAGTATAAGCAGATACATGTTACAGGTGGAGCCCAGTTGATCATCATAAACAATTATCATCACTCTCTTCCTACTCATGAAATGCTTTTGACCACCAAATGTGTGGTCACTCCTACCCTAGGCAATTTTCTACTACTTTTGGGGTACAAACTTAGTGTCATATAATTGAAGTCAATTCTGTCTATTTAGAGATAGCATCAAACACCGTGTCTTAAGGGCTAATCTCACCAAACTGCAGAGCTTAATTTTGAATCATAAATCCAGCTGTCACATGTGCTTTTAGCTAACTATCACAGCACACAAAATGTAGAAATTGAGTTTACTTACAAGATTTGATGGGAATGTCCTTCTGTATGCTGTGAATGTGTGTTGCTCTGATTTGGTTGATAAAGAAAACGCTTATTGGCCAGTAGCCAGGCAGGAAGTATAGTATAGGCAGAATAAGCAGAAAAGAGAAGTCTAGGAACAGGAAGGCTGAGTCAAGAGTCACCAGCCATACACAGAGGAAGCAAGATGTGAAGGCAGAACTGAGAAAAAAGGTACCAAGCCACGTGACTAAACACAAATAAGAATTATAGGTTAATTTAAGTATAAGAGCTAGTCAGTAGTTAGACTGAGCTAATGGCTGAGCAGTTTTAATTAATATAAGCCTCTGTGTGTTTACTTGTGTCCAAGTGGCCACAGGGCCATGGGAGCTGGGCAGGACCAGGAAAACTTCAGCTACAAAGATTGCTTATTAAAAACAATATGACTCATTAACAGGAAGATGCAAGACAGAGGACAGGTTTGGGGAGAAAGTGTGACTTTCTGTGTCTCTACAGGCACATCACAAAACTCTCTACTATGCTTTGAGTTCTCAACCATATTTCATCACATAATCATAATTGATTAAGATATTAGTCAACACTGATGTAATAAATCTGTAGCCCTCCTAACACTAGAGGAGACAATGGTGTTGAAAGGTCCAGCTTTCTTCCAGCCGTTTGATTCTCTTGGCACCTTGTGGTTCCCTAAGAGCTTTCTCAGAGTGCTATCATTCACACAAACTCAGATGTGGCTGAAAAGGCTTTTTATGAATAATAAAATCTGTACCTTTCTCTTTTATCTCTTATCTCTGGGAAAATTCCAAGATGTTGGGGAGCTCAGCAACAGCAATCACAGCAAAGGTCCACACAAACTCTTGTAAATCACTGTATTATAGCCATGAATTATGAACTGTTGAAACCAGTTGGTGGGTACATGAGGATATTTCATTATTTTCATCACGGTTCTGTAAGTTTGAAATGTTAAATCATGAAATTTTTAAAAAAAAACAATTTTCTCATAATCATAGGCAAAGGAAGCAAAGGACAGGGTAAGTAATTTACAGCAGCAGAGACGGAAAATATTTAAATGATTCTTTAAAAGTATGGAAAAGAAGAAGATGGAGGAGTAACTCAAAGTTTTGGTGACAGAGTTGTGATAAGAGTTTGAGATACTTTCTATTGAAACCATAAAGACAGAGGAGAGGAGAGGTCTCTAAAGTGTAAAATTCACAGATTTCACTGCCAAGATTAACAAAATAATTTGAAAATGAAGCAAATGTCCCAGCCCAGTTATTTGTTTGATTATGAGGTTAAGACAAGACACATGTACACTTTTTATTGGAAAGTCCTAGAGTTTCCTGTCTTTTCACCAAGTAGTAATTTTATCATTTCATATAAATTTGTCCTAAATGTTCATTCTGTTTAGGCAAACTCAGTCCCTATCTCAAGCCTCACAGTTGTAGGTAGAAGGCAGGTGATGATTGCTATTTTAGGCAGTGTCTGTGAAAGGCCCACCTCAACTCAGTGATGCTATGAGGATTTCTAGATTTGCCACCTTCTAGTCAAATCTCTTGTTTCCATTGATCTTCCAATGCCAAGGGAGGTGATCTTTAATAAAATCTTGCTGTTATACATAGCCAAATGTACTCTGTGTGTGTGGAATGCCATTCAGAATGACTACCTAATCCAGAGAGCTGAGGCTCAATGTGTAACTTTGTTAAAACATCCTGAGTGCATTGGATGAACAGGGCGCATTTGCCCCTTCCTGACATAGTCAAGAAAGTAAATTGACTTTTTTCCTCAAAATATGTAGCTATCTTTACTGTGATTCTAAATCACAGGCCCAACAGCCCT
The DNA here is from genome assembly GCF_949786415.1 of Peromyscus eremicus. Lineage (NCBI taxonomy): Eukaryota > Metazoa > Chordata > Mammalia > Rodentia > Cricetidae > Peromyscus > Peromyscus eremicus. The sequence continues at coordinate 87,893,901 of NC_081417.1, read as the reverse complement.
ATTTCAGAGAATACTAGGGAATTTTACTATTTGTGCACAAAAAGTGCTTAGAATGAAAGGTTAGTCTTTTCTGTCAAAAAATAAAAAAAGCACTTTATGTGATTGGCAAATCAGAAAGTGGTCAATCAGCAGACAGTTATAGAGATGTTTTTCATCTCTGCTAACAGCAGGATGCTAACAGGAGAGTTAAGATGAAAAGGGAAAAATACATTGATTTGTTGACAGAGGCCTAGCAGCTGTCACAGTAAAACATGGCTCTCTTGCACTTAATCAATGTCGGTTGCCAGCTCAATCACTTTGCAACCCAGATGAAAAGCAATCAAGAGGAACAGCTTCATAAGCATGAAGCATGCTAGGTGGGGTTCATTGAAGTGTATCTTTAAGCTTCAGCATTACAATATGATGCATGACCGCAACATAGAAGTACTTAACTGTTTGAAAGGAGGCAGCCGTTATTTACTTGTTTCTTTCCATTTTTTATGTTCTTGGGGTAAGAACTGTTTCTTGCTCCATATATAACTTTTACACATCCTGTGTCTATGGTTATATTGCTTTATCACATTCCCATGTGGGTAAGTGAACACATACAGACACAAAGACACTCAATACACAGACACAGGCGCACACACACACACACACACACACACACAAACACACTCACATATTGGGGATTATGATAAAGGCTATAATGTATTTTCAGTGCATCTGACTTCACAGGACAGAGAGTGAGGAACTTAACTACCAATGTAAGCCCACACAATGAAACAACCTAACTAGATATGGGTAGAAAGATTTTTTGGGGCTCAAATTGCCAAGGCTATCTCTTGGGGGTCAAAGGGAAGTAAAATGGTGGAAACCCAAGTGGATTTTATGACATAAGCAGGGTAGGTGTCCCTGAGCTGAAATAGGATGGTCAGATGACCAGGAACTGGATGCCCTTCCTGGAGGCAGTTGACCTTTTAGAGCAGAGTAAGAGAGGTTCCTCAAAAACAGGAACCCATCTTTAGGCTTCTGTTTATCCAATAACAATCCTTCTGTTTTTCTGGCCAAAATCCTTCTGTTTAGGACATTGTCATCAGCACTGCCATTTGGGCGGGGGGGGGGGGGGTAGATTTGAACCTTATAACACTGACCTAGTGAGGCTTCTCTCTGTGAGATTTCCTTCACTAAATGGCACCCTTATCAGTACTGTAACTCATCAAAGACAGTGGCTTCTGAGACCCCTGTCCGCAAATCAAGACCAGCTGAAGGACCTCCATTATATTGCCTGTGGAATGAGGTTTATTTTCACATGAGTTTTCTTTTCTGATGACCAATAAGGAGAACATGCTGAGGAACGGAATGTCAGTGACAGGACACACTAGCAACACTCTAGCTTCCTGCTCTGTGGCTGTGGCAGACTGTGGGGCTACTAATTCCTTCACATACCATCTCTTCTGTGGTGCTCAGAGAAGGACCACAGCTAGGGCTCATAATTCTTTTCCGCTTTCACAGCAAGAAGACTAGTGAGGGCAGCAGAAAGGGTCAGTTAGGGGTGGTATATGAAGCACCTGGAGGGAAACAAAGCCGTGAAAACTCTTCTTGTTTACTTTAAGAAAGCAAAGGCAGAAAATATGTCATCTGCTGTCTTTTATGTTAGTGAGGTGGACATCTAAAGTGTGTGACAGACCTTTCAGATCTGGTATGGAGAATTCTGTCCTTTTACAGATGTCTACAATTTTTTTTATTGAATTCAGCTTTTTTAAGTGTCTTTTGTCTATGGAAGGAAATATGAGGACATCCTCATTTAAAACAAGGTTTAGATGGTTATTTCAGGGCATGAAGTAAACCTTCATCATAACTAACACACCAGGATGACTAAACCTTCAGTTCACTTACAGAAACTACAGCCTGGAAAAGAAATATCCACATGCCCATCACAATTAACAAAGACCTTCTGAGCATCTAAAACTAACACATTGTGCAGGTCCAAGAGGGCTGTAAAAATAACTTATATAATGATATTTCTATTCAATACACATGCACAAATACATATAGACATGCATAGACACAAATATACACACATATATAAACACATATACATGTATACATACATGCACATGCATAGATACCACAGACAAAAATAGATACACACAGAAATATATGCACACACAGAAATTGCTTTCTTTTTTATTTTTGAACATTTTATTTATTTTTTCATTTTCATATGAACCACAGATCCCCCTCTCTTCCATCCTCCCACCCCCAGCCTTCTCCCCACAACTCACCCCCCATTCCCTCCTCTGACAAGGTAAGGCTTCCTATGGGGAGTCAGCAGAGCCTGGTACATTCAGTTGAGGGTGATCCAAGCCCCTCCCCAGCATCAGGGCTGTGCAAGGTGTTCCACCATAGGTAGTGGGTTCCAAAAACCCAGCTCATGTACCAGGGATAGATCCTGATCCTACTGCCAAGGGGCCCTTTAAGCAGATCAAGCTATACATCTGTCTTGCTTATGCAGAGGGCCTAGTCCAGTCCCATGAAGCCTCCACAGCTATTGGTCTAAAGTTCATGAGTTCCCACTCATTTGGTTTGGTTGTCTCTGTAGGTTTCCCCATGATAATCTTGATGGCCCGTGCTCATAGAATCCCTCTTCTCTCTCTTCGACTGTGTTCCTGGAGCTTGGCTTGGTGCTTGACTGTGGATCTCTGCATCTGCTTCCATCAGTTACTGGATGAAGGCTCTATGATGAAAGTTAGGGTATTTACTGATATGATTACTGGGTTAAGCCAGTTCAGGTACCCTCTCCACTATTGCTAGTAGTCTAAGCTGGGGTCATCCTTGTGGATTCCTGGGAACTTCTCTAGCACCTGGTTTCTCCCTACCCCCATGATGTCTCCCTCTATAATGGTATCTCTTTCATTGCTCTCCCACTCTGTCCCTGTTCCAGCTTAACCATTCCATTCCTTTATGTTCTTATACCCCCATCCTCACCCTCTATTGCCTCTCCATTCCCAGTTTACTCATGGAGATCTCATCTATTTCTGTAGGTGGATGTTTCTATTCCACCAACAACTCCCAAATATCCAGTAGCCACTTCCAATTACCACACAGAAGCTTATATTAATTATAACCACTCAGCCATTAGGTCAGGCTTATTACTCACTAGCTCTTACATTTAGATTAACCAATAATACTTATCTATGTTTAGCCATTTGGCCTGTTACCTTTTCTCAGTATGGCATTCTCATCTTGCTTCCTTTGTGTCTGGCTGGCAACTCCTGACTCCGCCCTTCCTCTTCCCAGGATTCTTAGTTTGCTCGCCCTGCCTATACTTCCTGCCTGGCTACTGGCCAATCAGCATTTTATTAAACCAATTCAAGTGACAAATCTTTTTAGTGTACAAGAGCATTATCCCACAACATATTTCCCTTCCCAAGGCAATCCATGCATCCCTCTTAGGGTCCTCCTTGTCAACTAGCTTCTCTGGACCTGTGGATTGCAGTCTGGTTATCCTTTTTTAATTTATTTAAGATTTTTTTATTCATTTTTACATACCAACCACAGATCCCCCTCTCATCTCCTCCCTCTCCCCTCTTAGCCTTCCCTCCAACCCACCCCCCATTTCCTCTTCCAAAAGAGTAAGGCCTCCCTTGGGGAGTCAACAAGACCTGGTACATTCAGTTAAGGCAGGACCAAGCCCCTCCCCCCTGCATTAAGGCTGAGCAAGGCATCCCACCATAGGTAATGAGCTCCAGACAGCCAGTTCATGCACCAGAGGTAGATCCTGATCCCACTGACAGGGGCCCCAGAAATAGATCAAGCTACACAGCTGTCTTTTGTATGCAGAGGGCCTAGTCTGGTCCCATACAGGTTCCACAGCTATTAGTCTAATGTTTGTGAGTTCCTACAAGCTTAGTTCAGCTGTCTCTTTAGACATCATGATCTTGACCCCCACCCCTTGCTCATATGTCACTCTCTTACAGGTTGGTCATCTAGATTCCTTGTCAGTTCCATGTCAATTCCTATTGTCAAAGTGGTCTAAGTGAGCACACTTAGAAGACACTCATAGGAACTGGCCACTAAATTGCTGTATTAAAATCACCTTAGTCATATCAGTTTGGTCCTGGATCTTTTTAAAATGTTACTTAAGGAAGATAAAGAAATGACTTCCAAATGTTCCCAGTTGAAAGCAATTTTGTCAATTTGCACATGAAAGTGTGTGAAATGAGCAGCTGTGGAGGAAGAGCCAGTGTGGAGCCCTGGCAGAAATCACAGTGCCATAGTAATGAAAAAGAATTATAAGAAATCAGGTTGGCTGAAACTTCCCAAATGTGTTAAGAAGGAAGCCACCTTGATTTTTAATTATTTAGTCACCTTTACATGCAAAGCATTTGGAAGATAATTTCAGGTCTGTTTGGTCCACAGAAAGGAATGAATCATCATATTTCAGTAATCCTGAATGTATGGGAAAGATAAATGACGAAGTGATTGGTGTCTGGTGACGAAAGGAAATGCCAGGACACATGCTGCTCTGTGCTAGACATGGACATTCACCTGTCAGGCCCATATGTCAGAAAGTTTTTGTGCAGAGATTTAGTTCTCATCTATCCTTTCCTGGTGTTTAATTACAGTCCAGATGTGTTTAGATTAGAAAGGTAAATGTGAAGAAAAACAGCTCAAAACATTTCTGTTCTTATTCCCAGTGTATTCCATACTTAGCTTTTACTTATAATTTCTTCTAATTCTCTTTACATTCATCAATGAATATTGTATAGCCTTGGTATATGGTTTAGTTCACAATTACTCTGTAACAAAATTAAAATTCTGAATGATTTTGAAATAAATATAGGATTTCCAAAACTTTTCAAACCAAACGGAGCTTCACTGATAAAGGACTGATTTTTTTTCAGTTGTCAGTGAGAAGACAGTAAAGGAAATGCATTAAACCCACAAGAATAAGACTATTGGTCCAACTCACATACATAGTAATATATAGTTAAAATGCATCTCTGGTTGTACTGCAAAAAGTTTTCTCAAAAGTCATATAAATTTATAAAAATCAGGACACTTCATGCTGTGTTTTGAATTTTTTTGTTGGGTATATAGGAAAAATGTATCTCACCGCATCAATCCTAGAGTTAAAGGAATAGAGTGAGAACCTTGAATCAGTTAAGGCTGCTGTCAACCTTTCTCTTACCATAGAGCTATTCTGTAAACTTTATTAAGCAAGTGGCCTGAATTTCCACTAAGGGCTTATGACATGTCAGCTATGTACAATTTCTACTTGTAAAGAGTATAGGGACCTGAATGCAAAGAGGGGTGTATGCATTTGCTAGCTCTTTGTGAATATGGTAACAAACAACGACATACTTGGTGACTTGAAATAGTATAAGTTCTTCTCTCAGAGCTTGAAGGATCAGAGTTTAAGGTTAGGGTATATATACATATATACATATATCTTATAAAGATACTTTCAGATTATGGGGTCTCTGGCTGCTCTTAGCTGGACTTTGTAGTTCTCACAAGTATTCCCAACTCCTCTACAATTCCCTGTGAGTCCTATAGGGACATTTAGATTCAGCCATCACTAAGATAAGAGAGAATGATCTCATCTTTTCAAGATGAGACCCTTAGCTTAATTTTGTCTTTTTACTCCACACAAGGCAGCATTCACAAGCTTTGGGAATTAAGGAATGAGTACATATCTTTTAGAGATCTATAAATCAAACACTTATAATGCCCAAGGATATGGTTAGACACTCAGAGACGAGATGGAATGTGGTAGAACTCTGCTTCTCCCTTATTCTGTGAAATGGTCACAATTTATTAACTTGGCAGCTTCTCTCAGCTCTGCTTCAGCTTGTCTGAATGCTGTTTACTAGCCAGCAAAGCTCTGCACTGTAGCTCGAACAGTGCCTTTTGTGCAGCATGCAAGCAATAAATAGTTATTAAGTGAATGAGTAAATGAGAGTTCCATTCCGAAGGTTTTATTAGGGAAGCCACAAGTGTTTGAAAAACTTCACAATAGGGTTTGAAATTATAATTATGTTATATTGATCATTTGGCTAAACATTTTTTTTGTATTTTGGTGATGGAGTTTATCAAAAGTAGCCTCCATGCACAGTAAAAATAACTTAGCTTGAGGTGCAAGCCAATATGAATCTAATTTCAGAATATAAACTAAGTCTTAGCTAACCTTTGCAATTAACATGGAGCTAAAATAAAACAAATATTAACTGTAAATATGGCAAACATGTGGAGTAATTGGGGCTGTCTGAGTGATTTACCATCTGGGATGCTTCCCAATGTAAGTTTAGCTAAACCAGATTTGTTATGACTGGTTTGGAACAGCTGTATTTTAAACATATTTTTTAGTTACACTTATCTCACCAAATGCTCATTTATCTTGCTATAATATTCACCAACAGGTGATAATAACTTCAACAAATATGGGATTAACTAGAAGAGTAACATACCAAATCCACATGTAAATACATAGAATTCAGAACATACTAAGCAGCTGCAATGAGGATGCATGGGGAAGGACTGAGCAGAACCAGGCATCATTAGGAAAAGACACGGGGATCTTGGAGGAGGCTCCATTTTGCTAAAGCTGGTGTTTTGATTCTAGAGAGCAGGGTTATATTACATGGAATATATGTTTTTATCTCATGTTTTTATACCAATGAAAGTAACTTTGCTTTCCCCTGTATTGGCTACTCTTGCTTATATTACTGTGACTAAATCACCGGACGAGAAAAACTTACGGATTGGAAGTTTGATTTTGAGATTGAGCTTCAGACTTTCAAGGAAGGGACCATAAAGCTCAGTGTATGCCAGTGAGAAGTGGCAGCACCCTCTTGCTCACATGGTGTGGATCAGGAGGCAGGGAGCTGGGGGCTATTACTGGAGTCAGATATTATAGGGTAAAAGGGCGAGTGAAAGAAACCCACAGAACCAGAGCAAGTGAAAGAAACCTACCCTGACCCTGAATGCAGAGCCAGTGAAAGAAACACACCCTGGCCCTGAACTCAGAGCCAGTGAAAAAAACACTTTGGCCCTGAAACAGAAACAAAGAAACACACCCTGACCTGTGGTGATATTTTATTTGTGCTGAAATGTGGTTATATTTTATTTTTGCTTTAATAAAGCTTGCCAGGAGATCAGGGGGAAAGGCCAGCCATTTTAAGTAAACAGGAAGTCAAGCAGCATGTGCCTTTAATCTGATCACTTATCAGGCAGGGTCTCTGTGTGTTTAAGGCCATACTAGGGAATAGAGCCAAGCGTTGTGACACAAGCCTTTAATCCTAGTACCAACCCTAGAGACCTGGAGGTCTGTACAGACAGACAGTGACAAAGAAGTGAGGTAGCTGGGCTAAGATAGCCAATGAGAGGGTAGAACAGCAAGGCAATAAAGGCATGGGCAAGACAGGAAGTAGCTCACATTTGGAAGCTGCAGAGTTGGTGAGATAAGGTTGGCTGGTGGCTTTCCCTACTTCCCTGATCTCTCTAAGGCTCTCACCCCTATATTTGGCCCCTTGATTTTTATTTAATAAGACCATTAAAAATTCTTCTACACTGACCCTGAAACCAGAGCCAAAGAAACACACTTTGGCCCTAGAACCTGAGCCAGTGAAAGAAACACATTTTGGCACTGGAACCAGAGCCAAATCTTCCCCTGACCAACTAAACATGAAACCAACCAATCCCTGGGCATGAAATCTAGCCAATCTGAGCTTGTCCAAGCTCAAGGGGATCAAAATCTGACCAATTCCCTCCCTGAAAAATCTTCTCCCTGGAAAAACTCTGCCCCTAAAGAGCCCTGTATAACCCTCTGCCTGTTCAGTTGTCAGCTGCCCTCCTCCACCCTGGCAGCAACAGCTAGTCTCCAGCTAGTCTCCCAGATTCCTTCCTCCCGAAGAAATCTCCTGAAAGTTTTGGGTGAAGATCAGAATTTCTGTTGGGAAGCTCCCTTAGGGGAGCAAAGCAGAAGAAGCAACTGACACCTCTGTTGGGAAACTCCCTTATGGGAGCTGAGCAAAAGGAACAACTTTTCACTGGTGCTGGAGCAGATTGCTATATTTCTGTGGGGGTTTCCCCTTATCAGAGTGATGCAGAAGTTATAACTTGGGCCTGAGCTAAGAAGAAATGGATGCTTCTGCTGGGAAACTTCCTTGAGGGTGGAGCAGAGCTCAGCTGTAATGGCTTGCCACATTCTGCTGGGAGACCATTTCCCATCTGACCCCAGCTTCAGGTACAACCCGGCTTCCCAACATGTCAGGATACCTTTCCCTTCAGAGCTGTAACACTGGCAGGTACAGCCTGACTTTCTGACAAGTCTTTCCCTCTGGAAGTGTAACATTTGCAGATATAACCTTCAGATGTCCATCCTTTGTTATACCCTTCACCAGCCTAGTTCCAAAATAATGCTGCAAACTGGGGACAAAGTACTCAAAGCACAAGTCTGTGGAGGACATTTGAAATTCTAGGCATAACACTCTACCCCAGAGCCCCCAAGCTCAAAACCATTTCATAATATAAAATGCAGACAATATCTTAACTGTTCTAATGCTAGCAAAGGCTCAAAGTCTCATTTGAAAACCAAAGCAATATCTTAATTAATAGCCTCTATAATATCAAAAAGAAAATGATTCATTTCCACTACACAAGGACAAGGAAAAAATAGTCCCATTTCAAAGGAAAATAAAATGATGTCAGGGCAAATAAAAATTGGAGCAAAGTAAAACGGAAATATAGCAGGGCAAATAACTAGTCCTATAGCTTCACATTCAGCATCCAACACCATGGTGCCATGAGATAAACTCCAGTGGGCTGGGACAGGCTTAATCTTATGATGCTGACATTTACAGTACATGTAATATATATTTTGAGTGGCTTCCATTTATTAGCTGAAGCCTTATTTAGTAAACACCCCCAGGAGTCTCTGTTGCAGCTTGAGCTTCATCTTCATAGTTTTGTGCACAGTCCACTTAGGGGCTCCCTACAGGGAACCCAACACTATATTTGTTTGGCTCATGGTCTTTCCCACAGACACTTGGAGACACAGACACGCAAGTCTCCAAGATCGCACAGCTGTTGCAGTCTTCATCATTACAATACCAGTACAATGTACTGTTACATTCAGCTACCAGCCTGAGATGTAGCCAGGCCTTCTTCCTTCCTGGCTAAAGCCACCCTGGATGTCTACTCAGCTGAACCTGGAACAATCAATCAATCACTTGTTTTAGATGACCCTTTACCATCAGGTCAGCCCTTGTGGCTCTATCTTTTTAGGTACTATGTGTTTTTAAAGGAAAGCTTTTCAAACGCATTTTCATTTTTCCACACTAGGGACTTTAGTGTTTGGGGTTTCGCCCTCAGGATTCTTTCCCTATCATCCCAACACAAAGTAGAGATTTGGAAATTAGAAATGCTTTGTCTAATTTCTCTTTGCCCATAACTTTAACTGCATTGTTCACCTCTCCCAATTAAACTGAATACTTTTCTGGTCAGGACTTTTCTTCCAATTCTCACATGAACTCTGAGTAAAAGTGAGCAATAACCAGCTTTAATGTTATGATATCTTGAGATTTTTCTCTATCAAATAAATTACTGACTACGTTGAGATATAGCCTCACTAAACTTTTCAGTCTACAGAAAAAAATGTCACCTGATTCTATGCCAGAATGGAACACAAATGGTTCACTTCCAAATAGAGTCCCTATTCTTCTCTGAACCTCATAATCACAATTGTCCACTTTCCCATTGGTATTCTAGTCTTCAGAACTCCCATAAGAGTGGTCCAATAAGTTCTGCATTACTTTAACAGTCTTTAATCTACCGATAGGTGACCTATTGAGTTCTGCTCACAGCATTCTCAAACATTGTCAACTCAAATCTCCAAACTTTATCATATTCCTTCACCAAACAACTCCTAAGTCTTAACAGCCACACACTTAGTCCTTCCCCTGTAACAATTCAGTTTCTCTAGCACTGGTGTTCTGTTTAGTTACTTTTACATTGTTGTAACCCAATGACCTGACAGAGAAAAAAAAGAGAAAGTTGATTTTGGCTCAGGGTTACAAGTGATCTCAGACCACAGTGGTGAAGAAGGCATACTGGAGATCTTCAGTCTGTGTTGGTGGGAGTGTGGTGGCAGTGTGTCCCTGTAGCATACACCAAGAACCAGAGACAGTAGAGCTGGAATCAAGGTCAAGTATTGCCTTTAAAATATACCCCTATCCTAAGTAACCTACTTCTACTAGGCAGGCTCCACTTTCTGAAGCTCTAAGAGCTTTTAAATTAATGGACCAAGCTGAAAATCAACTGATCAAAACATGATCCTTTGGAGGTATCATGAATAAATTTCCTTGGAACTAAGCAACCACTATCTTGGGGTGTTAACCTGTGCCCCCTTGCAAAACATCATCCCAGTGGGGCTGATTGATAGTTTATAGTCCCAACCAGAGAAGTAGAATAGTGTGTGACATTCTTACCTAACTATGTAGCTGCTCCCTAACTGGTAATACTGTACATGGATTGGGGGAGTAGGTAGAGGGTACAAAGGCCAGGGAGGGCAAGAGCAGAAGCTCTCATCCCTGTTGAGTATAGATATCCAGGTGCAGGTAGTTGAAGGAAACGTTTCCACACCCCTGAAAGTAACCCCACATCTAAGTTCTGTAAGGAAGTTCAATACATTCATTGGTTCCCCAGAGTGAACTTGAGTGGAATCACTCCTTGGTTTGTTATTGAGACATTGGGAATAGGGATAGATGTTGCCTTACATTTTCCCTGGGGAGAAGTTTTAGAAATAAGGGGCCATTTCAGATTCAAACAATTACACCTTTCTTTCCCAGTGTCAAGATGTGATTAAAGTACATACAGAAATATAAATAAAATCCCCTTTAGTTTTACAATTCATAAATTTGTGGATGCCTATAGTAGTTTGAATGTATGTAGCCATCCAACATTCACATGTTGCAGCATAAATTCCAGGGTGATGATGTTTTATGAAGTTTTAGGAAGTGAGTCACTACCTTAGGAAGGAAGTTGAAGAGGATATTCTCAAGTCCCTTTTGCCCCTTTGCCATTTTGTCCATTTCGTCATGTGAGGACACACAAACAGCATTTTCTAAAGCTAACAGGTCTTTTCCATGGCTGGTAAAGTCAAAGTCCCACTAGGAAAAATACTAGGACTGTTTCTCTAAATAGACACATTGTATCTATTAAATGACCTTCGAAATATTTATGTCATTTTTATCAGTGCTGGTCTACACTTTAGTCAGAGTTGCAATCCTTGATATTTTTTGAAGAGACTCATGATTTGACAAAGTGATGAGTGCTGATGAGTAAGTAACTGATAAGTGTTAAGTCATATGTATAACTCCTTCAAAAATTCAGAGAAATTAAGGGATGAGGAGGCAGTAAAATTTTAAAAGCTAGAGGAAGCCATGAAGAAATGTGGAATGTTCTCTTCAGGAAAGACATGGCCACTGTATTCATGAAATCACGGTAGATTTCACTATCTGCCCAAGGCCTGACTAAGTTTGTGTCTGTCAACATCTCATCATGGAGTAAAGAAGGAATCAAAAGACTCTACCCTTCCTTGTGAGTTTATAAGTTGTGAATAGTTGTTGGGAGGGTGGGAACTCATGAGGCTCCACTCTTTCCTTTAATCCCAGCACTTGGCATAACTAGATATCAACATGTAGAAGATTGCAAATAGATCCATATCCATCACCCTCTACAAAACTCAAGTCCAAGTGGATCAAGGACCTACCTCAACATAAATCCAGTTGCACTGAACCTGATAGAAGAGAAAGTGTAAAATAGAACACCAGTAGTACAGACACTGAGATAGACTATTAATAAATGGGACCTCCTCAAACTGCAAAGCTTCTGTAAAGCAAAGAACATTGTTAATAAGACAAAACAGCAGCTTACAAAATAAGAAAAGATCTTTACCAACCCAAATATGTAGTGTGAATTCTAATTGGTCTTAATAATAAAAACCTGGAGTCAGCTATCAGAATGAAAGCTGAAAGATCAGAGAAGCAGAGCAGCCAGTCACTAGAAAGACTTCTTACCTCTAGGAATCCTCAGAATGAAGGGTGGAGCTCCTGCCTCCACCTTGCCTTATCACTTCCTCTCTCTTACCAGCCATATCACTTTGTGTTTCCTCCACCCAAGTACTGAGATCAAAGGTATGAGATTCCAAATTCTGGGATTAAAGGTGTGTGTCACCATTGCCTGACCTCTAGTGGCTAGCTCCACACTCTGATCTCCAGGAAAGCTTTATTTGTTAGAGCACAAACAAAATATCACCACACACATCTGACAGAGGGCTCATCTCCAAAACATATAAATAACTCAAGAAATTATATATAAAAAATCCAAATAATCCAATTAAAAATAGGGAACAGATCTAAACAGAATTCTCAACAGAAGTATCTCAAATAGCTGAGATACACTTAAAGAATTGTTTGAGATCATTAACCATCACAGAAAGCAAATCAAAACAAGTCTGAGACTCCATCTTACACCAGTCAGAAAGGCTAAGTTCCAAAACTCTAATGATAGCTTATGCTGAAGAGAATGTGGAATAACTTCCACACTCTTTCACTGCTGGTGAGATTTCAATCTTGCACAACCACTTTGAAAATCAATATGGCAGTTTCTCAGAAAACTAGGAATCAATCTACCACAAGATCCAGCTATACCACTCTTGGACATATACCCAAAGGAAACTCAATTATACTACAAGGACACTGCTCAACTGTCTTCATAGCAGCATTATTTGTAATAGCCAGAATCTGGAAACAACCTAGATGCCCTTCAACTGAAGAAGAAATTTTGGTGTATTTATACAATGGAGTATGACTTTGATGTTGAAAACAATGACATCAGGAAATTTGAAGGCAAATGGATGGAACTAGAAAAAAATCATCTTGAGTGAAATAACCCAGACCTAAAAAGGCAAATATGGTAAGTACTCACTCATAAATGGATATTAGCTGTAAAGAATAACCATGATATAGTCCATATCCCCAGAGAGACTAAGAAGCAAGGAGAGTCCAAAGGGAGACACATGGATTTCTCTGGGGAGGGGAAAATAGAAGAAATCTCCCGGGTAGACTTGGGGTTGATGGGGATGGTAACATGAGGGATTGGGTTGAGAAGTAGATGAAGAGGGAGAGTAGTACAAGAAATGGGTTGAGGAATAGATGAAGGAGGAGAGTAATACAAGAGATGACTTGATGGTAGGAGCATTTGGGTGTCAGGTAGAAACCTAATGAAAGAGAAACTCCCACAAATCTACAAGGATGAATCCAGCTAAGATTCATAGTTGATAGGTAGTCTAAACTAGCCATCTCCTATAATCAGATTGGTAGCTACTCCAACTGTCATTGGAGAGAATTCATCCAGTAACTGATGGAAACAGATGCAGATGTCCATAGCCAAGCACTATTTTAACCCAGGGAATTCTGTTGAGGAGAAGGAGGAAGGATTATAAGAGCCAGGAGGGTCAGAATCATCACAAGAGAACCCCACTGATACAAATGGCCTGCTCATAGGAGCTCAAAGACTATGGACCAATGGCTAAGGAGTCTGCATAGGATGGGCCTAGGCCCTGTGCACATGTGTGATGGTTATGTGGCTTGGTCTACTTGTGGGACTCCTGGCAGTGGGAATTAGGCCTGTCCCTAATGCTTTGACTAGCTTTTTGGAACCTGTTCCTAATGCTGGGTTGCCTTGTCCAGCCTTAATACAAGGAGAGGAGCTTAGTCTTACCTCAACTTGATATGCCATACTTTGTTGGCACCTATGGGAGGCCTACCCATTTCTGAATAGAAGTAGAGGAGTAGTGCTTTAGGGAAGTAGGGGAGGGAATGGGAGGAAGCGAGAGGAGAAGCTGCAGTGAGGTATAAAATAAATGAAAAAATTTAATTAATAAAAAATAGTGGAAAACACTGACCAGTGGAAGGAAGCTAATGTGGAAAGCACCAGTTATCTGAGGCTTATTTCAGAAAATTCTGTCTTCTAATAAGCACATAATTTCTCTAATTTACTAATTAGCACAGTCCATTTTGTTTCCTGAATCTTCTGTCCAAAATTTTTGGGGAACAGTAGGCAAGTAAATAAAAGAAAAAAAATTTGTGGACAGTTAACTGACATGGAGATTTCTGGTTAATTCTTTATATAGCCTCATTTTTACCTAGATTCTTTTCACAGAATTAAAATGTGAATGGAGTATTTATGTGTTTTCTGGACAAGGGATGTGTGCTCATGTCTGGCATGGTATGTGGGAGACATGGATATGTGTCATATGTATCTGTATGTGAGCATGGTGTGCTTGTACATGTACAAGGTATGTTCAACCATGTGTTTGTTATGTGTTTATAGTCATAGTTATGTTCAGAGGCCCTGCTGCTTAGTGGTTGAATTCTACCATAGTCTGGCAGCTTACTATAATCTCAGCAACATGGAGGACTCCCTCTCCCCAAGCAAGGGCTTCCTGCTCTCTACTTGCCCTTGTTTGGAGAATGTCTCTATGCCTGGAGGACTGACCTTATTCAAAAGTTGTCTCTAAGGCTGGGTGCCTAATTATCTCTAGCATGAGCCTTGGCACAGGTTGAATAGTCATGATGTTTGATAAACTATCACCACTTAAAATCCAGTGGTCTCTCTTGTTCAAATCTAATCTTTATCCATTTTGATGGTATCCATAGCTTTTATTCTCTTGTGGAAACAAAAGTAAAACTTCTTTCCCAATACAACATGTATCATGATTTCCATTATGAGATCAACACATCTTTAAAGTATGCAGGGTGATTTAATTCAGCAGTTTTTCCTACTATCCAATGTCTGTCCACAACCATTGTTCATTTCTCATTAGTATTTAAAAATTTAAAGTTAATAAAGCACTGTGAAGTCTATCTCTGCATGTATTTATTACCTATTTTTATGTATTAATCATAACTTTAAAAGTACAACTGGATATTTCTATAACTGCATGTCCTATAGGATTGTGTGGTATGCCTGTAATATGTTTTATGATGTAATATGCAAAAATTATTCCATTTTACTAGAGACATATGCTGGAGTGTTGTCAGACTTAATTTGAACAGGTATCACTAGGATGGTCATAACTTCTAATAATTGTGTAATTACAAAAGCAACCTTTTCAAAACACAAAGCAGATGCCCATTAATATCTGAATACATATGTACATTATGGGGCATATATTTCCAAACTCTGCAAAATGAAACACATCCATTTGCCAAGTTTCATTTCTTTGAGTACCCTTTGGGTTACTTCCTTTAAGTAGTGAACTTTAGTTGCACAAAGAACAAGTAGTACATTTCCTTATAATTTCCTTGGCTTGTTGCTAAGTGATGGTAAATCTTATTTCAAACCCTTGCTGTTACTATGGTGTTTCTCATGAAATAGTGAAACTTCTTGGAAGTTTCCTACCAATAGCTGACTGATTTCATCATTATTTTGTGCTAGAGGGACTGGTTAACCTGTATGGGATCTGATATGTATTATATACAGGAGATGATTTCTATTTCTGATTATTTCTGGTAATAGAATAAATAACAAAGTTAATCTTGAGTCATCTGGAATAAGTTCAGTGATTTCAATATGTGAAACAACTCTTTCTGCATATTGAGAATCAGTAACTATATTAAGAGGTTCTGGAAAATCTAACAATACCAAGAGAATAGCATATAATTCTGACTTTTGAGCAAAATCATAAGAGTTTGAGCCACTTCATTTAAATTTCCTGACTTATAACCTGTCTTTAATCCTGATTTACTTGCATCAGTATAGAATGTAGGGGCTACAGAAATTGGTATTCCCCATACAATGTGAAGAAGGATACAATTAGTTCTCTTTATAAAGGGAAGTTTCTTTGGGGATATTTGTTGCTAATCACTCCAAAAAAATTACTGTAAGCTCTTTACCAATGGTCATTTTTTGCCCATAATGAGAAAATTTCAGCATTAGCAAAAGGCACCACAATTTCTGTTGGGTCTGTTCCTGCAAAGTGATGAAGTATTTATTTTCCTTTCAGAATAAATTATGAAACATTTTCTATACAGATCTTTAAATTTTCACTCTGTTTGTATGGTAAAAATATCCATTCTAAGACACTACCTTCTCTCTGCATAATAATTCCTCTAGGAAAATGCATAGAAGGTAAAATAACCAGAATACAATCAAGCTCTGGATCCAAACAATCCACATGTGGATACTGTAATTTCATTTCTACCAATGCCAGTTCTCTCCCAGCCTCAGATGATAATTTTCTTGGACTATTTAATTCCTTACAACCTTTTAAGATTTGAAATAAATTACTCAGTTCTTGTCTTGTCAATCCAATTGTAGGCTATAACCAGTTAATAACATTCCACAA
Source organism: Peromyscus eremicus (assembly GCF_949786415.1). Taxonomy (NCBI): domain Eukaryota; kingdom Metazoa; phylum Chordata; class Mammalia; order Rodentia; family Cricetidae; genus Peromyscus; species Peromyscus eremicus. The sequence goes on along the minus strand of NC_081417.1, from coordinate 87,877,502 downwards.
TTTTTGAAAATCATTAAGAGTTTGTAATTGATCTCTCCTGATTGGTACTTTTGGTGGTTGAAATTTTGTAAACTCATCTTATATCCTAGGTAATTAATAGAATCTCCTCTTTGTATTTTTTCAGTAGCAATTTGTAATCACAAACAAGGCAAAATTTTCTTTACCTCTTTAAACACTTCTTCTAAGGTATTGAGTCTGAATCAGCTGGCAACCTATCAGCCATATAATGGTAAATTATAGATTGAGGAAACTTTATGAATTATTTCCAGTGGTTGCTGTACAAAATATTGATAAAAGATAGGGCTGCTTAACATCCCTTGTGGAAGAATTTTCTACCAATATCTTACTTAACAGGGTGGGAATCATTATAAGTAGGCACTGTGAAGGCAATTTTTTTCTTTCTTTTTTTTGGAAAGGTATAGTTAAAAAAATCAGGTTTTTTTTTATATCAATTACTATAATAGAGCATCCCTTAGGTAATAAAAAAGGCAGGAAATTCCAGGCTGTAAAGATCCCATTGGCTGAATTACTTTTTTATGCCTCTTAAATCTGTTAACATTCTCCATTTTATGAATTTCTTTTTAATGACAAATGTAGGAGAATTCCAAGGACTAGTCAAACTTCAATATTTTGAGCACTTAGCTGCTCCTGCACCAGCTGTTCTTATGCTTGTAATTTTTTTATGTCAAAGGTCATCGTTCCATTCAGACAGGTTTGTCAGTTAACCATTTTAAAAATAGAGCTGTTGGTACCTTTGAAAGATCAGCAGGTGGAGTGTCCTGCTTATGTACAACCTGAATAGTCAATGACTGTTCTTGATAATACATTTTAATATTTTTCTAGGAAGTATGTATTAGTTTATGGTGTGTTTTTGAGTTCGGAGAAAAGTTAATCTGGGTTTTCCTTTGCTGTAACAAATCACATCCCCATAAATCCACTGCTATATTAGCCACATATGGCTTTAATTTTCCTCTGTCCTTCTGGTCCTATACTCTCAATCCATCTTGCACTTCGTTTGACTTGAAATAAAGTTCCAATTCCTAGAAACTGAAAATTTACCTTCTGAAGAGGCCAGTTTGGAAGCCCGAATTTCAGTGAAATTATTGTTACATCTGTCCCTGTGTCTACTAACCCCTCAATTTCAATGCCATTTCTTTGTACTTTTAGCTTTGGTCTTAGATTAATTCATAGAAGTTTGCCAACATATTTGTTTTATGGTTTCTTCTGAAATTTTTGTTTTATCTAATGAGGCATTCTGTCATCCTGAGGAGTATGGTTTTTTTCCACAATAGACATTAAGCCTTTTAATTATTCTGTGGAGGAGTTTCCCCTATGCTAACAAAACAGTTGAACCAAATTTGACATAGGCACATGTAAGTGGGCCCCTGAGCCATTTCCTGTTGACAAAGGATTACATTATCTGTTCCATGTTCATCTGTATTCATTAGTTGAATGTTGGCCTTTGTCATACCTTCTGTATATTCCAGATGGCTGGAGCCTTCTGTTCAGATTATCTCTAGAAAATACATTGTTTCTAGGAATGATTGGCCTACAATCCCCTTTTAGATGACCTGGTTTACCATGATTAAAATATCTAACCTTTTGATTTTTCTTAAAATTTTTAGAAATCACTACTCCTATCCAAGTATCATCATAGGCATAAGATCCAATATCAACTGTATTTCTATTCCACTCATCTATTGGTGCTGATCTTGCCTTGAAGGCCTAATTATAGCATGAATATTAAAAGGTCTTATCAATAAAAACAAGCCTGGAGCCAGGTATTGGGGTGAATACTAGAAGATTAGAGAAGCAGAACAAGCCACAGCTTCCTCACCTCACCAATTCCTCAGCTGACCCTGTTTCCTCAGACTGGAAATCTCTGTGTCCTTATCCAAATGGATCTCAGCTGAACTGCTGCTCAAAAGCCTAAAAGCTTAACAGGCTGTAGTTCCTGGTCCTCACGCCTTACATACCTTTCTGCTTCCTGCCATCACTTCCTGGGATTAAAGGCATGTGTCACCATGCCTGGCTGTTTCCAGTGTGGCTTTGAACTCACAGAGATCCAAACAGATCTCTGCCTTTGGAATGTTAGGATTAAAGGTGTGTGTGTCACCATTTTCTGGCTTCTATATCTAGTGGCTATTCTTTTCTCAGACCCCAGATAAGTTTATTAGACTGCACAATATATTGGGAAACACTGTGTAACCATACCTAATCACCTTTTTGCATTCTGAATTAACGGTTTTAAAAGCCAAAGATTCAATTAATATTGTTTAACCTCTGGATCTAATATCCTTCTATTTATAGTTGAAATCAATCTTTATTAAAAAATCAGTGAAGGTTTTTTATGGGCCTTGTATAATTTTAATAAATAACTCAGTCCTCTTTCATGATTCTTTAACCCTGTCCCAAGCATTCAAAGCTGCTATATGGAACAGAGCCAAGGGTGTGATCACAAGATGTAATCTGTCTTTGTAAATCAGCAAATTGGTCCTTATCAAGATGCTGATATTGGGAAATTTCCATACCTTTCACCTTACTTCATTGTTCTATATTCCTAGCTTCCTCTAACATGTTTTCCATTTTAACTAAGAATCAGCTTCCAATATTGCTGTAACTAAATCTCTCCAGTCTTGTGAAATAATTCTGTTCCAAGTGGCCCATGAATTTGACATCTGCTTCACAAAATGTGAATGCATACCATATGAAACTATTGCTTCCTTAAATTTCTTCAAATCTAACATTTCTATAGGATCCTAGTTAATTTTTGAGTATCCTTAGGTATGATACTAATAATCGGGTAGTCATTCTTGAATGGTAACTAGATAAAAAAAATTAAGATTCATTTTCTAATAATTTTGGGCCATACCTCTTCAGTTTCTTAATGTAGTAGTGAGGTTGATTTTGCTCTAAACTCTTTTGTGTGTGTATATTTTTTTAGCTTCGTTAATAGATCTTCCTATGGCTTGTACCTTATCAGTCAATTTTTTTAAGGATAAAACATGAATGACCAAACTGAAAATTATTATAATAACATTATGTCAATCCTAGCTAAGTTGATTATTTTTCATTTATTTTTTTCCATTTCAAACCATCCATTGTGGAACCATACAAAGACACAATTCCCTGCATTGTTATATTGTTTCTCACTCTTAACATGGGTGAAAACTTTGTTGTTGTTGTTTTTTAAAACTAATTCCTCCCCATTAAAAATTCCCAGAAGCCTCACAAAATTGGCTGATCTCAACCCAAGGAGGGGTCCAGGGGAAGCCTGCAATGCACAGGGAGAGGGAGCCAGCTGTCTAAAAAGCAAACACAGGTGACATGTGGAAGTAGCCACATGGTAGGAAGTGTTCAGCCACTGATGGAATTCGGTGCTGGTGACAGGTGGTAGCTGGAGGCTCCTGTAGAGATTCTGTAACAGGGAAACCCTGGACTCTCGTAGAGGCCCTGGAGGGAGCGAGGAAAAGCCAGCTACAGTGGCAGCTCTATGTCTGCAAAGTCAGTTTTGAGTGGCTACCTCATGATCTCCCACCCTGAGTTGTATGCCAGATGAAGTGTTTATCTACTTATTTTTTATCAGCAAAAAAATGGGACTTAAGTATCAGGGTAAGAACCTAAATGATAGAGAAGTGGCAGAGACATGACCAGTGACCTCCTTTCTTTCTCCTTCTTTGATCCAAAAAGGGTAAGACTCTCTGTAAATCCCACCATTCTACTTCCTATGTCTCTCTAGCTGTAGTCATTCCTCCAAACCACTATGACTAATTTTGGTCACTTAGTAGCTAGCTCTGCCCTCTGATTCAAAGAAAACTTTATTGTCAATCTGAGGAGCATCTTAATGAGATCAAAATATCCACAACACTTCCCTGAGGACTCTTCACATGGAGTCTACCACTGTAGCTCTCTAGCTAAGATCACAGTACTTCACAGAAGCCTTGTTGCTCTGGTGGCAGATTGCTTGGGGCAGAAGTGTTGTTAGAATTAATTCTCAGTCTTTCAGTTGGGCTCTATTCCTGGCCTTTATCTTTACAAGTATGTGTTAACTTGTACACCTGACCACACCATCTTAGAAAGACTAGAGACGGGTACTTGTTTCTTTAAGTAGTTGTTCTAAAACTCCAGTAGAGGAAGCATTGGGAACAGAGGGTACTAATAAAATTTTAAGTATAGTTAGGCCATCAGATCAAGAAGCAATTGCCATTGTATCTTTGCAGTTCTCAAGAGGAGAAGAGAATGCTGCACTAGAAAGGTACTTCAGGAAATGTCAGAATCACTCAGCAGGTAACAGTAGGAGGGAGATATGTGGGAAATGATGTTTACAGTCTCCAATGAATCAATGAGAAATGGGTTTATCACAGGCTTTTTTTGGATAGCTGAGTCACAGAGGCTTTCCCAGTTGTCTTATACCTGGTCTAGCTTGATTAGACAAAGGACAGTAGCAAAGAGTGTGAAGTCCAGTATTGAATTGGCTAGGGTGTAGGCTTGAAACAGCTGTGTTTGCATTTGAAAAGTTCATTGTCAGGTGAGTTGTTACCTACATTTTAGAGCTGGATATCCTATGAGGACACTATTGACATAAACATAACACTAAGATACCACAACGTCTAAAGGAGATTTTTCTTTGTGTTTCTTACTTTTCCTCTAATCTCTGTTGCCAGAAACACGAGGGAACCCTTCAATACTTTTCCTCTTGTCCAAGATTTGCAATGATAATGATATCAGGAGGGTACTCTAATGGTTAGAGCACTCAATGTTCTAAAGTTTTAATATCCTCACTATGTAGACTTGCCTGAGAAATAGTAAGATATAGTGAGGAAACATGAAAACTGTTAAAAAAAATTGAAGACTATACACTAGCATCTCTTTGTTTAATACAGTGTAGTATTTATATTGATGGCATCTACTTCTAAGGAGGCTTGTGCTGTCCTAAAACAACCATCTGTAGTCTATGCATATCCACCTGTAAGGACAATATTGTTATAAACTGCAATGGATTACCCAAGATAAAACCACAGTTGAGCACAGCTTGCTAAACCTAATTGTAAATAGTCCTCCCAGTTGTATCAGTGCAGAAACAAGCTACAGTTTTTGTCTTTTGTTTGTTTGTTTTCTAAATAGCTGACTACATGGAACATTTGCGGCTGCAAATGGCACAACTGAGAATTTTCTTGGTCCAAAGTTATGAAAGCCAAAACCATAAAATTTCATATCTATACTTCATTGCATGACCAGCCTCAAATGTTGACCATTATGTCATGTATCTAAATCCTGTTCTCCATTTATGTCTCATGCTCTTGGCCAATGAACAGGGTGATGGGTTTTGATAGGATGTAAGTAACAGTACTCATCTACCCTGCCCTGGTTTGGAGCAAATCAAGACTTCGGTGATGGAGTTACAAAAATAGAGATGTGAATACCTACTACACTACACATATAATTAATTCCATTGAAAGACACTAGTAAAGTTTGCTGGGTGAGTATCAGTGACAGGTCTGGCCATGGTCAGCCAGTCTCTCTGACATCAATCAGTCAAGAATACATGCCTACAGACTTGCCCACAGACCAATCTGAAAGAGGCATTTTCTCACTTGAGACTCACTTTTCCTCTGTGAGCCTAGCTTGTTTCAAGTTGACAAATAAAACAGGACAACAGGAGTGCCTTTGAAGGGACTGGAGAAGAACAGGTGAGAATTGTAATTTGGGAGACCAGGGAGTCTTTAGGGAGGAACATGAAGAAAGGTTTCAGTTTTTCTCTAATGCACTTGTATGTCACTGTTGGGTTTGGTTAATAGGTAAGATCATCATTTGTGTTTTAAAGATTATGTATGGGACACTGAATAAATGAGCACCGAAGTGAAAGAAATGATGTGAGGTTCAACACTGTTTCTAGGTAAGATGTGATGGCTTACAGCTAGTGTCACAGAGAGAAGAAAGAAGATAATGAAACTTCAGTCAGTTAAGATCAAAATTTATAGGAGGATGTGATTTGGGGATAAAAGTATGAGCACGATCACAAGGATTTACGCTGATCATGGTTTGGGAGGCAGGGTCATTTCACAGTCATAAGATGTGGAACAGGCTTGGGATATGAAGATGACTAAACATACTTTTGTGTCTCAGAACTGAAATATCTATTACACATATAGGTAGAGACTCTTGCCTGGTAAGTGATATATGAATCTGGAGTTGAGCAAGAGCTTTGTTTGTCTTGAAGAAATACACTTTGAGAAATCTATTAGCAGTGGATAGATGGTCTTTAAAGACAATGGTTGAATAAAATCTCTAGTGTGAAGATGTCCTAAGAAGAAAGGAAGTCACAAAGTAGAGGAAAATTTTAGGTGCACATCAGAAAAGGCTGTGCGAAAGAGTCCTGTTTTATCAGTTTCTGGCATGATTCTTCTTTGCAGTCACAGCATATGATTAATCTTACTCCTGAAGTTCTGTCCCAAAGACAAGAACTTCTGTGAATTTATGAATTAGTCCTTGTTTTGAGAGAGTGCCTCCAAAGTGTAATTGGAATTGGGGCTAGCCAATGTGTTTTGTTCCTACAGATATTCTAGGATGAACTGAAGAAATTAATGTTTCATTAAATATCCTCTATAAGGCAGTAGTGGTTTGAATGAGAATGTTCCCTCCATAAGCTGAGGCATTTGAACACATGGTTCTCAGTGGATGGTGCTGGGAGGTTCAGGAGGTGTGGCCTTACTTGAAGAAGTATGTATCTGGGGGTAGGTTACATGCACTTTAGGCCTCACCCTCCTCTCAGGTTGCCCTCAGCTTTGTGTTTGTGGTTCAAGACGTGAGTCTTAGCATCCTGTTCCAGCCACCATACCTGACTACTGTCTCTGCCCTGACATTATAGATTCTAACCCTGTAGAACTATAAGCCAAAATAAACTCATCCTTCTAAAAGTTGCCTTGGTGATGGTGTTTTGTCACAGCAACAGAAAAGCACACAATACAAAGGCAAAATTCTGTTTGCTTCTCCAATGGAACACCAAATTTGCTCCTATGGTGGGATCACAAATTATGCTTGACTTTGTCCTAAGATGCCCTTTCCCTTATTAAGTGTTTATTGTCAAAATGAGAATACATTTGCAATTCCTGGTATCTTAATTTGATCCAATTAGCTCTGCCCTATAAGAATGTGAGAAGGGGTGTTTATTTATTTATTTATTTACTTATTTTTGCTTTTGTTTTAGCTACTTGTCCTGATAGTCTAAATCTATGGACAAATGCCACAGGTCAGTTCTACCCTCACATTTAATTCCTAAGAATCTCCTGCTTTTCAAAAAGATACAATCACAAAGCATATCCTTGCTTAGCTATTGACCTTTTTGTCTGTGAACAATTCTTTTCAAAGAGATTTGTTCCAAAGATACAGCCCAAGGACCTCTAGACTGACACAGGAGAACAAAGATGGACTGAGAAGGACCAATGTCCACCTCATTTCTGTTTTCAAAGCCCCCTCTACAGACAGTTTACAATAGAAAGTGGAGAGTACATGACTCTGCCTTACCAGACACCATTTATTTATTCACTTCTTCAAAGGTGAGTCCTTAGGATGTTGGAGATTATTACTGGCCTAGGGATCAAGAGACACTTAAGATCCTGATCTGTGGCTTCACTTTTTATAGTTTTTATAGAAATGATTTTTCTTCATCTTCTTTGTGTTTTCTGTTATGTACAATGTACCAGAAATCATACATAACCTTATATTCTTGACATCAGGGCTACATTAGACATTCCCACATATTCTGGTTTCCCTTGAAACCAATAAGTTTACAATATATTTTTTTTTCATGGCATTCCTCACTATTTAACCGTTCTGTCTGTTAAATAGTTAGGAAAAACAAAAACAAACCTCAGTGTTCATAGCTATGTGGTGTTGGCCAACTTCTTAAGGTTTATGTAGTGTTGCTCTATTTCTCCTTAAGATTTAAAATATGCATTTGTGAGTTGTCTGTGGACCCTGGAGTGTCTTGATGTGAACTATGGAGCCTTGTGTCAAGCTTGTCACTGTCTAAATCCCACTTAGAGGAAGATGTCTGAATCTATGTCTTTTGAATTCTTTAAAAGGAAGTACATTTAAATAGCTGCACTATTATACACAGTGACTTCAGACGTTCTTGGTTTCCAGCAAATAGGAAACAAATGGCTGGAAGGTGATCTTCCCACAGGACTTGAGGCATATAACCACCCACTGTTTATTATTGGTAGCAGTTGTGTACAAAATGAGGCACAGTTTTGTGAATGTAAGTGCTTTCCCAATTAACATTAGTCTGAAAGTGGATAAAACACAATAAACAGCTTTGCCCAGGCTGGTGGCAGATGACACAATTTAGCACTTGTGGCACTCCTGTGATCAAGCTACATGAGAAAGGTTAGCTTCTTCTGAACAGCTTCTCCCATAATTAACAGTCTATAAATGGGCATTAGACCACAGAAAAAATATTTCTAGACTTAAAAAGAAAATGGTGATGAATGATGCATTCCTCAAGAATTCCGGTGTTCTTCATACACAGTCTGCTGTGAACATTTTACTACTGGGGAGAAAGCCAACTTTGAACAAGTGAGGCAGTTGTCCCTTGGCTTTGCATCAGAGGTTGTAATGTGCTTGCATTTACCCAGCTGCATTTGCTATAACAATGAAGCCTGCACAGAATGAATGGATGTGAATCAGACTCTGTGGTCAGCAAAAAAAAGGCACCTAGGCTTCACGGCTGCCACAGCTTTAGTTTCTCTTTTATTTTTATGTGTGTCCTGTGTCTACTTTCCCAGACTTGTGTGTAACACAGTTTATACCTCATATTGCTGCACTGCCCTTCCAAGAAGATTAAAAGAGTGTCTGAGTTCCGAGTGTGATTAATTAGCTGTTTGGGACTTTGCAAAGCATGAATGCCTGTCTTCTGCTCTGGAGACTAACCTCAGAATGACCACCCACAGTCTGTCCATGATGGCAAGTCCATTTGTTTATTTATTTACTTCTTTGAAAATTGTTGGAAATATGTATGCCAGATGATCTTCCTGCTAGGAAAATGCATTTTAATTAGAAACGATCTCTGAAGCATTTGCTGAGAATCAAGAGGAAGAGGGAAGAAACACAGGACTAGCATAGATTCTATTGAACCTGAACTTTGTACAAGACAATACACATTTTGTTGCTTGACCAACTACATTTTGTATTTCAGCTTTCTTTATACAAGAATACAGTATAATTAAGCCAAATTCGTTGTGTCCTTTATGTCTATAGTGTGGGCACTCACCATGTGTTAAACATTTAATAAAAGTTTTCTGACTTAAGACAAGAAAAGCATTTCCACTCTTCCTTTCTGCAGTCAGACTTGCCAGGTAGCTGAGCAGCTAATGAAGGAGGGTGGGCTGGGTCAAGCAATTACTCTAAGTAAATGGGAGCACTAGGAACCAAATTATAAACCAAAAGTCATGGAAGAAAACCAAGGGTGAAGACATCAGCACGTAGAACCTGGGTTCTGCTTTCCAGCTAGTATCATACTGAAAGCAACCACTCTGAAATACAAGAACAAAGTCCATGGTCTGGGGCAGCTTTGATGTTTGGTTGTTGGGGAAGCAGAAGAACTATGGGTTCTAGACAGCAGAATTTTTGGCCTACATCTTGTCATTAATTCTCACTATTGTTTTTATTTTCTTATGATTTTAAAACTATCTGCATGCATGTTTATCTTTGTGGGGGTAGGTTCACATGAGTGTAGATTGCAGAATAGGTTGTCAGATGACCTGAGGCTGGCCTTACAGATAGTTTGCACTCCCTGGCACGGATGTTGAGACCTAGACTCTGGTCCTCTGTAAAAGTAGTACACTCTCTTAAAAGCTGAGTGACTATGCCAGTCCCTGTTATAAAACTTTTCATGTCTTGCTATTGGCTCTAATAATATAAATAATAAAAAAAGATTCAGCTTTGATTTGGTAGCTTGCTTGTTTGTTTGTGAATAGGGGAACATGAGTGTATCATGGAACACATGTGGAGGTCAGAGGGCAAATTTCAGGAATCAGTTTTGTCCTTCCATTCTGGGAGGTCAGAGGGCAACTTTCAGGAATCAGTTTTGTCCTTCCATTCTGGGGATTAAACTCAGGTTATCAGGCTTGGAAGCAAGTTCCTTTATCCATTGAGATATTTTACTGGCCTCAGTACAATTTTTAAACTTACGAAAATATGATTTACTAAAAGTTATTTGCTTAAAATGTAAGAGTTTTAGAGTATGTTAACCATAAACACATTAACAATAATTATCTATTGAACAAATGTTATGTACAGAGCAAACAGCAGGGCGTTTTATACACATTTTCCAATGTGATGACTTAACAAACTATTTTTACTGATATTTTTCTCTTTTCAGAAATAAGAGAACAAAATCTTAGAGATTTTTGGTAATGTGGCAAAAAATACAAAATTAGTAAGAGGCAGAAGACTAAACACAAGCTATTAGCAGTCAGAATTAATCAGGTACATACTTCCTGAACAGTTACCTAGAAAGCCATCATCTGTATACAGACACACAGTACAGTCATATCAAAATTGAGGGGAATTTGGGGTGCAGCATGTGAGTGACAGAGACGAACATATGAGTGGAATGTTGAGACACCTTGAAGAGTTAAGATGCCATGTTAAATGCTGGAGGAGAGTAACTCTAAGATAAATGGCCAACTAAACAAGGAATAAATTTTAAAAAATGGTGACATGAACATCACCTCAGAGTTTGTGTCTTTATTCTATTAAAAAAACTCATTTGAAATTCCAAAGACACAAATATATGTGGGTGTCTTTTAGATTATCTTTTTAAAATGTATTTTCATTAGATAAGGGTGACCAGAGAGGCTGTATGACACTGATCTCAGCAGGAAAACACAGTAGTGATTTATAAGTCTTTCACCAATATGCTTTAACTCCTAGAAGAATCCACAGGCTCAAAAGTTGTGGTATTAGATCAAGTAGCTATTTGTATATATTTTTATTCCTAGACTATTTACCACCCCAAAGCCTACAGTTCCCAAATCTGTTCCTGTGCCGACTACAAAGTTTTTCCTTTTACCTATTAATTCTTCATCTCCATAGATTCACCAAAATTAGTCTTCAAAAGAAAGGAAATTTTGTTGTTTGTGACAATGTAGAGGAACCCAGCGAAAATCATATTAAATGAAGTAAGGCAGGCACATAAATATGAATATAACATTCTCAAGTATATGTACATTCTGTGTGAAATTTGCTAAAGAAAATTTTCTTCTACCACTGAAAATAAATTGCTTTCAAGGACTTTAGAGGAGCTAAATTAGGTAAATAAATTTTTGTTTTTATCAGTGCAGCTTCCCAAAGGATCTCAAAATCACAACTGCCCTGTTGCAGGATATTTGTTTAACTAAGCAAAGATATATAACACTTGTTTAACTATGTAAAGGTTGGTTGTATTTGTTTAATTATGTAAAGATGTGTTGCTGTTTTACCTTGCCTACCTAGGCACCTGATTGGTCTAATAAAAAGCTGAATGGCCAATAGCAAGGGGGGAAGTAGAGGTGGAACTTGTGGGTAGGGAGAGTAAGAAACAGGGGGAGTTTAGCTTTGGGGAAGAAAGAAAAGAAGATGACAGAGAGACACCAGGAGCCAGACTGAGAGACATGGAGGAAGCAGGAAAGTAGAACATACAGAATAAAGAAAAGGTAAAAAGCTCCCAGGCAAAAAATAGATGATGAGAAACAGGTTAAATTAAGTTAAAAGAATAGTGGGACAAGCCTAAGCTAAGGCCAAGTATTCATAATTAATAATAAATCTCCATGTCTTTATGTGGGAGTTGGTTAGTGGCCCAAATACAATGTCAACTACACTACACACTTTCCAATGATTCTCTAACCTATATATATGTATACGCAGGTGTACAGTGTGTGTGTGTGTGTGTGTGTGTGTGTGTGTGTGTGTAGTCTAAGAATTCATCATTTATACTTTGACTTGCCTTTAGCATAATCTCTATGTTATAGTAAAGATAATGGAGATAGCTCTGTCCCTATGAGCATTGCAACATTAATCACTGCAAAGTGGGGAGAGTTGACTTTGAAAACAAAGTTAGTCTTTCTTTATTCTTTAGGGGTAGTCATGGATTCACACTGGGCAGAGAAACAAACCTGCAGTTAAGGCATTCAGCTTCACAGGATTGCCATGTCAACTTATGTTTATCAGTGGGGTATGTTGAAGCATATCACAGGAGTCACTAAAGACTGGGGATATAGAGAAGGGGTCAAATTGTCATGTTCTTACTGAGTCTTTCTAGGTCATGATTGGCATGACTGAAGAAGTCTATACAGCGATGTTCAGGTGTTTTGTGGGAGGTAGGAAGGGTTTTTCAGTAGAGAAGTGCAGACTTTGTCCACTTCACATCAGAGAGTTTTCTCATCTTCTAAGGGAAACAGATTAACAGAGGCTGTGCCTTAAAATCTTAAAAACTTGACTTTGAAAGAAGAAGACCTCTTTACATAGAGGGGTATAATAGGACTGGCAAGAGCTTTGGAACTAAAGAAAGCTAGTTTCCAAATCCTTCTTTACTGAATATATTTCTTTGATCAAAATCTAAACTATGCGTAAAATAGGGAGAGTTATCAAAAGAACATCTTACTTTGCGGCTTTTGCAGCTTTGTAAGCATTGTGTGGAGTACTGCATTCATGATACCTAGTTGCCAATCAGTGCCTGTTCCGAAGTATCTGCACTGACTATGGAAAGGGTTTTTTTTTTTTTTTTTTTTTTTGTGTGTGTGTGTGTGTGTGTGTGTGTGTGTGTGTGTGTCTGTGTTGGGGTAAAATGAGCTTTCAGAGGTTGGAGATCATTTGGTTGTTGTTAATTTTCCCTCATATGTTTTTTTCCATCTTAGGAAGTACAGGAAAGGCTTACTTCTCTGGCTTATTTTGACAGAGGTATTTGGTTGAGGAGCTCTGGAGGTATGTTTTTTTCAGCTAGGTTTCCTCTAAAATTCCTGTCTTGGTACATGGATATTGGATATTGAATATTTTTCTAATATCAGAAATTAATTAATCATAATTCTAGAATCTGTGAAGTCTGAATTAGTGTGCAAGCCTGTTTTCCGTGATGACATCACTTAGGTTTCTTCACATGGCAGAAAGGACACAAGACAAATGTGGAAGCCAAACTGTAAATGGATCTTGTTTTATAAAAACCTTAATGCAATTTAGGATGGAGGAACCTACCATTGTAAGTTTCTACACAATACGATTGCCTTGGAAATTAAATTTCAGCATTGATTTAGGAAAGACTATAATATTTTTGAAACTTTCAATAACAAACTATTTTCCATATTTTCCAGGATTCTTATCTTATTACAGAAATGAACAGGGATATGATGTACATATACTGAAAAATGGATTCTGCCCAACTCTAAATTACTTTCATGTTGTTGTGACCAAAGTACTTGATAGAAATAAAGACAGCAGAGTTTATTTTGTCTCATGGCTTCAGAGATTTTTGCATCTATCATGGCAAGGAAGGCATGATGGAGAAAACAGTTATCTAGGGTTATGACAATCTATCAGGAGCTACTCCATCTTAGGGGATTAGGAAGTAGAATCTACAGTCAATACCAAGAACAGCTATAACCTTCAAAGATTCACTCCAAGTGACTTACATCTGCCAGCCTCGCCCTCCTCCAAAATGCTCCACAGCATTTAAAACAGTGCCCAATGTTGAAGCCCCAAGCATTCAAAACATGAACCCATGAAGAGTATTTCAGATTTTAGTCACAACATACTGCAGTACTTCTATAGTCCATTGTCTCTGACATCCAAGAGAATGAAAACAGGAAGCTGTCTTTCATAAAGAACTCATGAGCATCTCTCAACATCAACCAATAGCACGTTCTTGTTAACCTGCTGGAAAATTACAGTATGGTTTATTTTCTTTACTATTGTTATTATTTTCTTTTGTATTTGATGTGAAATTATTCATTGTTCAGAATAAAAAATTCAGTAATGTCACTGTCAGAATACATATACCTTTTCTGAAATACATACACATATTGAGAAAAATGTTCTCTTCTGAAACATAGGATTTCTTTAAGACATTGAAGGTTAATGTCTGTAATCACTTAGTGATTGAGGTTTTATGTTCTTGACATTTCTTCAAATGAATTCTCTTCTGTTAAAATTGCAATGGTAGCTCACTTTTACATGCCTTGGGTTAAATGTTAAGAGAAATTATCCAGGAAAATCCCTTTGCTGTTGTAGAAAATCCTCAGCAGCAGTAAAGAGGTGGTGGTGACTGGCTTGCCAAATGTAAGCAGCCTTGTGATTGCTGAACATTGAGCTGCTCCAAGCACTCTGTAAGAGAAGCTGACCCAACTGTATTCTGTGTGCACCCAGGTGGCATCTGTAAAATAATTTATATATTCTTTCTATGAGTGTGTGTGTGTGTGTGTGTGTGTGTGTGTGTGTGTGTGTGTATGTATGTATGTAAGTGTTTGTGTTTATGGGAGGAGACCCCTTTTCTTTGACCTGAGCATTTCCAGAAAGTAAAACAAACAGAATGAACAGGGTTTGTTCATCTGTTTGGCAAAGCTGTTCCCCTTACCCCCAAAGCCAGCTGTGCCAAAGAATATTTTAGTTTCCAAGGCAAAAATCAGGAGCCAGCACAGTACATACCTACCTGAGAGTGATTCACATCATACATTTTCATAAAGCATGGGCCAGAAAGCCAGGCTTATTTTCAAACTGTTCACTTGGAACTCCTTATAGCAATTTGGTGTTTGGCTCATTGTCAGAATTAAGTGGGTGGGAAAACAACTGACTAAAGATGCATGGAATATTTTAATGGTGGGGAGGCAGGATTCTAAGACCAGTTACTCACCTTCTAACACCTGTATTACAGCTACAAGTAAGCTCCTGCTGTAAGGATATGCACGGTGGGATGTCAATGCTGGCAGAAACCTGATTAAGCAAACAAAAACTTTTCTCTCTTCTCCTCCTCTTTCTGTATTGGTCTAGAGAGTAAATATTTTAAGCACTACAGCCCATACAGTCTCTATTATAACTACTTGAATCTTTCCAACTTTGCTGTTGCAGAATAAAAGCAGTCACACATTAATGAATGAGGCTTTATTTATAAAACTCCAATAAAGTTTTATTTATAAAACTGATTGCTAGCCAGATCTGGCCCATTGGTTGAGGATTGCTGACTCCCTGTCATTCCTTTTCATTAGAGATGAAGAAACCAAATACAAAGAGGTTAGAAGAGATTGCCCATGCCATGGGCTAGTGAATGACTGGGAAGATGTGTGAGGGTAATGGAGGTGCAGAACTTGTAGGAATAACCAACCGATGACTGGTCTAATTTGAGGCCCAAGCCACAAAAAGAAGCCCATGCTAGACACTGCCTGGATGACAAGGAACCAGAGCCTAGATATCCCAGAGACCTATGACAGAAAAAAATTAGTAAAATGATTCCTAATGATATTCTGTTATAGTCAGATTGGCACCTAGCTCAATCGTCATCGAGAGGTTTCCTCCAGCAGCTGAAGGGAGCAGATGCAGAGACTCACAGCCAAACAATAGGCACAGAGAGATCAAATGGGAGATCTCCACTGGGTCTTTCCCTTCAGAAGTGAGGGAGGAAGGAGCCAGAGGAGTCGAGGACACAGGAGAACAATGCCCAGGGGGCTCAAAGACACTGAAACGACCTTCCCAGAGCCTGCGAAGGTTCGCTACTTGCTCTGAAATTATGTTATGGTTGTTAGCTTAGTGTTCTTCTGGAACTCCTAACAGTGGGAGTGGGAGTATCTCTGACTCCTTCACCTGCACTTGGGACTGATTTGCTCTTTCTAGGTTCTTTCCCAGCACTGATATGAGGATTTGTGCCTATTCTTATAGTAACTTGTTATTCCATGTTCAGTTGATATCCCTGGGAGGCCTGCTCTTCTCTGAAGGGAAACAAAGGAAGAGTGGATCTGGGAATGAGGGGAGATGGGAGGAGAGGTGTGGAGGGAGAGGAAATGTGGTCAGGTTGTATTATATGAGAGAAGAATAAATAAACAAACAACAATAACAAAAACCCGAAACAAGTAAAACTACATACATTATCTGCTGTCTTGTTTTATCTTAATGGGCAGAACCTGTACCACCATTGCTTCAACAGCCTCAGGAGGTAGATAGCTTTCTTCTTTGTTCATTAGCTAAAGCAAGTGACTCACCTTTAGAGAGCTACTATCCTTAGAACATTTTAAAACTTATTTAATATGATTGTGGGTGTGTAGGTGTGCCACAGTGCGCTTGCGGAGATGAGAGAATAACTCGGTGCCATCTGCTCGGTGCTCCCACCTTTACATGGCTCTGGGATCAAACTCAGAAGGCTTACAGGGCAAGTGCCTTTTACCAAGTGAGCCAACTCACTAGGCACTTTCCATAATTAATATAGCAGAAAAACATAATAAAATATACAACATAATTGTTTCTATGAAACGGTAAGTGTTTTAAACACTGAACTAAGGGGAGACATAATTTCTAGTGCAAGAGGAATAAAAGGTTGGAATGCCAGAGATCAGAACACTAATATACCCTGGCTCCCTGGAGTTCCTGTTGTTATTCTTTGCTTTAGTTTGATCAGTCCTTCAAGCTTTCCTTTGAGAGAAAGAAATAAAGAATGAGAGAACAAAGGAGGAAGTAAGGGCAAAGGAGGGAGAGGGAGGGAGGGAGGAAGGGAGAGAGGGAGAGAGAGAGAGTTTAATGGAGACATCACCCATAGCTTTCCTCTCTGTTAAAGAAAGGAACAGATTTTTGTGTTGTGGATAGCAGTCCAGGAGACAGGCATGCTCTGCTTCAGTGAGTTCTAGTTAAGTATTGCCTTGTGTTGTGTGAAAACAATATGAAACCCAAATGTGGCAGAATGGAGGGTTCCTGTGAAGAAAACAATGAATGCACACGGCGCTTTTCTTTCAGTGATCTTTCTTGGTGTGTCTAGAAAGTTCCCAAAGCTTATTTATCTGCAATAGACTGTTCATATTAGCAGTTCTGACACAAATGAACTTCTGGTGCTTGAAGAATAAGATTTCTTACAGAAGTGAGTTTGGCAAATGATGAATTAAAGAAGGCTATGTTGGTTTCTTATTTTAGGACACTACTAGCCTTTGGTGTGTCAATGTGCAGTGAGGATGTCTAATATAGATTGCAGTTGTTACCTAACATAGTGGGTCATTTTATCATGGAACATGATTATGCACATGCCCCTGAGAACATATTTGGAAACTCTGAATTGGTTGAGGTATCCACCAGAGAAGACCATTCAGGCACAGGTTCAAGCCAACAGGAGTCTTTATTAGCTGCCCAGAAACTACACTGGGTATGGCACTTGAGTATGGTCCTGAGTCTTTCTCAGAGGGAGCTTTTGAGTACAAAACCACATCCTAGGTTGAGACAATTCATTTAGCAGGAACAGTCAGCCTGAAGCAGAACTATAGAAGTCCAAAAGTAAGGTCAGTACACTTAGGGATGTTTCCAGAACTATGGATTTAGAAGGATTGGGTCTTCGTTTTCATTTTGGCAGGGATTGAGGTCAACGTGCTTTGGACTCTTAGATCAGAATGTTGCCTTGGTGTCGCTAGCATGTCTATCAGTTGTGCTAAGGTCTGGTAGCCTGTCTCAGGTTCAGCTCAAAGTCATTCAGCCCTCATGGAATCACTGTTTCTAGTGTCAAATCCAGTGTATGTGCCAACCTCTCCAAAGCTGGCTTGGGATCTCCAGAAGAGGGAGGCTGTAAGGCACTCAGTATCTGATAGATAAGTTACTGTTAATGAGTCCCCAGGCATATGGTGACAGAATTCAAATCTTTCAGTCACTCTTTCATTCTTCTAAAGTGATTCTTCCTCTCTGAAATGTTTCTTTATCATTTGTCCTCACCATTTTGTATGCACAACTACACATAAGGCATTAAGAGTTTATATGAGCTGTCCCTCAAGGGATACTGAGTTGAACCCTCAGCACTCAGCTGGTGGCATTTACTTGGGAGGAGCCTTTAGGAGGTATGGCTAAGATGGAGGAAATAATCCCCATGGAGTGTAACTTTGAAGATTATGTCTTATCTGCCTTGGGGCAACAGCTTCCTCCATGTGCTCCAACTTCCTCAACAGAGGCCCAGAGTTAGTACACCAGAGGCAGAATGTGAACTGGGACCTTAGAAACTATGGAAGAAGGTCAAGTTTTCCTTACTTTAATCACTTCCTGGCAGGAATTTTGTCTCAGTAACAATAAAAGACACAAATCCAGGCTGTCATAGATTGTTATGGTCATGTAGAGGTCACTTCCTTCCCACTGTTGTTAAACTGTGACGCAGCTAAAAGTTGCTCTAGTAAAATGTTCTTAGCACTGTTACAGGCTTCTCCTCTGGTTCCTCCAGAGGCAATTTGTCCAACTTTCTTCACTTGTCTCTTCCCTTTTAAACCAAGCATATCTGGTTTCACTTACCTATTTTAATTTTTCTTTGTTTTTTAACCACGTTTTAGCATCCAAACCATACTATTTAGTACCTTAAGCTAATCATATTTAGTGAACTTCAAATTTTGACAATGGAATATTAGATTTCTTATTCCCCCAATAGGCTCTTTTTTTCACATTAGCCTGAACTTGTTTAATGACTATAAAATCCTTTTGAAGTCTTTTATTTGTCTTTTATTCATTTCCCTTAACCACAATTGTTCTATTAGTCAACTATATTAAATTTTCTCTAAATTATTGTCTTGCCTATAATTCTAGTTTTACTTTCTTTTTATATACTTCCATGGAGGGCTACAAATGTTCAGAATATACTATCTAAAGGTTCTGATGCTTACACCAGTGAATCATTCACACACGATCCTTTGCTATGAGTTCTGAATTTATGCTAGATCTCAGAGGTTCAATTAGCTTGAAACACCTGGATTTAGATTATAGAAAATATACTTAATTGGAATTTTTAATCTAGGGAATCTGTTGTACTTTAGGAGAGCTTGCTGGCAACGGTTGTATCCATGATAATCAAGAACAGATACACAATTATTTCTGCTTTCTCTGGAACTTCATGATATCTTAACCCTGCATAATCCTACCTGGTTGTCCCTTAGTACCTTTGAAATGGATAGTAGTATTAAATCATGCTTTATTACATGCTTCTTCACGTACTCACAATCTAGACCCATGATGCCTTGCCATTCCTCCAACACATCAATCATGACCCAGTCTCAGAACCTTTTATTGGCTGTTTTCAAAGTCTGAATTCCACATCACCACATTCACTTGACCAATCTCTCAGTCCATTCAGGTTTCTGCAAAATAAGGTATCGTATCAGTCCAGAAATGTATTTTCTGCAGTTCTGGAGGCTGGCTTTTCTGATTTCAAGGCTTTAGAAGGTTGGCACCCAATCAAGATTTCACTTGCTCATACATACATACAGGCCACCTTGGGCTGTAACTTATGGTAGAAGAGATGGATAATTTCTTTTATACAGAAATTAATACTATTCATGATATTCTTAAGGATTCAATCCCTGTGACCTAATATCTTCTAAAGCTACTTCTTAATGCCCACTAGAGTTTTGTTGGAGTCCACAGGTCTGCACAAGCCCTGACTCAGCTGTGGCCCCATGACTGTGGAAAACTGCAGGCATGAGACAAATGTAGTAGGAATGTCCTCTGGACAAAACAAGGACACCAGCATATGGAAGTGCAAAAGGAAGAACTCAGATAATGAACTAAAAGATATTCTTTGCAGGGAAGTATGAAAAGGAAGAATTCAGATGAGTAGGTTAAAGATTCTGTTTGATCAAGCTCTGCTTTCAGTGCTATCTCTAGTAGCTAGCTAAACTATATATATATATATAGTTTATAATATATATATATTATATACTTTATATATATAGCATATATATGCTAGCTACATAATACATACACACACACATATATATATATATATATATATATATGTGTGTGTGTGTGTGTGTGTGTGTGTGTGTGTGTGTGTGCTAGCTAAACAATATGTAAGCAGTAGTGGAGAAAAACTGTTGTGCATTCTTGATGTGAGTCCAGAGTTTTGTATCTTTGTAAATATCCTCCTTCTCATGTACCTGTGATATCTATGGCTCTGCTGCCATGTCAGTGTTTATCATTTAACACGTGAACTGGGGAGAGGCAAGTCTATAGCATTACAGATCATTTATTTAACTTCCTCATGGAGGTCTTGCAACTCATTATTTAAAAGGGAAACAACTCAATCTACTTTGACATTTTAAAACTATTTTTAGTGGATATCCTAACAATATTTTTGAACAAAATGACTCTGGGAAGTAGGTTTTAAAACAGCAGGCAATGAGTCAATTATGATAGCAAATTACAATCAATACAATGATTTGAGTTGGCAGGTCACAAGGTAGAGAGTAAATGACTCTGTTGTCACTCCAAAGAATTATTTGGATTGAAGTTGTCTCAGATGAGAGTTAATTGCCAAAGATTCTGAAACAAATCATATATTTCAAGGCCCTATTTACATGGATTCCTTCAATTCCAGAATTTTTCTTTCACTCTTCCCCTATCCTATAGTAAATATAATAAAAGCTCCATTTGTAATTTTAAAGCTTTTAGTAAAACACTAACAAATACAAGTAGATGGCATCAAATTCAATAACACATTTAACTCAATATTCCTCAAATATTATCAATTCAACATGTAATCAATACAAAAAATAATTGAGATTTTTTAGTATTGAAATTTCATTCTGTCTTTGTTTTTCAGGTGTGCTTAGTTTCAGGTATGTCACAGTCAATGGTAGCTAGTGATTCTGTATAGAAGTCTCGTTATGTTTCAGATGTGCTGGTCCCATTGTTCAGGCTCCGAATTGTCCCTGTGATAGGAAAAACACATCTTCAAATCTGTGAAGTCAATTGAGCCAACAAAAATACATGATTGTCATTCCACCTTCAATAAATAATTTTCATACAACTGTAGTCCATATTATAACATGAAGATATCCATAGCACTGTGGGGCACACTGACATCACACAGGGCATAGCCATGTTTCTAGACACTTGATAGTAGGCCCTTTGGGTTTCCCATTTACTAACTCTGGACACCTTCTCTAGATATTTTGCCTCTTTCACTTCATTTAGTTCTTAGCTCTAAGGTTTTCTGTCCATATTATTTATTATTTATTATTTTCATCACCAACTTGGTGTTATTATTTAACAGTCTTATAAAACATATCTATGTGTGTTTCCTTTTTTGCAATATAATATGGTATTATATTTTTTTTGCCTTCTGGTTATAAGAGGATCTAAATACTGGTGTGTCTCATGGAAGTAGCACATTTGCTTATCTGCGACTGACTCCTCAATGTCAAGAAACACAATTGATGTGTAGCAGATTCTCAATAAATATTTATTCAGTTGAAAAGGGAAGAAAATAATGGAAAGGCCAAACACAGTTCATGTATTAAAGAAGTAATAGAAAAAGCTTTTTGATATGTGTGGTAGAGATAAGAATTGAGTAAAATGGAATAGAACAGAAAAGAATGCTAATTTAGCAT
Source organism: Peromyscus eremicus (assembly GCF_949786415.1). Lineage (NCBI taxonomy): Eukaryota > Metazoa > Chordata > Mammalia > Rodentia > Cricetidae > Peromyscus > Peromyscus eremicus. Next base: position 87,855,927 of record NC_081417.1, on the reverse strand, counting down.
CACATCCCCTATGTGTTTATTAATTTCTTAACATGGGTTTTATAATACATCCAATAGGTCATTAGAAATATCTATAAAATGTTCAGTAAAAGTATTTACATAAGAAAAAGTAATAGGAACACTGTGAGTAGAAGTATTCGTTGTATTAGAGATCATAACTATTTTGAGATTAATGATTCCTTGACTACAATTCCAAACTCGTACAAATAAGAGTTTCTGGTGTACCTAATTTGTGACACTTCATTTGAAAGCAAAGCCCTATGAGGTCATGAGACAATTTAGACTTATTATCTTCTTTATGTAGTGCTACTTTATCTGTTTCACTGAATAATATTACCCAAGACCCATCCATGGGCTCAATAATGGCACTGTGAAATTTCATCTACCTGAAAAAAATTTTTCTAAATGTACAAATACATCTGGATGTAAGATTTTGGTGATGTCTATGAACTCCACAGCAATCTCAAAAGTGCCAAATAAAGCTTCAAATAGCCCACACTCAAGTCTGTCAGATCTCACTGCCGTGAAATGACTAGGTTCTCCAAAGTATATTAATCTATTTTTTTCTTTGAAAAGAAATCTTAACATTACTAAAAATTTTTAAAGGTTTAATTTTGTGAAGAACTCTGCTGTAAAGTGTCTATAATTTTCCTAATCTCTTGAAAAAGGACCAAAGTAATGTCAATTAAGGAAGTTTGAATAGCCCATTTATTAACACAAGGTCTTCTGAATGAGACAGGCAATGTTCTGAAATTATTAGCTCTTCAATTTCAATGAATGTTTCAATTTTATGAGAAAATCTTGAAAGGGAAGAATTAGATCTGATTCTTATCTTCCCATATGTAAAATGATGAATCTACAGATTGGATCAAATGTCCCTCACTTTGTACTTGTGGGGTCAAATCTAACAAATGTCAAAGGGAACATGACAGCAAAGAAGAGAGCTATTATGAATTGGGTGTTTTTATGGTGAAGACACAGCTGGTCAAGGGTACAACCTTGCGCTAATTCTGAATACTTTTATTCATAGATTTTTTTTAATATGGTTTCATTCTTGTGTTCTTCATACAGTTGTAAAACATCCATCAGTTTCTCATTTTCTCTAATGTGTGTGAAAGCTAATATTAATCTCTTCCTCTATGTCTCGCAAGTCTAAACCTAACATGATAGAATAAGAATCAGATTTAAAATATTCCTATGAACCCACAATTCAGAAGATTTCCCAAGAAGTCCACAAAGACATGTCAATTGCATGTGTAATCACACTGTACACAGTCTTCATGGAGCCTATGAAGTAAGCATCAAACTTCTTGTTTGAAATGTTCCTCCTGTTCATATCATGTTTTGCCTAATTCTATTAACAATCTCTTAGAAGCAACACTGGAATTCATTTGTGTGTGTCTGTGTGCACAAATGTACAAATGTAAGTGTACACAGGTAGTTGTGTCCATGTATTTAGTATAGAAGCCAGAGACAAACTTTGTGTGTTTATTTCTGTTACTTTCCATTTTATATTTTTAAAAGATAAGATTGATCTCTCACCAAACTTTGCTGTCCAGGAACACCCTGAAGTATATGTTAGCACCTCTGTGGTTACAGACATGCACCACTGCAGTGAGTTTTCACATGTGCACTTGAGAACAAAACTCAGATCCTCTTGCTCTCCAGCAAGCCTTCTACCAGGGAGCAGTCTCCACAAACCCTCTTTGTTGTTTGCGAACTTAACCTGACTTTGACTATCTGATGTTCCAGGTCTGCATTCAAACAAAAGCTTTGGTACTTTCTTTGTAAGTGCACTGAAGACTGTGTACAGTGTGACAACACAAGCAATTGACGTGGCTTTAGGTACCTATCAGGGGATCTTCACAGCTGGGAGTTCACAGAGATAGTTTAAAGCTGCTTCTAGTTCTATTGTGTTTTTGTTTTACTTCAAAGCAATTTTTCTTCATTATATTAATATTTCTTGTGTATCTCAACTTTTATTTCTCTTGAAAAAAAATGATTCCACTGTCTTTATAAAATCTGTTATAGAGGTAAAACTTTGCCAAATATTTTCATGCACTTTGTAAAAAATTAATTTAAATGTACTTTTCATATCCCATCAATAGTCTGTATTTTCAAGTCTAAGTTTTTGAGTAATATGCACTGAGATATCAAATTTTAGAATTTTCTGCCCTTGGAGAAAGTCTTATTTCTTTGACATATGCAAATGTTGGTGTTTATGCTACATCTGTTTTAATGATGTTAAATTTTGTGCTTAGACAGTAACTTAAAAGAACAATACAGAGTGTAGTTGGGCCTGACACTTACGTCTTCCAGGGTTTAGAGCAGGGCCCTCCCATACTTGTGAGTACCAAGACTTGCTGAAGCTGAGCTGTAAGTTCTCCCTACCAAACTTCTTACTAAACAGGATTTCTAGCAGATTCCTCAGAGATGCCGGTTCCTTAGTGTGTGAACTCCACTTTGAGGACAGCATGGGATCTCAGTACAGCTTTCATTAAAAGATGAAGAAATGACACCATCACCACCACTACCTCCACCTCAGGGTGTTCTGATAAACTAGAAGTCAATTGGTACAGTAAAAGCAATGCTTACTGAAAAATAGTGAACAATAGAACCCAACAAATCTGAGCCCCCAATAAAACACTCCACCTCCTTGTTGTTTCAAGGACCAAGTAGAGACCTAACTTTTCATAGGTTGAACCTTGTCTTAAAATATTTTTTTATTCTTGTTTCCTTATGATATTGTTTTTACTTTTTTCCCAAGCAGTTTAATTTTAAAGTTTCTCAGAGCCTTGGGCTATGTTCACGAAATTATTTTTTATGGTCATCTCATTCTTTCACTATCACATATTTTACACTGGCAGCTTAAAAAAGATAAAACATAGAAAGTGTTACCAAATATTAGGAACAAATGTTAAACACTGTAAAATTCAAAATACCCTTTAAAAATCACAAAGAAAGACTTTAATTTGGTTCACATAATATATTTTCAGAATTTCTAAAGCCATCAAAATTAGCCACTTGGCTAACATTAATATAATTCCTTTTCTGTTCTCTGACAATTAAGCCTTTAACACACACACACACACACACACACACACACACACACACACTAACAAGTCTCAATTCACCAAAATATTTTCCCTGTTGTGATTATGACCTCATAGAATTAATTTCCCAAAATAAAAATGATTAAATCCAGGTTTTTGTGCCATTGTTTTTGCCATAACTCTGGGCAATGTTGATGTGAACACTGACCTGGGAGGCGGAGGGATTCTGTGACCTGTGGTTGCATTATGGCCAGTTACCTGGTATTTCCAGTGAGCAGTCTATCAATAAAAGACTCTGCATGTAAAGACAGGAGTTTAATCAGGCTCCGATAGAGAATCTTCAGTTCCAGAAGTCAAGTGGAACTGAAACTGTTCTAGCACAGTCAGCTTTAGTTACTGTTTGGGGGACTATTTTTATAGCCCTATTCTCTTTTGGCCAACTGTCAATGAATTATAATCTTTTTTTCTGTCCCTACACTTACAGTAACACATATCAAGAGAAAGAATACGTAATTTCATTCTTTTCCCATTATATCCTAATATTGTCACTAGAAATAAGTGGTGTGCTGTTTTGTATTAGAGATCCATTGCGGAGGTGATGAAGAACCAGCACTGCTTATCTCCCTGAAGTTCCTTCTTTCCTGAGAAAGAGCTCCATACTCAAGTTGATTTTTATTATGTAAAGTGACACTATTTCAAATGCATCAAAGATGGTTCTCTTCTTCTAATGCCTTATGTGGGAGGGTTTGTGTAATGTAAAAAAAAAAAATACTTCTGAACTGTAAAAGGTAATTTCAATGCATTTAGAAGAACAAGACAGTCTTATAATACAAGCCCTCTCCTGTATGCAATAAGAAATGAGAGAAACCAGAAAGAAGAAAACTCTACCACAAATTAAAGAAAAATATCACTGGGAAGTTCCATCCAGGGGAATGTGTACAGATGCATGCTAATATGTGGATTTTATACCCTTTAGAAACTAATGTATCTACTAAATCCAGGCAGCTGTTAAAAGACTAGAGAATTATGTATTATGTCTATAGCTGCTCATATGTGATATATGCAAAAGAATGTGAAGATTGCAGAAGATAATATATGTATTACAAAGACAAATTTCTCACTTGAAGAATCTCTTTTGATATTTTTCAAAATAGTGATTATTATGAGTGGGAGTGAGCACATACATGTGTATGTGGGTGTATTGGTCTTCTTAAGACTAATAAAGGTAGTCATTCTTTGACATTAGAAGAGAACCTGTAGGAAGAGGTTGCTGTGGGATGGTCTGTATGTCAAATATGTTCCTCTGATTGGTCAATAAATAAAACACTGATTGGCCAGTGGCTAGGCAGGAAGTATAGGCTGAACTAACAGAGAGGAGAATTGAGAGAACAGGAAGGTGGAAGGAGGCACTGCCAGCCACCGCCATGACAAGCAGCATGTGAAGATGCCGGTAAGCCACGAGCCACGTGGCAAGGTATAGATTTATGGAAATAGATTAATTTAAGATATAAGAACAGTTAGCAAGAAGCCTGCCACAGCCATACAGTTTGTAACCAGTATAAGTCTCTGTGTTTGCTTGGTTGGGTCTGAGCGGCTGTGGGACTGGCCGGTGACAAAGATTTGTCCTGACTGTGGGCAAGGCAGGAAAACTCTAGCTACAAGAGGTGACTGATGAATTCAGTTGCAGGTACCTCAAGCCTTCAGGCATCTGGCTGCAAAAAGAGGTGGGCCAGAACCCAGCAAGTCAGGTCTTAAGACAGCACTCGGGGTTCAGAGGCCCATGGCACCCAGCCATATTAATTTTTTGAGAAACTTCCATACTGACTCCCTTAGTGGTTGAAGTAGTTCACATTTCTACCAGCAGTGTGTAGAGTTCCCTTTTGTCTAACTGCTTGCTAGCATTTGTTAATTGTTTCCTTAATGGCTGCCATTCTGACTGTGGTGAGATGGATTAGAGGTGTAGTTTTGGTGTGTATTTCTCTGTTTCTTTAATGGGTGTGAGGTTCAACATTTTTTTTCACATACTTATTGGTCAGTTATTGCTCATCTTTGAAGAACCATTTGTTCATTTTATTAGTTCATTTATTTATTGAATTGTTTGCTTGTCTTCTGTTCACCTTTTGTTGTTTTGCTCTTATTTGATTTTAGTTCTTTATGTATTCTAATATCAACCATTCTATGGTAATATATAATAATTACACATATAATAATACATAAAATGTATAAGTTATATATACATTAGCAAATATTTTGTCCCATTCAGTAGGCTGGATCTTCATTATATTAACTGTTCCTTTGCTGTACAGAAGCTTTTAAATTTATGAAGTTCCATTTGTCAATTGTTGATTTTCTAAGCAACTGGTGTCCTATTGACAAACTCTTTGCCTATGTTGACATCTTTTATTTTCTTTTAAAATTTTTAGAGTATCATTTTTAACATTAGCATCTTTTATCCATTTGGATTTAGGTGTTGTACAGGGTGACAGATACAGATTTAGTTTAACTCTTCTATGCATGAACATCTATTTTCCTAACACCTGCTGTCTTTTCTCTGGTATGTAGTTTTGACATCTTTGTTAAATATTGGATTTCTGTTGATGCTTGAGTTTATATCTGGGTTTTGTATTCTACTTCACTGACATATGTCTGTTCTTGTGGTAAAAATGAGTGTTCCTTCTTTTATGCCAGTTCCATTATAATTGAAACAAGATGTAGTAATATCTTTAGCATTATTCTTCTTTATCAGGATTATTCTGAATTTCTGGGGTCTTTCATGTTTTCATGAATTTGCGGATGATATAATTCTATGCATAAGAGATCGTGGAGATTCCACCAGGAAACTCTTGGAGTATATAAATATTTTCAGCAAAGTTTGGGATACAAAATTAACAAAATTCATAGTCCTCCTACATGCCAATGACAAACACACTGAAAAAGAATGAGGGGAAAAAATCTCACTCACAGTTTTGTCAGAGGATCAAAAAGAGATGGCATAGGGGAGAAAGCAATAGAGACATAGATCAGATAGATATATAATAGCTAGATAGAAAGAGAGAGAATGAAAGATAGAGATCACCATAATGAACACATTAAAAAATGAAGAAAGAAAGAAAGAAAGAAAGAAAGAAAGAAAGAAAGAAAGAAAGAAAGAAAGAAAGAAAGAAAGAAATTGAGGAAGACAGTATAAAGTAAGAACAGCTCACATGCTCATAGATTAGATCATTATAGTGAAATGACCACCAAAGAGCAATGTGAAGATTCAATGCAATCCAAACTCAAATACCATTCTTTACAGAAATAGAAAACTCTGAAAACAAAACACAAAAAATAATCCTTCCTTAAATAATTTCATCCATGTATATGATACCTTCTGGTTACCTTCTTGCCCTGCTTTACCCCCTTCAGATCATTACCAATAGGCCTTCTCTATCACTTTTTTCCCTTATTCATGACTTTTGGTGGTGTTGTATGTCCCATTTAGTTTAAACAGCACCATCTATGTGGCCGTTGGATTCCAATAGTCTGGTGGGGTCACCAGTTGATAAACAATGGAATACCATTGCCTCTAAGCTTAAGGTACATTGTAGAATACTGGGCCCAAAAAGTTCACTTAAAAAAGTGTTCTGAGAGGTCTATGGAGGTGGTTCAATAGGGAAAGTGCTGGCTAGATTTTTTTGTCAACTCATTTACAAAATAGAATCATATGAGAAGAGAGAATTACCATTAAGAAAATGTTCCCTACAGGAATGGTCTGTAGGCTAGCCTGTGCTGTATTCCATTGATTGACAATTAATGTAGAAGGGTCCAGCTCACTGTGGATGGTGCTCTCTCTGGGTTGGTGGTCTTGGATACCATAAGAAAGCAGGCTGAGCAAGTCATGAAGATAAAACCAGTAAGCAGCATACTTCCATGGCCTCTGCATCAACTCCCACCTCCAAGGCCTTACCATGCTTGATTCCCTACCTTGATTTTCTTCAGTGTTAGACAGGAACTATAAAATGAAAGAAAATTAAAAAAAACAAAAACCTTTTACTCCAAGTTGATCGTTGTGTTTTATTACAACAATAGAAACCCTAAGACACCATGAAAGCAAATGGGCCTCATTTTAGCTACCTACCTCTAGCTCCCACATTTAAAAATAAAATAAAGCAAACAAACAAGCAAATAAAAAACAAACAAACAAATAGAAGTAGAGCATGGCGAAGTCTGTAACCCCAGCACAATAAATAGTCTAGAGACAAACAAACCCCCATACCACCCTGATAAGCCAGCATAGCCAAAACAGTAAGTTTCAGATTCAGTGAAGACATCTCTCTTCGTTCCTCTGAGACAATTGTGACTGAGATTTTTTTCCCTCATTCTTTTTCAGTGTGTTTGTCATTGGCATGTAGGCTATGAATTTTGTTAATTTTGTATCCTCAACTTTGCTAAAATTATTGCTAGTTATATTCTGTTATTCTCATAGATTAGTAACTAGCCCAGTAGTTATCAGAGTGTCTTCCTCCAGCAGCCGATGGGAGAAGATGCAGAAATCCACAGCCAAACCTTAGGATGAGCCATCTAGATCATTAACAGAATCATATAAAGGAAAAAAAAAGAGATTCCCCAAATTAGGGAAAGAAACACTTATACAGGTGCAAGAAACACACAGAACACTAAGTAGACAGGACCAGAAAAGAAACTCCCCTTGACATACTATACTTAAACACTAAATATACATAACAAAGAGAGGCTAGTGAGGAATGTAAGAGAAAACACACAAATAACATATAAACAAAACCCTATTAAAACAAAAGTTGACTGAGTTCTCAATGGAAAATGTAAAAGGTAGAAGAGCCTAGAGCAATGAATTTCAAGCCCCAAAACACCACAGATGCCAAAGCAGGCTACTTTATCAAGCAAAACTATCTGCCATAGTTTAAAGGAGGGAACATTTATTCCCATGATATAAATAGGTTTAAAGAATTCAAATCCACTAAACCAGTCCTATAGTGAATGCTGGAAGCAAAATTAATCAACCTAAAATTAATGGAATAGATAAGAAGGCATTTCATTCTGATCAAGGAAAAAAATTAACCACAAGGACATTATAGTCTTTAACATATATGCAACAAATTTTGACATCTCCAGTTTCATAAAAAGTACACAATTGAACTTCAAGATACCACTTAACCTAAACTCAGGAATAGGTGATTTCAATATCCAACTATCCCTAATAAGCAGATTATCTGAACAAAAAATAAACAGAGAAACATTAAAATCAAATGGCATAATACATCAAAGGGATGTAATAGATACCTTAAAATAATCTAACCCAAGCACCATAGGATATACATTCCACTCAGCAGCCTAGGGCTATTTCTCTAAAATAGACAACATATTGGGACACAATACACATTTCCACAAATACAGAAAAATTTAAATAATGTTGTTATTCTATCTGACCACAAACAATAAAGCTTAAAGTCAACTGCAAATAAATCTCTAGTAATTATAAGGGTCCATGAGGTTTAAACATCACACTACTGAATAATAAATGGGTTAAAGAAAACTTGAAGAAATATATAAAAATTCCTGGCATTATATGAAAATGAAAACACAACACAATAAAACCTCTTGGATGCATTAAAAATAGTTTTAAGAGGGAAATTTACAGCTCTAAGTTCTTCTTTTAAATTTATAAAATTAATTTTATATACCAACCACAGTTCTCCTTCCATCCCCTCCTCCCATTTCCCCCACTTTCACCTCTCGTCCACTCCCCAGAAAGGGTAAGGCCTCCCATGGGAAGTCATCGAAGCCTAGCACATCAAGTTGAAGTAGGACCAAGTCCTTCCCCACTGTATCAAGGCTGAGCAAGGCATCCCACCATAAAGAATGGGTTCCAAAAAGCCAGCTCATGCACCAGGGATAGATCCAGTCCCACTGCCAGGGACTCTACAAATAGACCAAGTCATACAACTGTCACCCACATGCAGAGGATCTAGTTCTGTCCCATGCAGGGTCCCCAACTGTTGGTCCAGCATCCATGAGATCCCACAAGCCCAGGTCAGCTGTCTCTGCAGGTTTTCCTGTCATGATCTTGAACCCCCTTGCTCGTGTAATCCCTCTTCCCTCTCTTCTACTGTATTCCCTGAGCTTGGCCCAGTGCTTGGCTGTGGATCTCTTCATCTGCTTCCATCACTTATTGGATGGAGATTCTAAATGACAATCAGTATAGTCATCAATCTGATTACAGGAGAAGGCAAGTAAAGGTACCCTCTCCACTATTGCTAAAAGTCTTGGCTGGGGCCATCCTTGTGGATTCCTGGGAATTTCCCTAACACTAAGTTTCTCTCTAACCTCATAATGTCTCCTTCTATGAAGGTATTTCTTTCACCGGGTGGTGGTGGTTCACGCCTTTAATCGCAGCACTCAGGAGGCAGAGCTAGGCAGATCTCTGTGAGTTCGAGGACAGCCTGATCTACAGAGCAAGACCAAAACTACACGGAGAAACCCTGTCTCAAAAAAAAAAATGGAGGGGGAAAAAAAAAGATATCACTTTTATTGATCTCCTTCTCCTTCCCTCCCCCAACTCTCCCATCCTGTTCCCTCATGTTCCCATCCCCTCACCCTCAGTTTACCCAGATCTCAACTATGTCCCATTCCTAGGGTATCCATGAATCTCTCTTAGGGTCCTTCTTGTTAGCTAGCTTCTCGGGGACTGTGGATAGTAGTCTGGTTATCCTTTGCTTTTCATCTAATATCCACTTATGCAGCTTTAAGTTCTTACAATAAAAAGAAGAAGACAGAGGAAAAGTAAACAACTTGATGAAGCTCAAGAGTTTTGGAAAAACAAGAACAAACCCAATTCAAACCAAGAAAATGGCAAGAAATAACAAAATTAATTAGAAACAAGTAAAACATTACAAAAAATCAATTAATGTAACAGCTAATTATTTGAAAACATAAACAAAATAATCTGACAAGTAGCCCAGATAACCAAGAATGAGAGAAGACAACAGAAACGAAGTTGAACACGAAACATTACAAGAGACTGCAAAGGAATTTAGAACATTATAAAGGAATACATTCAAAACCTATACTAAAGTATAAATCCCCCCACCAAAAAATGAATTCCTAGACTTATCTAAACCATCAGAGTTAGTCAAGAGGAAATGAAAAACTTAAACCCATAATAACTAAAGAAACTAAAATAATAGTAAAAAGTTTTCTAACTAAAACACCACCAGACCAGATGGATTCACAGCAGAATTCTATAGACTTTCAAATAAAGACTAAAACCAATACTTTTATGGTGGTTTGAATAAAAATGGCCCACATACACATATATGTTTGAATGTTTGATTCCCAGTTAGTAGAACTACTTGGGAAGAATTTGGAGATGTGGCCTTGCTGAAGAGGGTGTGCCACACTAGGGTGTGCATTTGAGGTTTTTAAAGCCTGCACCAGGCCCAGTTTTTCTCTCACTCTACCTTTTACTTTTGGATCTGATGTGAGCTCTTAGCTACTGCTCCAATGTCATGCCTGCCTGCCAGCCAACAATGCTTCCCTCCATGATAATCACGGACTAACCCTCTGAAACTGTTAGCAATCTCTCAATTCAATGCTTTCTTTTATAAGCTGTTATAGTCATAGTGTCACCTCATAGTAATAGAACAGTAACTAAAGCAAATACTTAAATTATTTTAGAAAAATAGAATCAGAGTGAATACTTCTAACTCTTAATAGCAAAACAAGGTGAAAACAACAGCAAAACAGAAAACCAAAAGCCACTATCCCTGATGAACACAGTTTCAAAAATCCTCAGGAAATACTTGCCAATTGAAAGCATGCATATACCAAAAAAATCATACAGCAAAATCCAGTTGGCATTAACCAAGGGATCAAGGGTAGTTCAATGTAAGTGTTATGTAAATGTAATAAATCATAGAAATGGAAATAAAAACAGATATCATGTGGTTATCTCAATAGTTTAGGAAAAGACCTTGGGGAAACTAACATGCTCTCATTGATTGAAGAACAAAAACAAAAACAAGGGAGAGTAGTACTGGAGGAAATATACCTCAACACAAGAAAGGCTGTATATAACAGATGTACAGCAAACATCCTAAGTTGAAAACAACTTGATGAAATCCCATTACAATTAGGAGCAAAACAGGGCTGTGTACTAGTCTACTTCTTTTTAATATGGTGTTTGATGTACTAGCTGCAGCAATAAGACAAAACCAAGAAATTAAGTGATATCAATGGGAAATTAAGAATTCAAATTATTCCTATTTGCGTATATTGTATGTCACAAATCTCAAAAATTTTACTGGAAAATTTCTAGGAAGATAAACACATTCAGCAAAAATCAACTTATGAAAATCAATAGTTCCTCTATTTACCAGTAATAGGCATTCTGACATAGAGATCATAGCAACACTCCCATTTGTAGTACCCTGAAAAAATTTGTCACTTAAGCTAACAAAGGATATGAAATATTACTACAATGAAGACTGTAAATTTCTGCAGAAGTATATTGAAGAAGATACTAGAAAATGGAAAATTGTACCGTGCTATGGATTGGTACAATTAATATTGTGAAAACAACCATCATAACTAAAGCAATTTATAGAGTCAATGAAATCCTAAACAAAATCCTCACATATGGAAGCATAAAAGATGCCTGGTAGCTAAGGAATTTAAGAGCAATAAGGACAATGTTGGACATATTATCCCAACAGATTTCAAGCTATCTTACAGAGTCATAGTAATAAAAACACCATGGTACTGGCACGTAACCAGACATATATAACAATGAAAAAAACTAGAAGACTCAACCTGAGTGTGCATAACTGCAGTCATCTGATATTTGACAAAGATGCCCAAAATATACACTGGAGAAAAGACAGCATCTTCAACAAATGGTGCTCAAAACTATATGTATACAGTACACATGTAGAAGAATTAACCATGTACCAATCATCCTCCACAAAAATCGGCCCAAAATGGGGCCAGGCAGTGGTGGTGCACTCCTTTAATCCCAGCACTTGGGAGGCAGAGCCAGGCAGATCTCTGTGAGTTCAAGGCCAACCTGGTCTATAGAGCGAGGTCCAGGACAGGCACCAAAACAACACAGAGAAACGCTGTCTCAAAAAAAAAAAAAAATCAACAACAAAAAAATCAGCCCAAAATGGAAAAAGTAAAAGGTGTCTGTACAGTAGGTGAACCAAGCAATCAAATGAAGAGGACATCCACTGAATATGAGAAAAAATTGGCAGCTGTGTATCTGAAAAAAAAAAAAAACTAAACAAATCAAGGAAACAATTTATAGATCTGAACAGATAGTTTTCAAATGAATAAATAAAAATAGCTAAGAACTATTTTAAGAAGTATTCCTTAGAAATTAGGTAAATATAAATTAAAAATACTTTGAGATTTTATCTTATCCCGTCAGAATGGCTGTGATCAAGAGAACAATTAAAAACAAATGCTGGTAAGAGGTGTAAGAAAGAGGGCACTCTCACTTGCTCTTAGTGGCACTGCAAATATTATAGCCACCGTGGAATTCAGTGTGGAAAATTCTTAAAAAGCTAAGTGTTGATCAGTCATATGACCCTGCTCTTCCACTTCATGGCATACACTCTAAAGAATTGATATCCTACTACAGAGACACTTGCTCGGCCATGTTTGTTGCCTCTGTTTTCCACAATAGCTAGGGAATGGAAACAACCTAAATGTCCCCCAAGGGACAAGTGGATAAGGAAAATGAGATACATATACACCATATAATACCATGTAGTTGTAAAGAAAAAAAAATGAAATCATGAAATCTGAAGGTAAATAGATAGAACTTGTATTATACTGAGTGAGGTAACCTAGACCTAAAAGACAAATGCTTTATACTCCTTCCTATTTGTATATCAAAACACTTTTTAAAAACCAAGATGTAACACATGAGCTGTTTCTGACATGTTAGTTATTGTAGCAAACCAGTGGATTCTTGGTTATTGACTTACAATTTAGTTGATACTGAAGTTATTTCTACATCTCAGAAGTTCTCATTCTGAAAGGTGGTGCATAGTGCTAACTGAATAAATGGAGCTGGTGACTATATGCATTGTACATTGTGACAAGGGCTTGGCTCTTGATAGTAAACATGAACCTGAAAGATTTGACTAAACAGTGACATAAAGATGATAAAAAAGTTGCTTATATTGAACAGATGAAATTATTCAGTTTACTATACTTAGGATGTTGAAATTTCCCCAAATGACCCATAGGTTTAGTGTCCACATGATGCTACTGTTACATAATGGAACCTGTGAAATATTATCCCTGATAGATGGTCTTTGGTCACTGAGGGAATGTTCTTGTCAGGAATTTTCCATACTCTGCTTCTTGATTGATACTGTGAGGGTTTTACTTTACTAATGAGTCTACAAGTATATTCTGCCTTGACCACAAGCCCAAAGCAAAAAGAAAATCAACTAAGGACAGGAACCTTCCAAGCTATGAGAAAACATAAACATTTTCTCTTTATCATTTCAGTATCTTGGATATTGCATTAAAGGCATGGATGATCACCTTTTCCCAGTCTGGAAGAAAATCCCTACTACACACTGGCTTCTAGTCTCTCTCTTGTTATAGAGGATACCCCACGATTAAGTTTTTGAAAACATACTGTTTGGGTATCTAATTGATGTGCAAATAATTATTATCAGACACATTCTCGTACCATTAACTGTTTCTTGATTCTCCATTTCAGAAAAAGAAAAGAGCATTACTAACAGACTTTCACTGACTTGCCTAGTGGGACTCTAAACAAAAGTTTCTCTTGTCCCATTAAAAGTAATAGACCTTATTGAAGGCTGAAATTATGTGGTTGCATTTAAGGAATTTCAAACTGATTCCAGACCTTAGCCCAACTTGAAATCATTTCAGTTGAAATTATCTCTGGATTTATTCTCAATTTTCTTATCTATCTGAATCTGGGTCATCAAATGTAACTTAGCACACCCCTGGAATCATTCTGTGATGTCCAGATTCTAGAAGACAGCTCTTTTACCAAATCTGCTAGTTTACCTATGTTTCTCTACTCACTGATTAAGGACAATAATGATGAAAATGAAGTATGTTAATGCAACAGTCAGTCACTAGGAATAATGCAAATTAGCAGAGGTTAGTGGAAATGGAGAATGTATGTTCTGGACATGAGTCAAGCTTTGCTAGGCTAAGTGGTCGTTTTGGGATAATGAGGTATTAACAATTGTAAATGGGAGATTTGAATGTTGCAATCACTTTAATAAGCTATTAACCAACCCCAAGTGCTGTAAAAGTTGTCAGTAGACATGAAACTGTGGTTTACAGGCACATGGGAATGGCTCAGCTTTTCTTTGTGGTTCTGGAAATGCTGCAGGCACAATGGCAAGCTGCCTGATTGCTGTTGAATCTTCCTGTATTTCATTTCAAATACACATGATAAACCACAAAGCAAAGACTATATATTTCATAAGCTTTCTCTTAGTGAAAAGCTGCCAAAATATTTTTCTTTCTAGTTACTACTTCCAAATATATCATTAGAATTATTCCTTTCCTCATTGAAGAAAACAAAAAGGAAATTATGTTCTCATGATTTTTTTCCCTTGGCTTCTACTAAGTTACACAAACTTTGAAGTATGTGCTGCTTAAAATAGGACATCCTAAGAAAGTAAGGGGGGCACTTAAGTAGTAGTGTTATTATTAGGAATCCCAGGATTCATTAAAAACATTGTTTTGTTAAAAATTCTAAATATGAAAGTGGGTACTCTGTGTTAATAATGTGCAACATATAGATAGTTAGAGGGTAGACTGGTTTTCCTGTAGCATGGATTATACTCACTTAACTGTGGTACTGTTTGCTCCATATCTGGTTGCTTACTTAGAATAGAATTCAGCAAAGAAGAAATCAGTTAACATTTGTGGAATGTGAGGTGTTGATTTTTTTCCAACTAAAAACAAATGTCTAATACTAAGAATGCAGTGATTTATAATCTGGATTTCAAAACAGAACGTTGCAACTTATAATATTTTTATATAATAATATGTAAATCAATAAAATTGGCCATTCTCAGCAGTATGTCCTGCCTTTGTAATTTTAATACAGCATTATGATGTCCAATATTTATGGAGTTTTCCTGAATCCATAGGCATTTTCCTGTGATCCAAACATGGAAGGATGATACGAACCAATGAAAATAAGGCTTTGCAGAAAATCAGCATTCCTCAGATACAGCTTCTGATACCTCAGCTTTTATTGATAGCCATTTTGTTGCTGAGGAGAATATACCTGATATTCTTGTTTCAACACCTTCCCCTTTTTGTACTTTAATCCTTGAATTTCTTTTCTCCACGTTGACCCCTGTTCTCTTGTACTCTGTCTGTGTACTTTGAGCTTTCTCTCCACTCCCATTAGAGTTGTTCACTGACTTGCAGAGGGTCCTCATTGGTTTTGAGTCTTCTCACAAGAATTGTCCCCTTTGGCAGTTTTAGCAAGTATTTCATCCCATCTGGACATAGACAGTAGGTGGTATTAACTTCAGTTCAAGTACTTTTTAAAACCTTATTGCACAACTGGGCAGATATGTTACTTCTCTGAAACCTCATTAATGTACTTTTCCTATTTAGTCCAGTGAGAGTAGTTTCTTGACTTTCCATTTTTTCAAAGAGAAAATGCAAACCCATCTTACTTTTAAAGCATATCATACCAAAATAAGTACAATGAATGTAAAAATGTTCAAGAGTGGGCCTGATAAAGATAGGGGATGTTTTTTGTTCCTGTGGTTTTTAAACAATTTTAAGAACAATGTTGTTTCACAAGTTCAAATTCTTGAGAGCATCAGGACCTGAAATGAAGTAGTAATTGCCACTAGTAAGTGATAGATTAAAAGCAACTGAGAGTTTCTAAAGTGCCTAGGCGTATAAAATAATGAAGTGTGGTATAAGTGTAAAAAAGAAAATTGCTGAAATTATGCTGCTTTAATTCCATCCTAGAAAAAGCTATCATGGTTGAATCAGTAATGTTGTCTCTTGTTCTCTCTAAAAATGAATATGACAATTTTTTTCACAACTCTGAATATAGTGTAACAAAGAGGCTCATCCAACAGAAGCAAATGCTACAGAATATCATGATCTTCAGTAAGAAATAAATACATCTAAAACATCACTAGGATGTAAAATTATTCATCTTTATACAGAATCATAATTCAAAAGGAGAGGTTAAGGGAAGGAGGAGAGCAGATCTGTCAGTGGGCTCATCTTTCTTAATTATCTTTCAGCTTGATAATTTCAAGGTCCAATGTCTTTTCTAACAAAGGAATTTCTTTGGAAATACTAATTCTAAAATTGGAATGGAGCATTTCAGGCCACTTGGCAATATTGTCGAAGGCAAAGGCATTTTTGTTGCCATTCATACATGTACATAGTGTTCTGTCTGTCTTTCCATGTTGCTCATGCACGTGGTGTGGCACCTACTCTATTCTTTGATTATTTTATTCTTTTCTTAAAGTTGAATTAAAAAGCAGCAATAATCAGACTTTTAAAACTTATTTTTGTCTTTGTTATAATATAAATAGAATTTCTGGAACCTAGGGACAGAAGTATCCAGGAGGTGTTTTACTATCTCTGAAGCAAATGTTAAAAGAGACCCTGAACTCTTAATTTTACACAAGTTAAAAGTTGTCCCACAGTATTTTTGGAAAATGCATATCATATTTGTGAGCTTCTCACCTTTGCTCCATACCTTTCTCTCATTCTATGTTTTTGTTTTTTTCTTTAGTGTGATACTAGCTTTCCTTCTGTACCAAAGAAGAAAAAATATCCTGGCCAGTTACTGCCCGAAATGATCTTGAGTTATTCAAGAATATGAAATAATTTATCACATCATAAACCAGATGACTCTCCTGAAACATTTAATTATCATACACTGTTGACTCCAGGGAAAGTCCATCTAAATGAACTACAGCTGTCAAGACTCCCTGAAAATTTATTTCACTGTCTGTGAGTCTGAGAACATCATATCATGCAACCACTCTGGCTCATGCAAGTTACACCTCAGTTCTGTTGTTCTGATTACCTATAAATATCAGGACTAAATAGTTTTGTTTTCAATGATTGCTACCAAAAAAATAGAGTGATAACCTAATGTGTGGCACAGTAGATATACTTAGAGAAAATAAGTCAGATTTAATTGTAAGTAGAAAGACTTTTATTTGGTTTGAAGTTATTCACCTAACTTTTTAGAATACAGTTTGAGTGCAGGACATGCTACATCTTTTACAGTATTTAACTTTGAAGTAATTTGACAAATCCATATGTTGTAATTGTCAGAACAATATTGATCTATGGTACTATCCTTTCAGCCTGGCTCCCATGAGATTTGTGAGGGTGATGATTTACATCTTGCAAGCTAATGTGTTGTGTATGTGTGTGTTTGTGTGTTATGTGCATGTGTATGGGGGTGCACATGACAATGTTCATGCATGTTGGGGCCAGAAAATATTGATATTCTTCCTCTGTCACTCTTTATCATAAATTTTGAGAGAGTCTTTCACTAAACCTGAAGCTTGCCTTTCCAGCTGAGATGAATAGCCAGTGAGCTCCAAGGATATACCTGTCTTCCCTCTTTAACCTTGGCCTTACAAACATGGCTGGGTATGCTCAGTGTTTACAAGAGGACTGGGGAGTTGAACTTCAGTCAGTCCACAGAAAGCCCTGTTATCCACTGAGCTGTCTCTTTACCCACTTATCTTATGAGCTTCACATACATATTTCTTCAAATAACATTGGGAAGCAATGTATGCTGCAAATAATTAATAATAATATGTCTAAGTATTAGAGAGAGCTGTTTACAGAGAATTTACTCTCTAGACATAAAATAACTTCTGACAAGTACATTCCACTTTAGTTGTATTAATTGTACATCTAGTACATAGAATGAAAAATAGAATCTCCAAGAAATGATGGCTTCAGAATGAGCCATAAGTGCTTGTGCTCCTCAGCTTACATCTTGCAATTTCCCACTGAGAAGGGAGGTCTTTGCCAAGTTGTGGAACAAGGACTTTATAGCATCTATGCACTGATTGTGATTATGAATCAGTGTTGGTATTCATTTTCTCACTTTCAAAGAGTTTGTCCTTAGGGAACACATTCAAAAGCAGAAGGTTGGAGAAGTCCTTTTTAATCACTAGAGGCACCATTTGGTTGTGTGAATTTTAAATAAATAGTAACCAAGTTGACTCACTGATCATATTTGTTAGAATTTTTACAAAATTCTTTAATTTGCTTTAGCTTTAAAACAAGTTCAACATGATCTTTTACAAGTAAAACCATTCTATATTTATTTTCATATTTCAGATGAAAATGTAAACTTCAAACTTCAGGCTTTATGCAGATGTCGAGGGTGGGCAGAAGCTCCAGTTCCTTGGAGAAGATTTCAGCGATTTGACAGCTCCTTTGACTGGGGCAAGTTTAAAAGTAGGTACCCTTCTGATACCAACTCCAGGATGAGTTTCCTGAGCCTCTCATGGTCTTCCATGTAAGGGAGAATGGAAGCTTCTAGTAATGAAGTTTTGTGCTCATAGTATAGTTCCAAAGATATCACCACAATTTTTGAGGATTTAGAAATTAGAGGATGCCAGGCAGTGGTGGTGCAAACCTTTAATCCCAGCTTGGGAGGCAGAAGCAGGCAGATCTCTGTGAGTTTGAAGCCAGCCTTGGCTACAAAGTGAGTTCCAGGAAAAAAAGCTACACAGAGAAACCCTGTCTCAAACAGCCAGAAAAAAAAAAGAAAGAAAAGAAAAGAAATTAGGGGAGATATTTAGATACAATGTGATAAAAAAAACCATAATTTTGTGGATTACTTTTGCTACACAGAAAACCTTGGAATACATGACCATGTATGGTATTAAAAGATACTGCATAATATAAAGGCATCATTCTTTATCTTCTAAAGATGAAATAAACCTTTTTTTTGTGAAGTTACCAGCATCACTATGTGTTTCTGGACTACAATGCAAAAGGTCAACACATCTTATTTTATTTTTAGTTATAAAATTATCATACAAGTTTTAGCCATCATTATGGCATTTTTGAACAAAGCACATTTTAGTTCCCCTTATCTCCCCCACATACTGCTAACTTTGAATCTTCAAGACTCTACATTTTTGAACCTATACTACAAAAATTGAGATGGTACTACAGTGAAATGGAAATTGGACAGATAACATATATTCTGTATTTCTCTGACTTATTGACAAAAGTGAATATAATGAGTCATTACAATTACAGAACTTCAATTTGTGAGACACTGTAAGTAATATAGTACTAGATGTGTTTTCGGGAGAAATCAAAGAGTTACAAATATAAAATTAAGGGTGTCAATAGAGGGACTTATCTCAGTTGATCATTACACATACCAAATAGTGTTGTAAATAACTTGGAGGAGTCTGTGGTGGCTCACACCTGTAATTTCAGCACTCAAAAGGCCAAAGCAAGAGGGTTCCTATGAGTTTAAGCCAAGGTTATGTGAAGACTTCTAGGAAAGCCTGTCTCAACAGGCTTATTTTATTTTCAGGAGGTTGAGTAAATTTTATAAAAGACATAGTCTTTTATAAACACAATGTACTATTTTCTCAATGCATTGTCATCATATTAGAGATTTTGTCTTAAATTCAGATTACGAGTAAATGGTAGGCATGTAGTTGGCATAAGACTTTCCATATAACCTAAAATACAGTTTAAATGCAAGATTTACTCACATCATAGGTTCTGGGCTATGTAAAATATCTATAACTTCACTCAGTCAGTTACAAGGATTTTTATTTTCTCTTGTAATTCCCTTTACTTATTCTTTTAAAATATTTTTCATTAGTAGAAATGCACTAGGGCTCAGTATGCATTTTCAAACAGTTTCTTATTGCTGATTCTCTACCACCCCTCTTCATTCCTTTCTATCCTTCCACATTTTATAGCTTCAATTCTTATTTTAGGTCATGTGTGTTTTGTTGCATCTCCTCACACTGAGTCCTCAACAACAGGCTTATTTTTCTCATGGTCTTCATTTGAGTTTCACAGCCTATACTCACACTCATGTCCATGTATATTCATGTATATAAACATCAAAAGCTATGATGGGATGTACCTAAGAGAGATAGATAGCATATAATATGTATCTTTGACTCTGAGTTATCTTGCTCTTTCTAATACTTTACATATCTATCCATTTTCTTGAAATTTCCAGTTTTATTTCTTTACTACTAATGAATTCCATTGTGTATACACATTCCACATTTTTTATAATCGATTTATCTGTTGATGGGCATCTAGGTTTGGATAAGACAGAATCTGAAAGTAGTTTTGATTTATATTCAGCTGATGGCTAAGGATGTTGAACATTTTTTCAATGCTTACGGCCTCTTGTTACTGATATTTATTCTTATGATAGACAAAGTCTTGAAAAACACCACCCATTGATAATTGTTATTCAATTATTTTAATGAATACTTTAAAAATTAATTTGCAATTTCCTTCTCATTATTTTTCCCCCAGTGGATGACCTATATGTTATTTACATAAAAAATAACTTACATAGTCACAAAGTCATAATCTTTTCTCAAGATCATCATTAAACAAAAATTTTTGCTTCTATACTTCTTCCTCTTTTTCTTCTTCTTCTCGTTCTCCTTCTTCTTCCTCTTCTACTTCTTCTCCCCTTAGCCCAATCATTGTTCTGAGTTCTGCATATGACTCTTCCCATCATTCAGCTCAGATGTTTCTCATTATAGCCTTGTATTAGTCATTACCTCAAAGAGCTCCACCTCAGAATATTCCACAGTGAAGCAACAGAAATAATAACTGAATTCTCCATCAAAATATTCTCTTCCTCTCAATCATACTGCCACTTCTCTTTCTTCTTCTCCCTTTCCCCATTTGGTACACTTTTGGTTTTCCTTTTATACATTCTAATGGCTATTTTTAAAAGTTTGTGTTTATTTATTTATTCATTATTTCTTTGTATGTATGTACAAATGTATGCAGGTACACTTAAACAAAAGAGGGCATCGAATCTCCTGGAGATAAAACTACAGGCAGTTGTGAGATGCCTGATATAGGTGCTAGATACTAAACCTTAGTCCTCTGTGAGATTGGTAAGTACTCTTAACCACTGAACCATTTCTTTGGTCATTCTGCTTTTTAATCACACAGAAAACATTCTTAGATTATCAAATTAGTCTCTGCATACACTTTTCTACTTCACCTTGAATCTAAAACTGTGTAGCTACACTTAATTGAAATTATTTGTTGTAAGGAATTTTTTGTGTATTGCAGGATGATTGGAAGAATCACTGACCCTTTTCATCCTGGATTCACTTAGTAGCCTCTTCTCTTCTTGTAAATACCAAAAAGTTCTCCAGACTTTGTCATATGTACACTTCTCCTCATGAAAATGTACAGTATCATCTTCTTTGTGTGTGCCTGTGTCCTTACCTTACATGTGTTTACCTAATGTCTACCTTTCAGAGTTGCCCAAACTTGTCATAGAGATCCAACAAGATGTCATTTCATATTTTTATTTCTGGATTTAAGAGTGTTGCTTAAAACACTCACAAAATGATTTCCAATTTTGTTCAGCATGATTCTGTTTGACCAGACCTGAGATGTACATCTACCTCAGTTTGACCAATATTCCTTGACTTCACACATTCTTTTCCTCTACTTTTGTCTTTCCCTTAGTAATCTTAGTTCGCTTTTGGTATCCTGAAGATAGTATTTAGGGCACTGTTCCCCTTGTTTGTTCCAGTGTGGGCCATTTGTTTATAATCTGTTTTACAATCACTCATCTCCACTGATCTACTGATTGCATTTGTAGTGTGTGTTTTGAACTGGTTTCTTGGAGAGCTAGTTCCCTCTGGATCCAGTAACTTATAATGATCAGATTTTTAATACTTATTAGTATTTTGTGTCTATTCATAGTACTGAGTTAATGAAGATGTTTCAAAACATGTTTCATGTAATTTGACTATATTCCCTCCCTTTTCTTTTTCTTTCCTCTCTCCTCTGCTCGTTAGACCCCTAGAAATTTTTGCATCTACTTTTATATTATATACATATATACGTGTGTGTGTGTGTGTGTGTGTGTGTGTGTGAATGAAAACATGGTATTTGCTGGTGGCCATATCAGAGGAGCAGCAGATGACAAATGACTTCAGAGTATCAGCCCGCCAGGAGGTGAATCTAGGATAGGCAAAATCACAAGACCACAGACTCCAGAGTGTCTTTTGCTTTTGCTATGCCCTTACATATTTGCTGCTGCCATCTTTCTCTAATTGTGTGAATGGGTGTAAAAGAACTGATTGAGAAAAATGTCTTGCTTGCTCCTACTCTTTTAATCTGTAACAAGTTGCTTAGATATAAATGTGTGTGGGTTCTTGGAATGACATTGTTTTGATCATGTAAGGAGTAAGAAAAATACGTTTTTACCTGTATTCGTTATAATCATTCACTTGAAAATAGAATGTATCCACAGGGTAATTTTTATAATGCCTGAAATATTTTGTTAGGGTATATAAGCTGTAAAGGAAAAATAGAGAATCAAGAGAAGAATAGAGAAGAATAAAGATAGAAATCACTAAAAGAGTATGTGAGTGTCTTTTCCCCCCTAAGATAAAAAAGTCATAGTATGATCTATGGATTCCTTTCAAGCTCTGTGCTGCTAGAGGCTGGACACCCAGGCAGTGGTAGGTATTTATCTTTCTATTTTTTTTTTTTTTAGATACGGTTTCTCTGTGTAGCTTTGTGCCTTTCCTGGAACTCACTTGGTAGCCCAAGCTGGCCTCAAACTCACAGAGATCCACCTGGCTCTGCCTCCCGAGTGCTGGGATTAAATGTGTGCGCCACCACCGCCCGGCAACAATTTCATTTTTTATTGCTTCTTAAAATTCCATTTCATTTATCCATTCTTTAGTTGTAGGGCATCTAGGCGAGAGACAGCCCAAACTGACCTACTCTGGTGATGGGATGGCCAAACACCCTAATTGTCATGCTAGAAACCCCATCCAATGACTGAGGGAACTGGATGCAGAGATCCACGGCTAGGCCACGGGTGGAGCTCCGGGAGTCCAATTAGTGAGAAAGAGGAGGGTTTATATGAGCAAGAATTGTTGAGACCAAGGTTGGATAAAGCACAGGGACAAATAGCCAAACAAATGGAAACACATGAACTATGAACCAATGGCTGAGGGGCCTCCAACTGGATCAGGCCCTCTGAATGGGAGAGATAGTTGATTGGCTTGATCTGTTTGGGAGGCATCCAGGCAGTGGGACCGGGTCCTGTGCTCATTGCATGAGTTGGCTGTTTGAAACCTGGGGCTTATACAGGGTCGCTTGGCTCGGCCTGGGAGGAAGGGACTGGACCTGCCTGGACTGAGTCTACCAGGTTGATCTCAGTCCTCAGGGGAGGCTTTGCCCTAGAGGAGGTGGGAATAGCGGGGAGGCTGGGGGGAAGGGGAGGGAGGCGGGAGGGGAGAGAACAAAGGAATCTGTGACTGATATGTAGGACTGAATTGTATTGTAAAATAAATAAAATAAAATTTAAAAAAAATTCCATTTCATATAGGTATTACATTTTCTTTATTTGTTCCACTATTGACAGTCAAGTTGTTGATTCCATAATTTAGCTATTGTGAATAATACTGAATAATCACTAATATGTAAGAAACTCTGATATATTGATTTTGAATCTTTCAAGGAATATAACTGTGTCATGTGGCATTTCTCTTTTCAAGCTATGAGTACCTTCCATCCTAATTTCCTGACTGGCTGGAGTAGTTTACATCCCCATTAGTCATGTACAAGGATTCTCTTTTCCCTTCATCCTCACCAGTATTTATTATCATTCATTTTCTTAAGCATAGCCATTTACATTGAGGTGAGATATAATCTCAGTACAATTTAGATTTACTTTCCTTCTGATACCTAGTGATACTGAACATTATTTTATGTGTTTATCTGTCACCAGTACTTGATATTTTTAGAAATGTCTGCTGATATTTTTAGTATGGTACATTTATTGACTGTTGTTTGGTTTACTTGTATTAAATATTGTGATTCTCTTGTACCTTCTAATTATTATAATTATATGTAGTGAGTGAAGATTTTCTCTTGTTTTATAATCTGTCTCCTTAATTGGAGGTTTTCTTTGTTCTGGAGAACCTTTTTAATCCATTCAATCCTATTAGAATTCTTGCTTATGCTATTGTCTGTTGGAACATGGTACAAGAATGGAGTCATGTGAGGAGATTCTAAGTGTTTGTAAGAAAACTCCAAGAAAACAAAATAAAAGTCTTGTGACCTCAGTTTCTTCAGAACACGAAAGTGTTCTTATATTCCAAAGTGTAACAGATAGGACTGAGTTTATTTTAGATTATTTATTACAATTGGCTGTTATTTGTTTATAAGCCTCCGTGGAAAAACATGTTTTGCCACATGCTGTTTGTCCTTATGCATTGTACACAACATGAACTCATGAGAACTTGACTCTCATGACCTTTCTTAATTCTCAGAGTATAAATTGTCAGAGATTCTGAATAAAGTTGGCTATTGCATGAGACTTTTGTTAGCCTCATTTTAAGCCAATTCTCCCAGGTCCCACTGTCTCTAGAGCCATAAACAATTATCTTCAAGTGTTTTCAATATTTATTACTTCTAACAACTTCAGAGCTTCAGGACTCACCTTAAATATTAAATCTATTTTGAACTGTTGTTTGTATAGGATAAGAGATAAAGATCTAGTTATACTCTTCAGTGTTCACAGTACTATTTGTTGAAGTGGCCATGTTTTGTTTTGCTTTTCAATATGAGTTTTTGTCATCCTAGATTAATATAATACAACAGTTAACTATAGTTGCAGGGCTCTATGTCTGTGTCTTCTCTTCTATTACCGTGGTCTTGCATCTGTTTTATCTCAACACCAAGCTGTTTTTGTTACTATGGCTTTCTATGGTAAAACTTGAAATCAGATGTAGTATATCCTTTAATGCTGCTCAGTGTGCAACAGCTTCTAAACATCATGGAAAATTTTCTCTAATCTTTAATGTGTTATTCATTTATTTACAACTCCTTAACAAAAACAATCATTTGCAAAGTATTTAATATGCATTACACTTACACTTTTCCAAGAATTATCTTTAAATCCATACCACTATATTTTAAGACTTGCTCTGTGCTAGTAAAAATTGAAACAAAACCAAATGAAATATATACCATAGCAAAGGTCATGTAATATACCTAGAATTCAGACCATAGGAGGAATGAAATAAAAAGTTCTTATATATTATAATTTATCCCCTAAAATTTCTTCAATTAGAATTTTTTTCTATTTTTTTTGTTTGTGAGTTATTTTTGCTTGTATGTATTTATGTGTACCACATGTGTACCTGATGCCTGTGGAGGACAGAAGAGGCTGTTGGATTACCTGGAACTGGAGTTACAGATGGTTGTGAACTTCCCTATATGTTCTGTGAACCAAACCTAGGTTCTCTGTGTGAATGACAGCACTACTTAACTACTTAGTCATCTTTCTAGACCCCAAAGGCTATTCTTACTAAAAGAAAAAAATAAAAATCTTTCACCTGTCATATAAGGACTAGCACTAACTATCATGACCATAATTATTTCTCTTATGTCATCTTCTGATGCTCTTTTGATGAAACTGCATGACTAAATCACAGTGAACGTATTTCAAACTGAAGCAAGCCATAATTTTCCTTGCCTGTGTGATGTGCTTTTTTTTTTTAAATCAGGAACATCTATCCATCAAAGTGAGTGATTTGACTTCCATTCCCCGATGAAATATTCTTTCTTATTCTTCATATAGTTTAAGTTCTCAAAATTAGCAGTTTTGGTCAAGCCTATTTTCCAATCCATAAGATAGCTACCCCTCCTTTTTGCCCTCTTCCTGCTTCTCAATATCACATTATTGGAAGGTTAGCTGTTTGAATGCCACATCTGAATAAATTACTAGTGGGAAGATCATGTACTAAATATCTAAAGCCTCAAAACAATCAGCTACTTTGAAACCTGAGTATCAGTGATTGACTCTAAATTTGTCTTATCCTTGATAATTTTGTGTTTATCTTTAAAATTTAACTTTTTGTGTGTACTAATCTGTGACCAGGAGCATGTTTCTCTTTCTGCTATTTTAAGTTTTAGAATGCTGGCAAAACTGGGTTTTCATATATGGTCAGAAATCTTATTTCAGCCCATTACATTTTTATTTGTGGTCATTTGTTTGTTTTGTTTTCTTCTTAAAAACATGCTTGTCTATTCATTTTCCAAAGGATGTGAAATCAGAATTGTTCAGTTATTTCCAAGTCATATAAATGTAGACACTCCTGTCCTCTTGTGTAGAGAAATTTATTTACAAACAAATATTCTGTATTAATAGAATTTTCTCACCTTAGAGAAGAATTCCTCTTTTTCTCAGAACAGAGAAACTATCAAGAATATTAACTTCAAGACTGCAGTGGGTAGCTGTTCCAGCTTTGACCTTGAAGCACTGTCCCACATTGGTAATGTTGGGATTTAAAGGCAACTCCACGTAGTTTGTCTGGTAGCTAAAAGGAGGTTTATTTCGGGGTAATTTACAACCAGAAAAGGACCCGGTTACAGGATCTGAGAGAGGTGAGGTACAATCCAGCATGTTTCTCTGAAGAACTCTGACTTGGTCTGTGATCCAGCATCCAGGATCATGAGGAACCAAGAGGGTTGGCATGTATGGATCTCAGTCTTAAGGGCCCGGTCTAGGCCATGCACCAGTTATAAACAAGATACACACATACATCAAAAAGATTATCCATAATGACCAAGTTTACCTTATCCCAGAAATACAGAGTTGGTTCAACATCAGTAAATCAACGAATATAATAAGCCACATAAACAGACTTAAAGGTTAAAAAAAAATCACGTTATCATTTCAATAGATGCAGGAAATGACCTTGACAAAAACAACATGCTTTCATGATAAAAAGTCCTAGAGAGTATACATAGGGTATATATCTCACTCTAATAAAAATTATATGTGAATAACCTACATCCAACTTTATCCTAAATGGAAAAGTCCTTGAGCAATCAGGAACAAAAAAGGACTACTCCCTATCCCTGCTCTTTTTCAATACTGTGTTCAAAGTACCAGGTGGAACAATAAGACAAGAGAAGGAAATTAAAGTAATGTAAATAGGAATATAAATCAAACTATTCCTATTTGCAGGTAACATGCTGTTATACATTAGAGATCCCAAAAATTCTACCAGAAAAAAAAAATTGTAGAACTGACAATTTCATCAATCTGGAGAATATTGAACCAACTTGCAAAAATTGGTAGCTTCTCTATGTGACAACAACAAACATACATAGAAGGAGATCTAAGACATTTTCAAATTCAGAATAGCTTCAAAGAAAATAAATTATCTAGGAATAAACCTAAACACAGAGGTATAAGATCTCTATAATGAAAACTTTAAATATCTGAAGAGACACAGATAGTAGAAAATGGAAAGACACTCCATGCTCATTGATCAGTAGAATTAATATTATGAAAAATACCATCCTGTTGTAAGCCACTTACAGATTCAGAGCTATTCCAATCAAAAGCACATCTCATTATTCATAAAAATAGAAAAAAATTAAAAATATCCTAAAATTTACATGGATTCAGAAAAGACACTAAATAGCCAAAAAAATCCTGAACAAAAACAACAATGCTGAAGGAATTACTATTACAGACATCATGATATATTATCGAGCCACAGTAATAAAAAAATATGGTATTGGCACAATAACAGACATGTACCTATGGAACGAAATAGAAGATGAGTACTTGTTGCTACAACCATCTAATAGTCAATGAATGCCAAAATCATACACTGAAGAAAAGAGAGTATCTTCAACAAATGGTTCTGGGAAAACTAAATTTCCACATGTTGACAAATGAAATTCGACTTGCACATCTCACTTTGCACAAATCCTAACTCCAAATGATTCAAAGGTCTGAATGTGAAATATGAAACACTGAAATTGTTAGAAGAAAGAATATGCAGTGCCCTACAAGAATAAGTTAGAAAAGGACTTTTTAATTAGGACTATATTTGTCCAGGTGTTGAACCCAACAATTGACAAGTGGATTGTAGTACTAAAAAAAAAAAATCTATCAAATGAAAAAAGAAACAGATATAATAGAAGAAAATATTTCTAGGTATACATTTGACAGAGGATTGGTGTCCTCAATACATAAAGAATTTTTTTTTAATTTTTTTTTTTAAATTCAAATGACCCACTCAACTGATTTGGGATGTGAGCAAAAAGAGTTCTCAAAAGAAGAAATGAAAACTACTAAGAAATACCTTTGAAAGTGTTTATCATTCCTAGCAATGAAGGAAAAGCACTTTGAGATTTCCTCTTAGCCTGGTCAGAATGGCATAGATCAACAAAACAAGTGATAACAAATGCTAGGAAGGGTGTTGTCAAAAGGAAACCCTCATTCATTGTTGTTGGCGTTGCAACTGATCCAGCCACTATGGAAATCTGTGGGAAAAATGCTCAATAGCTAAAAATATGTCTACCATATGACACAGTTATAACACTCTTCACCATGTGCCCATAGGAGTAGACCCCCTTCTCTATAGATAATTGATCAGTCATGTCCATTATAGCTCTATTCATAATAACTGCAAAATGAAAACTATTTAAATGTCTGTTGACTGATAAATGGATAAAGAAAGCATGTTATGCACTACTATTCATCTGAAAAATTATATCATGAATTTTGCAGGTAAATAGATGAACCTAGAAAATATCATATTGAGTGAGATAACCTCAGACTCAGGAATGAAAGTGTCACATGTTCTTTCTCATTTCTGGTTGAATATATATGTGATGATACTGTGTTCCCCAAAACATTGTGTACCCTAATAAACTTATCTGGGATCAGAGAACAGAACAGCCCCTAGATATAGAGGCCAGAAAATGGTGGCACACATGCCTTTAATCCTATCACTTGGGAGGCAGAGACCATCTGGATTTCTGTGAGTTTAAAGCCACACTGGAAACAGCCAGGCATGATGACTCACGCCTTTAATCCCAGGAAGTGATGGCAGAAAGCAGAAAGGTATATAAGGTGTGAGGACTAGGAACTAGAGCCTGGTTAAGCTTTTAGGCTTTTGAGCAGCACAGTTCAGCTGAGAGGCATCCAGTCTGAGGAAACAAAATCAGCTGAGGAATTGGCGAGGTGAGGAAGCTGTGGCTTGTTCTGCTTCCCTGATCTTCCAGCATTCACCCCAATACCTGGCTCAGGTTTGATTTTATTAATAAGAACTTTTAAGATTCATGCTACATATATAACTTGGAATAAATGCAAAAACCAGGAAAGAAAAATGAGACCACATGAGGGAATAACATACAAGGAAATAGCAGGCTATGAGGGAATTGAGGGAGAGATGGAGAAAAGGAGAGTTTTGCTAGGGATAGGGAGAGAAATAAATATTGAAGACATAGAAAGGAGTTAAAATAACAGAAAGGATGTCAGAAAAATCATAAGGAACAATATTATTATCTCTTTGCCTAAAATCATATATAAATCTGTACACACACGCACATATTTAACACATATGTGTATGTATTCCAACAAATGTCAACACCAGGCATGAGCTGTTTGTTATGGTTGTCTAAGAGACTCAAAATAATTATAGTTTTTTGCTGTTGTCCTTGGTTGCCTCACAGAGGTAGAAGTAAGTCTGTTTTAACTATAGTACTATCACCATGATAAGACACCATGACCAAGGCAATTTAAAGAGAGTTTATTTTGTGCTTACAGTTTTAGAGAGTTAGAGTTCATAATGTCAGATAGCAGTGAGAGCTCACATCTTGATACACAAGCAGGAGGCAAAAACCACATTGGGAGTAGAGATAGTCTTTGAAAGTGAAGGCCTGCTCCCTAGTGACACACATTCTCCCACAAGGACACATCTCTTAATCCTTTCTCAGCAGTCGCACCAGCTAGCGACCAAGTTTTTAATATACAAGCCTATGAGGACTATTCTCATCCAAACTACCAAAATCCCTATTGCTGAAGATATTGCATTTCATAGATGGGACCCAGAGAATCTGAGCTTGATATAATTTGAAAACCTCCTTCCTAAGGACTAGCTTTTTATGGGAATAATAGATGCCATGCAATCTTCCAAGGGAGAAAAGCAACCAATAATCCTTCCCAGCTTTGTGGCCTATGAACCACAATGACTAAACCCAAGTTATCTTATTAGTTACCTTGACAGTAATCAACAGCTCTCTAAATTTATTTAAAGCCTCTCGAACAAGAGGGAAACCATGCCCAGTATGGAAAAATAGTGAAGTATTTAGAGCTAATGAAGTCATGGATCTTGGAGGAGAACTTAGAGCCTCAACTTCACTAAACCCACTAAACCAGCACAATTACTAATTACATTATAAATATTTATCCTTATACCCACAGATAAATACAGTCTTTACCCCTCATCAAGAAACTTCTTTGAGACCATTACAAAAACCTCAACCAATTAAAATTCAGAGAACAAGAGACTGTGTAGTGCTATTCCCGAATGCTATGTCTACAACATAATTCCTGCACCCTAAGCTCCGAGATCAATGCAGAATAGGGAGTGGGAAGATTGCAAAAGACATAAGAACAGGAAAACATCTGTGAGATTGTATCTTCTAGAAATGTCAGAGAGGCTACACCCACAAAGTCTCATCAGCAAGGATGTCTAAACAGGACCCCATGGAAAGATGAAAGGTCATGGGTTTAAAACCACAGACAAAGGACTGTAGATGCCTTGGAGTACTAAGAGTGAGAGAGATGATCATCCTCAGGGAAGCACCACCAACTGGTTATCTAATATCAAGTGGTCAACTCCGGGCTTATTAGGATAGGTAACAGTACATAGTTTAAGCAAGCTGCATTTATGTATTTAGGAATATATATCTATATGAACAGTTAAAAAATGCAATGAATTGGAATGGTCAAGAAGGAATGCATGGTAGGAGTTGAGGGTTGGGAAAAGAAGGGGGAGACATGTTGAAATTATATTATAATTTCAAAAACAATACATTAGGTAAAAAGGTAAATATTGAAATTTTTAATGTTTTTACTTTTATAGAAGAAAATTTATTCAAAATAATTTCCTCAAAATTTCTTTGTTTTGTTATAACTTTGCTTCATTCTTCACATATGTAGAAAAAATAAAAAGTAATATTTGAAGGTATACCAGAAGAAATAGAAAGAACTGTGCCCTAGTGACCTTTAATTGTCAACTTATAGCCTAATCATCTGAGAAGGAAGTCTCAGTTGAAGGACTGACTGAATTGGGTTGGTCTGTGGGGGATTCTCTTGATTGCCTTAATGGACATAGGCAGGCCCAGCCTACCATGAATGAAATCATTCTGTGGAAAGTTATCCCTGGTCTATGTCAGAAAGCTAGCTATGCATTAGCCTTCAAGAGAGCCAGCATGTCATGTACTCCATGTTTTCTGCTTCATAATCTTCCTTGAGTTCCTGCCCCAACTTCTCATAGATCCATACTATATACTGAATGCTGAAATAAACCCAGTCCTCCCCTGAACTGCTTGGTTTGGAGTGTTTTATCACAGAAGCACAAAGAAAACTAGAACAGACTACTGATAGGAATTCCTGCTTTCCAGGCTTCGTCTGGTGCTCTAGAAGATGATTAGTGACAAGTATTTGTGCCAGTCTATACTGATTGGCAATTTTTGGCTCTGAAAATCACTTTGAATAATATTTATTTGTCCTTGTTTCTTATATGCTACTGTCCTGGAAATCACTCAGATTCTGATTTCACACTCTTTAGAACAAAAGCATACATGTTTTGTTGTTCTTGGTTTTTTTTTTTTTCTGTTTTTCTTGCTTGCTTACTTGTTTATTTTTAAGTACAAGCAGTGAATGAAGTTAGGACAGTGTGCAATTATGTATATAGAAAGCATGTGTTCAAGATGGATTTCTTCATTTCAGAATCTACCAGCAGGTTGGATCTATGATTGCTCAGCACAACATGTGTGGAAGGTGCTCACAACCCTGGGTTTAATCATTAAGTACCCACCTCCCCACATATCTGAGTGATTTCCAGGACACATAAATATAGAGATTCCAGTCTTAGCACAAGGGGCATTCATCTCACAGCATACTATCAGTGACCATTGCTTTTTATTTTGAGTTTATTCTTTTTTTCCTTCTACAGTTTATGACATAATTTCATTCTAGGAAATTTTTCTTTTGGTGAGTCATTGTCCTATTTATCAATGATTATCCAAAATCATTTCAAACAGAAGAAATCAGATGGGACAAAGTCCAACAGCTAGAAATTTAAGTTCTGAACATCCCACTACAGTGGACAATATCAGCTTTGATATAGTTAAATGAAATTTTCAGTCCAAGAACTTTGATGTATTAAGTATTTCTAATTAGACCTACTATTTTAATAAATTAAATAAAAATGGATTTTTCCTTATGCTTCACATAGAAAATTTCTTAAATACTTTTAAAGACTTTCAAGTTTGTCACAATGTATTTTAAAAGAAACTAAAATTATAGTTGAATCATATAATTTCACAGTATTGAATTGAGTATTTCTGGGAGAAAATGAAATCCTGTTACCTTTAAAAATGTGTTGTTATTAGCTTAACAATAGAGAATGACATGATTCTGCTTTATGTTCCGTTTAAATGTTAGGGAGGAGGCTTGACTATCTCATTAGAATTAAATAGGCCATGTTAACATAGTCAAAGTTGTCATTATCATATGTGAACATTCATGAGTCGAACATTCTTACAAAGGTATTCCCAGAAGGTGGCATGCTTAGGTGTGCTAGAATATTAAAGTCAACACATAAAGTAACAAGAGAATGTTTCTTTATATACATATAGGTACATTTACTTCAAAGTTTTTCCTGAAAAATGACTTTCAAATTAATTTCTTTAACCTTAGATTTCGTTCAGAGAGACAAGAGAAAGGCACATAGGAGGTCTATAATATTATAAAGTCAAGTAGGAAATATCAAAGCAGGCTTTGGGCTCTTTTGATCCTTTGAGTTCTAGACTTGTTGTCTAGGGCCTTGTTTCACTAGGCAAGGGATTTACAGTTGTGCCTTTCCTCTAGGCCTGTTTTAGAAGGCTGAATGATTAGGGCACAAAGAGATCACTGTAGACCAAACATGTCAGTCAAAACTTTGGAGGAAGAGAATAAAGATGAGTTAGATTTAATGAGCCTATAGTACAGACAAGTCTAAAAAAAAAAAAAAAAAAAAACATGAGATTAGAACTTAAAAATGTGGCTGGAAATTTACTGTGGAAATGGGAAGGCCAATGACCATGGCAAAGTAAGTTTTGAGAATTGAGTAGCAGTGGATAACACAAACTTTACAAAGCCAGCTCTGTACAAAGAATGAGGCAAATGCTCACAAAACGATAATGTAGAATTGAACTATCAGCCATATTTGGGAGCTATAATTTGAAGAATAAGTAAATTTCTTGTAATAATTGACTACACCCCCATCTATCTATCTATCTATCTATCTATCTATCTATCTATCTATCTATCTATCTGTGTGTGTGTGTGTGCGCGCGTGCGTGCGTGCGTGCGTGCGTGCGTGCGTGTGTGTGTGTGTGTGTGTGTGTGTGTGTGTGTTTTACTGGGATTTGAACACAGATTAGCCTACATGCTAGGCAAGTATTCTATCACCAAGATATGTTCAATGCCCATGAGTATATATTATTAACAATAAATAAATACCATTCCTCAAACTTACCAAAAGGAAAGAAAATGGCTGAGTAGAAATGAGTTATAGGCAGAATTAACAAAAGCAAAAAAGTGTTCAAAATAATTAACAGAGGCTTAAAATACCCAAAGAACAAGGAACATTAAAAAAAGGATAATTCAGTACTTTCTTATTTTTCCTTTGTCACCATGAGGAGATTTTAATTGCCTTAATTTTCATTAAATGGTAAATCTTCTCTAGGGTCACAGTGTTTCTTCCTGTTCTTCTCATCCACCCCACTAATTCTTCATTGCTTTTTGCAGAGAGTATTCCCTTTTTTTCCAAGGCAGAAAAGCAGACAGTGTTAAATGTTTCTATAATTTTCTTTTATTTCCCATTTGAGTTCTGTATATGTAAAGTTTTTATTAAACTTGTTCTCTTACCATTTTATTCTATTTGCATTTTTAGTGTTGATTTCTCATGTCTCCAACCTTCATCTAATGAGGGAAGTAAATTAAATGGATTTATCTTAAAGAAAAGGCTTTAACTAAAGATGGAATATTGTCTTCTGAGATATACAATATATTACAAAATTATCAAGAGTATTTTATGCATTCTCTTATAACCAAGTACATAGTAGTGCACACTTTCTGTGCACACAAAGAATTATCTCAAACAACTCTTATAGGAAAAGTATGTATTTTAGCCAGTCATAGTGGCACATGCCTTTAATCCTAGCACTGGGGAGGCAGAAGCAGGTGGATCTCTATGAGTTCTAGGCTGGCCTGTTCTACAAAGTGAGTTTCAGTATAGCCAGGGCTACATAGAGAAAACTTGTCTCTAAATAAGTCAAACAAACAAGACAGAGAGATAGGGTGTGGGGGAGAAAAGAAAAGCACACATTTTTTACTGAGCTAGTCTATTCTTAATCTTTAGGATTCATAATCTTCTACTGAGGACAAGGCCTGCTGCACACAAGTGTGCCCTTTTAATAAATTAATGCTAAGCTTACATCTTTGGGGGTACAGTTTAGCAGAAAGGGAATTGTCCTTGTTTATTGCCTGTCTTTTGCTGTCCTGAGTGGGATTTTATGCTTGCGAAAAGGAGACACTGGCAGCAACCAGGATTAAAAGGATAGTGGGCCAAGTTCCTCCTCCAATTCAGCAAGCCAATTTCACTGTTATAAGTGGCCTTCCCACTCTTGTTCCTGCAGGCAGAAAATTAGGACAACATCTAAGGAAGTATAGGACAAGGACAACTGTCCACCAGGGACCAAGATTGGTAAACCAATTTTCACTTGTGAACAATGCCAGAATTCAACCCATATGTCTCCCACGGTGAAGCACTGTAGTGTATCATTAACCCACTGTGCCATTTAGCAGCTTCCCTCTGCTTGCTGTCTTGTGAATTAACCACAGCAGACCCAGAGTTCCTTTCTGCTAGGAATTTTGCTGGATGAATAGCAGCTCTCATAACAAGGGAGCAGGGCACAGGTCTCTGAAATGTTCAGTTGAAAGAACTAGCAATTTGCCATTCAGTCTGTTTTTTATCATCATTATTAGGATGAGAGATCACAATTTGAAGGTTCATTGCAATGCTCTGTCAAACCTGATATCTTGTAATTTTAATATGTAATACTGTGCTTAATAATTAATGCCTTTAACTCTGTAGGTGGGATCTGAATTTGGCTCTAAGGAAGAAATCCCTCTGAGCTGTAATATTCTTTGAGGCCCCAACATCTTATGAAGTTCCCTCTCAGTCTGCCTTCTAGTGTTCTTATTTAAATGATCTGTCATCTAATGAATCTGGATCAAAAGCTTCAAGCTTAAAATATATGACAAAAAGCTGCTTCTGGGTGAAGAGTTTGGATCCAAATAAAAACATTTCTGTGCCCTGGCCATTATCACATGCAGTTAACTGCTGGGAAATGCTGATGTTCAAAAGACACGGGGGAAAGGCACCTGCTTTCTCACGAGGTTTATGTCTGGAGTCTTGATAAAAATGCAAGGCAGCATATGCAGACATTATGCAGAATCCCCATTCACATGGTAATTCTTTTGTATTTGAATAATTTCTTTTCAGGTGCTTTATGAATGCCAGGCCCTGGGAGGATTTGAACATCCCCTTGCCTTAAATTCTCCATGACCACATTTTCCTGTCTGGAGCTCACTTTTGGTCAAAGAAGACTACTATGTGACTGATGCTTCTAGGGTTTTCTAGATCTCAAGCTGTGTTTCAGAGAGAGTTATTATATTTTGTTGGAGTTATTCTTAAAACTCTTTCAGCAAAAGTCTTTAGATTAATCACCATGTAACCAGTTGAAGTGAGACCTCTTATAATCCAACTTGGGGTACCTGTGAAGGACACTGGCTTTATAAGCAAAAATGATGTACAGCTGCTTTTTCATAGTGTTAAGTGAATGAGCTAGTCTCATAATCTAAACCCTTCTGATGTTCTTCACAAATGTCTATTGTTTTAATTATAACAAAACATCAAAGTTGAAAGTATTTTGCGAGCTTTCATTAAATTACTACAACAAAATCCAATATCATCGACATAAAGAGAGTTTGTTTTGACCCACAGTTTCAGAAATTGCTATCCAGGATTGGTTGGCTTCCATTTGGTCCACATGGTAAGGTGTCACATTATGGTGGGGAATGTTTGGTAGGGCCCAGCTGCTAAGTTCATGAATAGGAAGCAAACACAGGGGTGTAGTGGGTAGCCATTCCAGCTTTGACCTGGAGTTCCAACCCCCACTGAGCCTTCGGTAATGGTCACACCTACAAGGCGGGGCGGAGAGAGGACGCTGAAGACCCGAGATCCGGATGCGCAGGCTCTCTTGGTTCCTGGACCCTGGGCGCTGAAGGTAGACCAAGCAGAGTTCTCCAGAGAACATCGCCAGACTGCACCACACCTTTCCCAGACCTTGTAACCTATCCCTTCACTTGTAAGTTACCCTACAAAATAAACCTCCCTTTTAACTATGTGGAGTGGCCTTAATAATTTCACCAATACAGGGGCATAAAGTCTCACTTTCCATTTAAGATACTATTGCCGCAGTAACCTGAGGCATCCTTGTAGATCCCACCTCTTAAATACTGTACCACTCTTCCCAATAATACTAAGCTGAGAAGCCAAGCCTATGAAACAGAGACCTTTGGGGGACATGGCAGATCCAAACTATGTCAGGAAAGACACAGAATTATTTATAATATCTGAAATATATTGAAAACAAGAAGGAAAATATCTATGGCAAACTTTGTTCAATGCTAGACTTTGTTCTGTTGCCTGCTCAGTGCTAATCAACTGATAATAATTGACTTAAAACTCCATGTTGAAAGGACTGATGAGTTTGTGTCCAACCTCTGGCAGTGTAAATTATTGTATAAAGCATGATGCTTGTCATTCTGGCAGACAGTGAGACCATCTTCACGTTCTTCACAAACGTCTATTATTCTTAGGGACCACATATTTGACCCTATGGTAAAGGTTCATATGGCAACTGGCTGATAAACCAATATGTCAAAGGTCAGATATATGCTGGCTGTTGGTAATTTCACCAATACCAACTTTCAAGAAATACTTTCTTTTTTGTTTTGTTTTGTTTGTTGAGAAACAGTGTAGCCATGATTGGCTTGGAACTCTCTAAGTGGACAAGGCTAGCCTTGAGTTCACAGAGATCCTCAAGCCACCAGAGTGCTAGATTTAAAGGTATACCCCACCATGCCACATTTATAAATAGCATTTTCAATGCCAAAAACTTTCTGAAGTAGTCAAGGCATTCTTTTATAAGAAGCATACTTATGATGATATTTAGAACATCAAAATGCACTTATGCTAAGGTATTTGGGTTTGAGACAATTTTACGTAAGCAAATACTATACAAGGCTTCCAATTTGTGACTAACTTGCTAGCTAAAAATGTACTAGAGAAAAGGCAGTGAACATGTTTTTACTAAGTGAAATAAAATCTTCTAGACTTCAGCTATGAAGACAATTAACAAGATGCAGGAAGTAAACTGGCTGTATAAGTCTGTTAGAGCTGACTGTTAAATACAGCTGTTTTTCAGAATCCAACTGTGTACATGTAATTAAATAATATTTTTACAGATATTTATTTAAAGTTTTCAGTTTTAAATTATTTCCATACATTTTTCTGTGCTTGTGGAGTTGTTTATGACACCCATATCTACATAGTAAGGATAGTACAAAAGACATTGGGGCATAATTCTGCCTAACTCAGCTCCCAAGGACATCTTATTGGTGGCTTAAATTTGACATAATGGGAATTTCTGTGGGGACTGGTGAATACTGACAAAAGGTATAATTTACAAATAGTTTGGTTGTCTAGACCACAGATCAAGAATTGTTTTCTGCAAAAAGGCCAGATAGTAAATGTTTAAGGCTTTCTGACTGTAGGTCTGCCTTTGCTTCAACTAATGTATTATTGTGTGTTTAAGCAGTCATAGAAACAGACCTCTTCGAATCAAGAAGCCAGCTCACAGACTGGTCTCTGGTATAAAAACAGAAGGGAAAACAAAAAACTACCAGCAGTGGCGTCAACACCGCCTCTTAACAATAAAAAGCATTAACATTAATCAATCCAGTAAAATTAAATGTATGTTATGCTTATAGCCATTGTACAGTAACACAAAATTTGGGCTTTTTTTACTGTTTAAAAATTATATATATATATATATATATATATATATATATATATAAGATTTTCTTTCCTTTTATATACCAACCAGTTTCCCCTCTTTCTTCTTCTCCTGTTCCCCCCACCTATCCCTACCCCATGCCCAGCCTCTCCTCATAGAGAGTAAGGCCTCCCTTGGGTAGTCAACACAGGCTGTTATACCATGTTAGGGCTAGACCTAGCCCCTCCCTCCTGCATCAAGGTTGAGTAAGGCATCACACCATAGGGAATGGTGTCTATATAACCAGTTTGTGTACCCGGGGTAAGTCCTGGTCCCATTGCCAGGGGACTCACAAACACATCAAGCCACAGAACTTTTATCCACATTCAGAGGGCCTAGTTCGGTCCCATGCAGGCTCCCCAGCTGTCAGTCCAGAGTCTATGAACTCCCATTAGCTTGAGTCAGCTATTTCTGTATTTATTCCCATCATGATTCTGTCCGCTCGTGCTCTTATAATCCTTCCTCCCTCTCTTCAGCTGAACTCCAGGATCTTGGCCAAGTGCTTGTCTGTGGGTCTCTGCATCTGCTTCCTTCAGTCACTGGATGTGGGTTCTATGATGGCAATTAGGGTAGACACCAATCCGAGTGCAGGGGAAGGCTAGTTAAAGCAGCCTCTCTACCATTGCTATGAGTCTTAGCTGGGGACCGTCTTGTGAGTCCCTGGGGTTTTTCCTAGCTTCAGATTTCTCCCCATCCCCTTAATGGTATATCATTGTTCTCCCTCCCTGTCTCTCCCTCATGTTCCTACTTCCTATCCCCTCCCACCCTTTCCCCTCTATTCCTCCCTCTCAGTTTGGCCAGGAGATGTTAACCCTTTCCTCTTCCTGGGGTGATCCATGTGTGTCCATCTTAGTGTCCTCCTCTTTACCTAGCTTTTCTGGGATTGTGGATTGTACCCCGGTTATCCTTTGATTTGTTTCTAACATTCACTTATGAGTGAGTATATAGCATGTTTGTCTTTCTGGGTCTGAGTTACCTCACTCAGGATGATTTTTTTCCCAGTTCAATCCATTTGCCTACAAATTTCATAATGACATTGTTTTTTTTATCGCTGCATAATATTCCATTGTGTAAATGTACCACATTTTCTTTATCCATTTTTCTGTTGAAGGGCATCTAGGTTTAATTTTCCTAAGGACATAGGTCAAAAAGACTCAAAAACAAACAAACTGTAATAGCCACAGTTAGAGAAAGGACATTAGGGAATTATTAGACATGAACCAATGGATTAAATGCTTATGGTTTTTCACATTCATGGGCCTATAGTGACTCCAAATCCAATGCTGATAGGATAGCGACACTGATGCTGGGGAAGCAATTCAATATTTCATAAATAGAAAAGAATGAAGATAATTTTCTTGGAGTTGGGGTTGTAACTCAGTGGAAGAGTTCTTGTGTAGCAAGTATAAAGCTTTCCATCTCTAGTAGCACGCACACACACACACACACACACACACACACACACGGGGGATTTCTTTGTCTAAAATAACTATATTGCAGGGTGAGAAACTAGTTCATCTGGTGATTTTGCAGTGTTATTATTTCACCTAATAACAAATATAGACAATGATGATAAATGGCTGAAAATGCGAAGATACAGTGGATGTTATGTAACCTCTGATTGGATGATACAACACAATCTATGTGAACAGACTGTACAAATAATCCAACCTAAGAATGATCAAACTACTGGATTTTATTAACCATAAGCTAACAAAAATGTAAAAGATGAAGAGATACATATTAAATCTATCATGGACATATGATAAAAAAAAAGTTCATCATATGGCAAATCATACATGTGAGCATTGCATCAACAATAGTAACAGACAATTGAAAAACAAAATGAATTAGATAGAAAGCAATACAGTTAAAGATATTTATAAGGCACTCATCTACCTGCAAAATTATGACACTAATTCTATCCCAAATACAGTAAATAAATTGGTAAGGGCAAACAAATAGGTATTTAGTGATAAATTACTGTTGGTTTTGTTTTGTTTTGTTCTGCATTTCAAGCGGAAACCCCCAGGGCAGGCAAGCTGTAAATCTCAGCAGCTGCCAAGAGAATGAGAATGGAGACAAGAAGGTTTAAAAAAAATCATATTGTTTGAGCTAAGACGGCATGAATTTCAGCTAGCCACATGACTGGGAGGGGAGCTTTAGAGAAAGATTAAAGAACCCAAAGTAAAAGAGAAAGCTTTGAAACAGAGAAAAATAGATGAAGGAAATGTATGCTTTTCTGAGTAATTAAGAAAGGTAAGCAGAGTTAGAAAGCTGCATGGCTATGGCCCTGTAAGGCACTGTGCTGGGGCTGGAATTCTGGGAAGGATAAGTATATTCTCTTATTACAGGAATAATTACTCTGCATATCTTTTTAGTATTGCTTAAGGTGAATAATCAGCATTTCTAGGGGTGGTTCTGCAGCCAGGTCTTTGATCTCATCCAACTGGAATGTTAAGTCTCCATTCAGGCTAGAGATTTTATCTTCTTGACCAGTGGAAATAGTTTTCCCTTAAAGGAAATATGGTAAATCCCCTTTACCAATGCTATGTTATTCCCCACTCTAAAGAGGCAGCTATAAAGTCATTTAGAGGTGGGCTGAAATAAGAGAATAGATATCACTCAATTATATCTAGGCCCCACTTTCACATGTAGCCTTTGGGCAGGAGTGCTCACTTAAGTGGAGATAAGAAATCAGGTCTCCATCATGATCTTGATGCCCCTAGCTCATATAATCCCTCTTCCCTCTCATCAGCTGGGCTCCTGGAGCTCAACCTGGTACTTGACTGTGGATCTCTGCAACTGCTTCCATCAGTTACTGGATGAAGGTTCTACGATGACAGAGTATTCACCAGATGGGGAAATCTACAGAGATAACTGAACCGAGCACATAGGAACTCATGAACTTTACATCAACAGCTGTGGAGCCTGCATGAGACTGGACTAGGCCCTCTGCGTAAATGAGTCATTTGTGCACCTTGGTCTATATGAGGGGCCCCTGCAAGTAGGATCAGGATCAATCCCTGTTGCATGAGCTGGCTTTTTGGAGCCCATTACCTATGGTGGGACACCTTACAGAGCCTTGATGCAGGAGGGAGGGGCTTGGTCCTTCCTCAACTGAATGAACCAGGCTTTGCTGACTCCCAGTAAGAGACCTTACCTTGTGGGAGGAGATGAAAGGTGGGTTGAGGGGAGAGACAGGAGATGGGGGAGTGTGAAGAGGGATGAGAGAAATCAGGTTTCCTTTCTTCCATTCCTGACCAGAGAGCCAAGGACAGCTCTGGCACTGCTGATTTGGGGTCCCGCCTGGAGCTGCCTGGCTAATTTTGATCTCCTGTTCTTATCACCCTTATACCCCTGCAGAAGTAACCCTAATCCCAATTAGGAATTTGAGACTGCTTTTGTAGAACAGTCAGCTTTAGGGAGGAAACTTACTTTTATACAACAGTCAGATATAGGGAAGAAAGGAAGTCCTTGACTAACACCTGGATAGTAAGGTGAGGGAGAAATAAAAACAAGAGTCATCAGCATAGCATGTCCCAAGTTAGGAGCCAGTGAAACCAGAAGAGAGCACATTTTGGAAATTTCAAGTCAAAGTCCGTTAGAATGTTGTGATGTGTTCACAGAGCCTCCTTCCATTGTCCTCACTTTTCTTTTGGTCTCTAAGGCTGGATTTGAGAGTGAGGAACTCAGGATCTGTTTTGAGAAACTTTGATTTCTGTGGGGGTGGCTAGAATCACAGTGTGAAGTCCTTCCCAGGTGGTTTCTAGAGAGGGAGAAAGAGGAGAAATTTAACCATAATTTGATTTTTTAGGTTGAAACAATAATGGATCTGTTTTTCTTGGCCTGAAAGTAGACACTGCAGTGTTGAATTGAATCAGGGTCATAATGCTCTATACCTGGACAGCATTTCATTTTAAGAAGAAAATCATTAGGAAGAAATAGTTGTCTAAATAGTACCTCATGTAGATTTAAGTCTGTTTTCTGGGGAATGTGATCGCTTGAACTGTTAAAAAACATATCAATTATAACCGTCTTTGGTTATACTTTGGTAAATATGCTGGCTTGTTGCTCATGGTCATACAGGTGGCCAAAATAACTTTTCCCCTCTCAGGACCAGTATAAGATATGGTCCTCAAGGGTCACTTGGGTTTTGGGATAGCCTCAGTCTCATTTAGCATCTGTTATTTCTTTTCAGAAGTTCCAACTTTGGGCATTAAGCCAGAAGCTCTGTTTGACTATGGCTACAATTAAAGATATTGAGAACATTTTCTTTTGTGCTGACCCTCCTCTACTAGACTAGACTGTTAGAATCCACCCTGTCACATGTCCATGACTTTCCTGAAGAAGAAACATGACTCACCAGTGCTGCAGAACATTTTGAGAGACACCCTGTTGTTCGCTAGGACTCAGGTGACCTTGGAAAGCAAGGCTCAAAATATCGTTACTTTTATTCTGTTTGACCATGTCAAAGGCTCTAAGTATAGTTGAACATTCTGGACCCTCAGTTACACCAGTCTGGTAATTTTAACTACTGTGTAACATTTAGATGATACCTACAGTGGAAAAAAATCACTTTTAAATGAACCTTGATTAGACATGTATTTTGTTATTGTAAGTCAGTACTTGTAACTCTTACAATGAAATGAATAATAGCTCAAAAGAACTCTGTTGATTAAAGGAAAATTTTTATATCAATGTATCAACCTTTGACCTTACACGCTTTAAGATCATATACATTATCTCTAAGTGTGATCTTTTACTTGTCTTCTATAATGTACTCATGCCTTTATAACTGGCTTATGTTTTCAGTTTTGTTTCTCAATCGGGAAGGACATCTAGACAAATTAATCTTCATAAATTGATCCCCCCTCTTTTTACTAAGAATATTTCCATTCTTGAATTCTTCTAACATTTCTTTTTCCTGTTTATAGTTTCCCTTCAATCTTTTCATAATACCATGAGACACAGCAACATTAACAAGTAAACATACAATTTTCTTTAAAAATGAAATCTAAACCACATACATAACATAATGGAATAATGGAATCAATTAATATTACCTGTATACATACTGTTAAACTATGATACTTTTAAAGTTCCCAAACAAAGCCTATAGAAACACAAAGCCTATAGAAACTGTGTAGTCAAATGATCTACCATAGTTGTGATTTGAGTTTTGAATGAGTGAGAAGTAGAAGATATATAGCAAAAACAATTCATCAACTTGATGTTTTAACATCCAAGAGAAATCAACTGAGTAAGCCCCATTAAAAGAGTGATGCTGTAGTTTAACTGAGCTTTTCTAGGCAGAGGACTCTTTCTGCCCTCTTCATAGATGAGGATCCCATTAGCTGTTTCCACTATAGACATCTTTATCATGAGATAAACAGTAACTAGTTTTGAAAATAGTTTACCACTTAGGGCCTTTCCTCTTAGGCTGTTTTTTTTTTTTTTTTTTTTTTTGCTGTCCTTTTTTCTTATCAGAGTCAGGGGGCCAGCCTGACTCAGAATAGAATATTTTTGAAAGATATTTTAACACAAACGTGTTTGGGTCTGAGGTGGAAGGAACTTCCACAAGCAGCTTTTCAGTGAGCTCAAATAACACATTACAAACTACCAATATACCATACACGTAAAAGGCATTTGATCCTCTGGTGTATGCAGGATATGAGACTTGCTGTTGAGTAGAGTGGTAACAGGCTGCACCCAAATGACATGTTTTCCCAGTAAATTTGCATAGATTTGTCTAGATGAGTCTTTGAGCTGAGTGATAAATACAGTTTGCTTGTCTATTGCTGTGGCAAACACCAAGACCAAAAACAGCTTGGGGAAGAAGGGGTTCATATCTTCTTACAGGTTACAATCCATCATCAAGGGAAGCCAAGGCAGGAATTCCAAGAGGGGTTTGAAGGAGAAACCTCTGAGTAATATTTCTTACTGGCTTGCTCCAAGGTTCATATCCGGCTACCTTTCTTGTATACTCCAGACCCTTCTGCTTGGGGATGTCTGCTCATACCATGGGCTCTCCTTTAAATGCCAATTAGCAACTAAGAAAATACTACTACAAAGACAAGCCATAGGCCAATCTGTTGAAAGCAATTCCTCAGTTGATTATATCTCTTTCCAGATGTGTCAAGTAGATAACAAAGACTAGCCAGCACTTTAATGTTATGTATTGGAAAAGA
Source organism: Peromyscus eremicus (assembly GCF_949786415.1). Lineage (NCBI taxonomy): Eukaryota > Metazoa > Chordata > Mammalia > Rodentia > Cricetidae > Peromyscus > Peromyscus eremicus. The sequence goes on along the minus strand of NC_081417.1, from coordinate 87,811,163 downwards.
GGATTAGCAGGGAGAAGACAACATTCTTTTTTCTCTTTAAAGTGGTATCAGAGACAGAAAAATATGAGTTTAAAAAGTCAACCATTGATATCTTTAAACTTTACATGGTCCCTATGAGTGGCAGCCAGCATTCATGATTAAAATGGATCAAACCTACAGAAACACTTTCATTTACCAATGTCTATCCTCATATCATTCCTGTTTATTCTTTCAGATGGCAAACTGATTTAAAGGCCATATCCACAGTCAGTGAATGCTTGCGAATAGAGACAGAAACCTGAAACTTACAACTATCTTGCCTCCTGGAGAGGGATCAAGTTTGTAGGCTACATAATATTCTGATGGCTATTTCTCATGACAGGCTAGTTCTAATTTTAGATCAGGATTGGATGTAGAAAATCATCATATATTTCCTCCTTTATGGTCTATTTCACACTGATACAATTCAGTGGTACCCCTCAGTAGGACAAGTACAATATATATTGGAATGTATTGCAAATCTCCTTTGTTTGTTTTTTTTTTTCCTCCAGAGTATCCTCTGGCATTTTTCCTTATTCTTCTCTTCCCTTTGAATCAATAAGGAAAACAGAGGCCCGTCAAGTAAGTCACCAAAGAAACCTGAGTTTCCAGTATCTTGTCTTTTCTCACCAGTGGTAGCAAGGAAAGGAGAAGCTTATTCACTCTTACTGACCTGATTCTCCATTACACCAAACCCTGTGACCTTGGTGAATTATTTCTTCGTTTTTCCTGGTTAATCTTTGCAGAACTCACCACAAAAGCGGCAAACAAGCAAACAAAAACACAACTGTGGTATAAATGTGAAGGATGTCAGCCAACCTCTCTCTGGCTATTATGTAAGGCAAGAGGGCCTTGGCTCCTTTGTGTATTGAAACTCTATATTGTCTTTAAAAATTCTCTCTGGTCCTCTTCCTCAATTAATAATCTGTCAGTCTGTATGGCATTACTTAATTGAGATTAGGAACCCTGCATGCTATTATTCAGGGTGAATTTTCTAATTAAAGAGGACTATCAGTTCCCTAAATAAAGACAGATATAGTGTAACTTATCATATATAACTTTGACTTAAATTACAATAATTGTGAGAATATTGTGCACAGAAAACAAAACAAAACAAAATATAAAAGAACTTAGAAGGAGGTAGTCTTAGAATTCTCACTTTCCCTTTCTATGTCCCTGTAACTAGAAGGGAAAACAAAGGCAAGGGCTCCATGGTACAATAGTGCAGAAAGAAAAGCAGACACCAGTGTGGACTAAAGGAGTCTTAAAAGGGTAAATAATGTACCATAGTAGCTAGAGAAAAACAGACCTAGAAACTTCAGGCAAAAAAATAACATTAGATCCTATCAGAGATCACACAGCCAGCATCCTACAAAGAAATAACTAAATAGCCAAAAATACCAAAGCAAAGAAACAGGTCCCAAACCAAAAAGGAGAGGCTATATGCCTTACCACCAATTATAACTGGTTTCACCAAAAGAGACCATCTGAATCGTGTTTTGCTTTCCCCCATGGCTCCTAGGTATAAGCTGTTGTTGGAAAAGGAAGAAAAAGAAGTGGAAGAGAAAGGATGGCGTGTCCAATACCCAGGTGGACAGCACCTAGACAAACTAGGAAAGAGAAAGTAATCTTGGTGCCATTTTGTTCTACTCAAGTGAGATCAGGCAGATCTGTGACTCTCTGTACCAGCAGGAGTTTAAGAGGTGTAGAAACCAACTTGTTAAAAATAGGAAACCCTGTTTTATAACTGTAGCAACCTTATGTGGCACTGCTACCCAATTAGAAAAGCAACTTTCTTGGGACCACATGGTCTATCACAGTTTCGGTGCTTGCCGTTACACCAAGGGACATGAGGGCCTAGTGATGCCAAGTCCCTCTAAGCAGCTTTATCTGGTCACTTCTCTTCTCTGAAACCTGATCCAAAGTCTTCCAGGTTCTCTTTAGGATCTGCAGCGGGGAAGTAAAGAAGAGATAATCCTGTTATTCCTGGAGAGAAGTTAGGGAATTAAACTTAGCACTGTTTAGCTTCCAAAGCATGGCCAATAGCCATAGACATTGAAAACATAACCCAAGAAAAAGAGCATTGCATATACACTCCATGTACCATTGTACATCCAGGGAAGAAGCTTGGAAGAGAGGCTGACTACCAGTGAAGGAGCTTAGAGCTCCAATACAAAGCAGAAGGATAAACACGCTTACCTAAGGTTCACTGTTGTATCCTCAGAAGAGTTTCTTTAACATCCTCCTCTGGGCCACCAAATGTTGCCAAAAAGTTTCAGGAGTCCCTTTGCAATTGCAAGATGATACCAGGAAAACTAGAGTCCTCTCCTGGGATTCTTTGTTTCATTAATAACAAAACTTAATAGAATACTCAAAGGGAAGATCAAGGACAATAGCTTTACAGAAAAAAAAAAAAACCAAACAAACAAAAACAAACTCAAGGCAGGAAAGCTAGAAATTTCAGCAACTGCCTAGAGAACAGGACAAAAAGAGAAGGCAAAAAAAATTTTTTTTAAATCCATGCCATTTGAGTTAAGCTTCCATGGAGGTCAGCCAGCCACATGAGGGACAAGCAATAATATACCTGGGAGAGGAGCTTTAGAGAATGTTTAAGGGATCCCAAAGTATCAGGAAAAACATGCTTAGAATAAAGAGAGGAAGAAGAAAAAGAAAAGTTATGCTTTGCTGAATAAATCAGAAAAGTGGCCAGACTTATGAAACTGGCCTGGCCCTAGAAAATGCTGCTGTCATTGTGTTGTAGATGGATGATTAAGGTGTGTTTGCATAAATAAGTATCTGTCATCTAGAGATACTTATGGAAGGAAAAATTGTAGGTTAAAATAGTTATATGTAGGATATATATATATATATATATATATATGGTTGTAGATGAATTTCTAAATGGTCTTATTAAATAAGAAACACAGAGCCAAATACAATGTTAAAGCCTAAGAGATCAGAGCAAGAACCACGACTCCCTTTAGCTTACCACTCACTGTCATCCTTCTGCTGAGAGAGAGAGAGAGAGAACTTCTCCTGTGTGTCTTGCATTTTTTTTTTTATAATTCTTAAACTCACACATAGTTTTATTAAAATGTAATTTTAAAGATTTTTATAAATTACTTTTTTTTTTTTTTTTCCCCAGGCAACTTTATTTATTAACATACAATTAAAATCACATTTCAGTACAAGTAAAATACCACCACATTTCCCCTTTTCTATTTTAGTAAAAAGGAAAAAAAAAGAAAAAGGTTATAACAAAAGAAAAACTATATACAAAAGTACAATAACTATATACAATATATACAAATAATAAATGTCTAAACAATGTCTAGTCCATTTGTATTTGACAAATTCAGAGATGATAATCTCATTATCCTATTTTGTTAAGTCCAAAATGTATCTAATTCACTTTCTATCCTAATTAATCTTCAACTAACTAACCTTCAACTATAACTAACTAATCTTCAACTCCCTCAGAGACCCAAGAAGGAAATAATATTAGCTAACAAAAATAAAAACAGAAAGTGCATGCAAGCAACTTCCAAAAAATTTGTGAGTTGACAGAAACAGCCAACTGCCTGGACAGTCTCCTGAGGTTTCTCCGCAATGTTGGGGCATCATCTTCAGCCTATATAGGCTTAGCATATCTGACAGACTCATTTGTGAAGTAGGATGTACACAAGGTCAACAGTTCAACCTCACATTGGGTGAGAGCAGTCCATGCACCAGAAACACCTGAATTCCACTAATGTCATGTCATGATTCAGGATTTTAAATTCTGGAAAATGTTGATGGTTTTTTTAGTTCAGCTCTCCATTCTTCTTGGCTGTGTACATATGGCTTCATCTCAGCATCCTGTTCTTCTCCACATCTCTCTATCAAATGCCAGTCTACTATTGAGAGGCGTGAGCTTAGTTACTCTTCAAGAATAACTGTTTCAGCTGCTGTTCCATAGCACATCAGAAGCCATCGGCCCACTGCCTGTTCAGCTGCCTTTGAAGCAAAGGGCACTGTACCTTTTCCGAGTTGCGAAGGCCACGTCAGGGATGGTGCCATATTGTCCTGGCCTCAGAAGATGCCTTTTGATAAAGCCATAACCACGCTTGTTTAGGCAAGAATCAGTAGTCCTTTGTTTCATGTCCTGTCTGTCCAATTTGTCAGCAGTTGATTCGAGGATACTTTGTTGTCCAGTGGCTAACTTTTGCCACAATGAAAGCTAACTCCATACGCAGTTTCTTCAATGCCCATATTTTCTCTGAAGTAGATTGGTACTGCCAGGAGCCGACATGTCTCATAGTCATAACAAAAAAGAAAAATTTTCTAAGTTATTAAAACATTTTAAATGCCATATTCTGTAGATCTCTGAAGGGTTTGAAGATGACCTATCTAAAATATATCTGCTCAATTTTTAAAACATATCTAATATGACTACAAGTTCTATTGTAATGTCTAACTACTAACTATCATTTCTTTATATCCTAATGGTAATAATAACATTCAAGGATCAGAAAATTGCATTGTTAAATGAACGATATAAGTACAATTAGAAATATACATATAGCATTTTCTAACAATATCAATTTCAATATATATAATTTGTATACAATATAAAACAATCCAATCCAATGTAAAGTATTTAAAACTAGTAATTGTCTTTTTCTTCTTCTTTCTTTCTCTCTTTTTTTTTAATAAGAACCTTAAATCTAATCTGCTTAGTCTTTTTCCTAACCCTTGACAACAACTTGTAACCAACCCCCCTAAACAATGAAAATTATCCCAGACCCAAAACCCATTAAAAAGACCAAAAAACCACCACCCCACACCACCTCTTTGGGAATGTGGGCGTCGTATTCTTTTTTTTTTTTTTTTTTTTTTTTTTTTTTTTTTTTTAATTTTTATTTTGCAATACAATTCAGTTCTACATATCAGCCACAGATTCCCTTGTTCTCCCCCCTCCCGCCCCCCTCACCTTCCCCCCAGCCCGCCCCCCATTCCAATCTCCTCCAGGGCAAAGCCTTCTCCACAGACTGAGATCAACCTGGTGGACTCAGTCCAGGTAGGTCCAGTCCCCTCCTCCCATGCTGAGCCAAGGGACCCTGCATAGGCCCCAGGTTTCAAACAGCCAACTCATGCAATGAGCACAGGACCCGGTCCCACTGCCTGGATGCCTCCCAAACAGATCAGGCCAATCAACTGTCTCACCCACTCAGAGGGCCTGATCCAGTTGGTGACCCCTCAGCCATTGGTTCATATTTCATGTGTTTCCGTTTGTTTGGCTATTTGTCTCTGTGCTTTATCCGACCTTGGTCTCAACAATTCTCTCTCATATAAACCCTCCTCATTCTCGCTAATTGGACTCCCAGAGATCCACCTGGGGCCTAGTCATGGATCTCTGCCTCCAGGTCCATCAGTAGTTGGATGAGGTTTCTAGCACGACAATTAGGGTGTTTGGCCATCCCATCACCAGAGTAGGTCAGTTCGGATTGTCGCTCGACCATTGCCAGCAGTCTGTTGTGGGGGTATCTTTGTGGATTTCTGTGGGCCTCTCTAGCACTTTGTTTCTTCCTATTCTCATGTGGTCTTCATTTACCATGGTCTCCTATTCCTTGTTCTCCCTCTCTGTTTTTGATCCAGCTGGGATCTCCCACTCACCCAAGCTCTCTTTCCCTCGACCCTCGCCCTTCACTACCCCCACTCCTGTCCAGGCTGTTCATGTAGATCTCATTCCATTTCTCTGTCGTTGGGCGATCCCTGTGTCTTTCTTGGGGTCCTGTTTTCCAGGTAGCCTGCCTGGTGATGTGAGTAGCAGTCCAGTCATCCTTGTTCCACATCTAGTATCCTGTTATGAGTGAGTACATACCATGTTTGTCTTTCTGAGTCTGGGATACCTCACTCAGGATGATTTTTTCTAGATCCATCCATTTGTCTGCAAACCTCATGATGTCATTGTTTTTCTCTGCTGAGTAGTATTCCATTGTGTATATGTACCACATTTTGTTTATCCATTCTTCAGTTGAAGGGCATCTAGGTTGTTTCCATGTTCTGGCTATTACAAACAACGCTGATATGAACATAGCTGAACAAGTGCTCTTGTGGTGTGGTTGAGCATTCCTTGGGTATATGCCCAAGAGTGGTATAGCTGGATCTTGGGGGAGATGGATTCCCAATTTTCTAAGAAATCGCCATACTGATTTCCAAAGTGGTTGTACAAGCTTGCATTCCCACCAGCAGTGGAGGAGAGTTCCCCTAGCTCCACATCCTCTCCAGCATAAGGTGTCTTCAGTGTTTTTGATCTTAGCCATTCTGACAGGCGTAAGGTGGTATCTCAGAGTTGTTTTGATTTGCATTTCCCTGATGATTAGGGATGTTGAGCAATTCCTTAAATGTCTTTCAGCCATTTGAGTTTCCTCTGTTGAGAATTCTCTGTTTAGTTCTATAGCCCATTTCTTAATTGGACTGTTGGGCATTTTGATGTCTAATTTCTTGAGTTCCTTATATATTCTGGATATCAGTCCTCTGTCAGATGTGGGATTGGTGAAGATCTTTTCCCATTCTGTAGGCTGTCGCTTTGCTTTGTTGACCGTTTCCTTTGCCCTACAAAAGCTTCTCAGTTTCAAGAGGTCCCACTGATTGATTGTTTCTCTCAGTGTCTGTGCTGCTGGTGTTCTATTTAGAAAGTGGTCTCCTATGCCAATGTGTTCAAGACTACTTCCTACTTTCTCTTCTAGCAGGTTCAGAGTAGCTGGATTTATGTTGAGGTCCTTGATCCACTTGGACTTAAGTTTTGTGCACGGTGATAGATATGGATCTATTTGCAGCCTTCTACATGTTGATATCCAGTTTTGCCAGCACCATTTGTTGAAGATGCTTTCTTTTTTCCATTGTGCACTTTTGGCTTCTTTGTCAAAAATTATTTGTTCATAGGTGTGCGGATTAATATCAGGGTCTTCAATTCGATTCCATTGGTCCACATGTCGGTTTTTATGCCAGTACCAAGCTGTTTTTATTACTGTAGCTCTATAGTACAGCTTGAAGTCAGGGATCGTGATGCCTCCAGAGGTTGTTTTATTGTACAGGATTCTTTTGGCTATCCTGGGTTTTTTGTTTTTCCATATAAAGTTGAGTATTATTCTTTCCAGGTCTGTGAAGAATTGTGTTGGTATTTTGATGGGGATTGCATTGAATCTGTAGATTGCTTTTGGTAAGATTGCCATTTTTACTATGTTAGTTCTGCCTATCCATGAGCATGGGAGATCTTTCCATTTTCTGACATCTTCTTCAATTTCTTTTTTCAGGGACTTAAAGTTCTTGTCATATAGGTCCTTCACTTGCTTGGTTAGTATTACCCCAAGGTATTTTATGTCATTTGTGGCTATAGTAAAGGGTGATGTATCTCTGATTTCCTTCTCCGCTTTTTTGTCCATTGTATATAGGAGGGCTACTGATTTTTTGGAGTTGATCTTGTATCCTGCTATGTTGCTGAAGGTGTTTATAAGCTGTATCAGTTCCTTGGTGGAATCTTTGGGGTTGCTCAAGTATACTATCATGTCATCTGCAAATAGGGAAAGCTTGACTTCTTCCTTTCCAATTTGTATCCCCTTAATCTCCTTATGTTGTCTTATTGCTCTGGCTAGAACTTCAAGTACTATATTGAATAAGTATGGGGAGAGCGGACAGCCTTGCCTCGTTCCTGATTTTAGTGGAATTGCTTTGAGTTTCTCTCCATTTAATTTGATGTTGGCTGTTGGCTTGCTGTAAATTGCCTTTATTATGTTTAGGTATGTTCCCTGTATTCCTGATCGCTCCAAGACCTTTATCATGAAGGGGTGTTGGATTTTGTCAAATGCCTTTTCAGCATCTAGTGATATGATCATGTGGTTTTTTTCTTTGAGTTTGTTTATATGGTGTATCACATTGACAGACTTTCGTATGTTGAACCATCCTTGCATCCCTGGAATGAATCCTACTTGATCATGGTGGATAATTGTTTTGATGTGGTCTTGGAGTCTGTTTGCCAGTATTTTATTGAGTATTTTTGCATCAATGTTCATGAGGGAGATCGGTCTGTAGTTCTCTTTCTTTGTTGTATCCTTGTTTGGTTTGGGAATCAGGGTAATTGTAGCCTCATAGAAGGAGTTTGGTAATGTTCCTTCTGTTTCTATTGTATGGAACAATTTAGAGAGTATTGGTATTAACTCTTCTTTGAAGATCTGGTAGAATTCTGCACTGAAACCATCTGGTCCTGGGCTTTTTTTGGTTGGGAGACTTTTAATGACTGTTTCTATTTCGTTAGGGGTTATTGGACTATTTAAATAGTTTATCTGGTCTTGATTTAATTTAGGTATGTGGTACCTATCCAGAAAATTATCCATTTCTTTTAGGTTTTCCAGTTTTGTGGAATAGAGGTTTTTGAAGTATGACCTGATGATTCTCTGGATTTCCTCAATGTCTGTTGTTATGTCCCCCTTTTCATTTCTGATTTTGTTGATTTGGATGCTCTCTCTCTGTCTTTTGGTTAGTTTGGATAAGGGCTTGTCTATCTTGTTGATTTTCTCAAAGAACCAACTCTTTGTTTCATTAATTTTTTGTATTGTTCTCTTTGTTTCTATTTTATTGATTTCAGCTCTCACTTTGATAATTTCCTGGCATCTATTTTTCCTGGGAGACTTTGCTTCTTCCTGTTCTAGAACTTTCAGGTGTGCTGTTAAGTCACTAGTGTGAGATTTCTTCAGCTTATTTATGTGGGCGTTTAGTGCTATGAATTTCCCTCTTAGTACTGCTTTCATAGTGTCCCATAGGTTTGGATATGTGGTGTCTTCATTTTCGTTGATCTCTAGGAAGTCTTTAATTTCTTTCTTTATTTCTTCCTTAACCCATTGGTGATTCAGGTGGGTATTGTTCAGTTTCCATGAGATTGTAGGTTTTCTGTAGTTTTTGTTGTTGTTGAAATCCAACTTTAGACCATGGTGGTCTGATAGAACACAGGAGGTTATTCTAATTGTTTTGTATCTGTTTAGATTTGCTTTGTGACCAAGTATGTGGTCAATTTTAGAGAAGGTTCCATGGGGTGCTGAGAAGAAGGTATATTCTTTTTTGTTAGGATGGAATGTTCTGTAGATGTCGATTAAGTCCATTTGAGTCATGACATCAATTAAGTCCTTTATTTCTCTGTTAAGTTTCGATTTGGGGGATCTGTCCAGTGGTGAAAGTGGGGTGTTGAGGTCTCCCACTATTAATGTGTGGGGTTTTATATGTGATTTAAGCTTTAATAATGTTTCTTTTACATATGTGGGTGCCCTTGTGTTTGGGGCATAAATGTTCAGAATTGAGACTTCATCTTGGTGGATCTTTCCTGTGATGAGTATGTAATGCCCTTCTTGATCTCTTTTGATTGATTTTAGTTTGAAGTCTATTTTGCTGGATATCAGGATGGCTACACCCGCTTGTTTCTTAAGACCGTTTGATTGGAAAGTCTTTTCCCAGCCTTTTATTTTTAGGTAGTGTCTATCTTTGAATTTGAGATGTGTTTCTTGTATGCAGCAGAAAGATGGGTCCTGCTTTCGTATCCATTCTGTAAGCCTATGTCTTTTTATAGGTGAATTAAGTCCATTGATATTGAGGGATATTAATGTCCAGTGATTGTTCATTCCTGTTATTTTTTGGTGGTGATGTGTGTGTACTTTTCTTCGCTGGGGTCTACTGCTGTGGCTTTATCTATTGCCTGTGTTTTCGAGGTTGTATCTGACTTCCTTAGGTTGGAATTTTCCTTCTAGTGCTTTCTGTAGGGCTGGGTTTGTGGATAAATATTGTTTAAATCTGGCTTTGTCATGGAATGTCTTGTTCACTCCATCTATGACGATTGAAAGTTTTGCTGGGTATATTAGTCTAGGCTGACATCCATGGTCTCTTAATGTCTGCATTACATCTGTCCAGGACCTTCTGGCTTTCAAAGTCTCCATTGAGAAATCGGGTGTTATTCTGATAGGTTTGCCTTTATATGTCACTTGGCCTTTTTCCTTTGCTGCTCTTAATATTCTTTCTTTATTCTGTACGTTTAATTGTTTAATTATTATGTGGCGAGGGGACTTTTTCTGGGGGTCTAGTCTGTTTGGTGTTCTATAGGCTTCCTGTATCTTCATAGGCATTTCCTTCTTTAAGTTGGGAAAGTTTTCTTCTATGATCTTGTTGAATATATTTTCTGTGCCCTTGAGTTGGTATTCTTCTCCTTCTTCTACCCCTATTATTCGTAGGTTTGGTCTTTTCATGGTGTCCCAAATTTCTTGGACATTTTGGTTCATGACTTTGTTGACTTTAGTGTTTTCTTTGACTGATGAATCTATTTCTTCTATTGTATCTTCAACGCTAGAGATCCTCTCTTCCATCTCTTGCATTCTGTTGATTATACTTGCATCTGAAGTTCCCAATCGTTTTCTCAGATTTTCTATTTCCAGCATTCCCTCTGTTTGTGTCTTCTTCATTTTTTCTATTTCCTTTTTCAGGTCTTGGACTGTTTCCTTCATTTGTTTCATTGATTTTTCTTGATTTTCTTTCAGTATTTTATTGTTCTCTTCCAGGACTTTATTGATTTCTTCTAATTTGTTTGCCCTTTCCTCTAGTTGTTTACAGCGTTCTTCACATTTTTTTGTCTTTTCCTCTACACGAGCCTCTAGCTTCTTCATGATGACATTCATAAGGCTATTTTCTTCTGCTTCTTCCAATTTCTGATGTTCAGGTCTAGGTGTTGGAGGAGGGCTAGGGCCTGGTGATGGTGTATTACTATTCATTTTGTTGTATGTGTTTCTGCCTTGACGTCTGCCCATCTCCTTGTGGTTCGTTCCTGGCCTTATCCGCACACTTGGTTCAGAGCTGACAGATTCAGGAAGTCTCTCTCTCTTGTCCAGATGGGAGCTCTCTTGTCCAAATTGGAAGTCCGGGGCAGGATGGAAGCTCTTGTTCAGAAGGGAAGTCCGGGGGAGGATGGGTGCTCTCCTCTCTCTCTCTCTCTCTCTCTCTCTCTCTCTCTCTCTCTCTCTCTCCTCCAGATGGGAAATCCACGGCAAGATGGGAGCTGGGGGCCAGCCTCTAAGTCTCAAGAAGAGGCTTGGGGCTCAGGCGGATGGGCGTGGGGGCAGGGCGTGGAGACTGCAGGGTCTGCCAGGGGTCTTGGAGAAGGAGATCCTTCCCGGTGGGGCTAGAAGGGCACCTGCCCGGGGAGCAGAACCTGGGGCCAAGTTGGGCAGGTCTTCCCCGGAGTGGCTGGTGCCCAGGGATGGGGTAGGGGGCAAGCTAGGGCACTCACCTGTGCTTCAGAAGGGAAGTCCTGGGCAAGATGGGAGCTGGGGGGCCTGGCCTCTAAGTCTCAGGCAGAGGCTTGGGGCTCAGGCGGATGGGCGTGGGGGCAGGGCGTGGAGACTGCAGGGTCTGCCAGGGGTCTTGGAGAGGGGGATCCTTCCCAGTGGGGCTAGAAGGGCACCTGCCCGGGGAGCAGAACCTGGGCCCAAGTTGGGCAGGTCTTCCCCGGAGTGGCTGGTGCCCAGGGATGGGGTCGGGGGCAAGCTAGGGCACTCACCTGTGCTTCAGAAGGGAAGTCCGGGGGAAGATGGGAGCTGGGGGCTGGCCTCTAAGTCTCAGGAAGAGGCTTGGGGCTCAGGCAGATGGGCGTGGGGGCAGGGCGTGGAGACTGCAGGGTCTGCCAGGGGTCTTGGAGAAGGGGATCCTTCCCGGTTGGGGTAGAAGGGCACCTGCCCGGGGTCCAGAACCTGGGCCCAAGTTGGGCAGGTCTTCCCCGGAGTGGCTGGTACCCAGGGATGGGGTCGGGGGCAAGCTAGGGGACTCACCTGTGCTTCAGAAGGGAAGTCCTGGGCAAGATGGGAGCTGGGGGCCTGCCTCTAAGTCTCAGGAAGAGGCTTGGGGCTCAGGCAGATGGGCGTGGGGGCAGGGCGTGGAGACTGCAGGGTCTGCCAGGGGTCTTGGAGAAGGGGATCCTTCCCGGTTGGGGTAGAAGGGCACCTGCCCGGGGTCCAGAACCTGGGCCCAAGTTGGGCAGGTCTTCCCCGGAGTGGCTGGTGCCCAGGGATGGGGTCGGGGGCAAGCTAGGGCACTCACCTGTGCTTCAGAAGGGAAGTCCTGGGCAAGATGGGAGCTGGGGGCCGGCCTCTAAGTCTCAGGAAGAGGCTTGGGGCTCAGGCAGATGGGCGTGGGGGCAGGGCGTGGAGACTGCAGGGTCTGCCAAGGGTCTTGGAGAAGGGGATCCTTCCCGGTTGGGGTAGAAGGGCACCTGCCCGGGGTCCAGAACCTGGGCCCAAGTTGGGCAGGTCTTCCCCGGAGTGGCTGGTGCCCTGGGATGGGGTCGGGGGCAAGCTAGGGCACTCACCTGTGCTTCAGAAGGGAAGTCCTGGGCAAGATGGGAGCTGGGGGCCGGCCTCTAAGTCTCAGGAAGAGGCTTGGGGCTCAGGCAGATGGGCGTGGGGGCAGGGCGTGGAGACTGCAGGGTCTGCCAGGGGTCTTGGAGAAGGGGATCCTTCCCGGTTGGGGTAGAAGGGCACCTGCCCGGGGTCCAGAACCTGGGCCCAAGTTGGGCAGGTCTTCCCCGGAGTGGCTGGTACCCAGGGATGGGGTCGGGGGCAAGCTAGGGGACTCACCTGTGCTTCAGAAGGGAAGTCCTGGGCAAGATGGGAGCTGGGGGCCTGCCTCTAAGTCTCAGGAAGAGGCTTGGGGCTCAGGCAGATGGGCGTGGGGGCAGGGCGTGGAGACTGCAGGGTCTGCCAGGGGTCTTGGAGAAGGGGATCCTTCCCGGTTGGGGTAGAAGGGCACCTGCCCGGGGTCCAGAACCTGGGCCCAAGTTGGGCAGGTCTTCCCCGGAGTGGCTGGTGCCCTGGGATGGGGTCGGGGGCAAGCTAGGGCACTCACCTGTGCTTCAGAAGGGAAGTCCTGGGCAAGATGGGAGCTGGGGGCCGGCCTCTAAGTCTCAGGAAGAGGCTTGGGGCTCAGGCAGATGGGCGTGGGGGCAGGGCGTGGAGACTGCAGGGTCTGCCAGGGGTCTTGGAGAAGGGGATCCTTCCCGGTTGGGGTAGAAGGGCACCTGCCCGGGGTCCAGAACCTGGGCCCAAGTTGGGCAGGTCTTCCCCGGAGTGGCTGGTGCCCAGGGATGGGGTCGGGGGCAAGCTAGGGCACTCACCTGTGCTTCAGAAGGGAAGTCCGGGGGAAGATGGGAGCTGGGGGCTGGCCTCTAAGTCTCAGGAAGAGCGTGTCTTGCATTTTATTGCTTTCCTGTTCTGACTTCTCCTTGCCTCTAAGTCCAGCCACATGAATTCCTTGTCACTGCCTGTCTATACAGAACTCCTGGTCTCTATGGTTGATATTTGGATTAAAGACTCAAGGGTCACCATGCTTGGCTGTGTCCTTGACCACACAGAGACTCTGCCTGCCATGTGATCGGATTAAGGGCATGGTCTACCACCACCTGACTTCTATTCCTGGCTCTCCACTAATGACCTCTGATCTCCAGGTAAACTTTATTTATGAACATACAAATAAAATCACATTTCAACACAATTAAAATATCACCAATAGATGGCTACATTAAAAGGATGATTGGCATGTGCCTTGCACTACCGGAGGGCCATAGATAACATTCATACAGGACTTGATTGATGCATAAATCTAATTAATATTATCAATAAGATAAGGAGTCAGAAAGATCAGAGAATCAGGAGAGCAGCCACAGTATTTTCCTTCTTATTCCATTCTTCCAGTCCAAAAGGGCTAAGATCCTCTTTCTGCCCCACCTTACCACTTCCTGTTCCTTTCTCTATAGTCTTCCAAACATCTATGGTTAACTAGTGGCTAGCTCCACCCTTTGACTCCAAGCAAGCTTTGTCAGAACACAAGCAAAATATCACATAACACTTGATTCCCAAGTATTTAAGCTTATCACAGCTTTTTTATCTAAAGAATGAATCTTCTTTGACTAGTGGATATTTTCCCAATATTCTAACTAGATTTCAATCAGTTATAAGACTTGTTCCTAGCTCAGTTATCCTTCTTAATTAAGAACTATTAATGATTTGTCTACCTGTCTCCAAATTACTATTTTCATCCTCATTTTTCCTCTCAGCAATGGAAAGAGAATGTCCGCAGACATGTACCACTGTATTCTCCACCTACCAGAGCTCACAACAGAATGACTTCAACAGCATTTCTCTAAATGCTTGTTGCCCAAGCTGTGTACTAGTCAACAACAACAACTTCTTTAATTCTACTTAGACATATGACCATAAACCATCTCCGTTGTATGTTATTTGCCTTCTTCATTATTTTCATAGTTGATCAACTTCAAGAAAAAAATTAGCCATCCTTTTTTCTGATAGCTACCACCAGATTTATTTGCATCTTTAACAAAAAATTATGTCAGAAATATTATCTATGCATTATTACAAATTTTCCCTTATTCTTTGTGATCTACTTTGTCAGAAAGTGGAAATACCTAGATGCCTTCTATTTTACTTTGATGTATTAATGCTAAGTTTTTTGTTTTCATATTATATGTTCTCCTTACTATTTTCAGGGATATCCACTCCACTTTTTCACGTGGTCTCATCTACGCCACCTAATCTGAACTGTGAAGTGCTGCTCCCTGCCAGTTGGTGATTTTACATTCTGGTCATTTTGTGAAAAACCCTGTGCAGTCCTCTCACTCCTTTGTCTAACCTATTATGAAAATTTGTCAGGTCTTTCATTAAAATTTACTCCAGATATGACCACTTCCCACCATCTTCATGGTTCTTAGACTGTTTGAGCCCCTTCAACTTCAAAGCCCCTTCAACAGGGCTCCTTTGTTCTATCCTTGCTCCCAATGAATGCTTTTCACTGCAAATGGACAAGTGCTCTTTAAAACTGAGTCACTTTATAGGACTCATGTACTCTGTACCTTGAAATGCTTTCTTATTTTACTAAGAGAAAAGTTTGATGTATTTATTAATTAAATGTTCTGCATGATAAGCCCTGCATGTTCTATCTTAGACAATCAACTATGTTCATCTTTCTGAGTAGTTACTAAACACATCGGTCACCTTGTTATTTCTCTTATCACTCTTCTCTTCTGTCTATTACTTTAGTTGCTTGTGTCCACATATACACCATTTCACTGTTTGAATTTTATTTTATATTACTTTATTTTATTTTAATGTACCACATTTCATGTACTTCCAGATTCTGGTTTCATATCTTGTTTATCATTTGGTTTCTGCCTTCCCACTGGGATATATCAAAAAGTATTTTCTATTTCTGTCTTCACTAATTCATCATACCTGTTAAATTAGTGTTCAACAAATAGCAGATAATGTGAAATTATCTGTTTGCTAAAATTTTAAAGGTTTGATAAATTTATCCAATCAAAAGTTAACAGTTACTTCCTGGATGGCCAAGGAATCAGGAATATGTCCTACCCAAAAGCCCAAGTAGCTGGATCTCTGAAGCATTCCCTACTAGGCAGCCCATAGCCACCACAGTTTTCTAAGAACCAGAAGGGCAAAAGAAACCAAGGAATGGAACATTCACCTGACAAACGCAAGACCAGATATTAGTACCTTCAATTAAAAAAATCCCAAACACAAATATCTAGACAGCAGCATGAAAACATAATGAAAAATAGTCAGAAAAATGGCTCCACTGAAGCCCAGCAAGCCTGCTTCAGTAGGCCCTGAGAGTTGCCTACTAAGGTCTCTCAACTATAGTTGAAGCACAAGTAAGGACTTCAAAACAACAATTATGAATATGCTCAAGGTCTTTAAAGATGATATAAATAAATCCATTGATGAAGTCTATAAAAACACAAAAAGTAGGAGAAATAAAGAAAACAGTTTAAGACACAAAAGTGGAAATTGAATCAATAAAAAACATAAACATGGGAAACTGGAAATTTAGGAACTCAAACATGAATATCAGAGGCAAGTCCCACCAACAGAATGTAAAAAAATGAAAGAATCAGGCAATGAAGACAAGAGAGAATAAATGGAATCCCCAGTCAAAGAAAATGTCAAATCCAAAAAAGTCCAGGCACAAAACATCCAAGAAATGTATATCATTATGAAGAGACCAAATCTGAGAATAATACAAATAGTAGGAGAAAACTACAGATTAAAAGCACAGAAAATATTTTCAACAAAATTATAGTAGAAAATTATTGTGACCTAAAGAAGGAGGTATTTACCAAGTTACAAGAAACATACAGAAAACCAAATAGACTTTACTAGAAAATAATTTCCCCATGTCCCATGATAGTCAAAAAACTAAACAAAACAAAGAAAGGCTATTACTAGATTCACGGAGAAAAAGACCAAATAACAATATAAAGACAGACCCCTAACAATAACACCTGACTTTTCTATGGAGACTCTAAAATCCAGAAAGGGCTGGGGCAGGTGTTATATAAGCCCTAAAAGACCACAGATGCCAGCTCATACTACTAACCAAGCAAAATTTTCTATCACAATAGACGGAAAAAAGAAAGCCATTCCAGTATGAAACTAAATTTAAGTAGTTTCTATCTACAAATCAAACACTACAGAAGGTGCTAGAAGGAAAACTTAAATGTAAAGAGATTAACCAGACCCAAGAAACCACAAAGAATAAATAATCTCAGAACAAGAAATCAAATGATGGTGGGAAAAGAACCACATAAAAACAACAAAATAACCAACAGATACCGGTTATTGATAACTTTCAACATCAATGATCCCTAATAAAAAGACAGACAGAGATTGGATTATAAAGCATAATACAACTTCCTGGATTCTTCTGAAACCAAGAAATACATCTTACTATCATGAATAGGCATCACTTCAGCATAAAATTTTGGAAAAATGTATTCCAAGGAAATGACCTAAAAATCAAGCTGGGATAACCATTTTAATATCTGACAAAATATAATTCAATCAAAAATTAATCAGAAGAGAAAGGGAAGGACACTACATACTCATCAATAGAAAAAATTATCAAAAGGATATTGCAATTCTACACATCTATACACCAAACACAAGTGCACTCAATTTCATAAAAGAAACACTATTGCAGCTTAAATCACATATTGACTTTCATACAATGATAGTGGGAGATTTTAATACCCCTATATCATCAATAGACTGGTCATCCAATATGATGGTATTTTATTTGTACTGAAATGTGATTTTAATTGTATGTTAATAAATAAAATTGCCTGGGGGTCAGAGCTATTAGAGCCATAGCAAGAGTGTGGCGGTGGTGACGCACGCCTTTAATCCCAGCACTTGGTAGACAGAGCTGGGTAGATCTCTGTGTGTAAAAAGATACAGCCAGCATTGGAGACACACGCCTTTAATCTCAATCCCAACCATAGAAGACCTGGAAGTCTTTACAGACAGTCAGTGACAAGGCATGGGTTTACAACCAATGAGAAGGCAGAACCGAAAGTCTTTATAAAGATAAACACACAGGAAGTAGCTCCCTTTTCGGAGAGCTCTCTTGGCTGAAGCAGGAAGGGTAAGGCTCTTAGTTCTGACCTCTTGGCTTTCTTCTCTGAATCGGCTCTGTGTTTCTTATTTAATAAGACGGTTGGTTACATCTACCCAGACAAAAAGTAAACAGAGAAATGATGGAGCTAACATGTCATAAACCAAATGGATCAACAGATATTTATAGAACATTTCATCCAAACCAAACAAATATACTTTCTTCTCTGCAGCTCATGGAACTTTCTCCAAAATTGATCACACACTTGGACACAAAGAAAGTCTCAATAGACACAAGAAAATTGAAGTAACACCTTTCATCCCATCTGACCACTGTAAATTAAAACTGGATATCAACAAAAACAGAAACAAAAGAAAGTGTACAAACTCATGGAGACTGAATAACTCACTACAGAATACAAAATTGGTCAACACAAAAATGAAGAAACAAATTAAAAACTTGTTAGAAATCAATGAAAATGGAAACACAATGTGCTCAAACTAATGTGACACAACCAAAGCACTTTTCAGAGGCAAATTCATAGCACTAATTGCCTGCACTGGAGAGATCTCACATTAGTAACTTCATGGCACACCTAAGAGCTCTAGAATAAAAAGAAATCACATACCCCAAAAAAAGAAAAAAAAAGTAGATGGCAAAAAATAATCAAAATCAAATTGCACATAAACAATTTAAAGAGACTTATAATTTCTAGTTAAATAGAAGCAGTCATTAAAATCTCCCAGGAAAAGCACAGGATCAGATGGTTTTAGCACAGAATTTCAACCACTGTGGAAATCAGTATGAGGATTTCTCAAAAATTAGGAATCAGTCTGCCTCAAGACCCAGCCATACTACTCTTAGGTATATACACAAGGAATATTCAATTATACCACAAAGATACATGCTCAACTATGTTTATAGCAGCATTATTCATAAGAGCCAGAACCAAGAAACAGCCTGGATGCTGGTCAACTGAAGAATGGTTTAAGAAAATGTGGTATGTACACACAATGGAGTACTACTCAGCAGAGAAAAACAATGGCATCATGAAATTTGCAGGCAAATAGATAGAAGTAGAAAATATCATCCTGAGTGAGTTAACCCAGACTCAGAAGGACAAACATGGTATATACTTGCTCATAAGTGGATACTAGATATAAAGCAAAGGACAATCAGACTGCAAACCACAAATCCAAGGAGGCTACCTAGCAGGGGGGACCCTAGGATGACTGTGGCTTATAATTAGTTTTGGTTTTGCCCAATCACTGGACAAGCTTTAGTGAAACATTTCACTATTAGGAAAAGAATTCTACCATACTTTCAAAGAATAATAATGTCATTACTTCAAAAAATAGAAACAACCATCTTTTAATGAGGCCACAGTTACCTTGATACCCAAACTAAATAAAGACCCAACAAAGAGAGAGAATTATGGGAAAAAAAGAAATATTCTATTTGCCTTCAAATTTCCTGGTGTCCTTCTTTTTGGCAGCTTAGGAATGCTTCATTTTGTAAATTACCACATTTCTTTATCCATTCATAAGTTGAAGGACATCTAGGTAGTTTCCAGGTTCTAGCTATTACAAATAAAGCTGCTACGAACATAATTGAGCATGTGTCCTTCTGGTATGATTGAGCCTCTTTTGGGTATATGACCAAAATTGGTACAATTAGGTCCTGTGCTAGGTTGATTCCAAGTTTATGAGAAACCATCACACTGACTTCCAAAGTGACTGTAGTAGTTTGCACTGCCACCATGAATGAGGAGTGTTCCCCTTGCTCCACATCCTCTCCTGCAGGAGATATCATCTGTGTTTTTTATCTTAGCCATTCTGACAGATGTAAGATGGAATCTCAGAGTTGTTTTGATTTGCTTTACCCAAAGACACCAGGAAAATTGAAGGGAGAATGAATGGAACTAGAAAAAAATCATCCTGAATGAGATAACCCAGACCCAAAAAGACAAAAATGGTATGTACTCACGCATAGATGGATATTAGGTGTAAAATAAAAGATAACTATGCTACAATCCACAGATCCAGAGACTATGTAACAAGGAGGGTTCATTGAGCCACTCAGATCTCCCTGGGAAGGGGAAATAGAAGGGATTTTGTGAGTGGACTGATGACAGGTAGGGATGGAAACATAAGTGATCAGGTTGGTAGGGCAAGGAGTGGGAAAGTGCTGAGGGGCACTGCTAAGGGAGGTCACTTCATGTCCAGTGGAAGCTTGGTGCTGAAGAATCTACCAGAGAGGCTATGGGGAGGACCCCAGCTTAGACTCCTAGCATTAGTGGATCAGTAGCCTGAACTGGCATCTGCTGTGACCAGTTTGGCACCTTGCACAACTGACATCAGAGAGGCTCCATCCAACAACTGATAAAGGCAGAGACCCACACCCAAACACTAGGCAGAGTTCAGGAATCCTGCAGTGTGGGGGTGCCAGAGGGGTAAAGGACACCATGGGAAGGCTTACACAATCAACTAATCTGGGCTCACAGGGCCTCACAGATATTGAATGGACAGCCAGGGAGCCTGCATGGGACTGACCTATGCATTCTTCATATATGTTACAGTTGTGTCACTTTGTCCTTTTGTGGGACTCCTAACAATGGGAACAGGAGCTATCTCTGACTCTTTTACTGGCTTTTGAGACCCTACTCCTCACACTGGGTCACCTTGCCCAGCATTAATACACGGGGAGGTGTTTAGTCTTACTGCAACTTGATATGCCATGTTTTATTGATACTCATGGGAGAAATGCCTCTTCTAAATAGAGAAGGAAGAGGAGGGGATTGTGGAATAGGAGGGAGGCTGGAGGATGAAGTGGTAGGGGAGGATACAGGTAGGAGGCTACAGCCAAGATATAAATAGATGACAGAAAGAAAGAGAGAGAGAGAGAGAGAGAGAGAGAGAGAGAGAGAGAGAGAGAGAGAGGAAGGGTGGATGAAAGGAAGAAAAAATGTCTTACATCCCCTAGTTATCAAATAAATGTAAATCAAAACTACTTTTAGATATCACCTAACATTACATTAGTCAGAATAGCTAAGATCAGTAAAGCAAGTGACAGCTCACTCAATCATGGGTGTGTGTGGAGTAGTGGTACATTTGTCCATCACTGGAGGGTACACAAACTTATGTAGACACCATGGAAATCAATGTGGTGGTTCCTCAGGTAGCTGGGAACAGCTCTACCTCAAGATCCAGCTATATTACTCTTGGGCATATAACCAAATGGCACTTCACCCTCCAACAGAAGCATTTGCTCAACCATATTCAATGGTACTCTATTTATAATAGCCAGATTTGGAAACCGTCTCTGGTGTAGAACATTATTTTAAGATGTGTTACATTTGTTTGTGCTGTGGATTAAAGGTGTGTGCCACCACCGCACGGCTTGGAAAACATTATATATATATGTAGTTAATACATGATATATACATTAGTTTAATATGTACATTAGGAAGATTTTTCTGTATTAGGTTTCCATACAACTCAAATGACCCTTAGTTTTAGCTGTCCTTCTCATATTCCCTTCCTTGCCTCCTTGTCTCCTTGCCCTTTTTATCCTCCTGTCACACAACCACACACACACACACACACACACACACACACACACACATACACACACATATGCATGTGTATGTGTGTGTGATCCAAATGAAATCACAAAGTAACAGTGGATACTAAGCTCCAATTGCATATTTCTAGTTATCAAATAAAGCTTCCAGTAATGGGAAAGACTTGAGTCTAGAGAAATCCTCTAACAATGCAGGCTTATACCAATATTTGTTGTTCTCCACAAACTGAAGTAAGACAACATTGCCAAAAACAAGACCTACAAACTCATTTAGCATGAAGAAGTCAAACTGATGCCTACTTGGAGCCTTTACATGTATGGACTAATGTTCATAGTACTGGACAGTACTCTGTATGTTACCAAAGTAGAAAGTTAACACCAAGCCAACTACAAAAGCTTTAATCTACAATAGTGACCTGCCTGTAAATTGTGCTAGTGTAATAGTGACTAAAAGCATGTGAGAGTAACCACTAATATCTGACTAGACTTAAGTCCACTACATGAATGAAACCTATCCCCAACAGTGCTAGGCTGGCCAAGAACCTGAGGTCAGATAAGCTACAGACTTAGGGGAAAACCAAACACTGTTCTGATAAGGGAATGCAGCAATAAAATAACTCCTAACGACATTCTGTTATACTAGTAAATCAGTGTTTTGCTCAGCCATCATTAGAGGAGATGCCTCCTGAATTAGTCGGGAACGAATACAGACCCATAGAAGGACAATATGCAAATAGTGAGGGACCTTGGAACACTCAGTCCAAAATGGGAAATTTCAAATCTCTCCACTCAGGGCTCAGGGAACTCTGTGGAAGAGCAAGCACATGATTGGAAGAACCAGAGAAGATGGAAAACACCAAGGAAACAGGTCTATAAACACAGCAGGACAAACACATACACATGAAATCAGAGAGACTGTGAAAACATGCACATGGCCATCACAGGTCTGTGCTAAATGGGATCCCAGCACTGACAGAAGTAGGCACAAGCCCCAGCTTAACTCAGAAGCTACCTCCAAATGATAACAATTCACAAATGAATTTTTTTTCCAATAGAGTTTCACTAGGGATAAAACATGGTCTTAAGGGCAGACCCCATTCCTAGCAGCCGATGGCCAATACAAGAAGAGCTGCTTGGCATCCTTGTAGGTTTCTTTGTCTCAGAATGTTTCATCAGGAATTTTTTTCATGTTGTTCTTTTCATTTTTTTTTTCTTATTTTTACCTACATGTCCTTTGCAGATATTTATGGCTTTAGGTTTCTTACTTTTATGGGATTCCTGTGTCTGGGAATGTGCGTGTCTCTGCATTTATATATGTTTCTTGTGCTTTTTGTTTGGCTCCTTTTCTTTCGTATGCTTTCTTCTACTCTGATTTTTTAAGTTTTGTTTTAGTCTATGTTATTATTATTCTTTAGTTGCCTGTTCATTTTCTGATGAGATATGAAAGGGTTTGGGTCTGGATGGAAGGAATGATGGGGAGGATCTTGGAGGAGTTGGGGGAGAGTAAACTTTAATCAGAATATATTAAAATCTATTTTTAATATAAGAAAAGTAGAAAAAATAAACCAACAGTAACTGTCACTGGCTCTGTAGCTGGGGTCTATCTATCTCTGATCCTGGGGGCAGGGGATAGGTAGATGTATAGTCAATAACACAGATTCCAGAGGTTTGCAAGCAATCTCTCATTTATTAAACAAAGGACTGAAGTATTTATGTGTGAGCTGTTTGGTGGGCTTTTGCTTCAAATTGCTGTGATGTTTCTTGGTTGGCTCTGGGCTGCATGTCACCATCTTTTGTTTTGGAGCATATGGGTCAGGTTTCCTCTGGCCAGAGTGCTCTCTGTGCATGTCACAGCTCATTGTCTGTGCATGTGTGCTTAAGGCATGGCTCATTTCTTTAGCTTTACTTGCCTCAAGTAATATCTCCTTTTAAACAATATTTTCTTAGAGAAGGCATCAAATCAGGAAACATCTAAAACCTAAAAACACAAATTTCATTGATCAACTTGGTGTCTATTTTACTAGAAGAGTTCATTTTTATGGTAAGAAGCTATACATTGATTAGCATTTGCCTATGTTTCATGTTTATACAGTGGTTGATTATTAGGTAAAGAGAAACATTAAATTTAGGAGAAAGATCCGAATATGACACGAATATTTTTCTCAGCTATTTGAGAAACAATGATTACTCAAAGTCATCCTTATAATGGCCTTAAAAAGAAAGTTTGAGAGCAAATAAGAATGGAGATGACAAATCAATTCCTACAGCTATTTCATTCATTATCACCATCTATTTTTAAAGAAGTCTCTGTTTGCAATTGTTTCAATGATTCAGAATTATAAATTCTAACACAATCTTTCCTTTAATATTATGTGACACTAAAAAATTATAAAGTTTTAAGCTCTCTTTAAACTCTTCACAATGTCAGAGCATCCTATTTCTCTTATGATTACTTAATGTAAAAAGAGTAATATAGTTCTCAGTGGGGCATATTTTCAGACTCTAAGTAGGTGGTGTTAGATTTAAATGTGGGTGTTACTGGATATTCTAATTGAGAAGCAACTTGTTCCAAAGTGCTCCATGTTCATAACTGAAATGGCAATTGCTGTAATATTTTAATACATTTATTACAACCTTTTGCTTCTAGTTCTAAAAGGGAACATTTTTTTTTACTCTTTGTGGAGGAGAAGAATTATCATTTAGCAATTGCTTTCTCTGGTATATAAGTTAGACTAGCTGCAATGGGACAACTGTATTTAACCATTATGCATGTACCGTAGCAGAAGGGTTTGCTGTAAAGCTATCTGCATGGTTAGACACCGTGAGCACAGGTGATGATGATGTTTAGTACCCCCTGTGGATGGTGGTTTGGGGATGGTTACTTAAGCTTTGATTCTACATTCTAACAACTTAGAGAAGATTCTATTTAGATTCTATGATTTCAGTTTGTGCTCTGTTCCACATTGTGGTTTACAGTTTAAGTTCCAATCTCTTTTGGAATATTGTTGGTTTATTTTTCAAAAATTATCATTGACAGACTTGTGTTTTAAAGTCAGTTAGGTAAGTTTCATAAACTGTAATCTGAAGGAAATGAAAGAATCCAAAA
This sequence comes from Peromyscus eremicus, assembly GCF_949786415.1. Lineage (NCBI taxonomy): Eukaryota > Metazoa > Chordata > Mammalia > Rodentia > Cricetidae > Peromyscus > Peromyscus eremicus. The sequence goes on along the minus strand of NC_081417.1, from coordinate 87,786,967 downwards.
ACCATTAACCATAATAAATAGGATTTATGAAGTTGTAAATATAACTATAGTTAATCAGTTTAGTCAAGATATTTAGGCTTTAAAAAGGATTTTAAAGTGAACACTGCTTTATGCACAGTTACAACTTGATGGGGGAATATCTTTTTGAATGCTGCGAATATGTGTTGCTTTGATTGGTTGATAAATAAAGCCATTTGGCCTATGGCAAGGCAGCTTAGAGGCAGGTGGGAAATTGAAAGAGAGAGACAGGAATAAGTTGGGAGAGATGCCCACAAGCCACCCAAGGAGCAACATGTAATAGGACACAGGTAAAGCCACAGAACATGTGGCAATACATAGATGGATAGTTATGGGCTAATTTAAGATATAAGAGCTAGTTAGCAAAAAGCTTGAGCCATGGCTATGCAGTTATAACTAATATAAGCCTCTGTGTGTTTACTTGAGAGTGGGAGAGATTTGTGCCAATCGCTGGCAGGCCAGGACATAGGGAATCTTCTGACTACAATAACTAGGATTATATTTCCAGCTTCTAAGTGTGAGGAAATTAATGTACAAAAAGTGCCTACTATTTAAAGACATCTCCAGACATGTTAAAATGCTAAGATTTGCACTGGGTAGACCACTGACATATCTGATCCCCAATCATGCACCATATATTAGAAACACATGCTCTCTTGCAAGTTTTACATAGTAAAATTTTCTTACAATTTTTCCAACTGAAGGATGTACTTATCAAAACCAAAACCAAATTCAACTAGCAGGTAGTCTATCTTAAGGAAGAATAATAGTAAGTTTTGAGAACCACTGGTTTTACTAGTATTTTTATATACATTTGAAATGTTAGTCTTTGACAATCTTGCATAACGATTTTGGGGATTTGAAACATAGTAATTTTAATTATCACTGAAGTTTTAAAGTGGTTAAGCTTTTAAAAGTCCAATTTAATACTATTTTGACATATTCACTCACAAGAGAAATTTAAAAAATGAAATAAAAAAGTTCATTGGCATCATAGCTGTATTGGACTATTAATTGTTTCCCTCCCTTGACAGTGTACATAGTAATTGCTGGCGCTATAATATCTGGACAACAAGAAGGTGGCTTTTAAGGTTGTATCCAGAACAAGTCTTCTTAGGTCTGTGTCTGAAGTATGGATTGTCTTCAGCCATAGAGACTTACCTTCAACTTCTAAGAGGCAATGAAGGGCAAGAACAAACCCTATATTGTTTTGAGAATAATTTGGAGTACATGACCAACAACTCAAATGGAGGTTTTCCATACCTGACACTATGGATTTTATTAGATAATCTATGACCTTTGTGATGCCAATGAAGTATAACAATGACCAGCTTGGCAAGCTACCTCTAAAGCTAAAAATAGTAGCATGCATGTATATCTTTATGGTAACTAACAGTTGTCTAATTAGACCAAAGCTCCACTCAGTAGGAAGGAGGTCATGCCTAGTACTAGAAAGCTAGACAACTACCAGGAGCTAGTAGGGTCATGGATCTTAGAAGAAAACCTACTATTTTCACTTCATTAGACCTACATAATTTCTGACTACATTCTAAAACTTATCCTAATACCCAAAGTTTAATGTAGCTCTCCCATCATCAAATAAGCTTCTATTTACAGCAAATGAAGAGCACTGCAGAAAATGAAATGGATTGTTTGGATCTTAGCCCGAGTTGATACATCTATAACACAAGTCCTGCACCAAAGACTCATGGGACAGGGGCAGAGAGATTATAAGAGCTGGAGGACCAGAGAGTCAGCTGTGAGATTGTCCTAGAAATGACAGAGAAGGTTTGTCCATGATACTACAATGATTTAGCTGCCTAAACAGGACCTTAACAATGATAAGATCATAGACATGCTAATGCAGAAGGAGGGAATCTTGGTTCTACCTCTTGACAAAGAAATAGACAGCTAATGACTAATGAGAAGGGGAAAACCATTTCTTCCCAAGGATGAAGCCCCTAATTGTTTATTGCCTTAGGATTTCTATTGCTGTGGTAAAACTTCATGACCATAACTAGGGTAGGAAAGGGTTTATTTCAAAATTTATTTTCTCAGATAAAACTCAATTCCTGAAGTTATACAGGGTCTTTTGCTGTGGGATGTCATTCTTCTATGCTGTGAATATGTGTTGCTCTGATAAATAAAATGCTGATTGGCCAGTAGCCAGGTAGGAGGTAGAGGTAAGGAGGCAAGCAGACAATGAGAATTCTGGGAAAAGGAAGGGCTGAGTCAGGAGTTGCCAGCCAGACACAGAGGAAGTAAGATGACAGGCAGAACTGAGAAAAGGTACCAAGCCACATTGATAAACATAGACACGAATTATGGGTTAATGTATGTGTAAGAGCTAGTCAGTAATAAGCCTGTGCTAATGGCCAAGCAGTTGTAATTAATATAAGCTTCTGAGTGATTATTCTATAAGTGGGCCACAGGACTGCAGGGGCTTGGTGGGACCCAAGAAATATCCAACTACAAATGGCACCATGACGTGGGGGCAAGAGTTTCCACCTAAAACCTGAGAGAACTTAACAAGGAATTCTAAAATAGAGCTAAAAACAGCTTCCTTGTTGTGTCTCAGGCAAGCCATGAGCTACAGTATGGTGAGTTCAAGGCATGCAAGCTTGAGCTATAGCATGGCAGATTCTTGCCAAGTTACACAGACATTTCTCCAAACCATGCAGTGCACTGTGTGGTGGATTTAGCTTTTGCTAGTACAGACAAAAAGTACAAACAACAACAACAGAACATTGCTAGACTACATGCTGCTTTGGCAAAGGCATAGACCCACTGCCTCCCAGAGACAGTAGAAAACATGGCTCCTGGAGCTGGCAGTGAATTACCTCTGCCATTGTTGAAAAGCTAAGATGCGCAGAGTCAGCAGCCAAGACTGCCACTTCAGTACTAGCCACTGCAGTTTAAAGTAATAGATCCACAATAAGGCAGATTCAGATGGAATAAGACTTTAAATGGTTTACAGTGTGTATAAAAATGTGTGTAGACTTGGAAAAGAAAGGAAAATGAATATAGACAGTTATACAAAGAAATAGAGAGTTTCAAACAATAAAGTATTTAAAGAGACAATAAATGTAATATAAAAAATAAGCCACATAAAGATGGAAACTACACACAGAGTCTGGATTATATTCTCTGTAGCTAGAGTTTTCCTGCCTGGCCCACTGTCAGGACAAATCTCTCTCACCTGCCAGTCTCACAGCCTCTCAGACCCAACCAAGTAAACACAGAGACTTATATTGGTTACAAACTGTATGGCCATGGCAGGCTTTTTGCTAACTGTTCTTACAGCTTAAATTAATCCATTTCTATAAATCTATACCTTGCCACGTGGCTCATGGCTTACCAGCATCTTCACATGCTGTTTGTCATCTTGGCGGCTGGCAGTGTCTCTCTGACTCAGCCTTCCACTTCCCAGCTTTATTCTCCTCCTTGTCCCACCTATACTTCCTGCCTAGCCAATGGCCAATCAGTGTTTTATTTATTGACCAATCAGGAACACATTTGCCATACAGAACATCCCACAGCAATTCTCTTTGGGAATTTTTTTGGGGGGGGAGTCAAGCTTTCTCTGTGTAGTCTTGGTGCCTGTCCTGAATCTTGCTGTCCTGGATCTCACTCTGTAGACCAGGATGGCCTTGAACTTACTGAGATCCTCCTGGCTCTGCCTCCCAAGTGCTAAGATTAAAGATGTGCGCCACCACATCCAGCTCTTTGGGATTTTTAACTGGAGAGAGACATTTGGTTATAAGGGCTGCTAAATTAAACCAATATATGCATTTTAAAAGTATCTTCACTTCAAAATTAGGATCTAAGAATATGTTGTTTTGGAAAGGAGGCTCTGCTTTTGTTTTTATGGAAATCAAGAGGCTCTGGATTTGTTCCAGGTTAATATGAATCAGATTTGATCAATCTAGACCTCCTGAATCTTAGCAGAAGGTAGCTATCAACAAAGGTTATAGTCAGTCTTCCCAGGACTTGACCATTATCTTGAATTTTCTCAGGATCCCCATAAGACTACCAGTACCCACAATCAGCAGGAAGTCAGACAGTGATAAGCCTGAGCTAATGACTGAATAGTTATAATTAATATAAGTCTCTCTGTGTTTACTTGGAGGACACAAGTGGAAGAGATTTGTTCCAACTGCAGGCCAGATGAGACACAGGAAATCTTCCAACTACAGTCGTTACTCAAACAGAGCAGGAAGCTGAAGGCAGAAACTGATACAGAGACCATGGAGGAATATGCACTACCCAGCTCCCTATAATTTTTTTCATCCTGATTTCTTATATATCCAGGACATATCCACCAGGAATGTCACCACCTACAATGGACTTCCCTCATCAATCACTTTTTTAAAAACTGTTCTACAGACTTGCCTACAGACTAATCTTATGGAGACATTTTGTTATTTGAGAGTCCATCTTCCCAAATGGCTCCAACTTAAGTCATGTTGACCTAAAACTAGTCAGAGCATTCATGCAATACAGAGTGATCATCCCCAAAATTGTATACACACAAATCACATTAAATGGACAGTAGGTTGAATTTATATATGCATGTGTCTGTGTTAATAATGACCACATATAGACCATCAATTTCAGAGGAAGTGCTGAGCCATAGGAAGAGTTGCATGAATGCTACATGGAGGAGGGGTTGGTGAGAGGACAGCTGAAGAAAATGACATAATTATATGTTAACTGGAATTTTCCAATAAAATTTAAATTAAAAAAATCAATAAAAAAGAAAAATGGCAGAAAAAAGTTATACCTACTCAATATAATTATATATAAATATAATTAAATAAGTATAATATAAATATACAATCAAATCACAATATAGTTATATTAAATGCATGTTTGTGAGTGATATGGAACAAAGTAGTATATGACAGGTAAAGGGCTACCTGCAATGTATACTACTGCTGTTTCAATTTAGATACATGGTATTATTGGGATTAGCCCTGCTATTTAATTATTTACATGTTTTGCTGTTATTTTGCAAAAATTAGGAAAGTTTAAAATAAAAATTTAATATACAGCTGATCTATTCTCTGCAATTTCTTCATAGGAAAAAATTCCTCTCAATCACTTTGACCAAAATAACATTCTACAAAACAAAAGGGAAAAAATCTTCATGTAGTATTGAGCTAAGGCTATCATTCTCAAATATTAGTTAAGGAACTTAGTTCTTCTAATTTATAAATTATAGGCTATGTATCCCTTTGGTCACATTCTGTTAAATTTCATATGATTTTTTTTGTCCTCAGAATTTTATTTTTCAGAATAGTTGTAAAATAGTTCTACACTCAGAATAGGCAATTTGGGCCTAAATATATATACTTGATAAAAGCATTTCAAAGAGCTAAACACTCAAAGAAACATGAAAATGATCTATCAGATAATGGGCTATTTCTAGCCATCCCATAGTGGTAAATATGTATGTGGGGAAAGGATTTTTTCATTTACTGAAATGTTTTTGAAAGTCTTATGCTTGGGAGACATTGTTGGTTATGACTTGATTGGAAATAAGACCCATTAACTCTCTTGTATTTCTCAGAATGTCTTTTGTTGCCTGCACTTTTGTTAGTTAAAATATTGTTACCCACAAACGGAAGTTTTTTTTTTTATTTTATAATTTGATTTAATTTTACATATCAGCCATGGATTCACCTGTCCTCCCTCCTCCCCCCCACCCTCCCCCCAGCTCTCCCCCAATTCCCATCTTCTTCAGGGCAAGGACTCCCCTGGGAATTCAGTTCAACCTGGTAGATTCAGTCCAGGCAGATTCAGTCCTCTCCTCCCTTCACCCAGGCTGAGCAAAGTGTCCCTGCATAGGCCCCAGGTTCCAAACAGCCAGCTCATGCACTAAGGACAGGTCCCGGTCCCACTGCCTGGATGCCTCCCAAACAATTCAAGCTAATCAACTGTCTCACTTATCCAGAGGGCCTGATCCAGTTGGGGGTTCCTCAGCTATTGGTTCATAGTTCATGTGTTTCCAAGAGTTTGGCTATGGTGAAGAAAATGTGCACAATGTTACAAAATATAGACACATATGTAAAACACTGCATTGCTTTACAGGAATTGAAGGATGACACACTGATATTCTGAAGTAATCAGTCTTCATGAATTGCTTTATTAATATGGGTAAATGTAACCCCAGGTTTCTTTTCCAATATGTTTTCCAGTGATTTTTAAGTCTAAGAATTTGTTAAGGGAAATGAAATCCTTAAATATCTAAGTTGTATATTTGCTACTTCATGCAACAAAAAGATACTTGCAAAAAGAGACATTTTTCAATCCTACAAGTCTTTTGAATATTGAGTTGTTTAATAGTTATCTTAGAGACTCTGCACTTCTTTCAGAAACTGTAAATATTCTATGAGAATATTCTAAAGTGTCTTCTGGATGAAGATCAAGTATCCAAACCCATGAAATTCAATGTCTTCTCACACTGAAAAAAAATGTCTTCCATTCCTACTATTAAGAAGGGGAAATAGACTAACAAGCAGCTTGAAGACATTGCTATTGATTTACATAGGAATAAAACATGATTTTTCTTTAATTGCACTTAATATAGGAAACACAGACATGCTTGATTTCAAGTTCAGTTGGTTTGATATAATCTTTGGTTGTTCATGATTAAAATCTTACCAAAAGCCCACCAAAGATGAGCAATCTAATAACTGTGGTCTCAGTTGGTAAGTTATGCCAATTCCCTGAAAATCACATTTCGATAGAGTCAGGCTAACCACACAGAACTCTTTCTCTATCCACAATTACAAAATTAGATTACTTTATCTTAAAGCATAGCTTGAGAAACATTTTCTCTGTGGCATATTATTAAAGAAACATGCTTTCTAATGGTCTCTTTTTAAGCCAAGAAAGCCACATGTTATGCATTATAGCATTAAAAAGAGTCAGGGAAGGGTTCTTATGGGTAGACTTCTGTCAAACTTTGAACTATAGTTCAGGAATTATATTATGCATTGCCAGTGATATTTATTAAGTGAAGAGAATACATTACAGAATAAACTTTACTAAAATAACTGATGAGAGATGATAGCATGTGTTTAAGAAATATTTTTATTATTCTCCATCCCAAATTTGCCTCTGTTATGAGATAAAGATTCCGAGATTTCAGATGAGAGTTTATGAAACTCTACACCTTCTCTAAATAATAGCTACTACCTTCAGAGGGAAAAGGAAAAGAGACAGAACTATCTTAATTTATGCAAAATCTACTCTGCCTGAATTTTGTAATTAAGACATATACCATTTTTCTATTGTATATACACTAAGAAAGTAGAACAAAAATGTGAAGGACTAACAAACTAGGATGACACTGATAAACTACTTGTACTCATTGTACCTCTACCTCTCATTAAACTAAAAATGCTCACTCACTCCCCTCATGCTTGAAAAAAGAATGAGCAGGTGTGAATAGCAAAAATATGGCTCCCACAAGACACAATGTCTAGAGAGATGGATACTTGATATGGTTATTTCACCAGGCTTTAGAGACATTAGTGTATGGAGATATTCAAAGGATAATTTTTTAGAGTTATTTTATTTACTGTAGAACTAGTAAGTGCAGACAGAGTTTGGAAAAGAAAAGGAATTTGAGATAATAAAGGACACAAAGAATGCAGTGAAGAAGAATGTTCACTCCTGATTTTGTCCAAATGCCTGGTACTGAATTTCTCGCCTATTTTCAGCATAGATATTTTGTCTACATCCAGAATAGACTTCTAAAGTGAAAGGACAGTTATTTATTTCTAACATTGTGACAACACAGCTAAGGTTAAGATAGGATAGCACTGGTATGCAGTGTCACAACACTCAGGAATTATACTGATAAGAAATAGGGTGTGATAAATTCTTGTTATTAACCTGATGCATTGAATCACTGATCCAATGTCTTTTCTCCTTTACTAAATATTCTTTATAAAGCTTTAGTGCTTCTGCATAGTCCTGAGCAGTGAGTGGGGACACTCAAGTCCCCACAAAAGCATTACAGGATGGCTATATCTGATTATTACTTATACTTGTAGACTCATGATGTTGATTTTTTTCCATCCCTGTTCCAATAACTTAGAGCCATAGATAAACTTTCAAAATATTAGACCTTGTTGGGAACACTCTTTCATTGTTGATGGTAGTGCAAACTAGTACAGCCACTTTGAAAGTCAGTGTGGTGGTCCCTCAGAAAACTTGGAGTCAACCTGCCACAAAACCCGGCTATACCATTCTTGGGCATATACCCAAAGGATGCTCAATCATACCACACTTACTCAACTATGTTCATAGAAAACACAAACAGAGAATTCTGGAAATGGAATAGCTAGGTAAGTGTACAGTAACTGTAGACATGAACATCACCAACAGAATACAAGAGATGGAAGAGAGAATCTGAGGCATCAGAAATATAATAGAAGAATAGACTAATTGGTCAAAGAAAATGTTAAATCTAAAAAGACCTCTAACACAAAACAGCCAGGAAATCTGAAACACCATAAAAGGATCAAACCTAAGAATAATAGGAATAGAAGAAGGAGAAGATACCCAGCCCAAAGTCCCCAAAAATATTTTTAACAAAATCATAGAAGAAATTTTCTTAACTTAAAGAAGTACTTGCCTATAAAGGTATAAGAAGCTTGCAGAACACCAAATAGATAGGACCAAAAAAGAAAGTCCCCTCACAACATAATAATCAAAATAATAAACACAGACAGAAAAGAAAGAATATTAAAAGTGGCAAAAGAAAAAGACCAAGTAACATATAAAGGCAGGTCCATTGGAATCACACCAGACTTCTCAATGGAGACTCTAAAAGCCAGAAAGTCCTGGAAAAATGTGCTACAGACTCTAAGAGACCATAGATACCAATTCAGACAACTATACCCAGGAAAACTATCTATCACCATAGACAGAGAAAACAAGATATTCCATGATAGTCAAATTTAAACAATGTCTATCCACAAATACAGCCCTACAGAAGGTACTAGAAGGAAAGTTCTAACCCAAGGAGGTTAACTACACCCATGAAAACACAGGCAATAAATAATCTCATACCAGCATAACCAAAAAAGGAAGAAAGAAAGAAAGAAAGAGAGAAAGAAAGAGAGAAAGAAAGAAAGAAAGAAAGAAAGAAAGAAAGAAAGAAAGAAAGAAAGAAAGCAAGCAAGCAAGCAAGCATATACACTCAACTACAACAACCACAACAAAATAACAGGGATTAAGAATCATTGGTCGGCCGGGCGGTGGTGGCGCACGCCTTTAATCCCAGCACTCGGGAGGCAGAGCCAGGCGGATCTCTATGAGTTCGAGGCCAGCCTGGACTACCAAGTGAGTTCCAGGAAAGGCGCAAAGCTACACAGAGAAACCCTGTCTCGAAAAACCAAAAAAAAAAAAAAAATCATTATCATTGGTCATTGATATCTCTCAATATCAATGGACTCAATTCCCCCAATAAAAAGAAACAAACTAACAGAATGAATGTAAAAACAAGACCCATTCTTCTGCTGTATACAAGACAAGCACCTCAATTTCAAAGATAGACATTATCTCACAGTAAAAGATTGGAAACAGACTTTTTTAACCAAAAGGCTCCAAGGAACAAGCTGGTGTAGCTATTTTAGTATCTAACAATATAGACTTCAAGCCAAAATTAATCAAAAAAGATGAGGAAGGACACTGCACATTCATCAAAGGAAAAATCCACCAAGATGATGTTTCAATTTTCAACGTCTATTCCCCAAATGCAAGGTCTCCCACTATCATTGGATGAGGTTTGGAGTGTGATTTAAGCTTTAGTAATATTTCTTTTACAAATATGGGAGCTTTTTTATTTGGGAAGTCTTGAAAAGATCAGGAATACAAGAGATATTCCTAAACATAATAAGACAATATACAGCCAGCTAATAGCCAACATCAAATTAAATGGAGAGAAATTTAAAGCAATTCCATTAAAATCAGGGCAAGAAAAGGCTGTTCACTCTCTCCATATCTATTCAATATAGTAATTGAAGTTCTAGCTAGAGCAATAAGACAACTAAAGAAGGTCAAGAGAATGCAAATTGGAAAGGAAGAAATCAAAGCATGGCTATTTTCAAATCATAGGATAGTACACATAAGTGACTGCAAAAATCCACCAGGGACCTTCTATATCTGATAAACACCTCCAGTAAAGTGGCTACATACAAAATTAACTAAACATAAATTAATGGCTCTCCTGTATACAAATGTTAAATAACCTGAAAAAGAAATAGCCACTCTAACCAAGCAAGTGAAAGAAAATTTTGAGAAGAATATCAAGTCTTTAAAGAAAAAAGTTGAAGAAGATATCTGAAAATGGAAAGATCTCCTGTGCTCATGGATCACCAGGATTAATGTAATAAAAATAGTCATTTTACCAAAAACAATCTACAGATTCAATGCAATCCCCATTAAAACTCCAGTACAATTCTTACAGACCTTGAAAGAACAATACTCAGCTTCATATGAAAAAACAAAAACCTCAGGATACAATCCTGTACAGTAAAAGAACTTCAGGAGGTATTACCTTCCTGAATTTTAAGTTCTACTACCAAGTTACAATAATAAAAACCATATGATATTGGCATAAAAACAGACAGGTTGATCAATGGAATTAAATTGAAGACCTAGACATAAATCTACAAACATATGGAAACCTTATTTTTTACAAATAAGCCAAAATTTTACAATGGAATAAAAGAAAATCATCTTCAACAGATAAATGGTGCTGGTGTAACTGGGTGTCAGCTTATAGAAGAATGCAAATAGATCCATATCTCTCACCCTGCACAAAACTCAAGTCCAACTAGATCAAAGGCCTCAACGTAAATCCAGATACACTGAATCTGACAGAAGAGAAAGTGAGGAATAGACTAGAAACCTTTGACACAGGAGACAACTTCCTGAATAGAACACCAATAGTGCAGGTACTAAGATTAACAGTTAACAAATGAGACCTCTTGAAACTGAAAAACTTTGGTAAGGCAAAAGACACTGTCATTAGGACAAAATGGCAGCCTACTGAATGGGAAAAGATCTTCACTATTCCCACATCTGAAAGAGAGTTGATTTTCAAAATATAAAAAGAACTCAAGAAACTAAACATCAACAAACCAAATAATCCATTTAAAAATGGGGTACAGGTTTAAAGAGAGAATTCTCATCAGCACAATTTCAAATGATCAATTCCCTTAGCCATCAGGGAAACACAAATCAAAATGACTCCGAGATTCTGTCTTACATCTGTCAGAATGGCTAAGACGAAAAGCACAAGTGACAACTTATGTTGGAGAGGATGTGGAGCAAGGAGAACACCCCTCTATTGCTGATAGGAGTGCACATTTTTATAGACACATTGGAAATCAATAGTTTCTCAGAAAACTGAGAAACAATTTACCTCAATACTCAGCTATACCACTCTTGAGCATATACCCAAAGGATATTCAATCATACCACAAAGACACTTGCTTAACTATGTTCATAGCAGCTTTATTCTTAATAGCCAGAACCTGGACACAACTAGATGTCCCTCGACTTAAGAATGGTTATAGAAAATGTGGCATATTTATACAATGGAGTATTATTCAGCTGTTAAAAACAAAAACATCAGGAAATTTGCAAGCGAGTTGATGGGACTAGAAAAAAAAAATCATCCTGAGTGGGGTAAGCCAAACCCAGAAAGACAAAAATGATATTACTTCCTTATAAGCACATATTAGCTGTAAAGTAAAGAATAACCATACTACAATCCACAGACACTGAGAAGCTAAGTAACAAAGACAGCTTCTGGGGTGACATTTGGATCTTCTTGGGTAGGGGAAGTAGAATAAATTTTGAAGGTGGACTGGGGCCAGGTGGGGATGTGAACAGGAGGGATGGGGGAAGGGAGAAGGAAGGGAAAGTACTGGAAGAGACAGCTGGAAAGAGGGTCCATTTCAGGATAAGGTAGAAACCTAGTGCAATGGAAACTCCCATCAATCAGCAAGAGTGACCCTAGCTAAGATTCTTTTCTTTTCTTTCTTTCTTTTTTTTTTTTTTTTGAGCTGAGGATCGAAACCAGGGCCTTGCGCTTGCTAGGCATGTGCTCTACCACTGAGCTAAATCCATAACCCTCCTAGCTAAGATTCTTAACAACAGGAGATAGATAGCCTGAACTTGCCATCTCTTATAACTAAGCAAGACTTCTAATGAAGTGATTGGGACACCAACCCATCCATGTAACCTGGGACCTACAATTTGTCCTGCCTACAAGATGTGCTTGGGTAAAGGTGGCACAGAAATTGTGAGAGTGGCCAGCTCATGACTAAGACCCATGCCACAAGAGGCAATCCACCCCTGAGACTGCCTGGAGTGCCAAGACTCAGATGGTGGATATCCCAGAGACCTAGGAAAGAACCAAACACAACTGGCCAAAAAAAAAAAAGTTAATGTAATAATACCTAATGATATTCTGCTATACTCATAGATTGGTGCCTAGCCAAATTATCATCAGAAAGGTTTCATCAATCAACTGATGGAAACAGATTCAAAGATCCACAGCCAAGCATAAGGTGAGCACAGTAAACCCTGTGACAGAGGGGGAGGGATGATTTTAAGAGCCAGAAGGATCAAGGACACCATAAGTAAAACCACAGAAACAACTAAGATAGACTTATGGGGCTCATAGAGACTGAACTCCCAATCAGGGAGCCTGCATGGGACTGACCTAGGCCCTCTGCATATATGTTACAGTTGTGTAGCTTGGTCTTCTTGTGGGAATTCTAACAGTGGAAACAGGGACTGTCTCTGACTCTTTTGTCAGCTTTTGGGACCCTTATCTTCATACTGGGTAGCCTTGTCTAGCCTTAATATGAGGGGAGGTGCCTAGTCTTACTACAGCTTGATAATCCATGTTTGGTGGATATCTACAGGAAGTCTTCCCTATTTCTGAATAGAAATGGAGGAGGAGTGAATGGGCGGTGGGGCAGAGGGGAGGGGAGGAGGAACGGGAAACTTCAGTCAAGATGTAAAAATAATAATAAATCATTAATTAGTAATAAAAACAAACAAACGTATAGCTTTACATCAGTAGTAGATTAAAAGTAAAATGATAGGGTACATTGCTAAGTTGGTTTTTTTATTGTTTTGTTGTTGTTTTCATAAAATAAAAGAAATGTTCTAATCACTGATTCGTGATAACAACATATATCCACCATTATAAACAAATTATGAAAGTAGATTAATATTGGATAATTACTTTGATATGCTATTAAATAAAGAGATTTTGAAAATGAGTGCGAATGGTATGGAAAACTTATTTATTGTTAACAATTAGTAGATAATCCTAATTTCCAAATAAAATTTTCCTAAATTTCTAAAGTGGTCACACGTTTAGGTGTTTTTGTAAGTGAGAACAGAAACATCTTCTTAAACTCCCCGAGAACTGTTGTAGGAGTAGACTACTGCTACAAACCAGAAAAGTAGAAAAGATACATAAGCTGCTCCATCTACTTTCTGGTCAGAAGGAGGCAAACTCAAAGTGTGAGCATATACCACTACATCTGTCCACCCGTCAGGAGAGCTGTTTTCCAAAATGGTAAAGAAAAATGTCAGCATGAATGTAGCAGAATTTCTAGCGGTGAATGGGGATTGGCACTCTTTTATGAGAGAAAGATTTGAGAAATATTTAGTGGAATTCTTTATGGGAATTGCTTCATTTTGTTAGAGATTGGGGATGAAATGTCCCCTGCTTTGATTCCAGACTGTGGTACTTTTTGGAGGGGTATAGAAACTTTCAGACATGAGGCCAAGCTAGAAGAAGAAATGTTCCTGACTGCATGTCTGTGGAAGTTATACTGGGTCCTCTACTCACTCTTTTCTCTCTGCTTCCTGTCAGCAACTATTTAAAGAGTGTCTTCCACCCTTTGCTCTTTCTACTCTGTTCTGCCCAAGAGTACAGAGCTAAGCAATCATGAGCTGAACCCCTGAAACTGTGCCAGAATAAATCCTTTTTCTCTTGAATTGTATCTGCCAGCAATAGAAGAAACTGGTTACAGCAATGGGAAAGTAACCAACAAACTCAGTGTGTATTGCATCCTTGCATGAGGTTTGGGAGGATTCTATTAATGAGCCCCTGTGCATGACATGCAGAAGGACTGTAGTAATCAGTATACTGTTCATGGCCTCCAATAGACCCTAGCAATCAGTGCAATATTCTTGCCATAAAAGTAAAAACAAGGATACTTATTTGATATATTGCTTATGCTAATTTACTTCACTACAGTAATAATTTTATCATTCATATGCACTGCATAACATCATATTGTGAGACTTAAACACACATAGTAAATTATTTACTATAAGTTTCCCCTAAATAAGGACATGGTTTCAAAAGAAAAAAAAAACCACTTGATGATATCAGCATGATCTACCTTCAACTCAACCCCAGATCCCTCTCCAGTCAAAATTTTCAGCTGGGCAAAGAACAAGAGAAATATAAACTTGAAGAGGAAAACCAGTTAACAAAAGTAAATGTACAGATACAATGAAGTCAATGAACACTGTCTTTATTCTGTGAATTTTTTAAACTGTAATTGATTGGCTTGGATATAGTCTCTTTATCCATTTATTTAAAAAAAAAAAGAACATAAAAATGAAGAAACAAACAAACAAAAACCCCTCAAGGATCCATCAGAAAACACAGGTCGAACCATGAGGCAACTCAAAGCTGAGAGGACAGAAGCACAGTTTGTTCAGAGGAGAAGCCATTTTTGACGGGTACACTTCAATACAGACATTGTCAGAGGGCCAGTTTGGACTAGTTTGACAGTGACATGCTGTGGATGACCCAGTTTTTCAGGGCTTTTCACATTAGTGAGAGCTTTACAATTATTGATCTCACAAAATTCTCACTGTACAAACTGAAAAAGGAAAAGAAAAAGAAAAAATCACTGTGTTTACAGTTACAGGAGAAAATCAACACTTTAAAGGATGCCATCAGTACTCAGGTTCCTTAACAGAGAACTCCCATTAAAGTTGGGCTTGCCAGCACCTCATGACTTAAAGGGCAAGATACCTACTATTAATTTTACAATAGGGAAATGAAACACTCAAGTTCAGATCCCAGTAGCTAATCTGTTCCATGTAACTGGGAAAGAAAGAAGCTTGGAAGCAAAGGTACAAACTCAGGAAGTACTGAGTTCTAACTATAAGATGAAGGCCTCATGGATTAGTGTCACACCAATGAGCTCACTCATAAGAACAGTGGATTGGAGCTAAAAGAGTCTCATATCCTGATTTAAGAGAGGCTTTCTAGGGATGCTTCAAAACACTGGTAAGTGACCAAAACAAGAATATCAAAGGCAATTCTAACCTCTGGTTTTTAGCTGCAGTCAACAATAAATACCCTCAGTCTAAGCCAGATAGTCCTAAAACCTTGAATTAAAAGCCATTATCCCAGTTCATTTCATTCAGAACATTATATATGATTTTTAAGAAAAGATTAAAATGCACAGTAAAGACAAAAAACAGACTGGATGCACAGGAATGCATCAGAAACAAACCCATGTAGAGAAGATGCATGGAAGTATCAGCCTGAGAACTTAAAACAGCCATAATCATCAGTACACAAAGAGATGTCATAGAAAAATAAACAAGGAGCCCAGGGAAAGAAAAGATGGGCATGTGTGCAAAGATGAACATTCTAATAAGTACCAAATAAAAACAACTATGACAGAAAGGAACTGCCTTTGGTATAGTAGAGAGATGCCAGCAGAGGAAAGATCCAGTAAGCTGGAGTGCTTTAAATGCAAAGGTCAACCTCAAAATTAAAGGAGACAAAGGGTGAGAAAGGGGGAGCCCAAATTAAAAGACAAGCAATGGTTGATACCATGTGAACTGAGAGTCAAAAGGAGCATAGGGGCGGTAATAGAACAGGAGAAATGCTTGAGGCAGCAATTCTTCAAACCACAGATCCAGAAAGCTGGAAGAACACAAGTAGGAAAAACACTTAAAACATACCCACCATACCATGTTCAACCTGCAGAAATCAAAGACATAGAAAAACTCCTGAAAATAGAGAAGAAAAATACTACCTATAGAGCAAGGATAAGAATCACACCAGATCTCTTAGGAAACAATGTTAACAAGAAGTACTGTAATGCAATCTTCAGAATTCTGTATTCTTAAAAAAAAAAAAAAACTTCAAAAATGTAGAGCTACTTTATTAAATGCACAAAACAGAAAGAATTTATCATTAGTAGGCCAGTTTTGCAAGAAATGCCAAAGGAAATTCTTTCCAGAAAACATGAAAATAGCATGCCATAAACTCAGATGAACATAATAAATGTAAATAAATGTAAATAAATTTTTAAAATTTCCATAGATGGCAATTTCAAAATTAAAATGAAAGTTTTAGCAATGTATGATGAGTGTTATTCATTAGTTGAAATAAAAGAAAAGACAATAGCACTAAGAGGAAAAATGAATATGTGGAGACATTTATAGCATTCTTAGTCTGTGTAGAAAGTGATGATTTGCTCCCTGAAAGGTTAAATATGTGAGTGTAGTAAGTTTTATCTCAATTAGTGAAAACACAGCAGTATAGTAGAGACAGTAGCTAACTTTTTTTTTTTTTTTTTTTTTTGGTTTTTCGAGACAGGGTTTCTCTGTGTAGCTTTGCGCCTTTCCTGGGACTCACTTGGTAGCCCAGGCTGGCCTTGAACTCACAGAGATCCGCCTGCCTCTGCCTCCCGAGTGCTGGGATTAAAGGCGTGCACCACCACCACCCGGCAGTAGCTAACTTTTTTTTAACTGACTCAGAAATTAACAGAAGCAAAATACTGTAAAGAAAAGATGGAACAAATAGAAAATAATAGGACTTCATTCACCTCAACATTCTGGGATCTGCATTGCACATCAAATGTGAGCTGAAACTGTCATCTCATTTGTCCATGAGACATTTGATTACCTCTAGGTTGAAGTGAAATCTGAGCTAGGTGTAAAATGTGTGCTTGATTTAAAAAACTGTGTATGAGGAAAAATGAAGTTAAATGTTTCTCTAACACATTTTTAAAATAAACTTTATCTGTAAATTTTATACAATTTGTGTTTCTACAGGTTAAAAGTTATCCATCTATACATTATGGAATCTTATTCTTGCAGTAAATGTTAATCAGCATAGAGATCCACAACTGACCAAAGTGCAGAGAATAAGAGACGTTAGAATGCTCAACTATGAATGAGATTGTTTTTATCAAACCTTCCCATTAAGGCTAAGGGCGTTCATGTAGGAGAGGAGGCAGAAAGATTTTAAGAGTCAGAGGTTATGGATGACTTCAAGTAAACAGAGATTTCCAGACTCAACTGGAGAGATTCACATATGAACTCAGAGAGACTACAACAGCATGCACAATATCTGCTCAAGTTCAAGCCAGATAATAGCCGAGCATGGAGAAAAGAAGGTGGACACAAAATCCCATCATTAGACAAGGAGCTATTGGTATTTGATTGTCACTGTGTGGTGGAAAGTGGATTTTCTTCAATGGAAAAATAGCTGGCATATCAACCAAACTCCAGGACTGGTCATACATATATCAGTAGTAGGTGACAAACACAAACTGAGCTCCATAGGTGTTTTGTTGTTGTTGTTGTTGTTTGTTTGTTTGTTTGTTTCATTTAGAGAGAATGAGAGAGAGAACATGAAGTTAGGTGGTTGAAAGGTTAGGGAGGACTTGGGGGTAGTGAGAGGGTGGGCAATGAATATGATCAAAATTTATTGTATGAAATTATAAAATAATAAATAAAAACATTATTTAAAAATATATAGATAATTTCCAAAACCTTCTAAGCACAGGTGTATAGCTCATCTACATTTCACTTGTGACCCTTTAATATAGTTCCTCATGTTGTGTTGACCTCAACCATAAAAATATTTCATTGCGGTTTTATAACTTTAATTTTGTCACAGTTATGAGTTATAATGTATTAAATATCTGAAAACAGGATGTCTGATATACAGCCACCAGAGGGATTGCGACCCACAGATTGAGAACTATAGCATTAGGATGGCTGAGAACCACTGAGTTAGGAAAACTAACTTCTGGTGTTCTGGGAGAGTGGTGCTTAGCAATACTTAATTGTATGTTCCATGATAATTGACAGGGAAGGTTTTGAATGTCCATAACAAAAAGAAATGATAATGTTTGTAGAGCTGGATCATTCATCTACCCTTGTTTAACCGTACACATTTCACACATATACTGAAATGTCACACTGTCCCATAGACCTGTCCACTTACAGTATGCCAACTGAAACTAAGACTGTGGGTAGGAGCTGGATCTGGGAGGAGTTGGGGAAGAGAGATGAATATGGTCAGATTATATTGCATGAGATTCCCAAACAACTACTAAAAAGTAGGAAAAACCCAAGCAATAAAGCAACTTTACAATTTTTTAGAAGTAAAAATTTTAGAAGTAAATTTTAAGTGAAAGGATTTGATGGAATTAATGGCAAATCAAACAAGAATGTCCAAGGTAGATGATTCTGAGGGTGAACAGAATGCATATATGCTCTCTAGTAAATCATTCTGTACCAAAAGATAGACTTTGCACATATTATTCCCTCCACAACATAGTCTTGCTCATAAACAATTATTTGTGGTATAGATAAGTTAATATTTTTGGAAATCAGTTAGCAATGTGCAATAAAAATTCATTCTAAACACCTCATAAATTGTGTTTAAACAGTCAGATGTGTAGACACAAATATAAGTACTAGTTGATTCATCATATCATAGTATATAGAAGTAAAATTCCAGGAAAAAATTATGTATTTAAAATCATAACTGGAAAAGAATGTCAGGCTTCATGATGAAATATCATGAAGGCACTAAAAGCATACTTTCATAAATCATTTATTCAAACAGGAAAGTCAGTACACTGAATATTTATTGGAAAAGCAACAGGCAAAATGGTACATAAGCATGATTATTGAAAGTCTCATAGCATTATGTCTCTATATATACTTACATAATCATAAATAAATATTCTGATATTAATTTTAGATGTATTGATATTAATTTCTAGGTCCAATGTTATCTCTGAGTGATTACAGTACATCCAAGTGATCATTTGCCAATGTATACTTTCCTTCCCTGCCCCTTTTTCTTATTTGGTGTTGGTAATTTTGTCACAGGGCCTTACACATGTAAGTACATTGTCCCTTGCTAAGCCACATCCACAGCCTTACTTTCACATTTAAAAACTAATTACTGGGCCAGTGAGTAAAAACACTTGCCATGAATCCTAGTGGCCTGAGTTCAGATCCCTGAACTCCATAGTGGAAGCTAAGAATTGATTCTCAAAACTCTTCTGATCTCTACACATGCAAAGTTGTGTGCATGCACCAGTATAAACACACACACACACACACACACACACACACACACACACATACACACACGTGTATAATTTTGAAAGTAATTGCTACATTTTCCAAGAATTCCAAGCAGATATTTGTTGAAATAAAACAATAACTCTAAAGTCTAATTGTGATGCAGGCTCTATTGAATCTAGTGCAGATGTTCATTCTTTCTTTAGAGCGTTTCCTGATGCCCCTTCTCTCCTACACAGAAACTCTTTGAAATCAAATCAGAGTAATCATTATTGAATCAATTTCTTAGCTGTGCAAATGGATAATTCCAAGTCACAGAAATCATGCAAGCCAGCTGCGTCTTTGCTCAGAACAAAACTGAGAAATAGAACAGATTTTTTTGATTCTTGGTGTTATGTAAACTTCAGCAGCTCACACTGTCGTTCTATAGATATGAAGAAGCCCATAGGAAAGAATTGTTATGTTTCTGTCTCCACATATTGAGGATCAATTAAGATAATACAGATTATAAAACAGGGCCATCCATCAGCACTACACACAAACACAAAGGAAGTTTCCAGAGCTCCCCGCTGAAGCTTAGTAGCCTAATCACATATTCTGTAATGCAATGCAAGAAAATAAGGGCACTGAAAAATGGAGCAAAGTGTGTCTAGGCACAATCTCACTAGAAAAAGATAGACATGAAACTAATTTCATTAGCTGAATGTTTCATATAGTTGACTCATATAACCTGTCAGTGTGCTTACTGTGTATTGATTGCCACTGTCTTCATGCATGTCACCTAGAATATGAAGGTAAAGTTAGAACCTTGCTTAACTTTACTTTCTTTAGGATAGTCCTTCTGCTTCCACTCCACATGCGGTAAAAGTGGGACCAAGCATTTGAAATACACCTGGAGTTGAAGAGAGGGGAGGACCAGGTCTGTGTGCAAGCTGAGTTGTGGGAACAGTGGGTAGCGCCTCAGATACACCTCACAAGCACAGACTTTTCTTCTGTATTGTAAACAAACAACTTTGTTTACACTGGGAAATTCGCCCCCCCTTTTTTATTTTATTTTTTTAAATTTTTTTTTAATTTTTATTTTGCAATACAATTCAGTTCTACAATCAGCCACGGATTCCCTTGTTCTCCCCCCTCCCGCCCCCCTCACCTTCCCCCCATTCCCACCTCCTCCAGGGCAAAGCCTCCCCTGGGGACTGAGATCAACCTGGTAGACTCAGTCCAGGTAGGTCCAGTCCCCTCCTCCCAGGCCGAGCCAAGCGATCCTGCATAGGCCCCAGGTTTCAAACAGCCGATTCATGCAATGAGCACAGGACCCGGTCACACTGCCTGGATGCCTCCCAAACAGATCAAGCCAATCAACTCTCTCACCCATTCAGAGGGCCTGATCCAGTTGGGGGCCCCTCAGCCATTGGTTCATAGTTCATGTGTTTCCATTCGTTTGGCTATTTGTCCCTGTGCTTTATCCAACCTTCGTCTGAACAATTCTCGATCATACAAACCCTCCTCATTCTCGCTAATTGGACTCCCTGCAGAGATCCATGGCTAGGCCCAGGGTAGATCTCTGGGAGTCCAATTAGCGAGAATGAGGAGGGTTTATATGAGCGAGAATTGTTGAGACCCCCCTTTTTTTAATGTGTAGCTCTGTTTACTTGAATTGTGGTTTACATGAAAGGAATGTTCCAGTTTTGAAGCACTGTTTGATTCTTGTTGCACAAAACCATGCACATGAATAAAATTAGTTAATTAATCACATCGACTTTCCGATGGTAAATCTACCTTGTGATCATATTAGAATTTCAACTTGATTTGTTTTACCACCTATTCAGTGATTTGCAGGTTCTTTTTTTTTTTTTTTTTTTTTTTTTTTTTTTTTTTTTTTTTTTCTCGAGACAGGGTTTCTCTGTGTAGCTTTGCGCCTTTCCTGGAACTCACTTGGTAGCCCAGGCTGGCCTCGAACTCACAGAGATCCGCCTGGCTCTGCCTCCCGAGTGCTGGGATTAAAGGCGTGCGCCACCACCGCCCGGCCAATTATTTTTTTTACATTGTAAGGACATTTGGACCAGTGGTTTATTACATATTGTCTTTGTCTTAGTTTGGAATCAGATCTATTATGAGCTTATAACATGAAACAGGAAATGTTTCTTTAACTTCTACTTTCCTTAATGAGTTTTTATATGTATTTGAGGACATCTTAAGTTTTTGATAAAATTCAACAGCTATCTCTTTGTAGAAATCTCCTTAAATTTAAAAGACAATCGACTTCTTTAATAGATATGGTATTTTATTTTCTATTTCTTAATGGGTCAGTTTTGATAAATAAGAGTTTTAGAAAGAATCGGGCAAGCTATCTGGTTTGCTGAATACATGTGCCCATCATTTCCACAATTATAGTGATTACAGTAATGTCTGAACATCTCTAGTTATAAATATTATTTCATTCCACACAATTGAAATATGAAATTTTCTTTTCATTTTGTGCAACATGATCTAGTGTGTCCCTGTCTGTACTCACCCTAACTATGTAGTTAAGTATGACCTTGAAATTGTGATGTTTTCACCTCTTCCTCCAAATTGTGGGGACAACAGGTATGGACCACCATATTTAGCTTAGATGCTCTATTTTTCTCTTGATACATTGAATTAAACACTTTAAATTTTCATTATTCAAAGGAGCCTTCTCATGTTTGAGATTGTGTTTTGTTTTGTGGTCTTTGGCTCTTGGAGGGAGCACCATCAGCCCAGAGAAGAAAAGTTGTTTAAAACTATATATGTATATTTATACAGGGAATTATGTGTATTATAGAGTATTTTATTTCAGGTAGATGTTAGTAGTATGATTACTTGGGACTTTTTCAGGCATCCTTACTATTAATTTACCAACCTCCCTCCTTCTTCTCTAGCTACCTCTGTCTGCCTTCTCCAAAGAGCTTCCCCTTTTCATATTTCCCCATCAGATCATGGGTATCTTGCCATTCCCCTTCACACTTGTCCCACTCTCTTATGGGTTTACCTCTATCCTCTTCCATAGGGGTCCTCTCTTTCTTATATCCCTGATAAGATCATTTGTACTTTGTTATTCTCCTCTTTATTGCTCCCCAACACCTTTTTCCTGGCAATGGTCCCATTTTACTTTCTTGGTTTCAGTAGTTACTACAGGGTAGGGGCCTTCAATAAGAGAGAACATGTAATATTTGTCTTTCTGGGTCTGGGTTACTTCACTCAATATGATCTTTTCTAGTTCCATTCATTTACAAGCAAATGTCTTCATGATTTCATTTTTCTGAATAGTATTCCATGATGTATATATACCACACTTTTATTATCCATATGTCAGTTGAAGAACATTTAGGTTGTTTCTATTTCCTAGCTATTGTTTAGGAGGGTAGCTTTGAACATGACTGAGCAAGTATCTATGGAATAGGATGCCAAATCCTTTGCGAATATGGCTAGGAGCGGTTTAGCTGGCTAATATAGTCAATTTATTTTTAGTTTTTTGAGAATTCTCCATATAGAGTTTGTGAAGCTCAGTTTCAGTGGATATATCTGCAAAACACTTCCTCACCTAAAGATGAGGAAACATTGCGGAAAAGGGGTGGACAGAATGATTGAACTGCTGAAGAATCAAGGCGTTTGCTCTGAGATTGTGTCTCTTAGTAATATCAGAAGTTACACCCTTGGTGTCTCACTAGCCCAAACGTGTACTAAACA
Source organism: Peromyscus eremicus (assembly GCF_949786415.1). Taxonomy (NCBI): domain Eukaryota; kingdom Metazoa; phylum Chordata; class Mammalia; order Rodentia; family Cricetidae; genus Peromyscus; species Peromyscus eremicus. The sequence continues at coordinate 87,763,819 of NC_081417.1, read as the reverse complement.
AGGATGACACCAATGGACATGCCACACTGGAAATAGGAAAGCCCTTGAAGCCTCAACCCTGCACAAAGAAATATAGGCAACTGAGGAAAGTTGGAATCAGAAAAGGTGACCTTCCTCAGAAAGAGCACACCAATTGGTTCACCATTATCAAGTGACCAGCTCTCAAAACATACATATAAATAACATTATATGGACTGAGCTGGTTGTATTTAGGAATACATATGTATATATATGTATGCTGTGGATTATGCTCATTATTAATAAAAAAAACTGATTGGCCAATAGCAGGGCATGAATAGATTGAATGAGACAGCCTGACAGAGAGAGAATGATGGAAGGAAGAAGGGTGGAGTCAAGAGAATCGGAGGATACACCAGCCAGCTGCCGGTGAAGCAGGATGTGTAGAAAATGAGGTAACAAGCCATGAGCCGTATGGCAAAGCATAAATAAAATCATGCGTTAATTTAAGTGTATAAGTCAGCTAGTAACAAGCCTGAGCTATCAGTTGAGTATTTAAAATTCATATTCAACTTCTGAGTCAGTTATTTGGCACTGGGCAGTCGGGACAGAAAATGCCTGATTACACATGTATACATGTAATTACACTTAGTAGAAATAAAATAGGCTATGAGTTTGAAGGATAGTGGGGAGGGATTTACGAAAAAGTTTGGATAGAGGAAAGATGTTGTAATTAAATTATAATTCACAAACTAAACAAACTTAAAAATTTTTAAATCATTATTTTATTTAAAGCAATAATTAATAGCTTTTCTGGCATAAGAAGACTTCTGATATTGTTTTATATTATTAGTAATGATGTTACTTTCAATCACCTGGTTGAGGTGGCATCTCTACCATAAGATCACTATTTTGCTAAGTACCTTATGGAAAAATACTTCCACACTGTGTAAAGACATTGTTGCAAGTATGCCTTGACTATTTGTTTTAGCATTTCTTAAAGGGGCTCTTTGCAGTGTGTATTATTACTATGAGACAGACTTTCAAATGTGAGGTTTTATAGTCTCTTCATGTCTTCTAAATTTACAAATAAAAATTTATTAAGGAAAAACCTGCTCCTCTTTGGTTTAATTTTTTCATTTTTATTTATATTATTAAAAACTTGGGGCTATCTTCTTTGTAGGTTATGATCCATCAGTACTATTAAACTTTAATTTCCCCCAAAATCTGTTTGTGGTGATTCCTTAAGGAATTGTGTCCTTACCACTTCTTCAATATTCCATAAGTAAGTCCTTAGCTCTGAACTCATCCTACAATCCTTCTACTTAATGTCAAGCACTTGTCCAAGGAGTTTAGGTTATCTTAATGAGAAAACGGTATTCTTATTTGTAGACTCATTTGGCAGAGGAACTAAGATATAACATACCATCATGGATATCAAATTATGTTTATCGACTTGTATACATGCTGAAATAATTATTTCAAGCTCATGTTTTTGATTCTAACTAAACATTGCAAGATATGTTATAACCTCTCTTTTGTTATTTTGGAACATGTTCCTTTCTAGTAGAAAATTTGGCTTTAGTCATCTACAAAACACTTACTTTTCATTTAATACTAGCATGTACACAAAGTAATGTCATGTTTGCAGACTCATACTTCCATAAAAGCAGACTTACAAACTAACAGTATAATGTATGTGCTTAGTTTGAAAGTACTTTAGTTTACTACTCTTTGCCCTATTTTTTCAGTGTACAGTTACCATGTATAATAGCTAATATTGATTTGCTGTTGCTTGCATTTCTCACATAATGCTAAAATTTATTTATCACTTTATTTACAGTTTTATCATAGATAAATATAAATAGATAGATAAAGTTTTATCATAGACTTTATCATCAGATAAAAGAGCTCTATGTCTTCTGCTCTCTACTATTGCGTTTCGTTCACCTACTTTTTTCTGTCCGGTTTCCACTCTCTTTGTAGCTAATTTCTCATCCACTTGTGCATTGTGCTCCTGCCCCTGTCACCTCACAGTTTACACAGCCTGTTATGTCTACTTTTAAAATAGTTAAACATAGTTCTATGGTATCTAAAAACATTGATTTTACAGTGTCATTGGCTTTTTCAATGCTCATTTTATTTTTAGTGTCTGATTTTCCTGTAGTTGTGCTTCACTTTGTGTGTGTCTGTTTTTCTTGGCATGTCAAGATTTTGAAATTCTTACTTTTGCCTCCCTTTAGAAGTTGTACTATAACTGTGAATGGTGACATTGTTTCCCTTTAAAAAGTAACTTATTTTACTTAAACATCAATGTGATCTCTTCAAGGCCTCTTTTAAACTTTGTTGTGACACAAAGCAGGTTCTCTCCTGGCATCCTTCAGCTTGAGGATTAAATCATGTCCCCATGAACTTTCAGCAAGGGCTCTCAGTGGCCACATCTCCCATACTTTCTCCTTTATGTCAACTCTAAGAATTACTCAGGACACAAGTTCCTATTTCCCCCCTGTGAGCCCCACAGATTAGCACTCTCTGGGGGTTCTAAGTATATTGTTTTCTAATGCAGACATGGGAAGAGTATTTAAAGGGCACTGTAAATACACTTCTGGAACCTCTTCTCCACAGACCCTCTCCCTCCTTTCCAGAACTCCAGTTGTGCAATCCCAGCCTTCTCAATCTCTGGTTTATATCTCAAAATAGAAAGCTTCTGAGGCTCTATGTGGCTCTTCCCATGCCTCTGACTCCAAAGCTTCATCTAAACAGAAATTGGGGTAACCATGTGGCCTACTTCCTTGCCTTTCTGTCAGAGTTCACTGTTTTATTCTCTTGCTCAATGCCTGAAACCAATTAGCACTCTATTTAGTCCAGCTGGAAAACTGTTTACTCAAAGAAAAACTGTTTAACAAAGAGTAAGCTTGATCTTTGTTATTCCATTATATTTGAAGGCAGAAGTTGGGCCATACTTTGTTTTAGATATCAATTTATAAGTAGGAACCACTGGCCCAAGTGCAAATGGCAACGGTAAATAATCTGTCAATATATGACTTCTACTAAGTAATAGAACTGCAAGATACAATTTGACCAACTAGTGGTTACTCGGGAAGAATTATAGAAATAGAAATACAAATTATTGTCACCATATTTTCTTGAAAAGTAAAATGTATACTATTCATTGTATTGAAACATTAGAGGCATCATTCAGTTGCATTGAGAAAATCTTCAGGATTAAAGATGTTCACCAAGGAAGGGAACAGAAAGTAATTCAGGGCTTGTGACAAGCGGGTTGTTATATACAGTTATGAAAGCATCATAGAATCAGAAAACTGTGTAAAACTGGTCTGAAACCACAGTATGTGATGTAGAGAGCCACCCAGCTTCCTCAGAATACATGCAATTACATGTGTTTAAAGTCACAAATATGTGACACTCCTTGGGTTTTTCTTATCTGCACAATTTCACATAAGTATGAGAAAATTGAAACAAGCATCCAGATGATGTTTTCTCAGTCTGTTGGGAGTTTGTATATCAGTTAGTAGAGTTCAATGACTTTGTCCTCAGTAGCTTCTGAGTGGTCACCCAAGACACTTACATATGGAACATCTATGCTTTGGCCCAATAGTCACTGAACTCGAAGCAATGATCATGGCAAGATAAATATGACATAAACTTTGCATTTGGGGAAAGTATAGTATACAGGCATAAGAAAAATAATTTCAGTAAAATTGATATACCTCCAAAACCAGACATGTTTAAAAGACTAACAATAAAGGGAACCAATGAAGAGGACTATCCTCCAAATCATTATAACTACAGATTACTCTCACTACATACTGCTTAACATAAACATCTGCACTTTTAGAAAACATAAGTCTATGAATCTTGATCAATTAGTGAAACAGAAGTGGCATGAAAGTCTTTACTTCAAGGTAATCTCTTTAGCATAAAATATTGTTCATTTTATTTTGACTGATATATTTAATTATATTAACTGGCCATGTCTTGTGCATTCTTGTAACATGCATTACACTTTATTCGGTGAGATGAATTCATTCCTGTGGTTGATATATTGTGCATGCCAATAAACTTATCTGGGGGTCAGAAAACAGAACAGCCACTATATTAAACATAGAGGTTAGGCAGTGGTAGCACATGCCTTTAATCCTAGCATTCCAGAGGCAGAGATCCATCCAGATTTCTGTGAGTTCAAGGCCACACTGGAAACAGAGCCAGGCATAGTGACACACACCTTTAATCCCAGCACTTGAGACCTCATGCCTTGCTTTGGACAAACACACACCTTTAATCTCAGGAAGTGAAGGCAAGAAGCAGAAAGGTATATAAGGCGAGAGGACCAGGAATTAGAGGCTTTTAGGCTTTTAAGCTTTTAGCAGCAGTTCAGCTGAGATCCATTCGGATGAGGACTCAGAGGCTTCCAGTTTGAGGAAACAGGATCAGCTGAGAAGTTGGCGAGGTGAGGTTAGCTCTGGCTTGTTCTGCTTCTCTGATCTTTCAGAATTCACCACAATATTTGGTTCCTGGTTTGTTTTTTATTAATAAGACCATTTTAGATTCGTGTTACACAGTCCATTTGGGGAAGAGGTTTTTTTTTTTTTTTTTTTTTTGCCATGTGCCACTGTGCTAGTTTTACAATCAAACTCAGTTTTCCATTATTCTCAAAGAATTTTAGCAGATTGACTGCAAAGCTGAGACATAATTACTGAAATTTCAATGCAGTCATGACTTCTAAAATTTGAACAGTTCTGGGAGACTGATATAAGCTTCTGCTCTGCTCTGTATCAAGCTGTCACTAATGGAAAAGGAACAATGTCTCCAAATCAATTTCATGACCACTCTATACTGATTTCCTACTTCTGTTCTGGCTCATGGGAAAATAGAACAGCTGTTGCAATGAGAAACAGAACAGATTTTAGAGCACAACAACAATGAAGAGGTCCTAGAACTATATTAAAATAGCGTTTACTGAAGGGAAAACTCACTATTGTATTGGTTTCCTATCGCTTTTGAACAAATTACCACAAAGTTGAAAGCTTAAAATAATAATAGCTATGTATGGTTGCACACACCTATATTCCCAGCACATGGAATGCTGAAGCAGAAAGATCATGAGTTCTAGGCCAACCATGTATAGAAAAATAAAAAAGAAGCAAACCCAAAAGAAAATAATTCAATATTAGTGTATTATTTTCCAGCTCTGAAGTGCACAGTCTGTAAAGGGTGTTATGAAACTAAGATCAAGATACTGGTACGGTTGTTGCAACCATTTGGTAGTTCCAAAGGAGAGCGGTGCACAATGGCTTTTCCAGACTTTAGAGGCCTCCCCCATTCCATGACTCACAGCCTAGGTCCACCCTCAAAGCTATAAACCACATTCACTCCAACCTTCACTCCTGTAGTCATATCTTCTCTTGTGTTCTCTTGTGCCTCCCCCTTCCACTTATAAAGATTCTTGTAATTATCCCCATCCATGAGTCTCCCATCTCAATCATACATGCAAAATAGATTTACCATGCAAAGCAACATAAATATAGCTCTAAGTATGTTACATCTATAATACTGTGTTCCATAATGCAAATTGACAGGTTTGTATGTCATGGTATCAGACCTCAAACAAAGTGAGTAGCTTTCAAGAATTTATATTTAAAAAAAAAGGGGGGGAAGCAGAGTAAATCTCTCTTAACAGGGAGGAAAAGATGTTGCCAATATGACTGAGTTACTGACTAAAATGGAAATATTACTCTGATTAATTCAGGTTGTTCCATTATAATCTCAAGAATCCTTCTATTAGAAGGAAACTAATATACAACAACCAGAGGATTCAGAACCAATGGTCCTTGCTTTGTTGTTGGTAACCAGGATACTCACTTCTGGTTTAAAATGAATTGGAGTATCATCTACCTGCTATATGGGAAAAAAATTCTAAAAATTATTAGTTTTAATTTTTTTTGCATTCTCAGATTTTTAGGAGTCTTGTGCAAGCCAATGTGGAAATTAAATTTAGAAAGTTAATAATTTTTTAATTTTTTAAAAAAATATTAGGCACACATAGGTCCATATTTTAAAATTGTATCTTTATTTATTTATATTGTATGAATATTTTACCTTCATGTATGTCTGGTTGCCACATGTGTGCCTAGTCCCTGTGGGGGTCAAAAGAGGGTATCACACTCTCTGGAACAGGAGTTCAGGCAGCTGTGAGCCACTGTGTAGAAGCTGGGACTTGAACCCAGGTAGTACTCTTAACTAATGTCATCTCTCCAGCCCTGAAAGTTAATAATTTTTAGCAGCATACAAATATTTTGGAATTTCAACTTAATTGCTTTTTACTAATGTGGTTCATTTCCATCTCAGTAGACAGATACATTACCACATCTTCACATGCAAATTTACAAAATTGTATGTTCTAGATTTTAGGTAAATATGAATTTATTGATGACATTTAATGGGCAATAAACCATTATTGCATGCTTTTGAAAAGTAGATTCAGGCAAGAAAGTTTATCCTGCATCTGCTTCTTTCCTTTTGTTGAGGATAGAGGCATACTTTAAAGTACTTTGACTTACAGAAGTAATAGCAAACACTGTCCCTTCTGTTTCATTTATGATTGGCATATAATTTTTTCATTATTAATTTTTACTGGACCCATCATTACTAAGAGAGGGTTCATCTTTCTTTCAAAAGCTAGGTACTACTGATATGAGGAAGAAATATAAAGAACTGTTCAAAACCTTGGTTACAGGCGTAGTGTGATGCTTGCCAAGTATGCTGAGAAATGAAAGATGAAGAGCATTGCCATGTGTGAGTCTTATTTAATTCTCTAGCTTATGCTCAGCTTACAAGTCCCTAGCATCACAACTCCCTGCCTAGATAACCCACTCAGTGATGAATTAGGAGAAAAACATTTAAGTGCTATAAGGATTAAAAGCAGTCATCATAAATTTTTGTCACATTCCAGCATTTACAGATATCCTAAGAGTTAAACTGAATACAGGTTTTGCATTTTTAGTCATTTATCATTTTCATGCTATCAAGTTGCATGCACATTAAAGATAATAGTGTTAAACTACTGTTTAGCTCAGAATGAATTCTGAGAGTTCTGAGATCTTTTCTGGCAGTATCAGCTCAATTCAGGTTCAGACAATTCCTGTTATGCACTGCTCTCATCTGCATGTATTTCAACGTGAATAGCTATATACAGATTCTCTAGTTTTTTTTAGCAATAACTTATATAAACCACTCAATCTATCATCGTAATGACTGACAATTGAAAAGCTGAGGGATTGATTTCTCATTTTACAAATTTAGTTGTTGTGCAAAAGAACAGGAAATTGCTCCAATTTGCACTACTCTACCCATTTCAAAAATAGACTAATTCAAGATCAAACATCTCAATTTCTCCAAAAAGTACCCAGTTCTTTTACGAGGATCATGACTATATCATAAATATTTTGTATCATCTATACAGGGGCAGAAGCAAAATTTATGGAATAGCCCCAATAGTATTTCAAAGGTTAGTTGTCACTGCTGAGTTTATAATTTTAAAAGACTATAAAATTTTTATTATAGCCCTTCTTGTTGATAAATACATCATAAAGTATATAAAAATGCTTGATGATCTAGAAAATATTTATTTCAAGCCATTAGGTCATGACATAAACTGTCTATATCATGACAGTTTTAAAGTAAACTGGTAAGAGTCCTAGCCAGGAAACAATCTCCACAAAATGCTCTGCAGCTCTCATCATATAAACAGGGAATAGTAAAAGTGTAAAATAAAAAGTAGACAGGACGTGCCTAATGATGTTGATATGATGTTAACTCCTGAGTAGTGAAAGGCAGTGCTAGGAGAGGAAGAGAGGATGCTCTTGATTTGGCAAATAAAGACGTGGCCCCTGATAGATAAAGGAGGTGCACTTAGGAATGGCTACTGCACACACACACACACACACACACACACACACACACACACACACACATATATATATATATATAAAGATTAAGGAAAATAATTGAGTAATCATTTTATGATACACCATTGTACTATTTCTGTGAACACTAAAACAAATAGGCAAAGGAATAGAAAGCTTTACAATGAGCAAAGATGATTTCAGTTATGCAAGTTCATAGACATTAAGAAAATCACGGAGTTTCAGTCATTAATTTCCTCTATGATTCCATTCCTTGTAGGGATTAACTGAGGTTTTTTTTAGCATTTTCTCTCACTTTTATCAGTTCTTTGAGAATTTTGCACAATGTATTTAATTATATTCACTCCTCTCACCATTCCTTTCAGATCCACCTCTATTTTCCTAACTACCCAACTTTGTGTCCACTTTTTAAAAATTATAATTATATTTTTATTTAGAAAAAACATCATACAATATATTTTGGTCATATTTTCTCTCTTCTAACTCCTTCCTGATCCCTCCCAACTTCCTTCCCACCCAATTTCATGTTCTCTCTCTCTTCTCTTTTTCTCTTTACCTTACTCTCAAGTAAAAAGACAAGAAAAAATCAAAACAAACAATCAAAAAACTAATAAGAAAAAAATGTTCGCCTCCCCCATGAAACAATCCATTTAAAAAAATGGTGTTCATTTGTGTTGGGCAACTACCCTTGAGCATGGAGCCTGTCCTTGAATGTGTTTGACATACCCAGTTTCACTCCACTAGAAAAAATTAAATTTCCCCTTTCCAGCAGGTATTAATTGCAAATAGCTTTTTGACTAGGTGTAGGATTTTGTGTCTACTTCACCTTATGCATGATTTAATTTTGTCTGGTTTGAACTTTTACAGGTCTTGTGTGTGCTATTACATTCTCTGTGAATTCCTATGTATATCAGAACTGTTTGTGTCTGAAAAATCTTATTTCTTTGGAGTCATCCATTACCTCTGATTCTTAGTGTGTTTTTGCTTTATCTTCTGCATCTGAGCCTTGCCGTGGGGCAGGTATGATAAAGATACCCCATTTGAGGCCGAGTACTCCAAAATCTGTCACTCTCTGTATATTGACTATTTGTGTGTCATTATGTTAATTATTATTTACTTCAAGAAGAGGCATCTCTGATGAGGGTTGAGTGATGCACTGATCTATGATGTGGTGGTTTGAATAAGAATGGCCTGTATAGGCTCATATTTTTGAAGGCTTGGTACCCGATTAGTAGAATGGTATGAGAATTAGTAGGTGTGGCCTTGTTGGACAAGGTGTGTTACTACGGTTAGGCTTTGAGATTTCACAAACCAGTGTAATTCTCTTTGGCCCTCCCTCTCTACCTCCTGTTTGTGGATCATATGTAAGCTCTCAGCTACTGCTTCAGCACCATGCCAACTTTCCTGATGCTATGTTGCCCACAATGGAAGTCATGGACTCTAAGCCTTTGGAACACTAAGTCCCCCAAATTAAGTGTTTCTTTTATCAGTTACCTTGGCAATGATATTTTATCACAATAGTAGAAAAATAACTAAGACAGAAGTTGGTATCTGAGATTGGTATATTGCTGACAGGCCTGAGCATCCTGGTGTTTGTTTGTTTTTGAAATGTGGAAGACTTTGAGACTTTGGACTAGAAGAGTGGTTGAAAGTAGAAGCTATACATGGGGCCTTAATGGGCCTAGGAGGAGCTTGGAGGACAGTTGTGCTGAGAGTAAGTGGACTATGAAAGCCTAGATCAAGAGGCTTCAGAGGAGAAGAAAAATAGCAACTAGGATAGAGACTATTCTTGTGATATTTCAGCAAAGAATGTAACTGACTTTTGCCCCTGTCCTAAGAGTCTGTCTAAGGCTAAATTGAAGCATTTTAGACTAATATTGCCGAAGGAGACTTAAAGCCATCTTATTATTGACTGTGTCAATGGTTATTAGTGATAATGCTTATGCAGATCTACATTTAAAAAGAACAAGCAGCGCAAAAAAAAAGTACAAAATGTACAATTTGAGGTGAAAAGGAGCACCAAGAAATTTAATGTTGGGGCTAAATCTTGTGTGCAAAAAGATGAAAAGTTTAAAGAATGTCCTGAAGGGAAATGGAATCAAAAGAATAGTGCCCTTGGGGCAATACTACACCCAGCTAATTTTCCATCTTCTAATGAATAACCTCCTAAAGCAAAAGACAGCTTGTCCAACAAAGGAAAGCAACAACAATCAAAGCTTCTGCAAATGTAGTTCAAGTCAGGGGTCAGGTTCCATTCCAAATAAGAACCTGGCAACTTTAACTAAGTGGTTCTAGCTTTAGGGTCATGAAGGATCAAGGGGTATGTAACACAATTTTGGAATCTTCCTTTGAAGTTAAGGACAATGGCTGATGCCAGGTATGTGGTAAGTGAGTCACTGCATGGAGGTCCAGAGAAACCATTTTATGAATCTGTGAAAGTGGAGTCTGGAATGCGCCGGATACCTCCAGATGTGGAAATACCAGAATTGTGGGATATCTGCCTATGAGATCTGCAGACAGGGAGTGGAACTAGCCCAGCTGATGGAAGTGTGCTGCAGTCAACAAAAAAATGAGATCAGTAGGAGATTGAAGGAACCATCTAAGCCCTTTGATGTCAAAAATAGATACAGGATTTGGCATTTGCCCTAATATGTTTCAGTCTTGCTTTGGTCCAGTATTTCCTCACTATGTCCCATTCTAACTTTTTGGAATGGTAATGTATGTTCTGTGTCATTTTATGCTGGATGTATGCAATTTACTCTTTTATTTTATAAAGGGTTACTATTAAGAGATTGCCTTGTGTTTCAAAAGAGACTTTAGACTTTCGTCTTCGAAACAGTGTTGAGACCATAAAAGACCAAAGGGAATTTTGAAGTTGGACTAAATGCATTTTGCATTTTAATATGGCTAGAAGCATATGGGGGCCAGGGAGTGGAATGTGGTGGTTTAACTGAGAATACCACCCCCCCCACCCACCCAGATTCTTATGTTTGCATGGTTGGTTCTCAGTGGGTGGAACTGTTTGCGAAGGATTAAGAAGTATGCTTTTGTTGGAGGAGGCTTGTCACTTGTGGTAGGCTTTGAGGTTTCAGGCTACTTCTTTCTAGTCTGCCTCCTGCCTGTGGATCAGACATAAGCTCTCAGCACCCCAAGTGCTATGTCTACCTTCTTGTTTACATGTGCCCTCTCGTGACCATCATTGACTCTAATCCTCTCAAACTGCAAGCCATCAAATTAAATGCTTTATTTCATAAACTATAATGGTCATGTTGTTTTTCCATGGCAATGGAAACATAACTAAAAAATATGGATGTAGCAATATGTCATTAGTAGTTATTTTATTGCTGTGTTCCTTTAGCAGAATAATAACAGTAGGTTTCCTCTTGAGCCCATGACCTAGATCCACTCCATGAGATAGAACCCATAGCTAACACTGCTAAAGTGGCCAAGAACCAGAGACTAAATATCTGAGATTTTTTAAGCTAGAGTTTTCTAAATGAAAATATTTTATGTTTAATGGCACATGTTAAAAAATCGTTTTGCCAATATTACACAGGCATGGAAAGAGCAACCATGCATTTCATTTACTCTATTGTGTCATGCTTTGTTTCTTAGATTTTTTATGTTATATAACAGAATATCTGTTACTGCACAATTTATAAAACAATGAAATATATCTAGCCCATAGTTCTAAATGCTGAAAACCCAAATTTGCCCAGTCATCTCTAATGAGGGCTTCACGCTGTCTCCGAACACAGCAGAATGTCAGGTCAAGTGAAGGTGTTCAGAGGACACAAAGTGGAGTGGTAACTCATTTTATAACAAGCTACTCTTCTAGGAATTAATTTGGCCCTTGATGATGTCATTAAACTGTTTATGAGGTGAGTGCCATCTGGCCCCTTCATCTCTTAAGTTTCTCACCACTTTTTCAAACATAGCATCTTGTAATGGGCATTTGGCATGCAACCATAATTCAACCCACATGTGGAAGTGTACATGAGTAGCTTTGTCTTCCATTTTGTATGTCATGGACCAGTCAGGGAAACATAAATCACCCTATGTAACCTAACAGAAGGATTTAGTATAGCTATTGGTACGTGGGTGTTGGTTTGTTGAATGAGGAAAAGTAAGAAGATTGAAATACTCCAGAAATGAGCAGCCATATCTAAGACTGGAGAAGCAGAGGGAAAAAATGTGGCTCAATATATCAGCTCCAACCTTTAGTTTCAAATGTATCAGCTCCAAAACAATGGAGCTGAGGAACTGGAAATTAGACTTGTAAGGAGTGGTCGCCTGCTCTGCTGCTGACACCATGCAGGGCCCAGAAGCCTTGCTGCACAGTGTACCAGTGGGAGCTCAACAGCAGGGTCAGCAGTTGCTGCAGAAGGAAGAATTACTGCTGGAAAGAAGCAGTTTGAGAACTGCAACCAAGAGACAGGAAGACGCCAGCTGACACCGAAGACTTGGAGTTGGCTGAGTGTCAGTTGCAACCATAGAAAGCAGAATATAGAAGAGGAAACTAAGATCTGACAGTTGTCATATTAACCAGAACAAGTATTTTACTCATAAAATGTATGACCCCTAGGGACATAGAATCAAGAAATAATAGTCAGAACTGGAACTCCAGCCTGTATCTTACAGACTGCTCTCCTGGACCCTGCTTTCTTATAACAGTATGTCTCTTATTTTAGAGGATGTTTCCTTAAACTGTATTGTTCCAGGGTTCTTGGAGCTATCCTAGACCTACATCAGGCTCTATAGCAACATCAGTCTAAGGTATAAGAGGAACTAAGGCTGTAAATCTTTGTGAATATGTATGGATACGGAACACTTTCTCATGAACTCTGTCCTATGTCAGATAGGTTTGTTCACATCCTTGGGCATATAAGGCTAACACTGAGAGTGGGACTTTTTCAGGAAACATTTCAACTTCTTAAAAAATGGGTACTAAACACTATATAAAAAAGATTACTGAGAATGATTTCTTATTCTAAGTAGTCATTATAACCAAATTCTATATATAATCCTGGTAGCAATAGCTGGCATATTTTTATTCTGTTTGCATGAATCTCTATACCCTGCTAAATGAGCATGTATTTTCTCAATGGTTATAAAATATAAGAGCAGACAAGTTTGCCTAAGTTGTTTTTCTATATAAAACAACTTTACATGGCTTGAAACCCCCTCATTGGAGATCTGTTAATGGGAGGCCTTGAAAACTAAGAAGTAATCTTCACAATTCAAACTCTCAAGGATTCTTTTTTTGTAAGTACTGTTTTCAACTAGAAAATGGAAAATTCATAGTATCTGAAAAGCTACATTTCTGACTTTATTCCCCTTATAATGATAACTCTAAGAGAAGTGGCATGTAGTTCAACAACTGCCCATTTATAAATGTGAGACTTTGAAAGAAAACACAGAGTTAGGACTCCAAGTCACAGGGAAAATTTTTCATAAGCAATAACATTAGTTAAAATGTGTTTGCCTTCACAGTTGGTGGAAATGTGTGTGGCAGAACAGTTGAGACATGAACACACATTCAAGCCACACACATCACACACTTCTAGTCAAAAGAAAACACCACTATAAATCAGATGGAGATTTACATTTTAATGTCACTAAAAAGTAATTTCTCATAAGTTACCCAGTGACTGCTGTACAGAACTTGTGGTACCTTTTTTGTTGTTATTGCTGTTAGAGTCGATACCATGATTTGTTCCAAGGAATAATATTTATTCTAGGAAAATGCTTCTTCTCATCATTTTTCCCAAACCTCTAAGTACCAGAAGCCTTTTTAAAAGTTGTTTTCTTTGGGGATTTTCTATGAGCTAAGTACTCACTATACTTCAACACCCATAACAAACCAATTAAGAATCAGTGCAGCTGGACAGTTGTTCTCAATGTGCAGAATCTCAGGGTTAATACAGTGAGCTGCCCACCTGTGTGGGGACACAAAGACTCTGTCCTTTTTTTACTAACACATTGGTGGTGCTCACTCTTGAACTTCCATAACCTGCCTGGGTTCATATACAAATTTACATTTTAATTGTTCAGGGAGAATCTGGTAGAATTTTTTAATTAGCATTTGTAATATAATTCAATATTTCATTAAGTAGAATCTGATTATAAACCATTGAAATTAATGATGTTTGCTATACTGTTTGGTTTCAATTTATTCTCTTTTATTTTTCTTTTTATTGTCTTTCGTCAGTGTATGTTATCTGTATTTTTGGCTCTAGCTGTACACAGACCTTATAATTGATCCCTATTTTCATATCACCCCAAATACTGTGTTCATTTTATGTGGTTTATAGATGTACATATGGCATTTCATAGACACAATCAAAATTGGCTGGGCTGTGAGTCAGTGGTACAGTACTTGCCCAGTGCTGACCCTGAGCACGGCACTCAGATAAGAATGACAACGTTGTGCTTTGATGGTAGATATATTGCCTTCACAGCATCTGCATCAGTCAGCTGATAAGATAACCTGAGTGAAATTCATTTCATCTTGACTAGAAAAAAACAAACAAACAAACAAACAAAAAAACCTCAGGAAAATGGTTGTTTTAAAAGTGAAAAAAGATGAAGAAAAATATTGACCTGGTATTTTTTAATGTTTTAAAATTTTATTTAACTTATTTATGTGTTTATTATTTTAAAATATCTTATATTTTGACCTATTCCCTCCTCTCTTTGCGAATCCCCCCCCCACAAGCCATTATATACCCACCAAACTTTCTGTGCTCAGCCTTTTTTTTTTTTTCCTTAAACGCAGAAAGTCCAATTACTCTTGGGTGTGTGGCCATCCACTAGAGTGTGGTTAACCTGCCAGGGACCAGATCCTTAAAGAAAACTGACTCCATAGAGGGGAAAAATAATATCTTTTTTTTTTCGCTTTTTGTCTTTTTTTTCCAGAGCTGAGGACCAAACCCAGGGCCTTGTGCTTGCTAGGCAAGCACTCTACCACTGAGCTAGATCCTCAGCCCCTGAAAAATGATATTTTGAAACAGGATTTGCAATGACAATAGATTAATTACCAGTACCTGAAACAAATTTGTGTCAGTTTGCAAATTTGTGTGGCTGAAATTAAAATTAGAAAAAACAAAAGTCTATACATACAGAAGTTACACCTCTGATTGCAGGTGGCAGCACATATACAGAAGAAAGCACACAGGCACATGTGCACCTGAGCCAACCTGTTGAATAATTCCAGTTGTTCAGTAACATCATGAAAGAAGCACATCTCAGTTATTGGAGGAGTCGGAGTAGTCCTGCTTTCTTCAGATGTCACTGTTTCAACGTGCATAGGCAGGTGCAGAAAAAGCTAAATCTGTGGACACACACACACACACACACACACACACACACGCTCATACTTCTGAGGCCATGGTTACCTTTTGATCAGAAGTTTTGCAAAACAGCCAGGCCTCTGGAAAAAAATCATGAAGTTTGAGAAAAATTTGTTGTTTCTGAAAAGCTTCCAGCCTTCCTGGAGGGAATACTTGGTGTTCTTTTCCATCCTGCTATAGAAGAGAAGTGGTTTATGGACAAGTTTCTAGGTAATTAGAATTCTATAATTCAAATTAATAACATCATAAAAAAACTGCAGATTGTGTATCTGTTTTTTCTAACTTGTAGCCAAAGTACTATTCTGATAGTAGTTTTGAAACTACTTGGAATTCATTCCAGGCTTGCTAAAAATAATTTTTAAAATGTTAAAGATTTTTGAAATAAAAAAAAATGAGTTCATATAAATAAGGAGTTTTTTAAAATTATAATTAGATTTTCGTATTAGGAGGCCATGAGAAACACTTGTTTGCTTTGCTAGGAAGTGGAGCTGAAGGTCATGATTTTCCCACATTCACCTTCTCTACACAGAAAAAGGGGAAATCAGGATGAGGTGGAGTACAACTTCCTCATTGCAGCCCTCTTAGACTTCATCACATTGTCTGGAGGAATGAATGAATGAATTAGGTTCCTGGCTTCACCACTTTTCGTTTCCCGGGGCAGCCCTTTTGGTTAGGAGATAGACCTCCCCCATTTTTTAAAAAGTTGCTATAGTACTATATGCATTAGCTTTAATTTTCTCAAAATTTAAGAGGCATAATTGTAAGAGCAGTGTACCGAAGCACTGGACAATACTTTTGTGGGTCCCCTCTAAACTAAGGAGCTACAATATGAGCAGTTTTGCCTCTGGGTCAAATAAAGCAATCAAATAGTTTCAGGTTTCACATAAATGACCAGACTGTGGACTTCCTGCACCCTTAATGAGCATTGCTCTTTCTTTTCAGATACCTGATAAAGAACTCCTGAGAGCAGAAGGAGCAGGAGGGCTCTGGACCAATTAGGACAAGACCTCTAGTGGGATGCCTCTTGTTTTCTCACCAAGGCAGTTGGTGACAAGAGAAATCAAAGACCTTATTTAGCTCAAAGGCACTCACCCTTACCAGGCACCAGACACACCAGAGTGCGTTAGAAAGCTAAGATAGCTGTTCATCTCCAGAGTTTCTGAGAAAGAAAATACGCTTTGTAAAAAAAAAAGAGAAAAAACAAACAAACAAACAAAAAACCCAAAAAAACCAGCTTCCCAAGCTATAAGGTGTTAATCTGAAATGTCTCCAAGAGGTTCATGCTTTAAATACAGGTCACCCACTTGGTGACACTGTTTTGGGAGACTGTGGAATAATAAGTAGGTGAAGACTGAAAGAAATAGGTAACTAGGTCTTTGAAGATTATATCTGTCCTTCCTTCCTGCCTCCTTTGCTTCCTGGTCCAATTTGCTAGGAATAACCTCCACCATGTGTTCTGCTTCTATGGATCTGAGATGATCAGCCATGCCTTCTCCTCCATGCTGGACTGAAAACTTTCTGAAACCATGAGCCAAATTCTTCATCCCTCAGGTTTTATTTGTTGCAGTGACATGAAAGTAACACAGTAAGTAAGGCTGACACTGGGATCACATTTTGAGAACTGCTGACCTAGCATGTGTTATGAAGGACCAAATGGCTCCCAACATATTAAGGTACATCTGCAAACAAAATTAAGTTGATTTTCTCATAAACTGGTGGTTATGTCATCACACCCTGAAGATTGCAGTTATAAATTGTCAGCCAATTCTCAAAAGCAGGAAGAGCATGTGAACAGAGATCTCCCACATTTTTGCATTTTCCTAATGCCTTGGTAGGAGACATTCCACAGTAGGACAAGGAGAGTTCTGCTCTCCATGAAAATACTGAGGGTTACTAAAAGAGGCATTTAGAGAGCAATGCAAGATGCTAACTGTCTAGAATATTACTAAATAATTGGTGTTGTCAAGAATTCTAACTGAAACTCTAGCTTTGTTAAGTAAAAATGGACTTTTCTGTTAGGTTGTAAGAGTGCTTCCAGGTCTGGATGAAAGGAGGGGATGCCCAGCTGGAGAACAGAATCCAAGTCATTGGGCATTTACCCTCAA
Source organism: Peromyscus eremicus (assembly GCF_949786415.1). Lineage (NCBI taxonomy): Eukaryota > Metazoa > Chordata > Mammalia > Rodentia > Cricetidae > Peromyscus > Peromyscus eremicus. Next base: position 87,746,458 of record NC_081417.1, on the reverse strand, counting down.
GCACTGACTTTGGGTGAGTGAGCTGATTGTCTTCCGTATTTTCACACTTTGATTAATAATACAAAATCCAGGGAGATGATATATAGTTACATCAGCTTTGTTGAAGTGTTCAGTTTCTTAGCAGAAATTAAAAAATACTTTGATTCTAGAACTCTGAATGTAGAGAAAAATTCTCCATCAGAGACTCTACTGTTTTATCTAAAGAAAGAGGGATAAGCAGCCATGCAGCCACAGGTATCAGGTCTGTGGCTATTGTAGCTTAGATATAAAACTTTCCCATAGACTCATATATTTGAATATTTGGTTCTGACCTGGTAGTGCTGTTGGGGAGGTTGGCGAACATTACAGAGGTGGGGCCTAGCCTAGGATGCAGGCCTCAAGATTTATTGTCCATTACTGCTGTGTAGGAAAGTGTTTTCCCAGGTTTATCTAGGTAAGTATTCAGATGCCACTGCTACTTTGGTGAAAGGCTTTGGTGAAAGACCAGGCTGTCTTGAGCTAGCAGCAGAATTTGGCAATATTGTTTACATAGTATTGGTTTTGTAGGCATGCCAAATGCAAGAGTCTAGGAGGTTGTGTGTACTGACGCTGGGTGATGTGGAACAGTGTTAATATCTTGTGTGGAGCTCCTGATTTGGCTTCCTGTGAAGCTGTGAAGGTGAAGCCTGTATTTCAGTAAAGATCCCAGCATACATGTATGGATAAAGGGAGGCCATGGACCACAATACTCTCTTTTATTAACATAGAAGGTTTATTGAAGTAACTACTGAATAAAAATGCGGTGGACATCCCCAAAGATACAGTGCAAAACAGTGCAATATGCACACTGTCTTGTCAGAAATTATATGAATTATTTTTATGACTGAGTCATATTGAGGACTGAAAGGTCTCTCCTCCCCTGGATATTCGTTTCAACTGCAATGCCTCAGTGAAGAAGAGTAGAAGATGGTTTTATTTTTATCTTTAACAAAGGCATTGTAAACATCATTACTTTAAATTGAATTAAAATATTCAGACATCCCTTCATTAGCACAGGCTTTATTCCATCTTAGAATTCAACATTCCTTTTAATTGCAATGATCTTGTCAGATGTGCTAACAACTTTGAGTCTCATCTTGCAGTTATTATTTGAGATTACTTAGCTTTGGTAAAGTATATGCTATCTAAGCTAATTTTGTTAAATACCCTTTATCATTTGGGACAAAAGAATTAATTTATCCTCTCCAAAGGCTGACCCTTTGTTAAACATCTTAATTCTCCTTCCCTGTAAGAAAAACAGTCATTGACACCAATGACTTACTGCACTCTACCTCCTGAACATCTGTGGTGCCATTTTCTGAAAGAAACTAGCTTTCAACTGAGCAGTGCCTTTTCAAAGTCCCTTAATATTATTTAAAAAATGGCATTCAAATAACCATACATTTTACAAGTAAAAGTTTCCATTTTTCTCACCCCATTGAGCACACAGAGGAAACCAAGACTGTCTGAGGTGAGTGTTCTTGGTAAATGATGCAGCAGCTGCAAGGTCACTCAGGATGAGTAATGCCCACAATACAGGGTACCACTCGTAGCGTTTGATGTGGGTACCTTTTTCAGCTTGGCTGCCTCTTTTTGATCCTAAACCATACCAATAGCAAGGCTCTGTCAAGCACTCTTATGTTATAGAAGCTTCATCTTTTAAATTATTTTTAAAAGTGACCTTGAAGGTAACTTTGAAAGATACTTTATTTGCCTGTTTGTATATTCATTGAATCGCTTCTAGCCAAGTCTCTTGTTCATTGTTTGGAAAACTTGTAGTAATTATTCTTTAAGCTGTGCTTATTGTGTTGGTATATAGGGGGTAAAACTTGACTGCTATGTCATAATATTTTTGTAGTAAATAAATTCCAGGTTTTGGGTTTATTCTTTCTCTATTGTACAAACTTACATTTTAAATAAATTTCTAAAATATTTTATTTTACTGACACCTAGTATTTATAGAATAACTTTTAATGCTTTTTACTTCTTTTTTAGAATTATATTTTATGTGTGTGACTATTTTAACTTGTTCATACGTATATGTACATGTGCAGCTTATGCCTTCAGTTCAGAGGAGGGTGTCAGATCCCCTGGGACAGGAGTGAGGTATTGTTGTAAGCCAGCAGGTGGGTGCAGGGAAGAAAACTGAAGTCCTATAGAAGAACAACAAACACTACGAGCTATTTTTCCAGTGCCTATCAAATAATTTTTAAATTTTATTGGATGTTATACTTTTGGCAAATATATTTACTGAGAAAACTCAATATTTACCAGTGGTTTGTTAATCCTATTTTTATTATATAAATTCACATGTTGCAAAGCTTCTGGTTTGCTCTTTTTGTGTTAAACCAACACTTCACCTGCTTCTCAAGTTATTGTTAGTATAAAATTAACAAGAAGGTTAATTTTGTAACATGGTGGTTCCTCACTATGGTTGATATTCTAGCTGAAATTAACATCTTCATGGAATTCTGTTCAACTTATGGATTAAAATATTAATGTTCATATTTTTTTGTGGACTTACTTGATTGTGATCTTTTGTAGCTATCGAGGAACATTTGTAGTGCCTGGAGAGCCAGGTTTTTAAATTATTTTTTAAAATAGTGCTGAGTTTTTTTACTTTTAAATTAAGGATTTATAATGAAAAGGAAATAAATGATGGAGTAAACATTCAATCCATGTCATTGAACCATGCAGAAGAGACATCAACATCTAGATCTCCATGTGACTAACCTAAAGAGAATTATGAGAGGTCAAATGTAGGGAAGGGCTGCCCTCCGAGAGTCAGCCACAGTTCAGTCAGTGTGAGCTCACTGTAGTTCACATTGCGGCAGCTATTGCTACCAGGCACCAGTTTCTGAGGGCACCAGGTACACCGAGGAAGTCATCTTTCTCATCTAGCTTCATCCCTTGCAGCAAGAGTCTCTTCAAGGGATCAGACAGCAAAGTAGAGCTTCTTACCCTCAAGTTTTGCTGAGCCCTGGTCATTTTGTCTTTGTTGGACTATCTTTCTTTTCTAACAGGTGGAGGAAAAGGCAGTCTTTTAATAACTGAAGAAACAAAACTGAATCTAATCAAGAACAGCTCAGGAGGAATTTTAATAATCACTAAATTCACTCTTGGTCCATAAACCCTCCTACTGAATGCAGATGTGTCAGGAGAGCCAACGGCTGCTCATTTAAAACAATAATGTGGAGCTGTAGCTTTATAGACTAACATACTAATCTATAAAATAATGGAAAAGCTTAAATGAGCGGAAAACATAATTTTCAAATTTTCCTATAACTTATTTGGACAGACAAGAGTTAGCCTTGAGGGCCAGCAACATTAGCAAAGTCTGGCCATATCCCAGTATCACTCCCTGTTTGTGAGGAGAATGGCATGCTGGGTTTGTAATTAGCACAAAGTCGCTATATTTCTTAACGGACAAAGATGTTATACTTCTTATTTGACAAAGATCCTACATTTCTTATTTGGCACATGAGAACACTCTGCTGTTTAGGCTTTCATGAAAAATATTAGCTGATGATGAACATATATCGTGCTGAATCTTGTATGTTTACACATCAAATCTCTCAAACACACAACAGCATGACAACAGCAGTCAGTTTCAGACCCATTTTACTTTAGGCCCATGTACTTGCTTCTTCTACGGCATGGGTACCAGAGACTGCAGTACCAGGGCCTTACAGTCCATCAGTTCTCTATATGGGGATCACCAACAGGTTAAACTATGGCCATCTTTAGTGGTTTCCTGAGGGACAGTCCAAGTCCAATTATTTTAAAAGTTGAAATAAATCTAACTGTGAAGGTATCTGATTGGGAAAAGGCTAATGACCAAAAATAGGAAAAAAGTGGAAGAAATTATTTTTGAATTTCAAATATTATCAAATCAGTTCTCTTGTTTAGCCCTGGGTATCCAGCCCCATACTTATTTCCCTGCATAGACTACCAGAGGTTTTACTGTGCTACTAAAATGCAGTTTTTATCAATGAATTTTCCTGGATTTCTTGGCTGAATATAATTATTCTCAGTTTTATTACACAATTTTGTTTGACACTTTTCCAACACTACTTTATAATCCCAGCTTACTTGTTCATATAGGTGACTGACTCATGTTACCAGAGTGAAAGAGCCTTGTGCAGAAAGATATTATCCTAACCAACTTTTTATCTTCCAAAAATAGAGAGCAATGAATCTATTCTATGAAGGACTTAATGGTATATATTATTTGGTTTGAGGAGATCATATGTGTCTTTATCCTTGAACACTACATTTTATTATCATTTAAAATATAAAGAGCATCCTTAGTTTGAGCTTGATCTGACCTACAGAACATATAATAGGACATGCAGACACATTTCGTGAAAACAGGAATAAACAAGACACAGTAAGTATTTCTTATTAGTAGAATGTGCAATCAATCAGAAGTATTTTGGATTTGGAGTTTTTGTGGGGTAGGGTAGGATAAGGTCCAAGTCTAAGCCTATTTATTTATATCCCATATACACTCAGCACACATATCCTGAAAGTAATTTTGAATGGTATTTTTGGTATGCCTGTATTTTTTTAGGGCCAAACATGGTATTCTTTATTTACTATTATGTTTGAAAAGATGATTCACATTACTTTAGTTTGTCAATGCTTACAGCATTTTTTAAAAGTCAAAACCAACTCATATTCCCATTTTGCAGGTGAAATAACAGAAACCAAGACCCTGAAGGAGAACACATTGAGAATGGGGAACGGATATAAACAGACAATTCTCAAAGGAGGAAACTCAAATGAGTGAGAAACACTTAAAGAAATGTTCAATAGCCTTAGTCACCAGGGAAATGCAAACCAACACTACTTTGTGCTTTCATCTTGTGCTCTCAGAATGGCTAAGATCAATAAAAACAAGTGACAGCTCATGCTGGAGACGATGTGGAGTAAAGGGAACACTTGTCTATTGCTGGTGGGAGTAGAAACTTGTACAGCCACTGTGGTTGATCTAAGGAAGAGGGGAATTGATCTACCTCAGTATACAGTCATACCATTCTTGAACAGATATACAGAGGACACTTTATCCTACCACAGAAACAATTGTTGAATAGCATGTTCACTGCTATTCTATTCATAATGGTCAGAAATTAGAAATGACCTGAAATGTCCCTCAACAAATTAATGGATAAAGAAAATATGGTACAATTATACACAGAAGTATTATTCAGCTGTTAAAATTGAAATTATGAAATTTTCAGTAAATGGATAAAACTAGAAAAATTCATCATGAGTGAGATTTAATTTAATTTTACCTTAATTTTTAAATTTAATTTTATTTATATATTTTTTTCTCTCTTTTTACCCTACAGGTCCTTTGTGTATGTATTATGGTTTCCAAGTTAGTGTTTCTATGGGATTCCTGGATATGCGAATAAGTGGGTGTCTGTTTCTTGTGCTTTTCCTGGGCTTTTTTCCTTATTTTTGTTTGTTTTGTTCTATTCCAATGTATTAGTTTTTGTGTTATCTTATAATATTTGATTTTATTATTCTCTTATGAAAAATAAGTTGTATTTGGCCAGCCATTGACACCAGCAAGCATTTTCTTATCTTTCTAGTAATGAATTTGATCTTACATAATTCCACTATGAAATAAATACCTTTTTCAGATTGTTTCATTTGCTTTTGGCTTGTTTGTTTATAACTGAAAGCACCCATTGCATACTTTACCCCTGTTAATCATTGGGTATAGGTGAGCCCTATTAATGAGCCAAGGACCTCAAACCAACTGTTCATATTATTTGACTCTGGCTGACTAATTGAGTAGAAGACAATTCATTTCACTGAATTTGTGAGGTTTAGGAAATACATTTTGTAATACCCCAAATCAAAAAGAATAAATGCATAAATAAAAACAAAAAATCCTCAGGGAATGACTTTTTAATTTACATCACTCTTCCTACGTAAAACCTTCAGTCTCATTTCCATAGCTTTCTGGTCAGCCATCAAAAGATATTTTTGAAAAGGTCACTAGTGACCCCATGAATGCCAGAAGGGGTGGCAGTTCTACAAGGAGCCAAGATCCCTTCTGTGGCTCATGCAGCTGCTAGAGAGCAGCTGAGGTAGTTCATTGGCTTTCTCTAGGTGACCAAATTGTTACTGTCGTCCTAGGAACATGGTGGTACTGGATGCATGCAGGAGAAATGGACTACACACACTTTAGGTTCTCCTTCAGGGTCATAGGCTATTTCTTTGGCCATTGACCAAGGAAAATGTGAGAGGTCTTGTGGCACTTCTTGTCTCTTATACAAACAGGTAAATCTAATGGAGCATCAATTCCAGGTCGAGGTTATCGGCTGAGTATCCCCAAAACATTCTCTCACAATGAATGTTCAAAAGTGCCCCTGGTTAGTTAAAGATGGCATTGCTGGTGACTGTAGATGTGAAATACGTGCTTGAACTTTCACTGAGTCCCATCTATGAGATCATCTTTGAAGTTTCCCATTTGTGGTGTCATACTATTCAAAAGGTTTTGCATTTCAGAGAAGTTTAATTTTCATATTTTTGGATTATGTATGCTGAACATTAAAATTAATATCTATTGAATATTATACTATTCAGGAATGTTCCTGTTCTAATCTGAATGCATAAAAGTGAAATATTTCTCCTAAACATATTTGCTATTTCATCTGTATTCCACCATCCACCAGAATTTTATTAACAATAAAATTAATAGAACTGACAATTTTTTCACTACTCAACCCTAGTTCAGTTTTATTTTCTCCAGATATATGTGATGATTGATACTTTTAAAAATCATCCTCAGTGTTTATGCAATCCATATGTAGCAAAACAATCAAAATGAATTAGAATACTGAGAAGGAACAATTCATTGCTTTTATGACTTTTAAAACTATAACTCTATTATTAAGTATTCATTGTCACTTTCCCCTGGAAATGGAGCAATAGGAGTACTTCTCCTTAGGGTGTGGAAAGCCACAAAAGTAGTCTGTGAGAGGGCAACAGACAATGTAAGAAGTTAATACTGTTGGTAGACCTACCATAGATTAGATCCTAGCAAAGCTAAGGGAATTGAATTCCAAAGAGGGATTCAATATAAACATGCTCTTCTAAGGAAAGACACTAAGCATACATATTTTATTTTATTTTTGGAAGAACAAGGCAAGGAAGGGAGGGATGGCTGTAGTAGGGGCAAGCAAGAAGAAATCAGTTAAAATGTTGTGAGATTTTAAAGACCAAATTTTGACTAGTGTATTAGAATATCCAGGAAATCTAAATTACTATTCACCACAAAGTTTCCTATCAACATCTTTGAATGAGTGCTCTCAAGCAGAGGCAGTATGGAGACTGGGTAGAGCCCCTTCCGTGCCCTGAGCTGAAGAGAGCTCTGTTCTCAGTATTGCCACATTGTGAGTGGGAGACTTGGTTCTGATCAGAAGCCCTGTTATTCTCAGGAACAGTGTGCCAAGTGGAGAATCAAACACCTTTGCCTCTTGGGAAACTTGAAAGCCACTTCCTACCCTCAGAAAGCAAAAGCTATTACGTCCAAAAAAGCAATATACTCTAAAAGAGGGGTAAAATTACAAAGATTTATTTTTATACAGGGGAAAGAATGATGATACTTTTCTGCCACAGAAGCTCCAAAGACACAGGCTAGAATTTTTTCACCTTGGGGACCCAGGGCAAGAAAACTTAAAGAGCCCCTTGCCCCAGTTACCAAGCCTGATGACCCAGGCGGTGAGAATGGAGGCAAAGACACAGGGATCTACCTCATACCTACAGACCCAGCACCAAGTTAGCAGGCAACAGGAGATCTGCTCAGCCTCAGAATTCAAGGGAAAGCTAATAGACAACCTTGGGCCACTTTTACACAGCAGGTTATTTTGGCAATGCTCCAGAACTAAGAAACTAAACTACAGTTTTAAAGGGTTATAAAATAAAAACAAAGCAGAATTTAGGATGGAAACAACATATACTCTAGAAACCAAATCACGTACTATCCTTTAAAAGTTTGGGAATGATCATAGATAGACCCCCATGACACAAGAGTCCAAAAACTGTCTAAAAATAAGGTAAGAATAGAAAAACAGACAAAACTACCGCACACCAGGCTACATATCAGTACTAGAATGTGAAGTAACCTCTATAAGGATCTAAAGTAAAAGGTTCACAAGAGTAATGGTGGGGAAACAATGCCTAGTTCAATGGCTAACTTTATCAACTTAGAAAAGGCATGTCCATCCATAGGGGTTAAACAATGTATCTCCATACATTTCTCTCAACATATAATTTCTATAATTCTGTTCAAGACTATAATATAAAAATTAATGAAAAAATCTAACTTATTTTTAAGGCAGAAAGTGGAAAGAAGGAGAATTACAGGTCTCTCCATTTATAATAATTACAAAGTGATTTCATAATAGTTATAAGTAATATGTTAAAGTATTCTCTTAAGAATGTGGAAAGCATGTATGAACACTTGCAGGAAGAGCAGAGTCTCTGGGAGGATCATGACTCTTTCGACACATTTAATTTATCCGATGATATCTGTTTTGGACTTTTGAGCCCCAAATTGATTTTACACCAGAGGTATCAAGGACATCAAAAGAAAACCCACAGAAGCAACTAACCCGGGCTCATATTAACTAATAGAGTCTGAACTAAAAACCAGGGAACCTGCATGGAACCAACCTAGGCCCTCACTATATATGTGACAATTGTGTAGATTAGTATAATTGTGGAACTCCTAAGAGTGGGAGCAAGGGCTGTCCCTAATGCTTTAGGTGGTTATTCCTTATACTGGGTTGCCTTGCCCAGCCTTAATACAAGGGAAGAGCTATGTCATCTTTATATGCCATGCTTTGTTGACACCCATGGGAGGCCTGTCCCTTTCTCATCATAAACAGAAGAGGAGTGGATGGGGCAGGGAGATAAGGCATGGAATGGAAAGAGCGAATGGAGGGGAAATTGCAGTCAGGATGTAAAATAAATATATACATAGATACATACATACATAAATTCAATTAATAATAAAAGAACTATTTTAAAAGGGTAAATTGGATATTACTTGTTACAGCTTCAGTGGGATGCTAGTAAAACCCACAAAGTTCTTAGCCATAGTTGCAAATCAAATCTGGCCATGATGAACTGTAGTTTATTTTAACTCTGTTGTACTGTTTCAGCCTTTGACAGTCATTGAATACAAGCTGAACATAAATCAGACACTGTGTCTCAGGCCTGTCACTGCAGCACTTAGGAGGCCAAGGATCAGGAATTCCATGACAGAATTGGCAACAGTTGACACTCTCTCTCAAAATGTATTTTTAAAAAAGTAATGAAGGGCTAGGGAGATGGATCATCAGTTAAGAGGTACACTGTTCTCACAGAGAATCCAAGTTCAGTTTTCAGCACTCACATCATGTGGCTCACAATCACCTGCGTCTCTAGTTCCAGGGGGTCTGATATCCTCCAAAGGTACCTATGTTCACATGTGTACATGCTCACACAGAGACATGATGAGCTTATTGTTCTATTATCAATAAAAACTCAGGATTCAAATATGGTGGTTAAAAACCTGACAGATCAAAGAAGTGGCAGTAGTGTGACCAACTGTCTTTCCTTCTACACTTCCCAGATCAAAGAGAATGCATGAATTCAAAGTCCCTCACTTCCTCTTCCCTGTCAATCTTCCCTACTAGGGAATTCCTGTTAGGGAATCCTGGTTTCTATATGGTTAATTGGGTCAGCTAGTCACTGATTCTGCTCCCTGATTCAAGGCTAACTTTATTAGCAGTCTTGGAGTGTCACAATGCAATCAAATATCTTACTACACTGATGCACATATGTATACATAATTAAAAATAAATTATTTTTTTAAATCAATGAGTAATTTATCATATAGGGACTATTTTAGGATTTCTATTTCTGTGGTAAAATATCATGACCATAAGCAACTTGAGAAGGAAAAGGTTTATTTTAACTTATAACTCACAGGTCACACTACATTGCTGAAAGAATCAAGGCAAGATCTCAAACAGGACAGGACCCTGGAAGCAGAAGCTGATGAAGAGGACAAAGATAAACACTACTTTACTGATTTCTTCCTCATGGCTTATCTCTCCCTCTTATAACACCCCAGGACAACAAACCCAGAGGTTGCACTGCTCACAGCGAGCTGAGCCCTCCAACATCAATCATCAACCAAGAAAATACACCATAGGCTTTTTGACAACTCAATCCAGCAGGGGCATTTTCTCAATTGATATTCCCTTTTCCAAAACTACTCTAGTTTGTGTCCAGTTGACATGAAACTAGCCAGTACAGGAGCTAAAGTAAGAAGTAATTCTACATAGGATCATTTCAGTTGATACTGTGTGGAGAATGACTTTAGCTTTTGAGTTGGCTGTGTGTAGTGCTAAGAAAGACCATTTACGTAATGGTAACTTTATATATCTAATATTTAAATCAGTAGATTTCTAACAAAATAGATCATCCTCCATAAGATATGTGGTGTCTTAAGATGTGATGTTCTTAACAATAAAATGAACTGTTTCTTTAGGAAGACATGACTCCTTTAGCAGATTGTTTTAGGATTAAGCTTTGCTGGCATTCCATCCTTTAAGGTGTAGCTCTACTAGCTTCCATTACTACATTTAGATGACTAAAATATGTCATCAAAGTTGGAAAGTAGGAAGAAAGTCTATGGTGATATTTTATTTGTATTAAAATGTTATTTGTATGTTAATAAATAAAGTTGCCCGGGGGTCAGAGCTATTAGCAAGCCATAGGAAAGCAGGGCAGTGGTGGCATACGCTTGTAATCCCAGCACTTGGTAGGCAGAGCTAGGTAAGTCTCTGTGTGTTCAGGGATACAGCCAGTATTGGATACACATGCCTTTAATCTCAATACCAATCAAGGAAAACCTGGAGGTCTATATAGACAGGCCGTGACGAGGCGGTCATGTGGTTGGGTTTACAACCAATGAGAAGGCAGAACAGAAATTCTATATAAGGACTTTAACACAGAAAGTAGCCCTGGTTCGGAGAGGTAGGACCACCATAGGAGGAAGGGTAAGGTTTTAGCTCTTAGCTCTGATCTCTTGGCTTTCTTCTTTGCATTGGTTCTGTGTTTCTTATTTAAAAAGATGGTTGGTTACATCTACAAAAGTCTGTCTTTATTCATATGGTACAATTGTCTGAACATAAATTTTTTCAAATATGTAATAAATCACAACTACAGAAACTAATCACAGTGTCTCATAATGTTATAAAGTAAAAGATTGGCATACAAAATTCCTAAGCATTTTCATGGAGTGTAATTGAACAACTGGAAGCTGACATTGAAATCACCTTTACAATAGCATTAAGTTGACATTAAATGTACAATTTTACTAAAGCATGAAATACATATAGGTGAACATACCCAAACATGTATGAACTATAACATACTGATGTGTGAAACTAAAATTTATCAGGACAATCAACTGGAAGACTCAACTTGTTGAGATATAAATTTCCCTCTAACTGATGCAACCATAATCAATCGAGCAGGCTTTTGGTAGAAATTGACCACCTTTTTCAGGTTTAAATGAAGAATTAAAAGGACTAATAGGAAAAATGTCTTACAGAACCTGAAATAAAAGCCACAGTAATCAAGCAATGTGGTGTTCTATTAGAAAGATGTCTAGACTAATGGAATGAGCAAGCAATGGAGAATGGAAGCCGGACATAGCTATTAGGGTGAGTACACACAAGAAGATAAGCCTGATCCTTATTTTTATGTAATACATGTGATTAAGGACAGTGAGAGTGTAACTGAGATCACCACTTGCAAATTCATCTAACAGCTCCCAAATCCATAAACAGAATGAGACTTCAAGACTAAGAGTTCTAAAGGAGAACACTTGTGCTTGACACAGAAGAAAAGGACTTAGAAACTGAAAGTCACAAATTTAATATTATTTTTAGTTGTGAGGGCAAAGGCACACTCAATACACAGAAATATTACTATACATATCTAGGACAGAATGTCTATTTGATATGTGAAGAATTATCACTACATATGAAGAATGTAATGAGAAGCTCAGTAAAGTAGTAGAAAGAGAAAATTTGAACATTCACCCAGAAGAAATAAGGATAGAAAAATACATAAAAACAAAGTTAACAACCTTAGTTCTTAGAAAAATGCACTTGAGCCACAATAAACCACCAATGTCCACCCCTCCAATTACAAGGGACACATCCACTCACTGGTGTACGTATGCAGTGATCAGTCTTACATTCTGGAACAGACAGCACAAACTGCAATCACATATCTGGTGAGGATGTGAGAATATGCTCAAGATATTTTGGAAGACATTTGGCAATTTCATATAAATTAAAATATACATTTACTGTGCAGTTCAGAATTCCTCCTCATGGATGTTTACCCCAAAGGAATAAAACCATATGTCCAAGAGTATAAATGTTCACAGCAGCTCTGTTTATGATGATTCCAAACTGGAAACACCCACATGTCCATTACCACTCAGAAGCTGAAAGGAATGAACCAGTGAAATGTACAACAGCATAGGTAGATCTCAAAAACATCATGTTGGAAAAGGACACCAGACAAAACATGTCAACATACTGCAAAAAAATCACTTAAAGGACATTCTAGAAGTAGCAAGATTATAAGTAGAAAAAAAAACTCAGATTTATGCATGCTAGGAGCTAGGAGAAGAGAGAAATTTTACTTCAAAGGGACAGGAGCTTTCTGTAGTGATGGGAATGTTGTATACACTCAATATTGATTTTTGGGTTGGAGGTACAGGGGTGATTACAATTCAGTGGAGAGTGAAAATAGCATGTGAATGTGACAAACATCTGGATCTTCTTGGGCAGACTACACCAATGTTGAGAGGGAGAACAGTACAAAGAGAGAGGAAGAAGAGAGGGATAAAGAATGCTAAGGAAGATTAAAAAGCCATAGAGAGAATTATTATTTTGTATACATATATAAATAATTTAAATGAAGTTATGCACTCCTTCCCCAGAGGCATAGACATCTATCTAACAAAGGCATCCGTATCCGAAATGGGTAATCTCCTTTTGAGTTGTTGGTCAGAGAGATCCAAACAACTCCCAAAACAATAAAGGCTTTTGCTTTTGCCCTTAGTTGCCTTTCAGATAAAAAGATATTGCCTCAAACACCACACAATTCAAACACAGGATGTAGAAGAATAGAGCTGAGTCTGACTTAGAAGACTCCTCTCTGAAGACTAGCTCTAGTAGAACTAGAAGGTACTATGTAAGATGTCAAGGGAAAAAAAGCAATCAATAATCCATCTGTAAATCCTCCAAACCACAACAAGACCAGCATGGCAAGGTATCTTCAAAGATGTAACAGTGACCCTTGTACATTGGGGATATAATCATTTAATTGGTCTAAAGACCTACTCAATAGGAGGTCAATAGAAGGAAATTCATGTCTGGTACTGTAAACCCAGCCAATTACCTATGGCTGGTGAGGCCATTGACCTCAGGGGAGAACCCACTGCTGACACTTTCCTAAACTTACCGAATTTCAAACAACATTGTAAATATCTATCCTTGTGTCCACAGATATGTGTAGCTGATTAAAGAAGCTTCTTTTTGTAGCAGACTGAGACCATCATAGAAATCCATATGTTCTCCATCATAGAGAACAACTGACAGGATGCTGCCTAACCCCAGATTGATCTTTCCACAACACAACCTCTAAAACTGGCACTCAGAGAACATCAAATAAAAGGAGTAGAAAGATTGTAAGAGCCAGATGACCAGGAGGTCTGCTACAAGGTAATATCTTATATGTGTGATAGAGAACTTCACTCATGAAATCTTAACAACATGATCCTCTAAATACCACCTGCAAAAGGACAGAACAAGTTAGCATGCCTTTGTAGACATGGGGAATCTTGCAAGGCTCCATCCCTAGCTGAAGATCTACAGGAAACTAATGGTTGCTAAGACAGGGAAAATCAGTTTTTTCCAGGTGGAGTCCTTGATAGATTAACCAACACTAACTAGGAAGAGGTCTGAGATGGAGTTTGGGGCATAGGAAGAGTTGGAGTGGGAAGAGAGAGGACTGGAAATGATATAAACACAGCATTCATGTATGAAATTATTGAAAAAATATAAAATGTATACTCACAAATTTTTCTATTATGTTTTTTATATGTGATCATGAAAAAATAGTCTTATTTTACTGCCTTTATCTCAGTAAGAATGATGTTTTCAAGGCTCAAACATGTTGCAGCGTGTATCAGTGGTTAATGTATTTTTTTGGTGAATAATATTTCACTATGTTCATGTAGCATACTATACATATTCTCTTTATTTTTATTAATTAATTTTCTTCAGCATGAAAACTTTTTCCCCTCCCTCTCTCCTCTCCTCCCATTCCCACCCCCCCATCCCCTCCTTTTGCTCTAGAAAATGGCAGGCCTCCCATGTATATCAGCCAGCCACGGCATATCAAGTTGCAGTAAGAGTAGGCACCTCCTCTCCTATTAAAGCTGGACCAGGCAACCCAGTAGGAGAAAAGGAAGGTAATGGAGTCAGAGATAGCCCCTCCTTCCACTGTTAGATGTCTCACGAGAAGAACAAGCTTGCAAGTGTAACATGAGTGCAGAGGACCTAGATCAGTCCTATGCAAGCTCTCTGGTTTGCAATTCAGTCTCTATGAGCCCCTATGAGCCCAGGTTAGAATGTTCGGTGGTTTTTTTGTGGTTTTTTTTTTTTTTTTTTTTTTTTTTTTTTTTTTTTTTTTTTTTTTGTGTGTGTGTGTGTGTGTGTGTGTGTGTGTGTGTGTGTGTGTGTGTTATACTTGACCACTCTGGCTTTAATAATCAATTCTTCCTCCCCCTCTTCCACAGGATTCCCCAAAGTTTGCTTAATGTTTGGCTGTGGGTCTGCATTTGTTTCTACCAGTTGCTGGGTGAAACTTCTCTCATAACAATTGGGATAGGCACCCATCTATGAGTACAGCATTATGATTCATTTCATTGACTTTTTTTGCCAGTCATGTTTGGTTCTACCCTAGGTCTCTGTGCTATCCAACCACTGGGTCCTGGTCCTCCTGGCAGTGTCAGGGATGGGCTCCCTTCCATGGTATGGGTCTGAAGCTGGTCCACTTATTAGTTGGTCATTCCCATAATTTCTGCACCACCTTTACCCCAGTGTGTCTTGTAGACAAAGCAAATAGTAGATCATAGATTATCTGGCTGGCTTGGGGTCCCAATAACTCTACTGTTAAGTCTTAGCTAGTTACAGGAGATGGCTAGTTCTGGTTCTAGGAGTATTAGCTAGGGTCACCCTCATAGATTCCGGTGAGTTTCCATTGCACTAGGTTTCTAGCTCATCCTAGAGATGCCCCTGATTCCAGTTGTCTTTCTCAATACTCTCTCTGTCTCTCTCTCCAACTTCCCCCTACCTGATTCCTCCTATTCCCATGCCCACCTACCCATCTACACCCCACCATTCACCTGTGATGTCTATTCTGTTTCCCCTTCACAATGAAATTTATGTGTCCAAGCCTTTCTTGTTACTTAACTTCTTTGGGTCTGTGGATTATAGCATGTTTACCCTTTACTTAAAGTACATATTCTTTTATAACTGATGGATATTTGGATTATTTTATTTTTGAGCTAATGAAGAAAGTCACTTCATTCCTGTATGACGCTTGTAGGAGTGTCTGGTTAATTTACATTATTTACTAACACTTTATTCTCAATGTATGTTTTAGGTTGGCCATAGGCTCCTGATCTTTCTGCCATAGCCTCCTATGTTGGGAATACAGGCGTATACCACCACACCCATCATCATTCCCAAATTCTTGATATGTCTTTTTACCTTTGTAATTGAAAAATTTGTTTCAATATGAAAACATTAGGATGCACTACTTCTTTCAAAAATTTATAGCTAGTTTTTCAACAATATTCTACCTTTGAATATTACCACTGAGGAATTTTGAAACCATATAGATATTTTTTGTAATTCTATGCCACTTCAGTTTAATAACTTTATTTTTTTAATCCCCTGAATGTTATTGTCTTTGAGGAATCAAAAAAATTTTGAATTCTTTTTTCTAGAATTTCTTACTAGAATATAGCATAAATTTCTGTGTTATGTTTTAGTGTGAAATTAGTTAGTGAAATTAAAAATATATACCATATACTTTTATTATCTTTCCCCTCCCCCAGTTCCACCCAGATTTTCCCCATTCTTCCTACCCACCCAACTTCATGTTCTTTGTTGCTCTTAAAAACTCCCAACCCACCCAAAGGTGGGGTTGCATGCCTTTAACCCCAGCACTTGGGAGGCAGTGGCAAGTGGCTATGTGAATTCGAGGCCAGCCTGGTCTACTGAGAAAGTTCCAGGATAGCCAAAGCTACACAGCAAAACCCTGTCTCAGCCCCCTCCCCTCATAATAAAGAACAACACAAACCAAAATAACACACAAAATAGCACAAATTAAAAAACAAACAAAACAACAAACTTGGGTCCATCTTATGTTAGCCAACTACTCCTGAGCAGGAGGCCTGCCCTGGACAGTGTTGAGATAAGCAATGTCACTCCATTAAAGACAACTGATCTTTCCCCTCCTCTAGCAGCTCTCAATTGCTAAGAGCCTTTTGCTTAGGAATGAGACTTTGTGCCTACTTCCTTCTCTGTATTAGTGTTTTATCAGCCTTGAACTCGCGCAGGTTTTGTGCCTGCTGTCACAGTCTCTGTAAATTCATTTGTGTATCAAATCTGTTGTGTGTAAAAGATGCTGTTTCCTTAGTCATCCATGACCTTTATCTCTTATAATCTTTCTTCTCCCACTTCCACATAGATCCCTGAACCTTGAGGGGAAGGTGTGATAAAGAAAGAACATTAAGTGCTGAGTGCTTCAAAGTCTTTAATTCTTGGCACATCGTCAAATTATAGATCACTGTTTTAATTACCATCTACTGCAAGAAGGTTCTCTAATGAAAAACTGAGTGATGCACTGATTTTTGCTTATACTAGGATGTTATTATGAGTTGTTCTTTGTTATCTTCATTTAGTAGAATAATGGGAGCAGGGTTTCTCAAGTTCTTGAATTCATTGTTAAAGTCAGATATGGGTTCCATCTCATGGAACAAGCGTTAAACCCAAACAAGTGCCAAAATTATCTTTTTAACCCACTTGAAACCCACGTTTTAAATTTCATTTATTTGATTTTTAAACATTTTCATTTATTGCCTAGATGTCTATTTTTCAATGTCTATTTGTCACTAGTGTTTCTAAAGGTTAGAAGTCTGCAAACTGTAAAGATAGCCTTGACATAGTTACACATGTCCAGTACAGGCCATTAATGCATTCTATTTGTATTAATAGCTTGGTATCTATGGAAACCTTCCACCACATAATCTACTCATGTAGCCCTTGTAACATCAACTGAGCATCTGGAAGGATGACATGGTAGAAGTCAGGCTTGTTGCATGTTGCTCAGAATGGGATGGAGAAGATAAGACACATTCTCATGAAGTGGAATCTACTGGGTTTTATGAGTCTAAATGACTTAAGGACTGCTCACTGGATTTTTCTTCTACATAGAGGCATAAAATGCAAGGTAAAATCTGGGGAGTGCATGGGAAGCCAACTAAAACTAGAGGAAGACTTAAGACAAGCAACACATATTCAAAGAGATCACTTTACAGCTGTTTATTGTGATACTGTATCCACAGTGAGGATGTCAGATTTGGGAATGTCTCTATAAACAGAGTTAAGACAGAATGCCTAAATCTCAAGATACCACAGACATTTGAATTTAGGACAGCCATATTTTATTCAAAGATACTTTGCAACTTCAGTTGTTTTAGTCTTGTCAGGGGAGTCCCAGCTGACTCATTGTCTTCAATCCCTTCCATTCTTCTATGTTTCCAAGTTTAAGCACAGATTAATCTATTTGTCCATTAGAAAGTAAGACTGAGATTTATAGGAGCTTAGACTAGTAGGAATGCTTGGGTGTGTTATCAGCCCAAGATATTTCAAATATGGGATTTCTAAAGACTCTAAAAATGGTTTTTTAGAAAGCATTTGCTTCTTGAAAATTCCATGTGATCCCTAGGAAATGAAACAAAAGGACACTGTTGAACTTTCGATTTGTTTATCCAAAATTTCCAAAGCAAATTACAGTTCTCCATTTCTCCCCATGCTACACAGAGCAGCAGGGTAGGCAGGCAGGGTGAATAGGAAGTCAGCACCCTTAGGGAGAACAGCATGCAGGATGGGCTCATAAAACAGGCTGCCTGCCATATGTGGTCATCTGGCAACCCCACAGAATCAGTCACACAAAGACA
Organism: Peromyscus eremicus; assembly: GCF_949786415.1. Lineage (NCBI taxonomy): Eukaryota > Metazoa > Chordata > Mammalia > Rodentia > Cricetidae > Peromyscus > Peromyscus eremicus. The sequence continues at coordinate 87,728,088 of NC_081417.1, read as the reverse complement.
AGCACCTTTGATCTACTTGAAAGGCTGGAGATGTGAAACACAAACTTGAGTGACCTTTTCTCTTTTCAGCCTCAGTGGCTCCCCAGTCCCTTTAATGTCACCTTTTTCTCTAAACTTCCATCTGGCTTCTGACAAATCCATGTGGTCTTTGTGATTTCACTATCTCCATTCTTGTCTGTTAAGCAGGATCAGAGAATGCATTGCCATTTTTGTAAACATGGCTCTGCAAACTGACTTTAAAAAGGCAACTAGAGAGACAGATATAGCTTTTAAAAGAAAAGGCAAGACAGTTGTTGAAAGCTGTGAAAATATTGGAAAAAATATACATTTTTCTGTACATATAGTGTCAAATTTAAATGTATGAGAACATACACATTTTAAATTAAATATCAGTCCCACTTTACTTCCAAAATCTTAGTAGCCTGTACACACATCTTTGGCCTTAATATTTATGTCTAAAATAAAATATGAAAAACACTCAACATACTTAAATAATTTCATCACATATTTAATATAGAGACGTTGTAAGGAGTAGCAGTGTATGCCTGAAGTCACAGCTAGTCAGAACAGTGAAATCAGAATACTGGGTTGAAGACCAGCTATGTTATGGGAAACATAACATGATCCTACCTTCAGTAAAAGCAATTAGTTGGAGATTTTAAAGTTTGTAGTAATCAAACTTAAAATTGATGTCTTAATCAAAATGTAGTAATATAAAAACTATATCTAAATTTGCATATATTTGTATCAAGAGGTATTTCTGTATTAATGATATACATATTTTTATATTAGACAATTATACCTAATTATCTATTGTAGTTTATGCCACATTATACACTATTAACTACTTGGAATCTAGCACTTCTCTTTAACTGGAATATTAAAAACATCTGCTCATTCAATAGCATGAAAAAGATAAAAGTAGCTGACAAGAAGACAATAGAAGTGCTATAAAAATCAAATTCTGATTTTATACAACTTAAAAACAGTCCTTAAGAGCACAGAACCAATGTCAGCACTGGCCCTCTTCCAACTGTTTAAATCTTATTGAAATAAACAAATAGACAGTTTAAGTTTCTTTTCAACTTAGAGTGACAGCTGAAGCAGTTATTTTTAAAAGTCAATGTGACTCATTTTGCATGAGCATTTTTATAACAAAAAGCTTCCTAATGATTGCTTTTCAGGGTTGTTCCCCCTTTTTACAACAGAATAAGAGCATTGCTCTTATTCAGTGTTTAGCTAAATGAAAGTGCTAACCTTCCAACAGCATGACTGGCTTTATTTATCTTACACAGACATGTGAGTCACTCAGTCATGACCATGTGGATATAAAAAAAAATATCGAACTTCTTGAATTGTGTTCTTTTCTTGACACATTACTAGAATATCCATTATCCTTATCTTGAATGATTTCTACACCAACCAGGAGCAGTGGACATGGGTTATCTCTGCCTTAAACACAGATTAGTTCTTCTTAAAAAACGTTTGCAATTGTTATATTAATTTCCAACCAATGAACATGCATAAAATTGGAGGCAATTCTTCTTAATCTTCTTACTCTTCTTCTGGTGTTATTTCCTGTATATTTCTCCATTTCACCCTGATATCTCTCCAAACTTACACAGTTGTCTTACTCATTTACTTTCTGGAAAAAAAATAACAGGGATTTCATTCTTAACATTGCTCATATGTTCAAACTCAATTTTTTCCACAGAATTTCAAATTCTAATAAATGAATTCTAAATCCTGAGTCTAGAAAAAAATGGTATCATTCATACTTTTCACTCTTTTGCATCTCATATTCAATCATTACTGGAGAAACTTCTCCATGCACAGCACATTCCTGGCAGTTTCAGAGTGGACACTGTTTTCACCTCAAGCACACAGCATGAGGATTCAGACTAGGCACTCTGTATTCTGGGTGTATCCATATAGTATCAGGCAAAATTGGCTTTGTTTTGCCATAAAATACCTTGTACTTCTTTCATTTACTCCTCTCATTTCTCCATCCCTGGGCCAGAACTGTTAATTTTATTATTGGAAGAGTTTTCCTTATTCCAGAAAGTCATCAGGTTGAAATTAGATAATGGGTAGCCTGCTTAGAATAGTTTCTTCCATTTAGCAGTGTGCATTTCAGATAGCTTCATTTTTTGTGGCTTTGTAGCTGATTTCTTTTTGGTGCTGAGAAGTATCACGTCATTTGCATGGACCACTGATTATTTATTTATTTATCTTCTAAATTATACCTGGGCTACTTTCACATTTTCACAATTATAGTTAAAGTTGCCACTATTCATTCAGGGTGTTGTGCAGACAGTTTGATGAACATTGCAGAGATCCATGAGTTCAGTTGTAGGCTACAGTTTATAAGAAATCATCTTCCTGAGCGAATATACTGTTTCACACCACCCAACAGTGAACAAGGAATGAGACTTCCTAATGTTCAGGGCTTATGCCTTCTTATGCTTTATCTTATTAGCAGCCATTTTTCCAAACATTTAAAAAAGATGATGGTATTAATTATGAGAATGATTGCTGTCTTAGTTACTTTTCTGTTTCTGTGATAAAACACCATGACCAAGTCAATATGTGGAAGTAAGGGTTATATTGGGCCTACAATTCTAGAGGGATAAGAGTCTAGCACCATCCAGCTGGGAATTCTGACAACAAGCAGGTGGTAGGAACAGCTGAGAGTTCACATCTCCAACTTCAAGCAGGAAACAGAGAGCAAACTGTCTTTGAACTCTTAGAGCTTTCCCCAAGTATACAATTCCTTCAGCAAGGCCACAACTCTTAGGTCTACCTAAAGAGCCCCAGGAACCCTAGGACCATGTATTCAACGTAAGAGACCATGAAGGACATCTATTTTTCAAACTAAAATTGTGCTAAATTTTTGTGAACTAGCTTACAGAACTTAGAAAAGAGTATTTATATTACAAATAATATACAAGCAGTTGGTATTAATAAGACTAAAGGCTTGAGATTTTCTTGATACATTTACTAAATGAAATGCTAATAGTAACAATATGAGAAGTCACTACAGGATGAATGTGTACATGAGCTGTGTCTCATCACTCACAATAGACATTTATACACTGAATTCTTTAATGTTTGTTTCATCACTTTCCATGATTCTACAATGCCATGCCATATACTTTATGTCAAGGTAAAGATACTAAAGGACTATAAAAGTGTACTCATCTAGTGTACTTCATATCAGCCCCCAGGAGTATTTTGTTATTTTGCATTCAGTTAGTTGTACACTTAGGAGATCTGCAACTTAAGTAACTCACTGGCACTCATTTTAATACTTTTGTTCTCTAATGATTAAGAAAAGGAAAAACTGTGTGTTAGGGTTTTCAAGAGAAAAACAACTCAGAGAATATTTATATGCATATAAATACATATATATATATACATATATATATGAATGAATGAAAGGAAGATATATTATAATGTCTTATAGTTTGTGATCCAGTTAGTCCAATAATGGCTGTCTACCAACAGAACTTCCAAGAATCCAGCAGTTGATCAGTCCACAATGCTGATTTTCTTCATTGGTCTTCAATATATGCCAGAATCATGAAGAAGTAAACTCTAATGCTGATGAAGAAATGGTCTTGCCAATGAGAGCAAAAGAAAGCAGACAAAGAGAGAAAGCTTCCTTCTTTTGTGTCTTTTATATAGGCTGCCAGCAGAAGGTGTGGCCCAGATTAAAGGTGGATCTTCCCACTTCAAAAGATCTGGATTAATGCTGTCAACTTGTAATATCTAGATTAAGTGTGGGACTTCCCATTTCAAATTATTTCATTAAACAATGTCCCTCACAGTTGTACCCAGCTGCTTAGGTTTTAACTGAATTAATATGTAGTCAAGTTAACAATCAAGAATAGCCATCACAAGTCCATCCCTTGTTAACTTGGCAAACTATCATATCCCCTTATATCACGTTTAATTTCCAAATGAAAGCAATAACCAAGTAATAATTATGCCTAACATGATATAACTATAACTCCTATAACTGCAAAAACATTACAAATTTCTGGATAGATGACAAAGTCCTTTGAAGGATATTCTTTTCATAGCTCAAAACTTAAATATTAAATATAATAACCACTGATATTCTTTTAACTGATGTTACATTACATGTTAAAGAAATCAAAGAAAAAAGCACAAATATCTAATATAACCCCATTCTTCACAGAATATGAAAGAAATACTCATGTCAATTATAATCTTCATTTCTACAACTAGTCACATGACCTTAGCTATTACTTATAAACACCTTCATCTACTAATCATTCTGTATTTCTTCCAACCTCAGCAAGCATTTCAACAGGTCTTGGTTCTTTTCCTGGAGGAGTAACCCATACCTTCATTCCTGAAGAGTATGTACCCTTTATCATCCTGTCTGGATTAAGTTGTTGTAGTTTTCCACTGATTTTAATCACAGGACATAGTAGCACCAAGAAATTCCCCAAAGGATCTCTGGCACTACTCAGGGGAACCTGGTTGTCCCTTAATTCAAAGGGTTCTGGTTCTGCAAACTGGCTCAAGTCTGAAAATTGCTTCAGAGGCAGAGATTCGATTTTGCCACTGTTTAATGTAGCTTTTCTTTCATTTGTTTGAGAATGTTTCTACTTTACAGATCAAATAAAAATTCAGAAGGCTTCTTATCTATTTCATGTTGGAACACCATGGTTGATTAGCCAGTACTGAAGGTCCATACAAATCATGCTACCATAAAATTCACTTTGCCTTGCTGTCCATTACAGGTTAGGCCATTACAGACATGACTTTGTCTATGCTGCCAATTAAAATAACTATGATTACCGTGCCTTTGGCAATTCTGTGCTGGTACCTGGCCCCTGCTACTTCAAGGCCCAATTAAACTCATCTCATTTAATTCATTCAACTAAGCAGCAATATCTCCAAATTAAAGGTCTGGCACAAGAGAAGGATGACAACAAAGCTCCTCAAATGTGCTGGCATCCCTCTCACCATATTGGGTTCTACAGAATTAGTAAAGGGCATATCTTTTGAGCTTTCCCATAGTGGAGGATTAGGTTTTACACAGCATACTCACTCAAGCTTTGCAATTTCCTTGAGCCTTAAAATCCCTTTATCAACACTAAGCCAAGGGATATCAGGCATCTCCAACTCCTTTTTAGTAGCCTGTAGACATATTTCTAAATGGTCCTATTAAATAAAAAACACAGAGCCAAATATAGGGGTGAAAGCCTTAGAGAGATCAGGTAAATAGGGAAAGCCACCAGCCAACCTTACCTCACCAACTTTGCAGCTTCCAAATGCGAGTTACTTCCTGTCTACCCATGCCTTTATTGCCTTGCTGGTCTGCCATCTGATTTGCTCTCTGTCTAGCTACATCACTTCCTCTTCCTGGCCAGCTCTGTCACTTCATGTCTGTACAGGCCTCCAGAACTCTATGGTTGATACTGGGATTAAAAACGTGTGTTAGCCGGGCGGTGGTGGCGTACGCCTTTAATCCCAGCACTCGGGAGGCAGAGCCAGGCGGATCTCTGTGAGTTCAAGGCCAGCCTGGTCTCCAAAGCGAGTTCCAGGAAAGGCGCAAAGCTACACAGAGAAACCCTGTCTCGAAAATAAATAAATAAAATAAATAAATAAATAAATAAATAAATAAATAAATAAATAAAAACGTGTGTTACCACACTTGGCTCTGTTCCTTAGTATGACCTTGAACATACAAAGATCCTGCCTGTTAAGTGATAGGATTAAGGGCATGTGCTACCACTGCCTAACTTCTTTGTTTACTTAAAATGGCTTGCTAATTCCTCTGATCTCCAGGAAAACTTTATTTATTAAAGCACAAATAAAATATCACCACTATTCAGAACAAATAAAATATCACCACAGTAGCCACTTTTGACAAATGCTTCTGCCAAACGTTCAAAGTTTGACATTTTTCAGTTGTTCAGTTTTCCATATTAAATCTAGAATCTCTCTACTAAACAGGCTCATAACTATGAAATCAGCCCGATCCAGTTTTATATTCTTATACCATTATCCCACATCCTTAAAAATCCATTCCAACACATATTCCCTAAACTTCTGCTTGAATGAATTAAGAAATTCACTAAGCTTTATAGTAGTGTAGCATACCTCCTCATAGACTATGTTTTCTTTCTCCCTTACAGGAGACTAGTTAGCCTTTAGTCTGATTATAGTTTTAGAGACAACTATTGGTGAACCCTGAGGAATTGTCTTGCCTAGAATCTCCTTCAGGGAAAGTCACTAGTAGTTTGGCAAACAATGAAGGATTAATTTTCTCAGTTAAAGGCAAAAAAGGCAATATTTCAGGGGTTTGGGGTGGGAGTACATCTTCTGCTGAAGGTAGAGAGATTACTTCTTCAGGAGAGATAAACCTTTGAGAATCTGAGGATTCAAAGTTCTCAGCATCAATAGGGTCCTACCACAAATCTCCATCTCAAGTTATACTCAGATTTTATATCTGTTAGTGGCTTGAGCTGTCTATTCCACACAGGGTGGTATAGAGTATTATAACAAAATTCTTTTGAGTCTCTTGAGCTTTGAACTGTCTTGAAGTAAAATTAATGATGGATCTATTAACTATCTAGTGAACTGTAATATATGAGGCAATTAACTAAGCTACACATAATCTAGGTATTCAGCATATTGACCTGAGTATGTGAGTCCTCCAGTACTAAAGACCTGCTTGATTTTTAAATTATTATTTCAAAAGTGTAAATTTTTCATATCTGTTCTTAAAAGAGTTATTGATTGCAGGTAGAAAAATCTACATTTTACAGGAAATATGTCTAATAAATCCTAATATATAAGGAAAAGTTGAGCTGTCTCAATAATAATTGAAAATGAAGGGAATTTAATTCAGGTATGCTATAAAGAAGGTGAGGTGGGTGGTATTTAGGGGACACTGTAAAACAATCTATAAATTGCACAAGCAAGAACTTCATTCAGCTTCTGCTGAAGGGCTGAAGAAAAGAGTTAATTAGGGACCAACTACTTTGAGAGATGGGGTTGGTCTGGAGTGTGATGATGTACTTAGTGACTCTCCATTGGCCAAAAGCTAAGTTTCCTTTTCCCAGCAGGTACCATTTGGAAATAGTTTTTTCCTGGGTGTGTTTAGTGCAGGGGGCAAAGCTTTTTTTTTTTATCTACTTCCCCCCTTCTCCTGTCAATCCCAGGATTTTGCCTGGTTTGAATCTGTGCAAATTTGTGCATGCTGCCATTGTCATAGTCTCCGTGAGATTTTTTTTTTTTTATATCAAACTGAAACACAAAAGATGCTGTTTCCTTGTCTATTTCAATTTTAGGTTTTTGTTTTTGTTTTTGTTTTACTTTGTTTTTGTCTTTGAGAGAATGAGCATGAAGCATGAAGTTGGGTGAGTCAGGTGATGAATAAGGCTCTGGGGGAGTTGGGGGAGGGGAAATGATCAAAATATATTGCGTGGAAGTAATTTAAATAAAAATAAAAGGGGGTTGGGGATTTAGCTCAGTGGTAGAGCACTTGCTTAGCAAGTGCAAGGCCCTGGGTTTGATCCTTAGCTCAAAAAAATAAAATAAAATAAAATAAAATAAAATAAAATAAAATAAAATAAATAAAAAAAAAAGATGCCTGTGGATTGATAATTCCAGGAGTAACTAAATTTCTGGCAGGTTTTGCCAGGTAGAGAACAGATTATAGAGGAAAAGCAGGCATATTAAGTGGCTGTTGAAAGAGAAGGACATGAACCTGATGGAATTAAACTTCAGTAGGTCTCAGGATACCCAGCGACAGGAATCAGTCTCTATGTGCAACAGGAGCAAATACAGCATGACCAGGCTGCTGGGGTACCGCTGATCTCATCGGTCCTACATGAGCTCTGACACACTGTTGGCCTCAGTTCTGTTTTCAACTCCATTCTCACCATGTCAATAAGTAAGACAAATGACTCTGATGCACATAAGATGGCTCTTTGGGGTTTAAAATCTGATGTTTTTAGACTTAAAATTCATTATTATTTCTGCCTCATTTCTACATTTAAGTAATTGTGGGATTTTGCAGGCTTTCAGCATTTCAGTGATATTAAAAAAAGAAACATCAAAATGATAAAAATGTTGTCTAAATAATTCAATTATCAAAGTAATACAAGACGCTTTTCAGTAATTTATTCTGTAAATGTAAAAATGTCACTGAATTGGAAGCATAATATATGCTCTGTGCTACTGATATGCCAATAACCTTCAGAGATAGTTTGGCTCCAGCCTCCTTGTTTCTATTGCTTTCCCACAGATACTTAAAAGTTTCCTGCCTTCATCTGTTCAGTGGGTATTATCATTTGATACATAGAAAGAAGGTTTAAGAAGTGCAACTAGTAGGTCTCTTCAGACTTTAAGTGTTTGATCTTTAAATTGAGTTTTTATTCCAATAAACTGCTCTTTCATGATCATAACACATTTGGTCAAATTACATATCCATATAATAAAAGGTTCCATGATAAACTTCCCAGAGTAATCTCACCAGTTAAGATAATGGAGTGCTTTTTGATTTGGTCTGAAAATTTGTTTTTGTGTATCCTTAGTATATTGGCAAGTATATGCAGTATCTCATTATATTTTGACTATAATGTTGGCTATGGGAACTAAACCATAAGATGTATTTAATAACTTACAAGGAATCCTCCAAATTAAAATACACACAATAGGCCCTGCCCAATACACACATTTAAGGTAGTATTCACTCATAATATCATGTGAAAAAAACTGAGATATTAACAATCGTAATTAACGTCTTATCTTAATGATATCAGATTAAGATACTGATATAGGCCGGGCGGTGGTGGCGCACGCCTTTAATCCCAGCACTCGGGAGGCAGAGCCAGGTGGATCTCCGTGAGTTCGAGGCCAGCCTGGGCTACCAAGTGAGTTCCAGGAAAGGCGCAAAGCTACACAGAGAAACCCTGTCTCGAAAAACCAAAAAAAAAAAAAAAAAAAGATACTGATATAAAGGATGAAACTGAATAAAATTTATCAAAGCATATAAGCATCAAAAACATAATAATGAAAGTGGTAGTGAGTCCCATATCTAGAATAAGGAAGAATATAGACATGAACATGTCTATAAAATCAAAAAGTAAGACGTGTACGAGGGTCTGTAGTTGGACTTTTTCATCTGGACTACTGGTTTCCCAGTAATGTCACAGAGACTTATTAATTGTAAAAGCTCAGTCAATAGCTTAGACTTGTTTCTAACTAGACTTTATTACTTACATTAACCTATTTCTATTCATCTACATGTTATCTCATTACTTATGGCTTTTACCTCTCCTCCTGCATGTCTGTTCCCTCTGCATCTGCAGGCAACTTCACCTTTCTTCTTCCCAGAACTCAATGTTTGAAGAAGTCTCACTTACAACTCTTCTTGAGTAGCTATTGGCCATTCAGCTCTTTATTAAATCAGTCACAGTGACATATCTTCACACAGTGTAAAGGAATATTCCTCAACAAGGGTGACTAGAGTGTCCTGGTTGACCTGTGTGCACCTTCAGTTTGTCAGTAACAATCAGAAAAAAATGGAACAGTTGTCCCCACTTTTGACATCTCCTATTTGGTCTTCTTGTTTATTGTAACAAAATACAATAAGCTGGGTACCTGAAGCAACAGAAATTTATTTATTACAAATTTGGACACTGGTGAGTCAAGATCAAAATTCTGGAAAGGTAGATTTCACTGTAAGGCCTCTTCTTTGGGGCTATAGACGATCACTATCTCAGTTCTTCACCCAACAGCTCTGCAATCATGGTGTACAGAAAGAACAAGCTTTTTGTCATTTTTAATAGGGATATTCACCCATCAGAAAGACCTCACCCTCTTCATCTCATTGTGTTCCAAAGTTGATGTCACCATGAATATCATAATGGGGGCTAGTGCTTCAACATATGAACTTCAGGGGTGATATATTAAGTCAATAAAACCTTCTTGGCAACCTTCTGACAACTACTTAGTTTAAACCTGTGCCGTGGTCCGTGTGGGAAGGCTAACATACATAACAATTTCTCATGATTATGACAAGTCAGAACTTCAGGTCAGTGAGGGAAAAGCTGATAGGTTACTGATATATGGATGTAGGATTAGAAGATATGGAGAACACCAAATAACATGCTATACAGTTCATCTGAGGCAGAAGAAGGTCATGAAAACAGGACTGCCAAGGGACAAAATAGACAAAAGGAGATAGCACAAGAGTACAGAGAGAAGTCTCTAATGCCATGGTCATGTTTTAGGCAGAAGATAGAAAGTGCTTTCCATGATCCCTTACTTTAGGCCTATGCTTGGCTTGCCACTTTGACCCTATAAAGAATGATTAGATGAAATAATCTTTATGACAATTCTACATTTTCAAAATAAGCATATTGTATGAATTGGCCTTGTAATTAGAGGAAAAGTCTCACTTTGTTTTCTCTAAATATGCATAACTCTGGCAGACTTTTGGAAGGAAGGCTCTGGATGGCAGGGCTCAGGGCAGAGCACTGAGCAAGCAGGCCCTTGGTGGGTACTCTGGCTTACTAACTACTTATTTTACTAAGATGTCATTTTGCTAACACATCTGACAAATCTCAGTGATTCTTAACTTGACAACAATTCATTCTTTCATTCACAATCTATTTTTTTAATTTTATTTTACAATAAAATTCTGTTCTACATATCAGCCATGGATTCCCTGGTTCTTCCCCCTCCCGCCCCTCTCCCCTTCCCTCCAGCTCAACCCCCCATTGCCACCTCCTGCAAGGCAAATCCTCCCCGGAGGACTGAGATCAACCTGGTAGACTCAGTCCAGGCAGGTCCAGTCCCCTCCTCCCAGGCCGAGCCAAGCGACCCTGCATAAGGCCCAGGTTTCAAACAGCTGACTCATGCAATGAGCACAGGACCCTGTCCCACTGCCTGGGTGCCTCCCAAACAGATCAAGCCAATCAACTGTCTCACCCATTCAGAGGGCCTGATCCAGTTGGGGGCACCTCAGCCATTGGTTCATAGTTCATGTGTTTCCATTCATTTGGCTATTTGTCCCTGTGCTTTATCCAACCTTGGTTTCAACAATTCTTGCTCATATAAACCCTCCTCTTTCTTGCTAATTAGACTCTCGGAGCTCCACCCAGGGCCTAGCCGTGGATCTCTGCATCCAGATACCTCAGTCTTTGGATGGGGTTTCTAGCAAGACAATTAGGGTGTTTGGCCCTCCCATCACCAGACTAGGTCAGGAATTTTTAAAGCTGATGGGATTAAAGGTGTGCACCACCACTGCCCGGCTGGCTACAGTTCTTGACAGCTATTTCTTTGCCATAAGAAACATTTTTTTTAAATAAAACAGTATTTCCTTAGACAGAAGCATTTATGGATGTGTTTCAAGGAAGATCCTGTCATTGGCCTTGTGAAAAAAAGGTTTACTGCTGTCAACTTCGAAGGCTATGTCAGAGGAAAAAGTCTTCAAACAAATTCCTTCGGTTGAGATTAAGTTCTAATCACACAGCTTTGGGGCTGTAGCAGAAAACTCTATCACTTTTTAATCCTAGAATTCTAGTCTTGAAATAGTGGCTATTAGCTCATGTTCTTACTTAAATTTAAATTAATTAAAAATGACGTAAACTTAACAAGATTTAGTAATTCTGGCCACATAACTAATAACTTGTGTAGCTTGTGGTGACCATGTCAAGCAGGGAAGACTTGAAGCATTCCATCAGCACTGGTACCCTGAAATAACAGGGAGACTCAAGAGACAAAGAACCCCGTCAGGGCAAATATGCACAGTAGGCAAATATGGGCTCCTGTTAGGTAATTCCTTTTTCTCTATCTATTAACAAGTAATTAAAATATATCAAAGCTCAAAGCACTGGATTTTCTCCTTAATGGTTAGAGGGGGAAGCCAGCTCATTGAAGACTTGTATTTATTGTTTGTATGTTAAAAGTAACCAAAAGAAAGTTATTCTGTTTGGTGTATCAGTCAAATACATTGCAATTCAATCTACAGTGCATAAACTGCAAATTATGCCTGTTCCTTTTCTACCTCCTCTCCCACATTTGTTCCTGTTGTAATAATCCATTCTCTCTCTCTCTCTCTCTCTCTCTCTCTCTCTCTCTCTCTCTCTCTCTCTCTCTTCTCTCTCTCTTTCTTTCCTTTACAAGCTAACAAGTTTGATGTGGCTCTGTGTCTTATTCCCTTCCAGGCTTGCAGCTGTTTTGGCAACAGAAGAAAAAAATCCCCATAACAAATCAAATAAAAGCTCTTTCTGTGAAGAGGAATTGAAAACAGCAGGCCTCAAAGAGGACTGCACATGAGATGCCTTGTTCTGGCTTTCAACACAACTCAAATCAGAAACACATTACCATAATCTGAAACAGCCCACTGCTAACACAAGACAGATGGTAGGTAATAACCCATGCATCATTAATAAATAAATTCCAGCATTAAAGGCTTTACAAAGTATGACAACATTATCTGGGCACAATTACTGCCCCTTTCCCACCCCAGCATCATTTCAGTGTGTTATGGACTATGCTAGGTTTATTTTTATCTTTTTTCACTTCGACTCCACAGATCTAAGGGAAGTTTAAATATGACACACGTTCTAACCAGATGAAACCTATCTCAGTGTACAAGAGAGGTCAAAAACTCCATAAGGAAAAAAGAAAATAGCCGCCAGAGTTTAAGAGCTCACATGTTCTGCGGTTGGATCGGCCCACAGAGATTTACTGCGCTGCCCTCCATGGGCTGGCCTCGCCCTCTCCAGTATGCCTCAGCCTGTATCACACTGCACATTTTACCCAAGAATCTTGGCATCACATTTGCCATGAAGCTGAAAGATGTATGTGTAATTTCTCAGTTTTCTTTTTGCGAGCGTTGCCATCTGTGTCTTTCCCCCTGGTTCCCCTCGCTACATGGGAAAGCAAAACAACCTCTGATTAGATTCAAAAAGTAAAAGAGAGAAATTTAATACCATAAATGTTGGAAACTAAACTAAAATAAAAGAAGAGAAAGACATTACAACATCCAAAGATATGGACTGCATTATTTGTTCAAGGGATGTGGAATATCTTACCGAACCAGGATGAGGGGAGCACAGAGGTACCAGAGAGGACTGTGAAGGGGTCTTAGGATATTCTCTAGGATTTCCCAGGGTACGGCTATTATTCTGCAATGTCTAGATAGCTACTCTCCCTTCACACCATCCTAAATCAAAATAGAGCTCGGGAACAACCACAAATTAGGTACAAATACAGTATTTAGTAAAGCAAATACAAAGTTTAACTTTCCTTTATAGGAGTTATTAACTTGTCCGAATGATGGTTTTGATGAAAGAGAGAAAATATATTGAACTAAATCCTTTGACATGTAAAGACCTAAGAACAGACACAGTATATCATAAATAGGCTAATCTCAGATCATGTGACAACCAATGAATATATTCTAAGATATCATCCAAAGTCTCAAAGGGCAGATCCTCTGGAAGGCTTTCTCAGTCCTTGAATTTAAATTAGTTTTTCTTTGACCTGGGTCTCTGGGAAGAAAGAATGAAGAAAAGAAGGAAATGAAGAAGGAGACAGAAGGAAGGAGACAGAAAAGGAGAGCATAGGGACAAGGGGAAGAAAGAAGGGGGAACCTCTTCCTGACAGACAGCCCTTACATCTTGGCACTCAGAGACTCCCCTTTCTGGTATAGTACATAAAGGCTGATATGCAAGACTTCCTTGATGAGCATGTTAATCAAAACCCTCCTTTTCCTCAAACTAAATCAATATTTTTATGTGTACATGTGTATCTACTTTCTCTTAATTGACTGTTTATCTTGTTTCCTGTACTACATTGTGAGATTCCTGAGGGTACAAACTGTGTCTAATTGACGATCTAAATTCTTCTTAGCACCCGACACAGAACACCGCACTCAGGCTAAATGGAATCACCACTCCGAGAGATGCCAGGATGGCTGGCAGGGCAGCCTTAGCTGGGTCTATGAGTTCCAGGCGAGTCTGTCTGTTCCAAAGCAGCTTTTCTTTGAGCTCTTTCCAGCTTTCTCTGGGAACAGCTGCTGAGGGATGGTCAGGAGGAGGAGAGTTAAGCTCTAATTGGTTCCTAAGGTCTGCAATTTCCTTCGATCAGTACATGATGGAGGGAAATTGTAAATAAATCCTGATTCTGAATCAGTAGATAGAGAAGAAATCATAAGATCATATTGATTAACAGACATTCTGAAAACAGCTGTAAAGTAAGGGTCATTTCTACAAACCTTGGTGTGCTTCCAACTTCAGAGTTTATGACATCACATTTGATGGTTTTTTTCTTTTCTCTTAGGTGAATACCTGCTCATGAAAATTTATTAAGCTATCATTCTATCATCATTTAGGCCAAGTAAATAATTAATAAACTTTTATTTTCTCATCTTAAAGTATAAGTTACAGATTGAAAGTTTTAAACAAGATTTTATCAGTATCTCTGGAGTTTCAAGTTCAGAAATCAAACCCAATGTCTGCAACTGCTAAAACTGTATAAAGAAAAACCTGCATGCAGTCATCTGGCTACATATATGCATTTCTTACTTGTGAATTCAAACAACTACAGATGGAAATGCTTATGAAGAAGTATGTTTGTTTTGAGCATGCATAGGTTCCTATTTTCTTGTCATTCTTCCATAAACCATACAATATAACATCTATGTATAGTGTGTTAGTGTTATAAGAAATCTAGAAGTGATTAGTGGCTATAGAAGGATGTCTATGTAGTGTATAGATCCATATGATTATCATCCATGGTTTGCTGTTACTAATCATGAAGGGTAGCTGTAGAGAGCTGCATAGTCAGGATATTGTCTCAATGATGTTTATACATTTTTACTTAGCAAAGGGAAAAATAAATCATATTTTTGTTTTCTAGAATTATTTATTTTATTGTTTGTATGAGTGTTTTGCCTTTATATATGTATGTGTATCCCATGTGTACAGTGTCAGAGGAGGTCTGAAGAGGTTGTTCCATCCTTTGGAACTGAAATTATAGATGGTTGTGAACCACCATGTGGGTTCTGAGAACTGAACCTGGGTCCTTTGTAAGAGCAGCAAATGCTTTTAACCACTAAGTCAACTCTGCAGCCCTAGTTACTAAAACAAACAGGTTAGCTTAAAATCTTCCTCAATTAAATCAGATAAGGAAGCAAAGCACATAGATGAGTACCTATGGACACAGGCCTTCTGTAGATCTGAACTTACTGAAATATAACTACATGCTTAGGGTAGTGCATCCCTAAAGGAATCAGGGGTGGGGTTCATTATCTTATTGATAAATTTCGAGCCTCCAGTTAGTGTTTATTCACTTTCCCAGTATCTACTGTTAGAGAACACAGTTTCATTTAATATTTGTGAACTTTCTACTGCCTCATCTACTTGTAAATAAGAAAATCTTCTGCATCTCATAAAGTATTGGAGGACTGAACTAAATCATGCTTTGAGGATGCTAAAACATTACTCACATTAAGCATGACATGACAAAATTTAGCTATATTTTAGAAGCCACATCTTAGACTTGGGAGAATAGTTGCATTTTTTCTTGTCATTTGGAAGCATAAAATTTGGGGTAAGATCAATATAGGAACATCATTTCTACATGACATGGTAAATGCTACCTGAATTTACGTATGCAAAGTTGCCCAGAGTATCCAGTGTACAACCAGGTCTTTCTTATAGTAAGTGCTGTGTATATGTTGATGGAAACAAGAAAAAAGGTCCTGCATTTCATTGACAGTACCATTTAGTGAGAGATGGTAAAAGATGTGATTCACATAAGTTCACAGAAATAAGAGCCAAGTTCCAATTGCACATGAGTTCCAGAGTAAAGGCAGTGTCAAGAAGATCAAGTTGTTCAGCTGTTTCTAAGTATGCAGGGCAGTCAGTCAGCTAACAACTTGTAAATGTTCCTTTAAATGGTGATGTGCTCATAATTATAGATCATTAAAGAGCTAATTGTAAAGAGTCTTGACTGTGGAAGCCATACTGAAGAGTACTGAAGAAGATGGGAAGAGAAAGATAGGGGTATACTGTTTCTACTGCAGCAGGCTTTTAACATATGACAGCTGCAGGGGAGGATTCCTCCCAGCATGTGAGTTCAGTGTCAGACTCTAGGAGTAGCTAACACCCTACTCTATATCTTAAATAATGGGTCATGCATGAAAAGGTTTAAAATAATTCACGTTGAAATATTTGTCTTGTCAGATGACATTTGTCATTTTGATGGTAGATAGACTTTTGAAGGATAATAGCCTTATAAACACTCCTTGCCAGTGCTTAAAAGAAGTGTATGATAAAGAAGGGGCAGTCTGGCTCATTTCTAGTTAGTTAATGGGATGCAAAATTCATTTTCTAGTTTTTCTCCCACATCGGAAAGGACAGGTTGATAATTTTATGATTTAAGTCATATTTGTGCCACAAATCAAGTGGGCCTGTTGAATAGCCTCAGAGAATCTTTAATCCCACGTTATCTCATTTGATGCCATCTGATGTGTAGAGTTCATGAGTTACCTTTCTCAACTCTAATGGTATTATTCATGGTTGGCATCCAAATTCCTCTTAAAACCTGACCTACATCTCAGAATTTTAATTTGAGGAGTAAAAAGCATAGTGATCTAAACACATGTGTGAATGAAGCCATTCCAGGCTTTAAAGTTCCGAGTTGTGCTCCAAACAACTCTGGGTTTCCCTATGAAACCATTTTTACCCAAGAAAACCAGCAAGTAAGCTTCTGAGCCCTGGAATGACAGTGAGATGGTTTTTGGAAGGCATCAAGAAATTGTGGAGAGAGAAATAATGCAAGATCTGGTTCCTGGTAGAAACATTCCATCTGCGGACTTCGTGGATGTCAGTGCTGGGAAGGATAGACGGACTAACTCATCATTTCATCTTGCAAGGTTTCATGCTTTCTTATTCTTCATTTGAAGCTTTCTGAGCTGGAAAACAGTAGAAATAAGAGGAGGAAAAAATCTGCTTCTCTGACTTTCCTTCTTCTAGCCCCAAAAGCTTTGTCATTCACAACCCTGTAGGCAAAAATCTACGGATTTTCAGTTGCAGAATAAAAAAAAGTCATCTCATTTTTACCATGCATGACTCATAATTCTTTAAATTTCATTTGTGATTTTTACTCTTTGTAGGAAAACATAAAAGACAACATTTGAGAATTGCAAGCTTTCCATAGAATGATGTTAAAAATTGTTAGCAGTCAGCCAGCAAGAGGGCTCAGTAGTTAAATGTTCTTGTTTCACAAGCCTCACAACCTGAATTTGATTCTCAAATCCCAGAGTGGAAGAAACAACCCACTCCTTTATGGCACTTTGTCATTGTTAACTGATTTCATGATCTGAGATGAAATCCATTTTCAATAAAAGGTAAATATTGTAGACCAAATTGATAATTGATAAATGATCAGTAATGAAAACCAATTCATTTAAAGTTCTAGCTTTTCTTTTTCCTTTTTAGAAAGCTAGTAGTAGAGTCATACTCCCAGTGACTGATTGTCCCACTGTGTCTCTGGCTAGAGTTGTCCAGCAGCCTATCCATGAGCTCACAGAGCTTCCAACGGTAAGAACTCACCTTTCTTTCAATTCCTCACCACTGCTGTACAAAACATTGCTAGCTGTTGTTCGTTCTCCTTTTGTTAAAACAAAAGACTTACATATGGATCTGTTGCCAATCTCCCAACTTTCTGAGTGAATTAGAGGTCATTTACAAAGAGAGAGAGGAGAGACAGGGAGAAGAGCTAGGGATGGATAGAGGGAGGGAGGGGGGAGAAAAAGAATGTACAGATGTACTGAGGGAAAGAAAGGAAAATAAAGACATGGACAACTATCTATGTTGCCAAAACATAGGAGACTAAGGTGGGATCATCGCAGGGCTCTAAGAGGCCTGAGCTTGGTGAAATTGATGCTGACAGGTTTTGCCCTTTACTTCTTCTCCCTCTCCCTTGCTAAAAACCATTAGACTACATTCCTAAAGCTAGCCCTCAAGGTCTATTCCCTTATTTGGCCACTGATTCATTCCTGACACAAACCACCAAGGTCCAACAATCAAAATTCATTATTTGGCTACCCCATCCAATCAGGATTCAGCACATCACCCTAGCACAGAATCCCCCTTTTCTCCTCAAAAACACCTGCTTACTTGCTTGTTTCTTGCTGTCTGCCATTAAAACCCCACCACCCCCATACTTGCCCCTCTGGGGTAATAAATCTCCTTTATACTGAGAATTTAGTGTCTGGGTGTGTCCTATACCAACTGGTTGGTGGGGAGCAACCTCTCTTACAGTCATAAGGTTGACATTCAATGGTTTAGAAATCTCTGATGTGAGGTCTTTTAGATCATGTGAAAGCCTTCCTTTCCTTTCAAGAAAAATACTTATTGTTTTACACCCTGAAGTGGATTTCTGATGCCCATCACAAAAAAAAAATCTGTGTTTGATTTAGCTTTTCACAGATTTGTTTCCAGAATCTCTCACACTTCCCTTTCCCAATCACACCCCTAATTTATTCTCTAGGCTTATCCAGAGTGATCTTAGATTTTATTAATTTATGTTTTGTGTATATGTATGTGCATGTGTACATGAGTGCATGTTTGTGTTCAGGTGTGTATACATCTGTGTATGGAAACAAGAGAACATCAGGTGTTGTTCCATGGGAGAGCCATGGGCTCTCATTAGCCCGAGACTTCCCAATGTTTCTAGGCTGATTAACCATCAAGCCCAGAAATCTGCCCATCTCTATCTTTACAGTTGCAATTACAAGGATTTACCATCATTCCTGGCTTTGTTAAATAAATTCTGGTAATCAAACTTAGGTCCTCCCTTCATGCTTGTGTGGCAAGACCTTTACTGACTGATTAGTAAAATATTTGCAATTGTGCTTAGTGTTTGCTTTCTACTGGAAATCAAATTAAATGAACAAAGCCCTGACCCATATGGGCTTCTGCCTTACCTCTCATACTCTGTCTTCCTCACAAACCCTTGCCATTGCAAGCACTACTACAACTTCCCACAGGCAGCTGTGGCATCAGCCACAGGACATTTGCACTGATTTTCTATGTTGGATTCTTCCAGGTACTTTTAAATCCCATTTGTTCTTTGCAAAAAATTCTAAAAGGGGGTTGATTAAATTTAAATGTACTTATGTTAGAGTTCAAGAGATGTTGTTCAGTTCCTCCTTGAGAAGACTCCAACAATTAATGGGCAAAATATAAAGGTATTTATTTCCTAAAATATGTGGTACCATCAAGTGCTAAACATCTTACATGTTGCTGATCTGTTCTTTTAAGCTTTGTTATTTTCCATCAAAAAGCAGCACATTGCCCATTTTCACTTATCTTCTTTTGGCTTCTTATATGCTTTGTGTTCTGGCTTCCAGTAACCCACAGGAAGTATTCATTCCTTTTTTTTTTTCTAGATGAACATTTCTGTCTAACCTGCTGCCTTTCCACATTTTACTATGGCCTGATGGACTCATCAGGAGGGACCTTCTTTCTTCACTCAGGTCCAGTGTGCCTCACTGAAGGTTGTAGAGACTCTTTCCCAGTGAGAGGGAAGTCAGGGTCCCTCTGAGATACTCTCAGAGTTTGTCTCACTTACACCGTTCTGCACAACACTGTAACAAATGCCTAATTCCAGGCTTAGGTATGGATAGCCCATAATGGCCTGTGTGCTCTGCTCTGTCTTCTTCCTTCCTATTTTTGTAGGAATCAACTCCATCTGAGATAGATGTGGGGAGGTGGTCACTCTGCTACTGAACAGTTCATCTTGACTTTCCACTTTCCACTGCCCTGAAATCTAACAATGACAGGAAACAGTGATAGTTACAGTGACTATGTACAGTGTTACAGTGATCACCTTCTATGTGACAGGCATTTGTCCAAGTGCTTCATATGTAATGTCCCATCAGTCCTCATGACATTCCAACACATGGGGCTTTCTTATAATTTCTACTTTAGGATGAGAAATGTGGACTTCCAGAGCTAAAGAGCCTTTGCGAGTTCTCACAAGTAAAGAAGGAGTTGAGACATAACTCAAGGTTGCATATATCTGTGCACTGTGTTTTTAACCATTATTTCTGTGTTATCTGTGGGTGAATAAAATATAGGATTCTTTAAAAAATATGTTCTGGGCATTACTACACACAGAAATCTCATGGCAGCATAGTTGAGGTTTAATGATTTTTGGGTCCATCTCAACAATTCAGATTTCAAACCATCAATGCCCCTAGAGGCTTCAAAGTACTTGCAGAAATGAAGCATGCTTCTATCCATATACTCCAAAGGAATGATTTGCTCAAGGTTTCCCCATTATAGAACATTATCAATTAATGGGTATTAGGTGAGAAAAATTTATCACTTATCAAATGAAAGAGGACAGTTAATTTGATCAATTCATCATTCAATTTAATCATTTGAAGGCTGCAGCTAAAGAAGACATGATCATGAGTCAGAGCCATAGGTGGTGATTATGAGATGTCATCTAGAACGTGTTTGGAATCTCATTCCAACACATGATAATGACATAGTAAGTAATATCAAATGATTAATTTGAGTACAATCATGCCATCTGAAGACTTCAGCTCATAACCTTAATGTACTATTACCATAATTAAGGTATCTTAGCCATTTGGCATTTTGTTGCCTTTCAGAGTTTAACTTTTCTTTCATTGTATTAGTAGTATAGTGTTGATTCATTTATGATAATCATCTTCCTTCAAATGGTTTGGTAATGGCTCAGGAGTAGAAAAATGACAAAGATGGAAACAGAAGCAGAGAGAAATGGAGATCAGAGAGTAAAATTTATGTGCAAGCACTCCCAATAGAAATGAGTCCTGTATGTTAGTTAAGATTTCCTAGCTACTGCAATAAAAAGTAAAAAGAATGGATGAGATTATTTTAAACATAAATTTTGTTTATTGAAATACATTTAAACTTCAACATGAAATCAAATAAAAACCTAATCATGAGAAATATTACTTGTTTTTTACTAAGCTTTTATGAACCAAAGTATATTTACTTTACCTTTATATCACACAGCAATTCAATTGCAAATTCAGGTCTTCCATCACTGAAGTCAAATTGTCACACTGTCCTTAACCACATTAGTTAATGGCCATCATGCTGCACAGAATAGTCATAAAGTATTTGTAAAATGAATCATGTTCTTTGATAATGGAAACATTGGAATACTTTTATTAGCTTTGAGAAGCATGCTACAATTCTTTGTGTTTTGTGATGTTTTTACCCAGGCTCACTTTTTTTAAGTAGGCAAGAAATGAATAAGAAATTTAAGTAAGCACAAAAGAATAAGTAGTATAATGATTTTACACTGTTTCAC
Source organism: Peromyscus eremicus (assembly GCF_949786415.1). Lineage (NCBI taxonomy): Eukaryota > Metazoa > Chordata > Mammalia > Rodentia > Cricetidae > Peromyscus > Peromyscus eremicus. The sequence continues at coordinate 87,706,704 of NC_081417.1, read as the reverse complement.
AGAAGTCTCCATCCACAATAAATGTGAATATTCTGGGTACCCCTGGCATCCAAAGCAAGAACTATCAACTATCCATTTCTGGCACAAAATCAGAATTCCAACAGTGAGGAGGGAGAAAAACTGCCTATCATTCATGGTTCAGTGGTTACTTCCTATAGTTTCAGGGTCATACAGAAGGAGCTCTGCAACTTTACAAGATAATAAAACTAAAGCCAACACATGTAGTACTACTGGCCCTAATTGCAAATAGCATCATTATCATTAATAAGGACCAAAGTGTTTTTAACTGCAAGAAAGAAAGTGAAATTAACCAATGCAGAAGTAGAGTTTAAGCTTTTGAGGAAACAATTGCAATTAAAACAGTTTAACAAAGCTTTGCTTGCTATCTACAAAAACCAGGCAGAACAGTGCCACAAAATATCTGCCAACTTGCAGTCCCGACATCCTGAGTATCTCCTGCCTGTGTTAATCCAAGCGCCCATCTCTTCCATGAAAAGCAACATTCAAAAACAATAGAGCTGCTTCAGGAATTTTCTGACCAACATCCAGAAAATACAGTTGAAATCTAGCTCACCATGTAACAGTTGAATTTTCTCAAGGTAATATTTCCAAAGCCTGTCTAATATTTAGAAGAACAGAGAAGTTAAATCGTAAACCAGATATGGTACCTGTTTTAGTGATCATGTACAGCCACAAAGAAGATATTGGTGGTGCCACTGAGGTTTTCACACAGCCATCCAGTGGTATCAAAGCCATCAACCATTATCCTATGCTAATTTGTCCTTGATAAGAGAAATTGCAATCTTTAAGCTCAAATATGGAAGTAAGTAAGAGGTAATTACTGACCTAGAACAGCTATGGAAACAAAATCCAAAAGATATTTATAACCTAGCTAGCATTATTTCTGCTTACTTGTTTATGGACCCAGTAAAAGCAAAGGCCTTTAGTAAATGCTTGCCTTCAGCAGATAATAGATGTTTAAAAGTAGATATTAAGGCTCTTGAAAATTCTCTTGGTGGTTCATACCAAGAAAGAGGGGAGAGAAAGTTATTGGAGAAAATCAACCTAAGGAGCAAGAACAAGGAGATTTGAAAGAGGATGAAATGAAAAAAAAAGGAAGAGGAGGAGGAAGAAGAAGAGGAGGAGGAGGAATAGTAAGAGAAAGAAGAAGAAGAGAAAGAAGAAGAAGAAGAAGAAGAAGAAGAAGAAGAAGAAGAAGAACAAGAACAAGAACAAGAACAAGAACAAGAAGAACAAGAACAAGAACAAGAACAAGAACAAGAAGAACAAGAAGATCAAGAACGAGAAGGAGAAGGAGAAGGAGAAGAAGAAGAAACTGCCTTAGAATTATGACCCCAAAGTAAAACATTCTTACTACCTAGGAATAAAAAAGGGTGAAGAGAAGAACCAGACTGGAAAAAGAACAAAGAGAGCAACTGCAAGAACTTCCTCTGAACTGGACACCAGTAAAACTGGGAACAGCCTACTTGCCTCACTAAGACCTGCCTTGCTACAATACCTACCTCTAAAGTAATCTGTACTTCAAGACACCAGAAACATCCAGGGCCCCAGAAACAAAACAGAAACATGCAACAGGAGAAGGAGAAAGGAGGCAAAGGGGCTAGTGATTGTGATGTACTTGTTGCAGATTGTTTTAAATCCAGAGTTCCTGGCTTTTCCAACATAATAAAGGCAACACAGCAAGAAGCCCAGAGCTCCCTCCTCCATCCCCATTGTCAGGAAATGATTTCTTGTACTTCACATGGGAACTTCATCAAACTGACTAATCAGGTTTAGCCTACTTCACAAAATAGCTTTGCACAAATTATGAAACTGAAGATGCCTGAGTGTCAGATACATTATCTAAGGTTTCCTGGAATTTAAATACAGTGTGTTTCCCCTGCTTCAATTAGTGTGAGAAGACATACATTCACTTTTAAGTCTCACCTTAAATTATGTGTTGGGAGGCCCTGGGTAGGTTAAATGTGGACTCTTCTGTGCATCCAAGTCCTTGGTTTGGATTATCATGTGATGAAAAGGAATCTTACTAAAATACTAGTATGTTTAATTAAATAAGTGGCCAGAAACACTCAATGTCTAAAGTAATTTTACCATAAGTTCTCTGTTCCTGTGATACTAGGAGTGTGATTTTCTTCACTTGTATGCGTATGTGAACAAGCCTGACTCCTCTATGCCCTTGCTATTTTCAATTTCAGATTATGTTAACAGCTGATTCAGTTCCATTGAAGACCTCCACAAACATATCAATGATCCATATACTTGAATCTTAGACCAGTGCTCTAAGGGCAAATGAATTTTGGCTTCTTAATAAGAACATTTAATGGCCACTATCAAGGACATAAACTTTGACTTCTTTATTTTAAGAGTAATAGTATCAGGCACTATTAAAAATTAACAAGAGCATTTGGCCCAGTTAGCACTCAGGTGGCTCCCTTTTCTGTTATGGGATCTGACCTTTCACTACTTTTCTCAAAGTAATTTGGTTTGCAGATCACTTATGGAGTAGATATTGCTCTTGTTTTACCTTGTTAGCAAACTGAATTCACACGCAACAGCTATGAGATGCACATTGGGGTACCTCCTCATGTTTGATATTCATTTATGCCACCCAAGATATCATTTATTTCAGGCTTTTATTTCCTTGTGATCAGATTCCTTGTGACCAGATTGTTAATAAAAGTGCTGCTGAGTTTGAATATTGAAGAATAAATGAATAAAAAGCTGATAGGAATGAATCAGTAATTAAAAAGAAATATGAGAGTTAAAATTATTCTTTGCAGAATGTATGGATGTTCCCATTTTATGCAGCCAGAAGAGTGTAAATAATGAGGGCTAGGGTTATAACATAAATGTAGAAATCTTACAATTCCTGAGAAGATTCAATTTTCAACTCTGCTCTATCTGCTACAATGACAAGATGAGAAACAGGGAGTCTGAGGCTAGAATGCTGATATATAAATTATGATGTGCAATAGTTTTTAATTTTCCTGCTTATGTTAATCTTCTAATGCTGTAAAAATTACTCACTATCCCCTCTTGGAAGATGATACAGAGGTCTCTGCTTTGCAAAACAGCTTGTGTTCTCTTTAGCATCTGTTGTTTCCCCACTCGGTTATTTACATAATAGACATGGTCAAATCACAACAGAAACACACTGGCAGCCCATGCAGCTTCAGTTAGTGGGAATAGTTATCAATGAGGCCGTGGTTACAGCAGAGTTATAAAAAATTAGCAGTGGACCACAAGCCATGTATAACCCCCCCTCCTTTTATTTTACAATCATTTTCATCTTAGGGAAAAATTATAATAGCAGATTTTGTTGACTCCATGCACAGATTCACCAATAATTAATGTGTTCCTGTTCAGTGCTTTGTAGTTCATCCAGGTTATCTGTATTTACTCTCCTGCCCAATCTTATAATAAATGGATAGTCCCAGCAATGCCAGGAGGAGAATATGAAGATGACAAGCTCACTCCCCTCAGGGAAAAGGGAATAGAAACTGTATGGAGCAAACCAGTAATACCAGCTCAGTTTCTCAATGAGAGCATCATCTACAATGGATAACAAATAGAGAATAAGAAAAGAAACTATGACCAGCTACATCAGCAGGGACTACCTTATACCCTTCATAATTCTGAGGCAAAGTGATTATCAATGTCACAGAGAAGATGACTTCAAACAGAATGAGTTCAGTATAGGAAGGTAATAGATTAGAGCAGATTGAAGGGTGGCCTATAGAGCCAAGTTTTCCATTCATACGTGTTTGGTGGTACACATCTGTGAACCCTGCTCTCAGATAACTGACACAGAAATGTCACAAGTTCCAGTCCAGCCTTTCTAATTTAATTAATTAATTAAAACAAGATTATCCCGTATTTCCGTATTTCCTAGTCTGAAGGCCTAAACTTCAGCAATCCTTTTACATTGGTATGATCATACCCAACCCCTGACTATGGCCTGAGCTTTGACACTCTCCTTGCCCTTCGCTATATGACAAACTAATATTCAAGCCTTTGAGTGACTATGCCTGGATATTTCTGGCCTTGCTCTGCATCTCATTTTTGCTGTGTTGACTTTCACCTCACAAGTCTTCCCTGAGTCCCATCCCAGAATAAACCCATTATTTAACAGACAACCTTTATCATTTTTTCTCAGTATGAATTAAAAATGTGTGTGATTAACAAATATCTTTAACAATAGATGGGGACAGAGAGGATGTATTTGTCTTTTAAAACCACAAATTCTCAAGCATGGCATATTGCCTGGCATATGTAGACACTCAATAAATATTTACTGATTTAATAAATAGATGAATGAGCAACTTGCTTTTTAATAAGCATACTAAAATCTTTCAAAATATTTAAGTTGCGTTGAATAGGCATATGATTAAAATATGTTATCCCTGGAAATAGTCATAAAATTATTATTCATTTCATTATGGCATTAAAATATCTTGGTCTTCATCTCTTTGAATGTTTAGTTTTTCTTTTTTTTTTATAATTTTTTATTAGTGTAGAAATACTGGTAAAATATTTCCCCAAAACAGAAAGATTGGCATGTGATGCATTCAGAGTGTGTCCAAGACTGACAGGAATTAAGTTCTCCTTTGTTACTACAGAAAAATATATAGGAGAATGAGAAACTAAGTAGCCTTTCAATAGGAAAGAGTAGCTATGAAATATTAGAAAAATTATTCATTTGATCACTTTATTTCTTTCATAGGAAATATAAATATTATCTTAGAGAAAAAAATTAAAATTCCATGAACTAATGTTTGTGGTTATGACTGGAGCATTACTATATATTTTTATTAAACTTACTATAAATCTATTAATGTGTTCATTTTGAATAAGCACATCTTATATTTGATTACAAAGCTAATAAAGAATGCAAATAAATTGTAAGAGATGGATTTTTTTAAAGAATTAGAATATGCACAAACTATACAGTTGTAACAAATGAATTTCACATGCTATACATGTGCCAATTACAGCTGCCCAATAGGTTTCTTAAATTAAGCCTCAGTAAAAATGTTGCTGAACTAGTTTGAATCTCAGTACATGATCTATAGAAATAAAGCAACATTAAAAATATAAAAAATTATCTAGTTTAATTAACATTTTATAAACTCATTCACATTTCAAAAGTCCTAATTCAACTGTGTATATTATTACCAAAGCTGTTTAGAACAGGCTGAAAAAAGAATCTGGCCTACCATCTGCTTAAGGCCCATCAACTAAGAATAGGATTTACCTTTTGAGGTAGTGAAAAAATGAAAAAGAAAGATATTTTGCCACATGAGAAATTGCATGAAATTCAAATATCATTGTCACAAATGAAGTTTCATTAGAATTTGCCATGTGCATTCATTTACTGGTCATTTGCTGCCTGGGCTGACTTTGTCCCATACCTACAGAACTGAGTAGCTTGTACCAATACTTCATACCTTGAAACATTTCATGTCTGACTCTTCATAGGAAAATTTTTGCCAACCCTAAACCTAGCATTGTAACTTATTATGGATTTTGTTATTACTGGGCTTCTAGATTTCTTAATCCTACGTCATTTTATGCTGCTCTGTTCTGATGTTAAAACTAACCCTTGTTCTACTGACTAGAGATAACTGAACTTGCCAAATTCTTTGTTGTTCATCACTAGCCGTCTAAGTGACATCTTCATCAGTAGCTTCCTATACCATGGTAACCCAATCCTGCCCACACATCTAGTCTTCAGTCTTGGCTTTGATAACTCAGTTCATTCCTGAACTGTGATTGTTCAACCACTTTAACAAAAGTGAAAGTGGAAATTACGTTGTGAAGCACAGAACTGAAAAGAGGCTCTTGAGGATCATGAGTTTTGTTTTTCTGGAAGAAAATCTGCATTACATAAAGCAATGTGTCATCATGAAGACATATACAAACACACATGAATGTTTAACATGATCAAAAACATACTTCAAATGACAAACTTCAAAAATAATGCTTTTATCTATTCACTGAGAATATCATATAATATATATTGGTCATATTCATCTTCTGCTTCCTATACACTACCTTCCTATCTGCCCAACTTCGTGTACTCTCTCTCTTTCTCTTTCTCTTTAAAGAACAACAATGGTGTCCAGTATATATGTTGGCCAACTTCTGGGCGGTGTAAGACCTGGCCTGGAGTATGGTCCATATAAAATCCAAATGTGTTGTGAGCGATTTTCTTCAGATCTAACTGTCTTCTTGGGGCCATTCAACTGTGCTCCCTTGTAAAGTACCATCCCAGTTGGGATTGTTGATAGTTTACACTACAGTAGAAAGGACCAGAATAAGGCATGAGATACCCACCTGAGTATCTAGCTACTCTCTATATCCTGGCATCTCTGAATGTGGCCTGGAAGAGGGGCAACAATATTAAAGAGCAGGAAAGAACAGAGTGGAGATCCATCTACACAGTTACATAGAAGCTATCATCTCTTCTGTGTAAGGCTTTTCAGGTGTGACCTGCTAGAGGCAGAGAGTATCAACATCTCTGTGACTCCTCACCTATATTCTGTAAGGAAATCACGGGAAGAACCAACTCACTTGTTCTACAGATTGAACTTTGGAGGAACTGTTTGTTGTTTAGATCTTAAGAGAAGGGGTAGGCATTGCTTTTGTGCCCCCTCACTCCCTATCTAAGAAGAAATTTTAGCAAAAAGTTGTCATTCCACTAAAGAAAACTTGCTTTTCCCCTCCCAGTAGTCACCAAATGTCAATACCTCCTCAGTTAGGGGTGGAACACTCTTCTATGCTTGGGTTTCATATGGCTTGAGCTGCAGCATATCTTCTGCATGTAGTGTGTGCTATAAGCACTCTCCTATACCAGAGAGCATGTTTCTTTGAAAGTGGACTATAAAATCCCTAGCTCTCATTTTAAAGTGATGAGATAGTTTATTTTGGAGTTCATATGTGCATCTGTCCTACTGTATCTGGAAAACTCTTTCCTTGGAATCATCCACCACTTTGATTCTTACAATCTTACTCTATCTTATATGTAGACCTCTGAGCATTGAAGTGGAGAGTCATGATATAGACATCTCATTTAAAGATGAGCATTTCCAAATCTCTTATTTTCTTCATGTTGACAAGCTGTAGAGTTTTGTGTTAAATGTCATGTACTTTTAGGAGAAACTTCTTCAATGAGGGTTGATCTATGGATATAGCAATGTCATTAGGGCTCACTTTATTCCTGTGTCAATTTAGCACAACAAAAGGAGAAGTTCTTCACTTAGGGTCCATGACCTATCTAGCTTCCAGTTCTTTGCCTTATTTACAGTGTCAGGTATGGGTTCCAGTTCATGGAGCAGGCCTTAAATCCAATAGAAACCTCTCCATATCACTGTAGTTTTAATAAACATTCAGCTTCTTTTCAGGAATCCTTCCTCATATCCCCTAGGTAGGTTCTCAGTTTTACAAGGTGAACATTTTACTTCATGGCTGATTCAAATGTAGGCATTTTTTTCCTCTGAATGGTGCCACAGATGTGGCTTGGGACTTCTCAGAATGTCACAGTGGTAAAGTATTAGAAGAGTAGCCCTAATCTTGGGAAGATTTCAGAAGGAAGATTGAGTGTTTAGAAGCTAGTCAAGATGCGGGTCACTGTGGTGCAGTGGCCAAGGCTAGAGTTTACCAGTTTGAGGATAGACTGAGCTATATAGAAGAATGACATCTTGACAAACAGTCAAATGTTTTAAATTTCAAGTAAAAAATGAAGCAGTCCCATTCAGAATGTATGGTGTGTTCAGGATAAAAATAATTTAAATAGAACTTCAGGCAAGCAATCAAATTGATTTCCCTCTTTCTCATTGTGCTACCATGAATACTACAGACATAGACATTATGAGAATTATTCAGAAGAATTTCAGAGAAACTTCAATTATTTTCCTGTTACTTTGTATCTGGCTATTTAGCAGGTAAATCAATAACCATTAAAATGAACATACACAATAACAAAAAGGAGTTTTTAAAGTTTTTGTTTCTGACCTTTCAAAATAATTCTTCTACTCCCAATATTTAATTGAGCTAATAAATACTTCTGCCCTACCCATTGAAATTCTAAAGGAAAATATATTTCTTCTAGAAAGAGATCCAACATAATTAAACATCTTTTGTGTTTGCTGAGATATAATCGTGCCCAGTAGGAAACCAAGAGTTCAAAACAGCCCTGATAAGGTACTTGACTTGCAAAATTTCTGATTGAATTGTATGCTTCATGTAGATTTTGAAAGTTGTAAAATGCCACTGAATACTAATACTAAATATTTCCCCTGGAATGTCTGCAGAGTTCTCAACTAGAGCTGTTTGGAAAGTTTCCAGAAGTCTCTTACAGCAGCACTTGTGCATAAAAGAAAAAAACATAATATACACAAATGAGAAAATTCTGTCATTGAGAGGAAATCTGTAACTTTTTCACAATGTTCCATGTCTCCATAACAATTTTTAGAATAAAAAAATTGGAAACATTTTGCATTTCTTTATTCATTTACTTTTATATTTAGTTATAACTAGTTTTTATTGTCTTCGCTTCTCTGAATTGGTGTTTGTGTGCACATATATATATGCATATATATACATACATTTATATATATATATGCATGTGTCAGCATTATGTGATAGACTCTTTAGCTACGTATTACTACCCAAATTGGCAGAGCTGCCCAAATAAATTCTATCATTCCTAGTTCATTCAGCATTAATACATAAAATGTCAAAATTTAAAAATATGTTCCAGTCCAGGCAGTTTTGCCAATTTCTAAATATTTTTTCTTTTATTGAAAATTGACATTTTTTCAAACAATATAGTCTATTTAAAAATTTCACTCTGCCAACTACTCCTATTTCCTCCCTACCTCCTCTCTCATTTGGATCCACACACTTTTTGTCCCTCATTAGAAAACAAATAGACATCTAAGGAATAATAATAAAATAAGGTAATAAAATAGAAAAAGATAAAACAAAAACAAACAAAAGAAAAAGAGTAAAAGAAAAAGCTGAGAACACACGTTCACACACACACTCACACACACACACACACACACACACACACACACACACACAGAAGAATCCCATAAAAACACAAAACTGTAAGCTGTAATATACCTGCAAAAGAATCTGTAAGGTTAAAAGGAAAAAAATGCCTAACATAACATTATGAGACAAATAACTCCCAAAGATGGCATTGAGAGTTCATTTTGTATTAGCCATCTAATGTTGGGCATGGGACCTATGCTTAAGAGTAGTTTGTTTCCCCAGGGAGACTTCCTTAGAGAAAATTAATTTTTCATTTGAAAGTAATCAACTGGAGCTAGCTTGTGGGTTAGAGATGGGGGCGTGTATTCACTTCTTCTATCAGAACTAGGACTCTCTTTTAGGGTTTCTATTGCTGTGAAGAGACACCATGACCATGGCAACTCTTATAAAGGAAAAATATTTAATTGTGGAGGCTAGAGTTCTCACATTTGACTCACAAGCAGCAGAAAGTGGCCTGTGTCATTGGGCATGGCTCAAGCACATATGAGACCTCAAAGACCAACTCCACAGTGACACACTTCCTCCAAGACCACACCTACTCCAACAAGGTCACACCTCCTAATAGCGCCACTCCCTTTGGGGACAATTTTCTTTCAAACCACTACAAACACCATCTGGTACAGATTCATGCAAGCCCTTGGAATGCTATCACAGACAGTCCTTAGGAGTTTAAATATGCATCAGTTAGGCTGTGTTTAGAGGGCTGTATTTCCTCGCTGTTTACCATTTCCTCTGGCTCTTACAGTTTTTCTGATCCCTCTTATACAGAGTTCTCTGAGCCCTAAGGGGAGGGGTTTATTGGAGACACCCCACTTAGAACTGAGTCTCCCAAATTCTCTCCCTCTCTGTACATCATTCGGTTGTGGCTATCTGTATTTGTTCCAATCTACTGTAGGAGTAAGCATCTCTGAGGATGACTGAATAAGATACTGATCTATGAGTATTGCAGAATGTCTTTAGGAATCATTTTATTAGCAGAACATTAAATTTAGTTTTCTTCTAGCCTTATGGCCTATCTAGTGGCAAGTGTTTGGTCCCCCAGCAGTATCCAGGTATGGGTCCATCTCAAGGAGTAAACCTTAAATCCAATCAGACAGTGATTGGTTACTCCCACAACTTTTGTGCCATTACTGTATTAGCTTGCTTATCTTTCAGGCAAAGTCACTATTGCAGATTGCACTGTTTGTAGCTGTGTTGATCTTTATCTTTCTCCTCTGGTAGTTTGCAGAGTACCTTCCAGTAACATGAATATTTATCTATAGGGTTGAAGGCTCTAAGTTGGCACCAACTCAATTTCTCTATGTTCAGTGAGTTGTATAGGTATTGTCTTTAGCAATAGGGTCTTACCGTCAATTTGTAGACAGCAAGCAGTAGCCTTGATAATAGCCTAGATTGTATGGGGATTCCTATGGAACCCATTTGGCTAATAGCTCTATTAGAAGTAACCCATTCTCAGTACTGGAAGCTTCTTTTGGTGATAGAGAACGTCCAGTTGGGGAGCTGTTTCCCCTGTTATTTGAAGATTTCATTTAGATCTCCTATATATGTGTATATATTTTGTGTTTATACTGTATTAGATTTCCATATGATCCCTCTAATCATTCTTAGTTCTAGCTGTCCCTCTATGTATCCCCTTTCTTGACTCCCTGTTTTCTCCTTCTCCCTATTTTATCCTGTTTCTGCCTACCCCATCCATCTACAACTATTTATTCTATTTCCTCTTTGTAGAGAGGGCTCTCCCTTCCCCATTGTCCCTACTCTCTGCCTAACCTCTGTAGTTATACAAATTGTAGGTTGCTTATCAATGACTTAACATTTAATATCCACATATAGGTGAGTACATACCATATTTGTCTTTCTGAGTCTGGATTACCTCACTTAGGATAGTTTTTTCTAGCTCTATCATTTACCAGCAAATTTCCTTTATTTTAACAGCTGAGAATTATGCCATTATGTAAGTGTACCATATTTTTGCTGTCCACTTATATGTCGACAGACATATAGGTAATTTCCAATTTCTGGCTATTATGAATAGAGCAGCAATGAACATGTTTGAGCAAGTTTTTCTGTAGTCGATGAAGTGTCCTTTAGATATATGTGCAAGGGTGGTATGGCTGGATCTTAAGACAGATCAGTTCCCAGTTTCCTGAGGAACCACCACATTGATTTCCATAGTGGCTACATGAGTTTGCAGTCACATAAGCAGTGAATGAGTGTTCCACGTACTCCACAACTTATCCACAATGAGATGTCATTTGTTTTATTGATCTTGACCATTCTAACTATTATAAGATGAAATCTCAAAGCATGTTTGATTTACATTTCCCTGATGACTAGGGATGTTGAGTATTTCTTAGCTATTTTTGTTTCATCATGTAAGATGAAGCAGAAGATAGTTTATAAACAAAAGATTATGTTTAAACCTGTACCCATTTTTAAATTGGGTTATTTGTTTCTATTATGTTCATTTCTTTTTTGTTCTTCAGAGATTTTATATATTAGCCCTCTATCAGATGTGCAGTTGGTAAAAATGTTTTCACATTTTGTGACATGATGCTTTGTCTAAATGATGTTGTCTTTACCCCACAGAAGCTTTTAAGTTTTATGAGATCCCATTTGTTAATTGTTATTCTTAATGCCTGTACTGTGTTCTGTTCAGGTTGTGTTTTTCTGTGCCATTGAGTTCAGTCTGACCAGCACTATTTAATGGGGATGATGTCTTGTGTGTGTGTGTGTGTGTGTGTGTGTGTGTGTGTGTGTGTGTGCATGTTTGTCATCTTTAGAAAATTTCAGATGTCCATAGGTGTATGTAATTATTTTTGGGTCTTCAATTCTATTTCATTGATCAATGTATCTGTTTTTTTTTTCTTTTTTGCCAATACCATGCTGTTTTTAATTACTATAGCTCTGTAGTAAAATTTGAGTTTGGAGATGGTGATAACTCCAATGATGTTTTTGTTATTCAGAATTTTTTCTAACTATCTTGGATTTTTTTGTGTTTCCATATGAAGCTGGAAAGTTTTCTTTCAAGATATTTGAAAAATTGTGTTGAAATTTTGATGGGGTTTGCATTGAATCTATAGATCATTTTTGGTAGAATAGCCATTTTTACTACATTAATCCTACTAATCCATTAGTATGGCAAATCTATCTTCTGATTTATTCTTCAATTTTTTCTTTCATTGTCTGATAAGTTTTTACTAGTCTTTCATTTGCTTGGTTAGAGTTATCTGTAACAAGTCTTTGTCTCACCAGCCAGTTCCCAACTAAACACAGAGACTTATTATTAATTGTGAAAGCTCAGCTGATAGGTTATACTTGCTTCTAACTAGCTATTATAACTTAAATTAACCAATTTTTATTAATTTACATGCTGCCATGTGGCTCATGGCTTGTTACCTCATCGCCTACATGACCTGCTTCTCTGCATCTCCTGGGCACACTGCCCTTCTTCTTTCCAGAATCCTCTGTGCCTGGAAATCCTGCCGAGCTAGTGGGCATTCAGCTTTTTTTTTTTATTTTAATCATTATAAAAACTTTATTACTATGTCCTAGAGGTGTGTGTTGTGTTGTGTTTTTTCATTTTCATTTAGTTCCAGAAATATTTTTACTTCTTTCTTGATTTTTTTTTATTTTATTTATTTTTTATTTTATTTTACAATACAATTTGGTTCTACATATCAGCCATGGATTCCCTTGTTCTCCCCCCTCCCGCCCCTCTCCCCTTCCCCCCAGCCCACCCCCCATTCCCATCTCCTCCAGGGCAAAGCCTCCCCTGAGGACTGAGATCAACCTGGTAGACTCAGTCCAGGCAGGTCCAGTCCCCTCCTCCCAGGCCGAGCCAAGCGACCCTGCATAAGCCCCAGGTTTCCAACAGCCAACTCATGCAATGAGCACAGGACTTATTAAACCTATCAAAGTGACATATCTTTACACAGTGTAATCAAATATCTCATAACACTTCCCCCTTTTGTCTAAATAAAAAGGAAAGGGTTTTAGCTCTGACATAGTAAAATTATATACAATAAGCACAATTATCCAGTAAGAATTACATTTACAATGCCCAGTCCATTTGTATTTGGCAGTTTCAAAGAAAATACTCTCATTATTTATCCTATCTTGATGAGTTCAAATTTAGTACCTAATTTACCTTCTATCATAATTAAGGAAAATTATAACTATATATATCTAGTCTTTCATGTCATCAAAGTCTTCAGAAGTATATAATATTATTGGATTAAACAAAGTACTTGTAAGCAACTTCCAAAAATTAAAAACAACACAGACATCTGGCTTCCTGGACAGTAACCCAAAGCTCCTCTGCAACATTAGGGCCTCTAATCTTCAGCCTGCAGGTCTAGATTATTTGGCAGGCTCTTCTATGAAGCACAGATTTTGAAGGACTGTCCCACCCAGTCTTGGCAAAGTTCAGCAGTTGCTTTCCTGTGTGTTCTGAAGAATGTCTGGTAGACTTCCATGAAGCAGAAATTTGAAGGACTATTCCACCTTATCTCGGGAAGGTTCTTGTCTTTTTCCTTTGTATACTGCTTGTCCAGTTTGTATAGCATACTGTCAGCAGTCAAGGCAAGAGCAGTATCCTGCTCAAATGGCCAGCTTAGCCACATGAAGGTAAACTCCATAAGGAGGTTCTTCAATGCCCATCATCTTGTGATGAGCAAACATGTCTCATGAAAAGCCTTATGATAGTAAAGCATCTTAAATGCCATATTCTGTAGGTATCTGAAGTGTTTGAAGATCACCTATCTATCTAAAATATATCTATTTAGTCTTGAAAACATACCTAATATTACTACAAGTTTGATTGTTATAAATGAGTAACTATTAACGTACATTTCTTAAATATATATTACATTTTTTAAATGAGCTGCATAAGCACAATACCCCAAACAAGTGTAGAAAACTACATTCAGTATAACAAAAATAACATTAAATTTGCATCGATATGCCAAAATAAATACCAGTGTAAAATATTTGAGACTATTGGTTATTTAAAAGTAGAGTCAACAATCTACCTTTTTATCCCATTATTTCTATACTATATCTCCATCTTCCTTCCAGAAAGAGATCCCTAAATCTAATCTTCTTTGTTCAGGTTTTTTTTTTGTTACCTTGACCAACAACAATTTGTAACAAACACCTATTAAACAATGACAAACATACATAACCCACCAAATTACCCCAAACAACCTACCCCATCTCTTGGGAATATGGGCATTGTGTTCTGCAGACTGCTTCTTGTTTTCTGGAGGCACTGACGTCTTTGGAGGGTCCTGAGATAATTAGGAAAATGGTCAAGTCCTGGCTACAATAGTCTGTGAGGCTGGACCATCTCAGCCAGCAGCCTTGAAACTGTTCTGAATGTAAAGCTCTGAGGAAACTGCAACAAAGGCAGACTGAGAGATTGGATCACCTGGGCCACCCATTTTCATTGGTTTCTGGTCCCTAGCTCTGAAAACACACAAATTTTCAAAGGTAACATGTATCTGCATTAACACCAATATGGAATGTGTAGTGTGCACAAGTCAGTTAAAGATGTTTTGTTTTATGTTTGAGCAGGTAAAATATATTATTACCTATAATATAGGGGGGTGGTTGTTTGTTTATTTCTTTATGTGTATAGCCAGGATTTTCAAGGGGTGTCCCCCGATCAAATATGATCTTTTTAATATTGAACAAATCCAGTCTTTCACTATTTGTGAAAAAAAAAGCATCACATCTCCAATGCAACATATTTTTTTACTTCTTTTTTGAAATTAAGACATTTTTAAAATAGATAGGTTGGTTTAATTTAGTAGGTTTTATAATCCAATGTCTCTCGGTAGCTATTGTTTTTTCATCAGCAATCAAAACATTTAAAGTCAATACAACACCATGCAGGATCCAGACTCCCTGTGTTTCCCATCTCTATGTGGCTTATTATTATTATTATTATTATTATTATTATTATTATTATTACTTTACTTCTCTCTTCAAAGACTTAATTTTATTATTTTTAAACTATTTTGTGTGACTGTACTCTTTTTTTCTCCTTAAGCCTACATAAATTGTTAAACACACTGTAACCTGTTTAGTAGGTTCTACTTCTGTCTGAACCTGTGTACCTGTAATCTTTTCTCTCTGCATCAGTGAAACCTTAAACTGCCATGTGTAGATGAATTTCTAAAAGGTATTATTAAATAAAAAATGTGGAACCAGATACAGGGGTGAAAATCTGAGAGAGATCAGAGGAACAGAAACAGCTACATGCTAACCTCACCTACCAACTCCACAGCTTCCAAAAGTGAAATACGTCCTGTCTACCCACGTCTATATGCCTTGCTGTTCTGCCATCTGATTTGCTTTCTCTGTCCAGCTACATCACTTCTTTTATTACCTAGCTCTCTCACTTCCTCTCTGTCTGTACAGACTTCCAGACCTCCATGGTTAACTAATGTTGAAATTTAAGGCATGTGCCACCATGCCTGGCTCTGTTCCCTGTGTCACCTTGAATTCACAGAAATCCAGAAAGATCCATGCCTGCCAAGTGATAGGATTAAAGGCATGTGCTACTTTTGCATGACTTTTGTGTTTACTTATAATGGCTAACTTTTTCTTCTGTTCTCCACGCAAGCTTTATTTATTAAAACACAAATAAAATATCACCACATTTCAGCACAAATGAAATATCACCACAGCCAGGCAGCTTAGTTCATGGTGCACTGATGATTCAAGTTGGCAGGCAATGGCCAAGAGACCTCTCTCTGTATGGAATCCAGCATGAGAGATTGAAGAACTAGGAAGCCACATTTTACTCCTTTTTGTGTGTTTGGGACCATTTTTTAAGCTTTCTCAGGTCTTATGTGGCAACACATGTCCCCACATTGGACACTATTTGTAGCAACTCGTTCTCTGTCCTGCCAGCCAGCTCCCAAATAATACACAGAGACTTACTATTAATTATGAAAACTTGACTGATAGATTAGGCTTGTTTCTAACTAGCTATTATAACTTAAATTATCCCATTTCTATTAATTTATGTGCTGCCATGTGGCTCATGGCTTGTTATCTAATCTCCTCCATGACCAGCTTCCTCTGCATCTCCTGGCAACTCCACTCTTCTTCCCAGAGGTATCTGTGCCTGAAAATCCTGACTAGCTATTGACTATTCAGCTTTTTATTAAACCAATCACAGTGACATATCTTTAAACAGTGCAATCAAATATCCTGTAACAGTTCTCCACAAATATTTTATATTTTTTGAGACTGTTATGACAGGTGTTATTTTCCTGATTTATCAGTCCATTTGTCATTTGTATATAAGAAGATATTGATTTTTGTGTATTAATTTTGTATCCTGCTACTTTGCTGAAAGTTTTTATCAGCTGAAGAAGTTTCCTGGTGGAATATTTAAGGTCATTTGTATATATTTGAAAATAAATATACCTTGACTTTTGTGCTTCCTGTTTGTATCCCATAGATCCCCTTTAGTTGTTTTCTTGTCCAACTAAGACTTCACATACTATATTAGATAGATATGAAGAGACTAGACAGTCTTGCCTTGTTCCTGTTTTTAGGAGAAATGCTTTGAGTTTCTCTTCATTGAGGTTGACATTGGTTATGTGGTTTCTGTAGATTGCTTTTACAGTGCTGCTGTATGTCTCTTGCATTTCTAATCTCTCCGTGACTTTTACCATAAGGGGGTGATGAATTTTATCAAAGGACTTTTCTATATCTAATGAAAATAACTAAGGGTTTTTTGACTTTCAGTCTATTTATATGGTGGATTACATTTATCATTTTACATATATTGAATTATGTCTGAATCTCTGGGATAAAATGGCATCCAAGGTCTGGTTGCATATTTCCACATAAGGCTTGAGAAGCTTAAAAAGGTTCTAAATACACAAAAATGGAGCCACAGACAAACATGGCTCCCTATCTCACAGTCTCCCATGTGGGTCAAAGTACAGAGACACATCTCCTGGCTGATGCCTGCAGGCTTAAGCCACCAGCATGCCATGAGCTAATCTTTGTGGTAGTTGAAGATTTTGCTCATGCAAACAAAAAAAATAAGGTTGCAGATGAGCAGTAACGCAGGCTCAGATGGGAAAAAAAAAACTCTAAACAGGTTTCAATGAGTTTTAAAAAGGTGCTTGGGATTAAGAAAAAAGGAGAAGGGGTATAGACAGTCATAAAAAAATAAAACGTTTAAAAATAAAAAAAACATTTAAAAATAATAAAGTCATTAAAGAGAAAAGTAAAAAAAAAAAAAAGACTATACCATGTAAAGATGGGAAATACTACAACATAGGGAGAGTTTGGACCTTATATGGTGCTTTGTTAATTTTGAAGTCTTGGAATGTTAATGAACAGACAAAAGCTGCTAAGAGACATTGAATTGTAGAAGGGACTGCTTAATTAAACCAACCTATATATTTTAAAAATGCCTTAACTTTAAAATGGAAGTAAAAAAATGTATTACATTAGGGAAGAGGTTATGATTTTGTTTCCACAGAAAATGAAAGTCTGTCAATTTATTACAGGTTGATAGAGATCATATTTGATCAGGGAAGAATCCCTGTAAATCCTGGCTATAGATATAAAAAAAAAAAAACATAAAAAACCTACAAGACAAAGCAATGGGTCTAGACACCAATAAAGATGGGTGGCCCAGGTGATCCAGTCTCTCAGAGTGCCTCCGTTGCAGTTTGCACAGTTTTGTAACCAGAACAGCTTCAAGGTTGCTGGTTGAGATTGTGCAGCCTCACAGACAACTACAGCCAAACTTCAGATAAGTCCAACATTTTCCCATCACACCAAGAATAGACAGCAGCAGGCCTTCCCAGAACTTGATCATTATCCCAATTTTCCCAGGGTCCTCTAAAGATTCCAGCACCCCCAGACAACAGGAAGCAGTCTAGAGAACACAACACCCACATTCTCAAGAGATAGGGTGGGTTGCCGTGACCCACATGGCCTGGGACTGAGAACTAGCGAGGGCCATCGAGGTTAAGCAGCACTCAGGACACACCGTGATTCGTCATTCAAAGAGAGCCCCTTTATTGACTATCCAGCAGCCTTATATACCCTGCTACTTCCTACTCTCCATGGGGTCAGGGTACGGTCCTCAGGTTCCCATCCGCGTCCCAGCAGCTCAGCCAAACAGGAAAACCGCAAGCGAATCAGCAGAGAGCTGATTGCTGAAGCAATGTTCCAGCAATAGCTATATCATAAAATCCTGTGACTTACTGACCACAGGAAAAGAGGAAGAACAAAAGGGCATCTTAGGGCAACTTAGGGCAAGCAAACAGGCTATGCACAAGGCCTGTTCAGCATCTGCTGCCAACAGTGGGTGTTTTTATTTTTTATTTTTTTTATCATTCTGTAGGTTATGGATGTTTATCATTGTTAAAGGGGATTGATTACATATTGTTATTGGTCATGGTCAGAAAAAAAATTGAACAAATTGAACAGGAGATTGGATTCAAGGATCTCTTCCTAAAGGGAAAAGGGGGGATATAATATAAAAATGGTGAAATAAAAGATTGGATTTGAGACCATTAGTCTCAAATATTTTATATTGGTATGGATTTTTGGCATATTGATACAAATTTTAAAGTTATTTTTATTATACTGGATGTATATTTCTACCCTTGTTTGAGGTATGGTACTTATGCAGCTCATTTAAAAATGTAATGTATAAGTAAGAAATAGAGGCTAAAAGTCATTTATAATAATCAAACTATAATCATATTTGGAATGTTTTTAAGGTTAAACAGATATATATTTAGATAGATATGTGATCTTCAAACACTTTAAAGACCTACAAAATATGACATTTAAGATGTTTAATATCCTGAGGATTTTCATGACAGTAAGACACATCTGTTCCTGGCAGCTTTAGTGAAGATGATGGGCATTAAATAAACTCCATATGGAGCTTGCTTTTTTTGTGGCAAAAGCCACTAGGCAAAGAAACTGCCTTTGCCTCAGTTGCAGACAGTATACTGTCCAAACTAAACAAGCAGGATACAAAGGTAAGTGTCTGCCAAACTTTGCCAAGACAATATAGGACAGTCCTTCAAAATTCCTGCTTCACAGCAAAGTCTGTCAGATACTTTAGGCCCATAGGCCAAAGATGGATGTCCCAATCTTACAGAAGAACCTTGGGGCAACTGTCCAGGCAGCTTGATGTCTCTATCATTTCTTAGTTTTGAAAGTTGTTTGTTCTGCACTTCTGTTTACTCAAGTAATATTTAATTCTTCTTGGGTCTATGATGGTGATTGAAGACTAGATATCTACAGTTTTGCAGTTTTCCTTGTTACCAAATTCAGAAAAAAACTTACATAAGAGATGTAAAGTTTATATAATTGAGAAACATAAAAGCTTAATTTGTTTATCTAAAAAGATATTTTAGGGTGGTAATACAAGCTATGACAAAAATGATTGAGGTATAAAACTTTGGACTAAGATAAGACAGATTGTGGATATTTTCTCTAAATTTGCCCAATGCAAAGGGACTGCTGACCCTATAAATGTAATTCTTACCTGATAATTGTCCTTATTGAACCTAATTTTACTGTGTTAGAGTCAAAACCTTTCTTTCTTATTTAGAATAAAAGGAGAAATGCTGTGGAATAATCTTTTTGTACACTGTGTAAATATGTCACCCTGATTGATTTAATAAAAAGCTAAATGGCCAATAGCTATGCAAGATTACCAGGAACAGAGGATGCCGGGAAGAAGAAGAGAAGAAGCACCAGGATGCAGAGCAAGCAGAATGAATATTATATAGTAAAGGTAACTGAGTAACCTAAAAGAATATAGATTAAAAGATATTGGTTAATTTAAGTTATAAGAGCTAATTAGAAACAAACCTAAGTTACCAAACTTTCATAATTAATAACTAGTCTCTATGTCATTTTTGTGAGCTGCCAGCCCAAAGAAAAATCTGTCTACCCTGAAGCCTACATGATCATGGTGAATAATCATTTTGATGTGTTCTTTGATAGGATTTACAAGCATTTTATTGAATTTTTGCATCTATGTTCATAAGGGAAGTTGATGGGTTGGTAATTCTCTTTCTTTCTTGAGTCTTTATGTGATTTAGATATTAAGGTAACTGTACCTTTGTAAAAAGAATTAGGCAATGTTCCTCCAGTTTCTGTTTTGTGGAATAATTTAAGGAAGACTGAAATTAACTCTTCTTGGAAAGTCTTGTAGAATTCTGGGCTAAAACCATCTGGTTCTGGGCCTTGGTTTGTTTTGGTTTTTGAGGGGAGACTTTTAATTACTGTTTCTCTTTCACTGGGAATTATAGTCTGTTCAAATTGCTTATCTGATCTTGATTGAAAAATTATCCACTTCTTTTAGATTTTCCAAGTTAGTGCAGTACAGGATTTCAAAGTATGTCCTTATGTTTCTCTGAATTTCCTTAGTGTTTGTTGCTATTTCTCCCTTTTTATTTCTAACTTTGTTGATTTGGGTTTTTCTATATATACCTTTTAGTTAATTTGTCTAATGTTTTGTCAATCTTAACTGCTTTTCTTGAAGAACTAACTCTTGTTTTATTCATTCTTGTATTGTTTTTGTTAGTGGTGGTAGCATTTTGATAGTATTGATTTAAGCCTTGTGTTTGATTATTTCTTGCTATCTACTTCTTTTTAAAATTGTGGAGGTCCACAAAGGTTTCCTAGTGAGATCTGAGCTTGCTTTACCCAGCAGGGCTGCATTAGAGGATTGCTTGACCACATATGTGGTTACCAGGTGATTGGAAGGGTCTGTACTTGGCTGTGCTAGGGGGAGGTCTTTTGCTCCACCCCTTGGCATTCCTATAAAAGGCCCTTTAGAAGAGACAGAAGGGGGCCAGTGGATAATAATCCAGGTCCTCTCAAGGATATCCTGTGTTTCTGTTTCTCTCCTCTCTATCTTTCTACCTAATATCTCTTATCCCAGAAAAAGTGGGAGCTGGTCTCCCACAGGGAATATTTCTTCTAGAGCTGTCAAATGTACCATTAAGTTACTACTAAAAGATATGTCCAATTTTTTGTGTTGGTACTTAATGCTATGAACCTGTCTCTTAGAACCACTTTCACTGTGTCCCATAAGTCTGGATATGTTGTGCTTTCATTTCATTCTATTTTAAACAGTTTTATTTTTTTCTTAATTTTTGTATTGCCACATTTTTTTATTCAGGAATTTGTTGTTCAATTTCCAAGAGTTCTCACACTTTCTTTTTTTGATATCCAATTTAAATCTGTGATGGTAAGATTGAATGCAGGGTATTGTTTAATTTTCTTCTATCTGCTGAGACTTGCTTTGTGTTCAAATATTTGGTCAATTTTTGGAAAATGTTCCATGTGGTCCTAAGAAGGTATATTCTTTTGGGTTAGGGATAAATGTTCTATAAATGTGTGTTTTGTCCATTTGGTTTATGACATCAATTAGCTCCAGTATTCTCTGTTTAAATTTTATCTTTTGGCAAGAGTATGGTATTAAAGTCACCCACTATCACTGTGTGAGGGTGGATATGTGATTTAAGCTACAGTAATGTTTCTTCTATGAACTTGTTTGCTCTTGTGTTTGACACATAGACATTAAGAATTATAATATTTCATTAATATTTTTAATTAAGAGATTTTCCATTTGTTTGACATATTAACCACGGACTCCCCTGTCCTCCCTCCTCCCACCCCCCAGCCTTCCCCCCCAATCCACCCCCCATTCCCACCTCCTACAAGGCAAGGTCTCCCCTGGGGAGTCAGCAAAACCTGGTACATTCATCTGAGGCAGGTCCAAGCCCCTACTCCCTGCACCAAGGCTGAGCAAAGTGTCCCAGCATAGGCACTAGGCTCCAAAAAGCCAGCCCATGCACCAAGGACAGGTCTGCCTGGGCCCCCCCCAAACAGTTCAAGCTAAACAACTGGTCTCACCTATCCAGAGGGCCCAGTTCAGTACCATGGGGGCTCCTCAGCTATTGGTTCACAGTTCATGTGTTCCCACTAGTCTGGCTAGCTGTCTCCCCTACTTTTCCCAATCTTGGTCATGAGCAAAGTTCACACGGGTTTTAGGCTGTATCCAGTCACAAAGACAACCCATTCTTGGAAACATCTGAATAACAAAAGTAAGCAGTCTTGTATAATTTGAAGCAAGCCCACTCCTATTTACTACAACAGAAGCACATTTCAAGAACAAATCAAGAACAAATCCATTTTGTAGAGGTACATAGGTTACAACACTCTTTTCTTGTTTACTTGGAGTTTTCTCACAAGCTCTCCGAAAACTCCTCACACAGCTTCACGCAAGTACCATGTTCCGACAACTTCCAAATGAGGATACATTGTGAGTACTATAGTCAGGGCTCAACTCAAGCATTATTGAGTATACAATTCAATTTAATATCAACATCTTTGAAATTTTCCAAGACCTCCAGGCATACTTTATCCCATTAATTAATTTCTTATGATAGAAAATAGAGGAAAGAATTTAGCATATGCTGAATAAACATTTCAGCATATTTTGACTACCCTAAAACAACATGAATAAAAAGTGGTGTGGTAGATTGGGTCAATTTAGGATACTTGGCAATCTATGAAATAGCTAAATCTCCATAAAGTTATTTAATATTTTTTTTTAACTTTCAAATGCAAGTAGCTGGTTTCCTCATAACACTTTCATACACACTTGTTCTCTCTTGACCTTTCCCAACACCCCAACTTTTTCTAAATCTTTCTGCCTCTGCTTAGCCATTTCCACCCTGACTGTATGCCCTTTTATTTTTACATCACATGTGTTTGCCCACTATACAAATATTTAACTAAACTATTTCTTTACTTGGGAAACATGTAGATATCTAACTCAAAGTATTGCCTTATAGGAAATGATCACACTGATGGAACAGAAGTAAGACATTTGCTCAGATTTTTATAAAGAGAAGTTGGTGAGACTTGAAATGCCACCATTGGACCCCGTGCAGCACTAACAAATAAAGCACCATTACCATCATCCTCTAGGAAGATGGTTCTGCCATCACCACTTGAAGCATCAGATCTCTGTAAGCCAGAGTCATTGGTGTTTCAGGCTGGTTTGCCATGTCTAGTATGCCTGCTTATGACAATGCATGTGTAGCTTCAACTCTCTTCCCCACTTTTCCATTTCAGCAACAGGAAGAAAAAAGTCCTCTTGTTCCTGAACGTGAGTGTCACAATTTTTGCCACAAATCGGGTCTGGCCACCTGGCTCCAATATTCTGAAAAGCCAAAATAAAACTGAAAAGAAGAAAGATGTATTCCATGTGGACACATTGGGATGATGAACAGAGAGATCTAGGGAAACCTCCAAGTCCATCTTCAGGGTTCTGAAGTAAGATTAAAGTTTAAATAGATGGCCAATGATACACACATCTAAGTAGCCTCAGTCAAGCTGTGGTGACACCCACCACTGACACAATGTTTTCTGGGTTTTAGTTTCAGCCTTGGTCTAACAAATAGTTAGAACTCCGTGAAATCTCTTTCCTGGAGACAAGCTCCTTATTTGGCTGGTGCTATTCTCTTCTCCTAGCATGAGAGTCCTAAAGAAAATTTTCATTTTTCTGGCTTCCATTTTTTCAACAGTCTGATAGTCAAATTGAGAGACAGAAGTGTCTCTTTAGAATATCTTCATTTCTGAAAGAGTAGTTACACTCTGTTGTAGGTAATTTCATTTGTTAATGGTCTAATGAGATTCATTATGTTGAAAAGTCATTTTATATGCCTTGGTGTAAGCAAAATTAGGATACTTTTATATGCTGAAGAAACAAAAATATTCTGTTTAGCCTATACAATAATTCTTGAATGTTTTGAAGGAGGTTTTTCTTTTCCTTTTTTTTCTCTAATATCCAATCAAGTTCCTAAAGGATATGTCATATCTTTAGAAGAACATGTGGTATTTAAGATGAATATGCAATGAACATCTAAATTATAAAAATTCATGTTTTAAATTCTTATCCATTAACATTTGTTTTTGCTTCCTTTTATATTAAAAAAACATGGTTCATCCTAACTTGTCTTCCTTTTCTCCTTCACCCCTCAAGGTTCTAAAACACATGCTAATGCCTCATTCTCCCAGAGGAGGTGAAGTTTGGAACTTCCCTTTTTTCTTTTTTCTTTTTACTTATTCTTCTCTCATGTTGTAATTTTTCTCTCATACAAATATTCTTCTCTCATCCTGACCACAACCTCCCCTCCTGCAGTCTTCCCCACCAACATCCCCTCTCTACCAGATCTACAGTTCCTCCATTTCCCTTCAGAAAAGAGCAGGCCTCCAGGGAAATCAATTGAACTGGGCACAACATGATGTAATAAGACTATGTACAAACCCTCATAGAATGGCTGGAGGAGGCACCCCAAGAGAAGGAATAAGGTACCACAAATAGGCAAAAGAGTCAGAGACACCCCCCTCCCACTGTGTGGAGTTCCACAAAAACCCCAAGCTAAATACTCACAGCATGTATGTAGAGGACCTAGCTCAGACCCATGAAGGCTCGGTCATTAGTGCATCAGTCTTCATGTGCCCCTACGAGCCCTGTTTAACTAATTTTGAGGGTTGTCTGATTCTCCTGGTGTCCTCTACCCTTCTGGCTCCTACAACCCTTCCTCTCTCTCTTCTGCAGGGTTCCGCAAGTTCTGTTTGTTTGTGGTTCTCTGCATCTGCTTACAAAAGATCCTCGATCAAGCCTCTCTGATGACATTTGGGCTAGACATTGACCTATGAATATAGCAGAATATCATTAGGAATTATTTCGTTGACTTTTGTTTTTGTTTTGTGTAGTGGGTAGCTGTTCCAGCTTTGACCTTGAAGCACCACCCCAGTGAGGTAGGCATTAACTGTCATGTCTACCTATGACCTGCCCCTGGCGTGTGGCCAAGACAGGAGCCCTTAAGACCCAAGAACTGAGATCCTTATGTGCCTCTTGGCTCCTCATGATTCTGGATGCTGGATGGCAGATCAAGTCAGAGTTCTTCAAAGAACCCCACTGGACTGTACCCCACCTCTCCCGGATCCTGTAACCAATCCCTTTTCTGGATGTAAGTTACCGCAAAGTAAACCTCCTTTTAACTACCCAATAAACTACATGGAGTTGCCTTTTAAATTCCCACATTAGTTTTGTTTTGTTTTGGTTTTGTTTGTTTTTGTCAGTTGTGTTTGGTTCTACCCTAGGTCTCTGGCCATCTAGCTTCCACTTTCTGGTCATCTTGGCGGTGTCAGGCATGGGCTCCTTCTCATGATTTAGGCTTTAAGTTAGACCAGACATTGGTTGGCCACTCCCACAAGCTCTGAGCCAGTATTGCCCCAGAACATCTTTTAGGCTGGACAGGTTGTAGGTTGAAGGTTTTGTGTCTGGTAGTGTCATGGTTTCACCACTGGGAGCCTATATCCTGGTTATAGATGATGGCTATATATCCTCCATTACTAGAAGTTCTTACTAGGGTCACCTTCATATGTTCCAGAAAGTTTCCACTGCACAAGATTTCCACATCACCACCTAAATGCCCACCTATCCCCACAGTCTCTCCAGGTAATCTCTCCTCTCCATCTTTCTCTCCACAGAATCTTTAAGACTTTCACCTTTCAGTTATTATTTTCCCATGTATCTGGAATCAGGCTATTATGTCATTATTTCCTCAGATATTTCAAATGTGCCCATTTTCCTAGGGCCTGCATGAATGCAACTCTTGATGGTCCAACACAGGGCTTTGTAACCTTATGGCACAAGATCCTTTATGCTAAGAATTTTTCACAATTCAAAGCAAATAGGTATTCATATTAAGTATTTACTGATTAAAAACTCAAAGAAATTTATTTAAAAATAATTTTTTGCTGAGCATATATCTTTTTTATTTATTAAAGATGAAAGTCAATCTGCATACCACCATAATGGCTCTGTTCTTTATTTTTACACAAGACATTCAACTTTGACTGAATACTTGGTATTAAGAAAAGTAGAGCATCTTCATTCTTCAGAGTTGACTGATGGGTGAATTTTAAAACAACCAATGGCAAGAATGTATCTTTCCTAAACACATAGTACAAAATGGCAGGTGCATGTTAAGGATCATTTCAGAAATTGTCAAAAATCCTGTCCTAATCCCCAAAATGAATTTGACAATGTTTCTGAACCTCCTTAGCAAATTAAGAAGTGGTTTTAAAAATTAATCATCCTCACATAGTCCAATAAAAAGATAGCAACTTTGATACTTACATGCTAAGGAATTAGAGTGGGAAAATATTCAAAGTGTTTTTTTTTCCCTATAATTAACCTTTCATGTTTCTATAAGAGCAGAAAACTTCACACAAGCAGTAAAAACAGTGCAGTTCCTAAGGTGTAATAGTCTTTGGATTGGAGGCAGTTTCTGTTAATGGGAAGGCATGCTGTCCAAAGTGTGCATATGGTACATTCAGAACACAGCCAGAGGTGGAGTCACACAATGCAACATGTGTGAGTGCTGCTGTAACATCCCAAAATTATTACACATTTACTTTTAAATGCAGTTTGGGTCATGGAATGTTGAGAAATTTCTTCTTTCTAATAAAATTTTGTGACCTCCACTTGCTCCTGCAGGAGCCATATGGGGTCACTGCCCATAGGTAAAGAAGCTGTTGTCCCACCTGTCACCATACTCCTTACTCTACAGATGAATGACTCAATTGTTCCTCCTACAGATGCCCTTTTTCTAATTTCTCCTCCCCATGTAACATCCATTTTACCTGCTTATGCAATGCAAACTGTACTTAGCATTCAAACACAGCACTAAGGAAGGTTTCCTTTAAACAGACTCCTTCAAACAACCTTAAATGCTTCACTAGGTAGGTTCCCCTAACACTCAACTTGATCTCTATCTTAATGTTTCATACAAAGTGTTTTAATTAGCTACAGGTTCTTGTTTGGGAGCTATTTCTCAGGATTGAAACATTCCCTCATCCAGGGAAGATGAGAGGCCCACAAAACTCACAGAAATTAAAAAAAAAATCAACAACATAATAACAAGAAACAATAAGGAAGTTTTAAAATTCACAGGACACCTCTGTCTAACTCCCACATGGTTATAGAAATAATTCTTGTAGAGAGAAGTCTTCTATAGAGCCACCCATCAGCTGTAGAGAAAACCTTTATGATGCAGCTTTCACGGTTGACCTTCCATGCTGAGTGGGCTTTGTGGTGATGTCGTAGCCTCTAAGTCACCCATGTAAGTAACTCAATAAGCACAGTGGTTCTCTAGGCTTCACTTGGGTGGATTCATTGGGTGTGAGGTGAACAGATTACTTGTTCATGTTTCTCTAAGAAATGTTATGCTGCAATGCTGTCTTTCCACATGACCTTCACAGGAATGCTATGCATTATACTTCCCCATTGAGTCACTCTTCTGACAAAGCAGATTCTAACTGTAGGCCAAGATGGGGTATGCTAACTTCTGTATTTTTCTAGAGAAAAACCTTCCTCTGAGAATTTCATGTTGTGGTGAATCAATTTATTCCAAGTTCTTTAATTATTTGTTGAAGCCACTCACTTTACTAAGTAGTCTCAAATCCAGTAGTTAGGTATTGCAACTGTGCATGAATTTTTAGCATTTTCTGGCCTGCTCATGCCAAGATTAAGAGCCTTCATGCTTTCTAGTAAAATCCCCAAAGCAAGAAAGCAGAGACATGTGCAGCCAAATGCTCGAAGTAGATAAGAAGTACAATCCACACTGAAATCAAATAGAAGCCATGTGCAAGACTGGTTTTCTACAGTTGCTGGTTTGAAAGAGGTTTTATCAAAAAAGGGATGCCAACTCTCATTGCATACTCCCCTATATCTCTTTAATCATCTCATAACATTGATTTGCAGTAACTGGTCTGCTGATGTCAAGTGAACTTTCAAATGGGTCATGATGGATTATTTATTTACTGTCTGCCAGATGCATCATGATGATCTTATGAACACAAGTTACGTTATTTATATAATCAAGTTCAAGAGGAATATTTTTTTTCTGGTACTCTTATTACAAAATGATGTCAGCTTTGGGTTCTGCCTTCCTTTCATTCTGATACTTTGTCTTATTTTTCTTAATCACGCTGTAGGTTTGTCAACTATTTTAGACTTTCAGATAATTAACAATTAGATGTGCTGTTTCTACCCCCATTGTGTCTTCTTTTGATTTCACTATTTTCCATTATTATTTTTGCTATTGTTTTTCTCTTTTTCTCTCATATCTTTGGACTTTTTTTTATTTGATATGCATTCCAACTTTTAAAAGTACACATTTAGGTGTGGATTTGGTTTTATGTTTAATTTTAATGATTTTACTTTTCTTATTAAAAGCATATAACCTCCTGAATTTATTCCTAACAATATATTATTTGTATACTATGCCTGCAAGTATGTTACATCCTCATTTTGTTTAGTTATAGGTGTTATTGTTTGAGTTATAAATTTATTTTTCAAATTTTTCTGTATTTTGACAATTAAATATTTTGTTCATTGGGCTATATTTTGATAATTTTCAAATAAGTGGAGTTTTTCTAGATATTTCTTGTGATTGCTTTCTAACAAATTACACTGTGCTCACAGAATATGGCCTATTAAATGTCCCAGAATTTTGTATTGTCCCAACATAAGTTTAAGTTTTACAGATACGGGAAGAGGCTGCGGCAGCGGAGGCAGGAGCCAAGGAGCAGGCTCCAGAAGCTGCTTAGGAACCAGGGAGCCAAGAGTGCCCGCACAGTGAGCTCTCAGCTCTAGAGGCATCATGGCAGAGTATGGGACTCTCCTTCAGGACCTGACCAACAACATCACCCTCGAAGATCTGGAACAGCTCAAGTCAGCCTGCAAGGAGGACATTCCCAGCGAGAAGAGTGAGATCACCACAGGCAGTGCCTGGTTTAGCTTCCTGAAGAGCCACAACAAGCTGGACAAAGACAACCTATCCTACATTGAGCACATCTTTGAGATATCCTGCCATCCTGATCTACTCACTATGGTGGTTGACTACAGAACCCGTGTGCTGAAGATCTGGGAGGAGGACGAGCTGGATACCAAGCTAACCCATATCCCCTGTGCCAAGAAATACAAAGACATTATCCGGCAGCCCTCTGAGGAAGAAATCTTCAAATTGGCTCCCCCACCAAAGAAGGCCTGAGCAAGGGGGAGGAAGAGGAGGAAGGTTGGATCTTCATCAGACCACTCCCTTCCCCATCCTCAATGGGAGGGGCTAGGGCAACCCCCCTGCCCTGTACCCACATACTAACTTGGCCCTAACCCCCTTACTATGCGCACGTGTGTGTGCGTGTTCACATGCTCTGTCTGTCTGTCTGTCTAGCTCATCTAGTTCCTCCTCCTCATGAGAGGACTGGAGTTAGGGGAGGGGGAGCTTAATTTCCCCACTATAGGGGAGGTGGAAGCTATTTCTGTGTAAATAGAAATTGGCACATTCCTCCTCCTCCCCTTTCCTCTACTCTTCCCCCACTCTTTCCCCACATCTTTAAAGTATGGAAGCAGAAGAACCTGCATTTTCCTACACTGAGAAGCTAAGGTGAAGATGAGGTATGGGAGAGATGGTTAGAGCTAAAGAAAACCAAGGAGGAAGGAAGATAAGAGCAACTCAACCTCTACCTGGAAGGGAAAAGAAGAGTCAGAATTCAGTGTTTGTAAATCTGTGCTGGACTAGCTAGAACCCAGTTTCCGGCTATTCCTTAGGCTGAAGTTCTGAGTGCCAGTAGGCCCTCTTTTATGCCCTTGTCACAGGCCTGGGATAGATATGAGCCAGAAATCTTAATGAGAAGACCACTAGATCCTTTCCTGGCCCCCAAAATCAAATCCCATGGAGAAGTCAGCATTTGATGTCCTCAACTTCTGCTCTGGAGAGACTATGCTGGGACCCATGCACTACTGAGCCTGACATGGGGATGCAGACAGAGACAGGGACAGGCCCACTTTCTAGTCCATTTCTGAACACAGACTGTTGAATATGCTGACCCTGAGCCTAGGAAGGTTGGGGAATGAGATCTGTAGGTTTTAACCTCAACCTGCCCAAACCTACAGGGTCCCAATAAGGCAACATTCACACTCTCCAGTTTAGAATTCCCCAAGCAAGAAAGTTAATTACAGTGGTTTCCTCTGCACTGACACTGATTACCACCCCAATTCAATCCAGGAAGGGACTTGGTAACCTTTCACATTTGGGTTTGTGGATGCCTCCAAGCCAAGTCACTAGAGTACAGTGAGTGAACCCAGCCTCCTACCTGTCCCAAGACGCCCTTCCCCATCTTGACCATGCTAACTGTGTGTACATATATATTCTACATACATGTAGATTAAACCCGCACTGCCATGACTGCCCTTTTTCGTGGTTTTGAGCATTAACTTATTGTCTAGGCCAGGACAGGAGTGGGAGGGGATGCCACAGTGAAGGGAGTGGCAGAGCCACATTGTTACATAGTCCAAACAGAAAAGAAAGCATTTCAACCAACCACAGCAAACATTAAATTTACATGCAAGCTCAGAGACTATGTAGAGGAAGTTGAAGGTAGGAGCTTCTAGGATGTGGGAGCAAAGCTTCCCAGGGAGGGGAGGTCAGGCTCTCAGAAGAGGGAAGAAGCCAGACTGGCTACAGTACCCTCAACTCCTAGCCCAGCCCAGTCTGCCCATCCCCTCTGGCCACTGCTGCAGACACCTGCCTTAATACACACACCTCAAAGACTCCAGTTTTGCCTTAAAGGTCCTTCCTAAGTCTCCCTAGTCCTGTCTGGCTTCTCCTTCAAGAAAAGAGATACTTGTACTACCGGGAGAAAGGAAATAAGCATAAACCATCCTTCCATCTGGGATGGTCTATGAGAGCAAAAGTGAGATGGAGCTTTCCTTATGGAAGAAACAGGAAAGAGAGGGTGCTTTTCAGCAGTTTCTCTGTAAGAAAAAAAAAAAAACTTTAAATAGACTAACCTGCCCTGATAGACTGATACCCTGCTCCCCCACCCCCTTGCTGCCGTGAGGTTGCTCCTAGCCTGTGCTCCCTGTCTGCAGCGTGCATGGCCTTGTTCTAACCCTAGAATAAAGGTGACTGACTGTACTGTAAAAAAAAAAAAAAAAAAAAAAGTTTTACAGATGCAGTGGTTTTTGCTTGAAAATACTGCAACATCTACAGATACTGAACATTTCAAGTTTTTGGTCTCTGTAAAAAGGTTTAACATTCAACTAATTAGTTTTCCTTAAGATATGAACTAATTTTGGTAAATCTTCCATAACAATGTGAATCCTCTTTTTTGGTGTTTGTTTGTTTTGGTTTTTTTGAGACTGGATTTCTCTGTGCAGCTTTGGAGCCTTTCCTGTAACTCACTCTGTAGACCAGGCTGCCCTTGAACTCACAGAAATCCACCTACCTCTGCCTCCCAAGTGCTAGGATTAAAGGCGTGCACCACCACTGCCCAGGCTTACAATGTGAATTCTTGATCATGAAATTGATTTCTCTCCCACTTCAGGCAGGAAATAGAAAGATGCTAAACTTATAATCTTGAATCATCTATAAGATCTCTGATATCAGAGCTGCCAAAATATTTGAATATTCACAAAAAAATCTTAAAATTTTTCATTATATGTTAATAATTAGTTAATCATAAAATTATTCATAATAGAGGTGAAGACACTTTTATTCCAAAGGTAGATAAAAAACAGTAGCACAAATATAAAAATCAGGAAAGGAAGAAGGTGATGCCAGATTAGCGAGGGAGGGAGACAGTAAAACCACTTCCAGATCACCAACTGGACATGGTGCCATCAAGTTATAGAAAGAAAGGATGTAGGAGAGGTAGGAAAAATGAGAGGGAAGGAAAGAGAAAGGGAGGGAGAGATGGGACTGAACACTAAACCTTTTTATGTACTGTGATGGCCTTATATTGCTTTGCTGAATTCTTTTTTTTAATTAAGAAATGTTTTATTCATTTTACATACCAACCACAGATACCCATCTCTTCCCTCCCCCCCCC
Organism: Peromyscus eremicus; assembly: GCF_949786415.1. NCBI lineage: Eukaryota > Metazoa > Chordata > Mammalia > Rodentia > Cricetidae > Peromyscus > Peromyscus eremicus. The sequence continues at coordinate 87,674,628 of NC_081417.1, read as the reverse complement.
CCCCCCGCCTTCCTCCACCCAACCTATCCTCCATTCCCTCCTTCCACAAGGTAAGGCCTCCCATGGGGAGTTAGCAGAGCCTGGTACATCAGTAGAGGCAGGTCCAAGCTCTGCCTCCTGCATCAAGGCTGAGCAAGGTGTCCCACCTAGATAGTTGGCTCCAAAAGCCAGCTCGTACACTAGGGATGAATCCTGATCCTACTGCCAGGGGGCTCCTTAAGCAGATCAAGCTATGCAGAGCCTAGTCCAGTGCTGTGAGCTGTTCTGTATGGCAAATGTGTTGCTCTGATTGGTTAGTAAATAAAACACTGATTGGCCAGTAGTCAGGCAGGAGGAAGTATAGGCGGGACAAGGAGGAGAATAATTCTGGGAAGTGGAAGGCTGAGTCAGAGACACTGCCAGCCGCTGCCATGACTAGCAGCATGTGAAGAGGCTGGTAAGCCAGGAGCCACGTGGCAAGATATAGATTTATAGAAATGGATTAATTTAAGATATAAGAACAGTTAGCAAGAAGCCTGCCACAGCCATACAGTTTGTAAGCAACATAAGTCTCTGTGTTTACTTGGTTGGGTCTGAGCGGCTGTGGGACTGGTGGGTGACAGAAAGAAATTTGTCCTGACTGTGGGCCAGGCAGGAAAACTCTAGCTACAGTCCAGTACATGGAAGCTCCTCAGCTGTTGGTCTAAAGTTCATCATGAGTTCCCACTAGCTTGTTTCATTTGTCTCTGTAGGTATCCCCATCATGATCTTGATGCCCCTTGCATTTATCGCCCTGGGAAGGGGAAATAGATGAGATTTCCATGAATAAACTGGGGGTGAGGGGGGCAATAGAGGGTAGGGGATAGGGGATGAGAACATAAGGGAATGGGAGGGTCAAGCTGGAACAGGGACAGAGTAGGAGAGTGATAAAAGAGCTTTGCTGAATTCTACAGCCTTAGCTTACTCCTTCCACTACAACACATGGTTAAGAAGGCTTTAATGAGAGAGCCCAAAGAAATAGCTTTGGTAAAGATTTTGTTTGGTTTTTAACTGAGCATAGGGAAGTCAAAGAAAATTGCACCAGCATTTTCTTGGCATTCAGTGTGGGCCTTGTGGCTGTATCATGTTTGCGACATCACTTTTAAAAAACAAGAAGTGTGCCACACATGTATTTTTTCCCTCTTCTTATAAAAACCAGCAGTTTCTTTATAGGATCCCAGTTTCATGACCCTTTCCCATCTAAGTACCTCTCAAAGGCTCAACTTTTATCTGGTATATTGAGTTAAGTTTCAGCCTTAGTTTTGGGGGGACAGACAGATCATAGAGGCGTGGCTGTGTTTGCTCTAACATTAAGCTCTTTCCCTTCCCACAGTCCACTGAAGTATTAATTTATTCTTATTAGTTTCACTCCTTGTAGCCATTTTTATTTGTGACTACTGACATCAAGCATGTGGAAGACCATGACATACAAATACAACTTCTTTCTTCACTTATTTTGATGTTCTTCAGTGAACTTTAGGAACCCACAGATTTGATGTTTCCCTTCCATGTTTCCCTGCTTTATGTGTGGAAGTGCTATCTGATAACTAATTGATCCCAAAATATTTCTTAAACTGTTTCATTCTCTAATGATTTTCAGTGAGATAGGCACTGTACTCACATTGAAACCTCTTTAAAAGTTCTTTTATTTTATATTTCACTTTCACTTAAAATCATAAGTGCATAAAGGACACATAGGAAAAAGAGCTTGCAAAAACAAACTACTGCTGTCATAGGGACCAGCCTGCAGCATTACAGGGCTCAAAGGGGATCCACTGAGTTTGTGTACTTTTTTATCTAAGAAAATAAAGAGAAACACACACACTCTTGATAGTTTGCTTCTGATTTTTTCTTTATTCTTCTGTATTCTTCCTCTACATCTTTACTGGTGATTTCTTTCCTCATTCTTGATGTTTTCCTTCTAACTAATTTTATTTTTTTTACATTACAGCTTATATAACCCAGCAAAATCTTTCAAGCAATATAAAAATTACAATGTGGTTACATTCTATTTTTCAAGTGAATGATTACAGTGAATACAAGAAAAAACAGCATCTTTTTCATATCCCTTATATGATTAAATATTTTATGTATTACAGGTGAAAAACAAGTTGTCCCAAGAATCAATACACATTCATGTCCAAGCAACTAGTTATAGATTAACAGAATGTGAGCAAGCAAGATATTTTTATCAGCCAGTTCTTTTGCTGGCAGGCTGCATTTTGTGGTTACAAAGAAATGATCAATTATTTTATTATTTCAAAAGGTAATCATATAAGAAATCTTAGAAGAATCACAAACATAAACTTTTATAGAATCAGCCAGCTCTATTTTAAATCCTCAGGGTATATACCCACTCATCAACAGTATATATATATATATATATATATCAGCTGAGGGCAGAAAAGGGCATAAGGAGTTAATCATCATCTTTGATCACCAGCCAACAATCCTAGATATGTCAGCCAATAATAATTGGGCTGCTTTTTTTTTGTTCCCTGACCTTAATGAGTCCCTCACTCAATTATGTACCTTTCTAAAACTTTCTAAAACTTTAGATTGTCTTCTTGGGTTTTTCACCTCAAAGCTATTTGATAAAAGACATCCTAGTCTAATCTTAAGATATTTTCAAAGCTTTTTTTCAGCTATGATGCACTCTGAAATCTGTAAACACATCTCCCAACATTAAAAGAATTTTAGCTAGCTGGGATAATGGGACTCAATTGTTTTTCTTAATCATTGACCTAAGCCTCAGTCTATACAGCTCCTCAATAGAAAATTATGTGTTCTAGCTGTGTGACATTTCCTTGTTTTATTTTTTATCCTCTGCAACCTCTACTTCATCAGAGGCTGGGGCAACATTTTATCCTACATTTACCTATGTTAATTTTTCCACTAAACTAACCTCTATCATAATTCCTTATTATATTTATTAAAAACCCTCAATCATCAAAATCCTATTCCAACTAACACTATTAATGTATAAAATCATTGCTTCAGTTAAACAAAACAGCTTAAGGGAAAATTATCTTCATAATAATCCACAGGTTAAAAATCCGTAGTAGAATAGGATATTTCCAAGCGATGATCATACTGCATTAAGGACAATGGGATCTCTCCATGCCCATTCACATTTTATCAGATACTAGAGAAGAATGGCAGCAGCAATCATGCAAATACATAGCAGTAGCAAGAATTATTCTAGGGCTGAGGCTCTCAGGGGCTTGCCTATCCAAGATTCACCCATCAGAGTTTTATTTCCTGGTGGGCTGATCCCCCGAAGTCAATTGCCATCTGCTGCTCCTCTGACATGGCTATTGGCAGCACACATATTCCACTAAGTAGAGGGGACTCAGTATGCATGCCTAATCAAACCTCAAAACTAAGATGTGTGATCTCATGACTACATCTAATGGGGTCACGTCAGGAGCTGGGAGAGAACAGACATAACCTCATTTATAACTGGTCATCGAGTGTTCCAGGGGATGAAGGAGTTTAAAAGCAGGCTGTTCAGTACTGGAGACATTAAATAGTCCTATTGACAGGGTGACTTCAGGAAATCACTGGGCAAAGTGAAGTTGATAATGTTTTAAGTACCATGAGACAATATAAAACCTTCCAATTTTTATCTGTCAAAATGGGGCACAGATAATCCAGTAAGTTTCTGCAAGCTGGTCACTTTCTAAGAAAGGGACAAGCCTGGATGCTAGTTGTGACATCACTACAGTATTCTGAATAGCAGTACTTGGAAAGTTTCAAGTGTCTCCATCATGATAGACCTTACAAAGATTAGCAATGGCCCCCAATACCTCCTTTGTGAAACATGTTTGATTAAGACCTACAACATTGCCAGGGCTGTCTAAGAGACTCCCAAAACATATAGTCTACTGCTGACACCTTTGGTTATCCTTCAGGGCTGAAAGTAAATTCCTATTACTGAAGACAAGATGTACTTCAAAAATAGGTACCAGAAGCCCTTGAGCTGGAACTTACCTGAAAGCTCTCTGAGGTGTAGTTTTCCTCATACTAGAAGGCATAAGGCAAGCTTCCAAAAGAGAAAAGCAGCCAGCAGTACCACTCAGATATCAGCATGGCATAATAACCTTATGGTTGCAGTAGTTACACACATAACTTAGTGGTAACCAATGGCTCTCTAATTGGACATAAAACCCATTCAACAAGAGGAATGCCATGCCTAGAATTGAAAACCAAGCCAACTAATCAGTGCTAGTGAAATCATGGTTCCTGAAGTATCTACAACTACTAATTTACTAAACTATCAAAATTCTTACAAATAATCTATAAACATTTGTCCTTATATCCACAGATAAGTGTAGTCTTCACCCCTCCTTGGAGAAACTTCTCTTTGCAACAGAAAGATATCACTATAGTGCTGTGGATATCGCTCTATATAAATAAAACACTGATTGGCCAATAGCCAGACAAAAAGTATAGGGGGGAATAACAGAGAGGAGAAGGGAGGAAACAGGAAGGGAAGGGACAGACTGGCTGGAGCCGCCAGGACAAGGAATATGTAAGGTACCAATAAGCCACAAGCCACGTGGCAAAGCGTAGATTAATAAAAATGGGCTAAATATAAGAGTAAGAGCTAGACAATGATAGGCCTGAGCTAATGGCCAAGCAGTTTAAATAATGTAAGAGTCTGTGTGTTTATTTTATAAGTGGGCTCTGGGACTGGTGGGACTTGGCGGGAGCTGGAGAGAAATTCTCCAGCTACACTATAGAAAGCCACAACCAATCAGCATGCACAGTTGAGGAGCTGAGTCCAAATGCATAAGTCTACAAAACACTCCCACACCTAAGGCTCAGTGAACATTAAAGAAGAGGGGGTGGAAAGATTGTAAGAGACAGAGGATCAGGAACTTTGCTGTGAGATTGTATCTCCTAGTAAAATCAGAATCTATATCTGTAAAGTCTCACCAGCATGATTGTCCAAATGTGAGGTGAACATATGCTAAACTGCATGAGGAAAGATCAAGAGGCCTCAATTCCATGTCACAAACTACAAACAACTGAGTAAAGCTGGAAGCCGGAGAGGTAGCTTTCCCCAGGTAAGAGAACACCAATTGGTTTTCCAATGACAAATGGTCATCTGCAAACACACTTACAAGTAGACTCAACAAGTTATACTGGTAAATATGTATGTATATACACTGTATCTATGCATACAATAACAATTGATGATGAAAAGAGGCCTTGAATTTGAAGAACAGTGGGGAAGGATATATTGGAGAATTTGCAAGTATGATAGAGAAGGAAGAAATGTTGTAATTAAAATACAAAAAAGCAAAAGACAAAAGAAATATTTACAGAAATAATCTCCAGCATTATCATCTCTAACACATGAGAACTGTTTAAAAAGTCCTTTACATTATTGCAATAATTTGGTTATCATGCAAATAAGTAATCTCTGCATGTATTAGTCAGCATTTCCATTACTGTGAGAAAATACATGACAAAAAAATTCAAGAAGTAAGGCTTCATTGGCTCACAGTTTGAGGATACTATTCATCATGACAGAAACTTGAGGCTCACAGTTGGAGGGTACATTCCATCATCATAGAAATCAGGGAGCAGAGGGAGAGAGAGAAGAAAACTGATTCTCAGCTTGCTTTTTACATTTTATTCAGCCTAGAATCCCAATCCATGGGATGGCACCATATACATTCAGCATGATTCTTTCTCCTCAGTTAAAACTCAGTGGAAATACCTTTATAGGCATACTGATAGGTGTGTTTCCATGGTGATTCTAAATCCAGTCAACTTGACAGTAAAGATTAGATAACACCACTCTACTCCTTGTCATCCAAACATTCAAACACAACACTGAAAATTATCACATTCTACCCCTGACTCCTAAAGTCTCATTTTCATCTCACCATGCTAAATGCATCAAGTATATCTCTAAAATACCCATGATCTTTGACAATTCCAGTAATGTTGAAAAGTCTACACACCTAATTCTTCTCTGAGACTCAAAAAAAAAATCTCATTATTGTGTGCCTTTCTAATAATCAGAGAAACAAGTGAAAGACTTCTGACTATAATGGCACAGAATAAGCATTTCCTTTTTGCAGTCATTTGAATGAGAATTATCTCCATAGACCCACATATTTGAGTACATCGCGTAGTAGTTTGAATAGGTATGGCCCACACAGACTCTTATGTTTGAATGCTTGGCCCATAGGGAGTAGCACTAATGGGAGGTGTGGCCTTGTTGAAGGAAGTGTATCACTGTGGAGGTAGACTTTGAGATCTCATATGCTCAAGCTATACACAGTGTGGCACATAATCTTCTGCTGCCTGTGGATCAAGATATAGAACTTTCTGCACCTTTTCCAGCACTATGTCTGCTTGAATTCTGTCATGTCTGGCCATGATGACAATGGACTAAACCTCTGGTACTGTAAGCCCTCACCCAGTTAAATGTTTTCTTTTATTACAGTTGTCATGGTCATGGTGTCTCTTCACAGCAATAGAAACTCTAAGACACCTGGTCCCCAGGTAATAGAACTTTTGGAAAGGGATTAGAAGGTGCAGCCTTGATAGAGGAGATATGTCACTGGATACTGGCTTGAGAGTATCTTTCAAGAGCCTCCTGTCATCCCAAGTGTATTCTCTATGTCCCCTGTTTGAAGCTGAAGATATGAGCACCCATTTATTCCTGAAGCCATGCCTTTACTTTACCATCATGGTACCCAGCCCTCTGGAAGTTATCCAATTGAATGCTTTCTTTTATATGTTGCCTTGGTTGTGATATTTTATCACAGCAATGGAGAAGTAATCAATATAACTATCTTGTCATGTCCTCTGCCAAGTAATTTTTTTAAATAAAAGTAATCAAAAGAGAGCATGAATGGGGATGAGGGTTTTATTATAGATATAAAGGAGAAGACAGGCACAAAGACCAGAGGTATCTAGCAAAGTCCAGAATGAACATGCCCAGCAGACTGAACCAGATCATGTGAGGAGAGAAAAAAGGAGAAAGACCAAGATCAGGGGCCAAAAGGCAAAGAAGCCAAGAAGCTAGGTTATATAGGAATCAGAGAAGGGGTAAGCCCAACCCAAACCCTGTGTGGTATACCAGGGTACTGAGAGAGACTAGTAAACAGCATCTGCTTCATTATGTTAATAGGCACCTCAGTTAGCCTTTGTCCCTGATTTAAGACCTAACACCAAACAAATTAGTTCATTAGTTTTTAATTCAACCTCAAACAAGTTCTCAGGACATGGGTAAAATGAAGCCAGTTTTTTGGTTTTGGTTTCTGTTTTTTTGTTTTGTTTTGTTTTGTTTTGTTTTGTTTTCCCCCTATAATGTAATACCAATGGTCTCTACATTGAAATCAACAGCTACAAGGGCCTGAGGACTATGGGGTCAAGTTCATCACAGCAACAGCTACAAGGGCCTGAGGACCATAGTATCAGGTTTACCACTTTGGACACTAACTGTTAGTGACTTTTCTCATTCCTAAACAAGACACTTGACAAAAGTAACTTAAAGAATACAGGGTTATTTTTAGTTCACACCTTTTGGGTACATTCAAATATGACAGGAAGTCCTACTGGCAGAATAATGGAGCAGCTGGCCCCACTGTAGCAACAGTCAAGAAGCAGGGAAATGAATTGCTGTTACTTGGCTTACTTTGCCCCTTTTCTCAGGTTAGGTCCCCTGCCTATGGGATAGTGCTGTTCATATTAAATGTGGCTCTTCCTTCCACAGTTAGAGCTTTATGGAAACATTCTTATAGACACACCTGTAAGTGAGTCCTGATGATGTTTTTTTGTTCCAATCAGGTTGTTAATGAAAATTCATCACCAAATTGCCCAATTGAAAGTCATATCTTGAGAAAGTGATACACTCCCTGCTGATAGATGGATACAGTGAAGTTTGAAATGTTTGTTTTCTGATCCTTTAGAGACTTCTGACCCATCTCCTGCAAATACAAAAAGAAAAAAAAAAGGATGCCTTAAATGAAAGTCATGTAGATGGTTAGAATTTTTTCTTTATTGGTTTGACATAAACAGATTTGTAGATGTAACCAACCGTCTTATTAAATAAGAAACACAGAGCCAATGCAAAGATGAAAGCCAAGAGATCAGAGCTAAGAGCCTTACCCGCCTACTGCAGCTAGCCTCTTCAGCCAAGAGACCTCTCCAAAAGACACCTACTTCCTGTCTGTTTGTCTTTATATAGACTTTCTGTTCTGCCTTCTCATTGGTTGTAAACCCAACCACATGACTGCCTCGTCACTGCCTGTTTGTATAGACCTCCAGATCTTCTATGGCTAGTATTGAGATTAAAGGCATGTGTCTCCAATGCTGGCTGTATCCTTGACCATGCAGAGTTCTAACTAGTTCTGCCTACCAATTTCTGGAATTAAAGGTGTGCGCCACGAATGCCCATCTCTGCTATGGCTTGCTATTAGCTCTGATCCCCAGGCAACTTTATTTATTAACATACAAATAAAATCACATTTCATTACAAATAAAATATCACCATACAGATTCACAGAGTGTCCTATCTCCAGCTCATAAACCCTCAAATGCTGACATAATTCATCAAAGATTGGGGTGAGTTGAATGTACTATCATTTGCTTCTCAATGTGTCCATCCATAGATTGTTTATTACTTTAGCAGCTTGATGGCAGATCATGCCACATGAAAGCATTTAACATGTAAAAATAGCCCAGTGATCAACAAGGGGATCCTAATTGTTAATAATAAGCAGAGACTGTTCAAACATCTTCATGATTCAGCTTTAAGTTATCCTATGATGTGGAGACAAGAGGAAAAGTATATGGTCAATGGGTCAAGGTATGTTCTTCAAGCCCTGAAATAATTGTTTTGGAGAGAAATTTTGTATTGAGGTACAGTTTTACCTAGAGTCCTAAAATAGGACATAATTTTGCTGCATTGTTTTTCAACTTGAAGTAGAAAAGGTTGAGAAGTGACTGTGTACAAATACAAGAAATGAAGAAACACAGGCAGCTTGTATGCACAGACTAACTACCAGACCCCATATTTGGTCTCTCAGTTGGCGTCAGTCCCTTACTTGGCTTCACCATGCTGAGTTGGAGATCTCCAAGAGTTTGTACTGTTATCCTTGCTGATAACTGTTCCATCTCCCTCTGGCTTTCAGATTTGTGCTTCTATTTTTTTGTTTTGTTTTTAATAAAGATCATCTTCCCACGGAATAAAAGTATCTTTAGTCCTATTATGAATAGATGTGCTGCTAACTATTTTGATTGCACTAATATTCTCAGATGATAAAAACTTTTAAGATTTTTTTTAGAGGCCATTGAAATGTCTGAGCCCTTCTAAGCTTACAGGCCTATGGACTCGAATTATCATTTTAACTGATTTCTATTTTTTGCTTGTTATTGGAGGGAGAACAATTGTGTGATCAGCACTAAGAATAACATAGTCAAATAAACTCATTAATAGAATAACATTCTCACAACGTTAAAAAATACATAATACTGCCATGAACTTGACATGAATTTGAATGTTTTTTTCACATTATTATTGCCTATATTACCTATATTTTTCACATTATTATTACCTATTGAATTTCTGTATTACCACTTATGTGTTTAATTTGCATAGGGCAACATAACATTTGCCAAAGAAAATGTTAACTAAGTAAAAAAAATGTAACAATAATTCCATTCTTAGACCACACATTTAAGAACATATTCTCCCTTTCCTTATGTTTCAGTTTCTCACCTTGTTATGGCAAACAACAAATCAAGCTAGCTATGCTTATTTTTTTTAGTACTATAAATATAGAAGCACTTAAAAAGAAACCAATGCTTAGTATTTTGTCTATTACTTCTGAAAAAGCTTCTGAAGTGTCAATACAACATTAAATGCAAACTAGGAAAAATTACTGCTAGGCAATAATTATATAATACACAAGAAAATGTGCTTGGGTTTCAAACAGAATTTTCTGGGCAATTAGGGCCCCTTTGTTACAAGTGAAGTTCAGAAAATTAAAGAGATAATAACTTGTATTTTATGATCAAAAGACATTATTTTATTAAAAATACACTTTGAAGACAAATATGAAAAAACAAAGATTCAAATAATAATACATTAATCCAGATAAAAGCTATTAACATTTAATGTAATGTTTTGTTTATATAACCCTCAATTATTAAAATCCAACAAATTAATATTGAATTGCTGCTTAATAGCAATTTTCATGTATATGAAATAAGGTTTACTTCAATTTTCCCTATTAATGACCTTTTTAAACTTAATCCTATGTAGGTAAAGAGAAGCAGCCATGCTTTATTTTCTTTCTCCACCCCTTGTTCTCTCTGTGCTTCCTCCGTGCCCCTGATGATTTTCTCTTGACTGACAGGCAGAGGTGACTATGGGACCTGCTAAGCTTACCCGTTCACACAGGAGCGTTGCTTTCTCTCTTTCTCTTTGCTCTTTGCTTTTGGCAATTTCAAATTTCAGGGAAAGAGACTTGGGTTTGCCTACCTTGGATACTGGGAATAATTCTAGATCAACTCACTCTGGAAAATTAAGAAGAGCATAGTTTGCCATTATGGATATATAGGAAGTTTCAAGAACTCTCCCAACTGTGAAGACACATTCCAGAGGTGTTCATTTACAGAAAAATAAATTAAATTAAGCTACCATCATCTTAAAGTCAAAGACATAGTACTTTATGATTTCTGACACCACATGATAATTCTTACCTGATTGTTGATTGCCTTTTGTACCAAATTCTGATTCTTGAGGCATTTAACAACTTGAGAGTTTGCTTTCCAGGAATGAAAGATAAAGTGCATGGGTTTTTTTTTAAACCCTACAGCATATCTATATAAACATATAGAAAAAGAATAAGTGTTAAATTCCAAATGCTTTTTTACTTGTGTTTATTATATCCACTAAAATCCTGAATTTAGAATGTTTTACATGAGTGATTCTTATCACCAAAGGGGTAAACCCCAAATATCTTCACCTTTAAGAGTAATACAGATTTATCAGTTTCAAAAGACATACACAGCCAGGTGGCAGTGGCACATGCCTTTAATTCCAGCACTCAGGAGGCAGAGCCAAGTGGATCTCTGTGAGTTTGAGGCCAGCCTGGTCAAACCCTGTCTTGAAAAAAGAAAAAAAAAGACATATACATTAATATTGGTTTCTTGTTCATTACTTCTCTGTTCCTTTTTATAATCAGAATTTAAAACATCCCTTTCACTGTAGAGTTATGGATTTCCTATATTCTCAATGAGGTTACTGTTTGTCTTAGCACTGCAAAAAAGACCCCTTGTAAAATGGTCCAAGGGCTTTGTCTTCTTCTACATACAGGGATTCAGGATATTTCACGCTATTATCAACAAGATCCATTATGTAGTTTATGGGTCTCAGTGGGAAATGAAAATGTAGAACTCTCTGTTCAAAGATTAACTCCATGTACAAATGGAAATTTTCAAGATTGGATAGCTCTAAGTCAATAACTACCAAGGCCCTTCTATAGACTGTATGTTCATGATGCCAGTCAGTTGGCATCAGGCTTCATCAGTCTGTCTCTAATACTATTGTCACAAGAAAGAGACAGGGCAAAACAACTAGTTCTTTTTTATTTAAGAACTTTTAAAATCTATTCTTTGACAATTTCATACTCTCTCTCTCTCTCTCTCTCTCTATATATATATATATATATATATGCATATGTTGTATATTTAGCAGCAGGCTCTTATCATCTACAAAAAAACTACAAGTAGTTTTTTTGAAATAAGGAATGCAACTTTAAAACTGAAACAAATTTAAAAATTCTAACCTTTTGCAGAATATAATATTCATATTCAATTTGTAAATGAGAAACTTAAGCATGTCTGCTATGTTTAGAACTTATATAATACTGTGATGTTTGACTTCTAGAAGTATTGTTTTCATTTGTACTTATCAATAAAAAATAAACCACTGTAAAGCTTCAGACAGAAATAATATCTTTTTAAAGGGTACTATTTAGAAAAGACATGACACTTTATTTCTGGTACTATTTAGAAAAGACATAAAATTTCATTTCTTAATATCCTACAGAAAAAGCAAAGTTCCAAAAGAAGTGTCTGAGATTCAGCAGTCTACAGAGAAGCAACAGTGCTTTTAATTTAGGTCTCAAATCAGACCTGGGAATTGTGAAGATCAGAGATACTTGCTGTACTATTTTATCAGCAGCAGTAAATATGCAAATGTATGAACATATTTGAAGTTAGTAATCAGTTGTAAACTTTAATAGTACAAGGTAAGAACTGAAACCTTATCTTGACTGATGGCTCTTATCTCTAAGATGGGGAGGAAGGGTTGATACACAGGAACTCTAGACTTTCAGTGGATGTAAATTACACATATGTAACAGAGCCTCAGTCCTCTGATAAGAGGGAGACTGCTCAGATAACAAAGAGCAGTAGATAAGAGAAGCAAAAGAGAAAAGAGCATAGAAGAGTTAACTCACCATGCAAAGGTTCTCTGGAAATATCTTGCCATTTAATTCCTCAGAAAAGCAAGATACTGAATAATGAACCCAGACAAAAGACTGGCGTGAATAACTGGAGAGCTGTATTTTAATTCAGATTCTTCTTTGGCCTGTTTCATTTCATTTTTATCTCTTGAGTCATTTTCCTTGTAAACAAAGCTGGAGCATCAGTATGAGAATAGTTCTAAATGGATGACTCAAGTTCTCATACAATTTAGATAATTTTAGAGTAAAAGGTCCTGGTTTTTCCTATCACTTTTGCAAAACCTGTTGATAGCAACTGTATCAGAATTTTACCAGTTGTTGCCTGACTCAGATACTTGTTGCTAACTCTTAGAAATAATAGAGCATTTGAAACTCTGCCTTATGTTTGTGTGAGGCTACAGAAACATGTTTCCTCATATTAAATAAGAGAGCTATTGTTTATTTTGATTTAATCACTTATACTCTTAAAAAAAAACAAGTTATCATTGATATTTTTTTCAGGTATCCTATCTGTATGCCTAAAAAAGTATGCTGAGTTATAGATGAACATCTAAGATGGAATGTTTGTTCCTGCAAGTTCAAGGCTTTGTCTTCACTCTTTCACATTTGTACTAAACAAATGAAAGCAGTGTGCAATTTTAAACATAATAACATATTCTTCTGAATAGAACTGAAAAAGGAGATAAATTCAGAGGCAAAAGTGGATGCTGTTACCAGACATTCAATTAAGCTGACAAAATCAGATACACAAAGGCTAGAAAATTGAGTCTTTGAATGTCAGTGCTTGGAGACTCTCCAAAGTTAATTATTGAAAGCCATTTTATGAATTAGAACACTGACTTTCAGAGAGATTATGTGTTTGGATCAAACTCACTCAGTGTGAGAACCAGCATCTAAAGTGAAGTCTGACCCCTATCTACCACAGGCACCTTTTCAAACAAGCAATTCAATATCACAATGGAATAGGTGTCAATGTAAGATTAACATAAAGTATAGCAGAATGATCAGTCTTAAGAGGGGAGGCAAGATTGTAAAAGATGCCCTGTTGGAAACCTTGTCTGAAACACCAAAAAGAAAGGAGCAGTTTTGCGTATTCTTAATGAAAATTAGTTTCTAGAAAAGCATAGTGACAATATATAAAGGTTGGAAGATGAGATTTGGGGTTCCTGGCTTATTAACCGATGGGCAATGGCACCTACTAAAGTCACTGTGCTTCTGCATGTTCCCTGTACTGTGTACAGGGGATTTCCCTTAAATTCTTGATTTGCCTGTGAAATTGGAAACTACAATAGAATTGGGGAAAATAGATCTAGCAATGGCACAAATATTTTGATCAATTATCTTAGTTTCATTTCCAGATGCTGTGATAAAATGCTTCAAAAAACAACTAAAGAAAAGAAGGTTGACTTTAGGTGAGAGGTCAAGGTTATAGAGTCACAGCCAGGCTTTTAGTGACATTGCATCCTTATAGTCAGGAAGGAATAGCAACAAATGCTTTTGCTCAGCTAGCTTTCTCCTTTCCCCTCAGTCCAACACCCTACCCCAGGGAATGGTGCTCTCCAGTTTTGGGGTAAGTCTCCAACCTTAATTAACATGATCAATGTAATCCTTCATAGACATGTCCAGAGGCTAAACAGTCCATTACAAGTTTGCCTGAAGGGTTGTCTTCTAAGTGATTCCAGATTCTGACAAGTTGATATTTAGCATTAGCCGTCACACCACTCAAATGAAGATATGAAATGTTGTAATTTTAAACTGTTATTTGGAAGACCAACAGAGTAACATATGCAACACTAACATGGCCTGAGAGAAACAGGTCATCTGCAACAGTTTGGGACTCAAATAAATAAGATTACTACACACTGTTCCTTTAAAGCTCATTAATTCATTGAATTTCTAAAAGTACATCTATTAAAAGAAAAGGGACAGAGAAAACTAGGAGTCTTACCTGGATCACAGATGGTAAGTAGAATGCTAACATCAGTCCTCTTTGCTTGTCTAGGTAGAGATATAATCCTAAAACCATTTCAGAAGTTTAGAATGTCCCCCTCCAAATTCTGCTGATAAGCAAAGGTGCCAAACAGGTCATATAGATAAACAATATTATCTTTCTTCATGTTCTCTATAGGATGCATGAAGTATGTTTGGCTATGATGCAGTAGAATGTCCACAATTCATTACCTAGATTAAGAACAATTTCTTCTAGAATACAATTTTTCATTGGGAAAGAAATATTTGGGCATGATATGCTGTAGGTTTTGTGGCTGTGGCTGTGAAACATGAAATGTCAGAGCTAGAGGGCATGCAGGAGATCAGATGCATGGACACCAGGGCTAGGCTGAGGAAATCAAAGCCCAGTACCAAGCGATCCTGCATAGGCCCCAGGTTTCAAACAGCCGACTCATGCAATGAGCACAGGACCCGGTCCCACTGCCTGGATGCCTCCTAAACAGATCAAGCCAATCAACTGTCTCACCCATTCAGAGGGCCTGATCCAGTTGGAGGCTTTGCCCTGAAGGAGGTGGGAATGGGGGGTGGGCTGGGGGGAAGGTGAGGGGGGTGGGAGGGGGGAGAACAAGGGAATCCGTGGCTGATATGTAGAACTGGATTGTGTTGCAAAATAAAAATAAAAAAATTAAAAAAAAAAGAAAAAAAAAAAAGAAAAAAAAAAACAAAACAAAACAAACAAACAAACAAACAAAAAACCCAAAAACACAAAGCCCAGTAACAATGTTAATACCCAGGACACAGCTCATTAAAAGAAAAATCTAGCCGGGCGGTGGTGGCACATGCCTTTAATCCCAGCACTCAGGAGGCAGAGCAAGGCAGATCTTTGTGAGTTCGAGGCCAGCCTGGTCTACAGAGTGAGTTCCAGGAAAGGCGGAAAGCTATACAGAGAAACCCTGTCTCAAAAACCCCCCCCCAAAAAAAGAGGAAAAATCTGGACCAATGTTTTTCAAACTGTGGGCCATGACCCCTTTGGGGGTAGAACAATCCTTTCACAATTATCCCCTAAGACCATCTGCATATCAGGTACTTGCATTACGATTCATAACAGTAGCAAAATTACAATTTTTAAGTAGCAAAAAAAATAATTTTATTCTTGGGGGTGGGTAACCACAACACGAGGAACCTTATTAAAGAATCATACCATTAGGAAGGTTGAGAACCAGTGCTCTAGACTAAATTTCAGAGACTTTGTGGAAGGCAGAATATTGAAGCCCCAGAGATTTCCATGTCATGCCCTTGGTTCTTGGGAATATGTTACCTTATAATATAAAAAGAAGCTTGTAGAAGTGGTTTAAGAATTATGAAACTATTCTGGGTTACCCAACATGACAATATGAGGAGCTATGGCAACAAAGATGCTGGTGTGACAGGAGGAAGGGTTGGAGCAAGAAATGTAGATGGGCTCTTGATTACATATCAAGCAAAGAATGCTGTGTGATATTTGTTTGTGTTTCTGACAAATAAAACTCACCTGGAAATCAGAAGTCCGAGTTAGCCACTAGTTAACCATAGAGGCCAGGAAGTGGTGGGCATACACCTTTAATCTCAGCACATGGGAGGCTCATGCATTTGATCCCAGCACATGGGAAGTGAAGACAGGAATATAAGGCAGTGGAGACAAGATCTCAAGCCCCCTTTCTGTCTGATGATTTGTGGAGGTAAGAAGTCTCCTGTGGCTGCTGCTCTGTTTCTCTTACCTTTCAGGTTATTACCCCAATATTTGACTCTTGATTTGTATTAATAAGATTAATTAGAATCACTCTTCAAAAGAATATATTATATTTTCAAAAGTTTAGAAGGAATCCTTCCAAACTAATAACTTTCTTTGAGACCTTTGAGAAGATACACAATGTTTTAATCTGTTTACTGGTGGCTTTATTGAGAGGCATTTTAGAAAGCATCCATAAATATATAAAGTCTAGGCAACACATCTTTTAATCAAAATTTTAACAGCTCAATTTTATTGTGACAATGCTGACCCCAAATCACCCACAAGGAGAGTATTAATATTTACTAGCATTGGAGTACATACTCAAAAGAAATCCCATTCTACCTCAATAGACCAAAGTATGTGCATCTTAGGTTCCTTTATATTAAATTTAAGATGTGCCATCTAAAGCATGCTGAAAGAGTGGCTTTTTTTTTCCTCAGAAGGAAATAAACCAAACTATGTTTACTTTTCCCTTTAGACTTAAATACATTATCTGTGGGAAATGAACTTAGGCCTAAATAAGGCACTGATTATGTAGCTAGAATATAATTAGATACTTCTCCATCACCACCTACATTGTGCATGCTCCATTATAAGTTGTTCCCCACATTGAGAACTGGCACAAGATTCCATGGGACTAAGGAAAACAAGGCAAACACATTTAGGGTTGCACAGAGCACCATTTATTGGGGGATCTTACTTACAGAAGCATGATTGTGGATGCAGCAAGATTAAGTAGATCCCCAGAATTTGTGTCAGAAGAAAGGCAGACATGACTCAATGTCAGATGGAGTGACTTGGCTTATCTTAAGCTAATATCAAGGCAGGTATATTCCTATTTCTGGACTCCAGATGTAAAGTTTGAACAGGACTATTTGTATCTGTTTATCATTCTCTAGGAAACTGTAGGAAAAATCACTAGTGTTACTCAGGGGCAACCACAGAATCTGTGACTCAATCTGTGAAACAAAAGCTATGTATATTACGGTCAAAAGAAAAACTACGTATGTTCCTATAATTAGGCAAAGGGAAGAGGGGTACCCTGGTTTGATTTCTGTTGCTGTGATAAAGTACCCTAACAAAAAGCAAATTAGGGGAAAGGAGCCTTATTTTTGCTTACAGGTCACCATCATGGGAAAGTCAAAAGAGGAATTTCAAACTGCTAGTCACTTCACATCCACAGTCAAAAAAGAAGAGAAATAAATGCATATATACTCTCTTGCTTGCTTGCTTGCTTGCTTGCTTGCTTGCTTGACAGTTCAAGACTCTATGTCTAAGAAATGATACTGCTCACAGTGACAGGGTCTTCTCATACCAACCAATTTAATTAAGCTCCTTCTTACAGATATGCACATAAGTCAAACCCATACAGACAGCCCTTCACTAAGGTTCTTTACAGGTAATTATAAATTGGGTAAACTTAACAAAACTAATCATCACAATAAGAAAACAGAGGAATTCAGAGATATGAAGTAAGTCTTGTTCTTATTAGGGTATAGATTCCATTCCAGTCTTAAAAAACCTCTTTCCAGCTGGGCAGCAGTGGTGCATGCCTTTAATCCCAGCACTTGGGAGGCAGAGCCAGGCAGATCTCTGTGAGTTCCAAGCAAGCCTGGTCTACAGAGTGAGATCCAAGACAGGCAACAAAACTACACAGAAAAACCCTGTCTCAAAAAACCAAACAACAACAAAAACCTGTTTCCTTCCAGGACTAACACAGGGAGGGGACAATGTCCCTGGGGTCTGTGCTTGACTACTTATACACATTTGGCAAAAATATCACTTAGTGATTACAATTTAGTTTGAAAAAATCACAGGTTCCTGCTCACCTGAAAACTCTATCACATAAAGTAATATGTGATGTTAGAGGATTATATATTAGAACTTCCATTTACTCATGGTTCTTAGCCTCAAAGTTTATGTAAATTGGATCGCTTAGCATCTTAAAGTAGCATCTGAATGAAAATGAATAAATCTGCTTAATTAGAAAAGGAATCTGCTGGTCAAACTAATGGGGAAATCCAGTGAGAATAAGTCACCCAGGGGTCTGGTTCTAAGAACTAAATAAAAAAATAATTAGGTCATTTCTTCTACCTCTCTTAATTGCATAACCCTTCATAAATTTGGGCACTAAATTTGGTCTTAACCAGCCTCTTGTCCCATTGAACCACATGGTAAAACTCTATAAAATTCTTCTTAATGTAGACAATAGTAGCTGCTTCCAAAATACAATATAGTAGCACAAGTGGTAGTTTCTAAGCACTCCATATGCATTGAAAATAAAAATTAACTGAATTTGTCCCTAAGCTTATCATATCCAGTAATTAAAAACCACCTGGGAGATGTGTTATAGGTCTCTTAACCTCAGTATAACTTGTAAGGTACATTAAAACATACATAGAATAGTAGCCCAAGTAGATAACAGCTATTCCAGAATTTGTTTAGTTTACTACACAATTAGATATTCTTATGTTCTCTAACCCAGCCAAGTACACTGAAAATTAATGATATGTTGAAATAATGAGTTTTCAGTTTTTTTAAAGTTCAAGCACATTTTCAAAACAAATATTAATAATAACAATAACAATAGCAACGATAATGATAATGGATACCTCTTAAATTCCCTGAACATTAAGGTTTTTGAACATTTAGCATTATAAAGTGATTGAATTGGATAATTCACACCATTATGGCATTCTGTATCATTAGCAAGGAGCATAGTGTTAGCCTCCTTACTATCAGGAGAATGCTAACATAATTCTATGATTTTTGCAGAAACTATTCTAAATAGAAAGTTCATCATAATGATCCAATTTCATAAACTTAAAAAAACATTTAGAAAAGCTAAAATCTATATTTAAGAGCTAGATGCTTATATTAACAGCAACCTGTACTACATTACTAATAAGTACTGTTTAATATTAAATATGAACTTTCAATATTTTTTTATTCTGATCCTCTTTGCAGCTCTTCCACAGTGGAAGCTCCAAGAAATAGAACTGTATCCTCTGTTGTCTGACCAATTTGCTTTCAACTATTTTTTGTAACAATGAACTCATACATATCTTTTGCCCCAAATATGTTTCCTTGATATTTACATAGAATATAAATATTTGTTTTGTACACTGGCAATAAAATTAAATAGGGCAAATTCAATGTTTGTTGAGTTGAACTACAATTACACACATATGTGACTATATTTACATAGGAGAATTGGCTGAAATGTGTACAACTTTAGCTATTAATCTTTAAGTCAAATCTCTACATTGGCTGCATTAATATTAAGTGTCAAGTGCTGTACATTTTTCACATAAATGTATAATATCTAAGTTTTAGGACTACAATATAATCTTTATGGTTGTAGAAATCTGATGTTAAGAAGAAATTATGTACATTGATGGCCTGAGGAGAAATGAAAAACACATCATTCATAAATGATTCTATTGGAATTCTTAGGACTTTGTCTAGGTTACAACATCAATTACCACAGCATTACTCCTGCTCCCTAGGGCTGCCACACCTCCCAGGAAAGGAGTAGGATGATAAAGATGGAACATCTTTATCAGAATGGGTCTAAGATGACTACAACAGTCTTAGCTGCAACAAGCCCTTATTTAAATCAATAAACTACTTTCCATACAATAGGAAATTCTAAGTTACTCTTTATCTGAGGAATGAGGAACATCTCATACAAGTAAGAAAGGAAAATTAATAAAAACCAGCAAAATTACCAGTAGGCTTTATGGTACCTAAAATCAAATAGCCCCAACAAAGAATTAGGAACATGGCTAAAAGAAACAAAAACACAAATTATCCTTGTGGTCATTTTCTATGACTGTGATCGCCCAACCTGACTCTTCCAAAGATAAGGATTGTATAATACACTAAGTATGAAAGAGCTAAGTACTGAAATTAGTTATCATCAAAGAAAGAACCTGATTAACTAAATTTTACATTTTGTTTCTTATATACAATTAATTCTAGAATCTCTGAATTTTTACAAAATATGTCGACATATATCCCAGATTGATAACTGTAAAGCAACACCCCACTGTACTTATATGCTGCGGCCTGCACTTTTGTTGTATTTAAACAATCATACTAAATGCAGTGTTATCCAACTTTCCAGTGTTTAAAAAGTTGTAGAATTTTAGTTCTTATATTTAAGGTCTTTGCTCCATTTTGAGGTTTTTGTAGTGTGTGTGTGTGTGTGTGTGTGTGTGTGTGTGTGTGTGTTTACAAAGGTTCACACTCATTTGTTTGCATGTGTATATATACTCTTCTTAACAGAAATTGCTGGATATAAAGATTCTGTCGTTTTCCTTTGAAATCCTTATCACCTTCTACCCCTATTTTATATATCAATTTTAAAATAATCTTTAAATATACAAGGTATCTTTAGTGGGAATTCATTTATTATTTTATATGGCCTATATTTCATGCTTTATACTATGCAAATCTTAACAGTATTTAATTTCCAACTAAGGAAAAAGTTATATATTTAGAATTTCTTTATTTCCTTCTGGCTTATAGATTTATTTTACACAAGAATCTTCCATAATTTCTGTTAATGTAATAGCTAAATGCTTTTTTTCATTTCAAAAATAAATGATGTTTTATTTCAACTCTTTCATTGATTTTTTTATATATAGGAAATGTAGATGTAACCAACCGTCTTATTAAATAAGAAACACAGAGCCGATTCAGAGAAGAAAGCCAAGAGGTCAGAACTAAGAGCCTTACCCTTCCTGCTTCAGCTATCCTGCTTCAGCCAAGAGAGCTCTCCGAAAAAGAGGACTACTTCCTGTGTGTATGTCTTTAAATAGTCTAGATGTTCTGCCTTCTCATTGGTTGTAAACTAAACACGTGACTGCCTTGTCATTGCCTGTATGTACCGCCCTCCAGGTCCTTAAAGGCGTGCGCCACCACCGCCATGCACTTGCTATGGCTCTATAACTCTGACCCCCAGGCAACTTTATTTATTAACATACAATTAAAATCACATTTCAGTACAAGTAAAATACCACCACATTTCCCCTTTTCTATTTTAATAAAAAAAAAGAAAAAGGTTATAACTAACAAAAGAAAAACTATATACAAAAGTACAATAACTATATATAATATATACAAATAATAAATGTCTAAACAATGTCTAGTCCATTTGTATTTGACAAATTCAGAGATGATAATCTCATTATCCTATTTTGTTAAGTCCAAAATGTATCTAATTCACTTTCTATCCTAATTAATCTTCAACTAACTAACCTTCAACTATAACTAACTAATCTTCAACTCCCTCAGAGACCCAAGAAGGAAATAATATTAGCTAACAAAAATAAAAACAGAAAGTGCATGCAAGCAACTTCCAAAAAATTTGTGAGTTGACAGAAACAGCCAACTGCCTGGACAGTCACCTGAGGTTTCTCCGCAATGCTGGGGCATCATCTTCAGCCTATATAGGCTTAGCATATCTGACAGACTCATTTGTGAAGTAGGATGTACACAAGGTCAACAGTTCAACCTCACATTGGGTGAGAGCAGTCCATGCACCAGAAACACCTGAATTCCACTAATGTCATGTCATGATTTAGGATTTTAAATTCTGGAAAATGTTGATGGTTTTTTAGTTCAGCTCTCCATTCTTCTTGGCTGTGTACATATGGCTTCATCTCAGCATCCCGTTCTTCTCCACATCTCTCTATCAAATGCCAGTCTACTATTGAGAGGCGTGAGCTTAGTTACTCTTCAAGAATAACTGTTTCAGCTGCTGTTCCATAGCACATCAGAAGCCATCGGCCCACTGCCTGTTCAGCTGCCTTCGAAGAAAAGGGCACTGTATCTTTTCCGAGTTGCGAAGGCCACGTCAGGGATGGTGCCATATTGTCCTGGCCTCAGAAGATGCCTTTTGATAAAGCCATAACCACGCTTGTTTAGGCAAGAATCAGTAGTCCTTTGTTTCATGTCCTGTCTGTCCATTTTGTCATCAGTTGATTCGAGGATACTTTGTTGTCCAGTGGCTAACTTTTGCCACAATGAAAGCTAACTCCATACGCAGTTTCTTCAATGCCCATATTTTCTCTGAAGTAAATTGGTACTGCCAGGAGCCGACATGTCTCATAGTCATAACAAAAAAGAAAAATTTTCTAAGTTATTAAAACATTTTAAATGCCATATTCTGTAGATCTCTGAAGGGTTTGAAGATGACCTATCTAAAATATATCTGCTCAATTTTTAAAACATATCTAATATGACTACAAGTTCTATTGTAATGTCTAACTACTAACTATCATTTCTTTATATCCTAATGGTAATAATAACATTCAAGGATCAGAAAATTGCATTGTTAAATGAACGATATAAGTACAATTAGAAATATACATATAGCATTTTCTAACAATATCAATTTCAATATATATAATTTGTATACAATATAAAACAATCCAATCCAATGTAAAGTATTTAAAACTAGTAATTGTCTTTTTCTTCTTCTTTCTTTCTCTCTCTCTTTTTTTTTTAAATAAGAACCTTAAATCTAATCTGCTTAGTCTTTTTCCTAACCATTGACAACAACTTGTAACCAACCCCCCTAAACAATGAAAATTATCCCAGACCCAAAACCCATTAAAAAGACCAAAAAACCACCCACCCCACACCACCTCTTTGGGAATGTGGGCGTCATATTCTTAAAATTGCTTCCTGCTGGGTATGGGCGAAGTTATCTTTATCCTGAAAGAAAAATTTTAGGTTAATTGTCAAATTCTAGGAAAGGTAACTATATCCTTCATTATCCATTCTGTGTATAATGCCAAAGTTCAGGGTTTATCTCAAGTCCTTATTCAAGTAGTCTTTGAGACTGGATCATCTCAGCTAGTCATCTCAAAATTGCTCTGAGCACCTTGTAGTTCAAAGCTGATCTGTAGATGATGTTTGTCAGCTTAGTGATGTTATTATTGTCCACATGGAATTGTTGTTGTTGTGGGGCCCCAACTTCTTCCTGGAGACTTCAGTTGATGTTAGGCCTGGCCATGAATTCCTGCAGAAAACTGATAAGAGACTCGAACACAAAGACATATATATGCAGCTAATTGAAGCCTTTTTTTTTTTAGAATTAATCAGTACTCTATATGACCATTCATATCTTAGCAAAGTTTAAAATGTATATATATATATATATATATATATATATATATATATATATATATATTAATCTTGTAAGTTTTGATATAAAATTTATACTTTAAGAAAAGTTTAAAGAATCAGAATAGAATCAAAGAGTTGAGATTAGTAATAGAATAGTCCCTTAATTAATTTGGCTTTTCTCCTGTCTCATAGCAGAAGATGGCTCTTTTATTCTGGCATGATACAGGGAGTTTGCATTTTCCTTTTAACAACATGCTTGAGTTTAAAGAAGGAGAGAGCCATTCTCCAACTCCAAAGTCAGCTTTAAATTTTAATTGGACTGGGACTATTAGAAGACCAATAGTGTTAAATCTTTAGAGAAAAGCAGAAACAAACATTTAGAAAGACATCAAATTTTTTAGATAATATATACCCATACGCCATTTCACTCTGCTTCCTGGGATAGATGATTTGTCCCTTTTCTTCAGTTGTCTTATTTGTCCAGTGTTCTTCAGATTCCTTAACCTTCATTCTCCTAAAAGACAAAAACAAAAACCTTTCCCCAAGACTAATTTTGGGGATGTTCCTTTTTGGCAAGTTATTATCTGATTAAATGAAAAGACATGTGTTATTGGTATAAGTTAGTTTAAATTGGATGTTCATGTTGGTTGATGAGCTATCACCTCCTTTAATTAAGAGGTTTCTCTTGTTCAAATCGAACCTTTATCAATTTTGATGGTACCCACAACTTATCTTCTCCTGTAGAAACAAAAGCAAAACCTCGTCCCCAATGTAACACATACCCTGGTTTCCATTCTGAGGTCAGCACATCCTTAAAATATATAGGTTGATTTAATTCTGTAGTTTTTTCTATTATCCAATGTCTCTCTGCAGCTGTTGTTCCTTTCTCATTGGCATTAAGAAAATTCAAAGTTAATAGAGCATTATGCAGTCTATTTCTGGGGGTTTTTGTTGCCCCTTTCTGTTTATTTAGCATATCCTTTAGAGTTCTGTTTGATCTTTCTATAACTGCTTGACCTGTAGGATTATGTGGTATGCCTGTAATATGCTTTATATTGTAATAAGCAAAAAACTGTTTCATTTTAACAGAGACATATGATGGAGCATTGTCAGTTTTGATTTGTGCAGGTATACCCATGATGGCCATAACTTCTAGCAAATGAGTGATTACAGAATCAGCTTTTTCAGAACTCAAAGCAGTTGCCCACTGAAATCCTGAATAAGTATCGATAGTGTGGTGTACATATTTCAGTTTTCCAAATTCTGCAAAGTGAAACACGTCCATCTGCCAGATTTCATTCCTTTGAGTACCCTTTGGGTTACATCCTGCTGGTAATGGCGTTTGATTGTAGAAGGAACAAGTAGGACATTTCTTTACTATTTCTTTGGCTTGTTGCCAGGTTATGGAAAAATCCTTTTTTAAACCTTTACTATTGACATGATGTTTTTTATGACATTCTGAGGCCTCCAGCATATTTCCTATTAATAACTTATCAATCTCATCATTGCCTTGTGCTAGAGGGCCTGGCAGACCAGTATGGGATCGAATGTGAGTTATATATAAAGGATGACTCCTTTTCCTGATTGTATCTTGTAATTGAATAAATAATAAAGTTAATTCTGAAGCATCAGGGATAAATTCTGCAGTCTCAATATGTAATACTACTCTTTCAGCATACTGAGAGTCAGTTACTATGTTGAGAGGTTCTGAAAAATCCATTAATACCAACAGAATAGCATATAATTCTGATTTTTGAACTGAATTATAAGGACTTTGAACCACTTTACTTAAATTTTCTGATTTGTAACCTGCCTTTCCTTGTTTGTTGGCATCTGTATAAAATGTACGAACTCCAGATATGGGCTTTACCCGTACAATTCGAGGCAAGATCCAATCAGCTCTCTTTATAAGATCAATTCTATCGCTTTTGGGATATTTGCTGTTAATTTCTCCCAAAAAATTACTGCAAGCTCTTTGCCAAGGTTCACTTTCTGTCCATAATTTTTCAATGTCCTCCTTAGTTAAAGGTATGACAATTTCTGCTGGGTCTATTCCTGCTAATTGACGAAGTCTCAATTTTCCTTTCCAAATCAAGTCAGAGATTTTTTCCACATAAGTTTTTAATTTTTTGTTTGGTTTATTTGGTAAAAATATCCATTCTAATATAATATCTTCCCTCTGCATTAATATTCCTGTAGGAGAATGCCTAGAAGGTAAAATAACCAAAATGCAATCCAGCTTTGGATCAATACGATCCATGTGGCCTTCATGTACTTTCTTTTCTACCAAGGCCAATTCTTTCTCAGCTTCAGGTGATAACTCTTTTGGACTGTTTAGGTCCTTGTCACCTTCTAAGGTTTTGAACAAATTATACAGTTCATCATTTTTTACCCCAACAATAGTTCGTAGATGAGAAATATTTCCAAATAATCTTTGAAAGTCATTAAGAGTCTGTAGTCTATCTCTCCTAATTTGCACCTTTTGGGGTCTAATTTTTTGTAGCTCTATTTTATATCCTAAATAATTAATAGAATCTCCTCTTTGTATCTTTTCAGGAGCAATTTGTAATCCCCAGCAAGGCAAAATTTTCTTTACGTCTTCAAACATTCTTTCTAAAGTATCTGCATTTGAGTCAGCTAGTAAAATATCATCCATATAATGATAAATTATAGATTTAGGAAATTTTTTACGTATCACTTCCAATGGCTGTTGTACAAAATATTGGCACAGAGTTGGGCTATTCAACATTCCCTGTAGGAGGACCCTCCATTGAAATCTTTTAACCGGTTGAGAATTATTATAAGCAGGCACTGTGAAAACAAATCTTTCTCTGTCTTTTTCTTGTAACGGTATTGAAAAGAAACAGTCTTTTAAATCAATAACTATGAGAGGCCATCCTTTTGGTAACAGAGTAGGCAGAGGAATTCCAGATTGTAGAGAGCCCATTGGCTGAATTACTTTGTTAATTGCTCTAAGGTCTGTTACCATTCTCCATTTACCAGATTTCTTTTTAACAACAAATACAGGAGAATTCCAAGGGCTGGTTGATTCCTCAATATGCTGAGCATTTAACTGTTCTTCTACCAGCTCTTCTAAAGCCTGGAGTTTCTCTGTTGTTAAAGGCCATTGCTGGACCCATACAGGCTTGTCTGTTAACCATCTTAAAGGTAGAGCTGTTGGTGTCTTTGGAAGATCATCAGTTGTTGTGCCCTGTTCTTGTATAATATGGATGGCTGGTGACCACTCAGAATAATGCCTTCTAATATTTCTCTCAGAAACATGTGCTAATTTATGATTTGTTTCTGAGATTGGAGGGATGTTAATCTGAGTATTCCATTGTTGCAACAAGTCTCGACCCCACAAGTTCATAGCTATGTTAGCTACATATGGTTTCAATTTTCCTCTCTGTCCTTCTGGACCTATACACTCGAGCCATCTTGCACTCTGTTTCACCTGAGATAATGTCCCAATTCCTAACAGTTGAACATTTACCTCCTGAAGAGGCCAAGTTGGATGCCAAAATTCTGGTGCAATTATGGTAATGTCCGCATCTGTGTCTACCAGACCAGACAACATTTATTTTTATCGATAATTTTGGTCTTTGATCATTAATAAAAGTTTGCCAAAAAATTTTCTTTATATGTGCTCCTGAAATTTCTATTCTCTCTGTTTCATCATCCTGACCAGCATGACTTATTCCAATAGGCATTTGGTTATTTAATTGCTCTGGGTAGGGGTTTCCTCTACGACTACAGGAAAGGTTTGAACTGTATTTGCTATTGGGGCCTGCATGAGGCCCCTCTGGGAGTTTCCCGAAGACTGAGGCAAAGGATTACCCTGTCTGTCCCTTGTTGATCTACATTCGTTGGTCCAGTGTTTTCCCTTACCACACCTTCTGCATACTCCAGAAGGAAGGGGCATTCTGTTGTCATTGTTCCTTGAAGAAACATTGTTTCTAGGAATGACCTGTTTACAGTCCCTTTTCAAATGTCCTTGCTTTCCACATCCAAAACATCTAACATTCCTCAAACCTTTTGAAATTGCTTCTCCTACCCACGTATCATCATGCTCATGAGCTTCAACATTAACCGTATCTCTAATCCAATCTTCCAAAGGTGCAGATCTTGCCTTTAACAGCCTGATTATTGTTTTGCATGCTGCATTCGCATTCTCAAAGGCCAAAGATTCAATTATTATCTTACTAGCTTCTGAATCCGGGACCATTCTCTTTACTGCTGAAGCCAGTCTTTGTAAAAAAATCTGTGAAAGATTCTTTTGGGCCTTGTACAACCTTTGTAAATGACTCAGTTTTTTTTTTCCTGGTTCCTCAACTCTGTCCCATGCATTCAAGGCTGCTGTTCGACATAAAATTAGGGTTTGGACATCATATAAACATTGTGTTTGTGCTGAAGCATATTGACCTTCTCCAATAAGCTGATCCTGGCAGACTTGTATTCCTTTATCCCTCCACTGCTTTTCTATGTTTTTAGCTTCGTCCTTGAACCAAGTTAGCCACTGAAGCCTTTGACTGGGTTCAAGAACAGCTTGTGCCAGCTCCTGCCAGTCCTGTGGTACAATCCTATTATATGTTGACCAAGAGTTTAACATTTGCTTTACATATGGGGAATGCATACCATAAGATACTATTGCCTCCTTAAACCTTCGTAAATCTATCATTTCAATTGGAGCCCAAATATTTTGTGTAGTCATTTGATCAGGCGACTGCTGTACGGTTACTGGACAAACTAAGGGTGACTATGGGAAAACAGGCTTTCTTTCTGTAACCCTATGATCCAATCTTGAAGCAGCTTCACTGTTAGTTTCTTCTGTCTGAGTTTTTACAGGTTTAATAGGTTTTTCTAAAGCTGTCATCCTGGCACTTAAATTGACTATCTTTTTAAATAGTAAAATGAGGATAAACATAGTAATAAAATGCATAATTTGATCAACATTAATCTTCTCATATAGCTGTTCCATTGTCAGACTGTCTAAAATTGCAAACAAAGCCCAATTTTCTTCCAATGTACACAGAAAACCCATTTTTTTTTAATGTGGAAAAAAAATTTTTTCTTTTAAATAGTTTCCTTTAAAATATCTGATATGTTAAGTGACTTACCAAGTCCTTGTAGAACAGTACCAATCCGAGGGAATTTCAAACAGCCACCTAGTGTCCGAGGTGTGAGTCCAGAGAGAGAGAGAGAGAGAGAGAGAGAGAGAGAGAGAGAGAGAGAGAGCAAGCAAGCGTAGCCACAAGTTCTGCCTAAGAGCTTGAATCCAGCCACGTGTTCCCGCTTGAGCCTAGTCAAGCCTTGGCTCTGGCTACCTTAAGCTCCAACCACATGCGTTGGTTTTACAGGCAGGGGCCCTGTTTGGCAGGGCAGGCCTGAGTTGTTTGTAGCACTGGCTTTAAGCAAGTAACTCAAGGTTAGTCCGGCCTGAGGCCAAGCCGACCTGGGCCCGGGCTAGGGAGCCGGCCGCCCTGGCGGGAAACCAGACCTGCCGGCCGCCCTGGCGGGAACCTGGACGCCAAGCCATGTTAAGTGGTTTTAATGGATTCTTGTCACATTGGGCGCCAAATGTAGATGTAACCAACCGTCTTATTAAATAAGAAATACAGAGCCGATTCAGAGAAGAAAGCCAAGAGGTCAGAACTAAGAGCCTTACCCTTCCTGCTTCAGCTATCCTGCTTCAGCCAAGAGAGCTCTCCAAAAAAGAGGACTACTTCCTGTGTGTATGTCTTTAAATAGTCTAGATGTTCTGCCTTCTCATTGGTTGTAAACTAAACACATGACTGCCTTGTCATTGCCTGTATGTACCGCCCTCCAGGTCCTTAAAGGCATGCGCCACCACCGCCATGCACTTGCTATGGCTCTATAACTCTGACCCCCAGGCAACTTTATTTATTAACATACAATTAAAATCACATTTCAGTACAAGTAAAATACCACCACAAGGAAAGCAATTGATTCTTCTATATTGAATCTATCACCAATATGAGTAAATTAGGAAAAATATCCCACATGCATAATTCCAAATAATTATTTTAAGTGTGTCTAAAGAAAAAGAATAAAAACTCCTGAAGAAACTCCAATATAACACAAACAGCTGATAAAATAGAAAAGTCAATCCAAGTTATGAATGTATAATTGAACAAGAGGGAAATGCTAAAGAAAAAAAAAAAACCTGAGATAATGGAAATGAAAATCCCAACAGGTCAAACCAAAGCTCCAGGGAGAGCCTCATAAATGTAGTGAGTCAAGAGAATATCAACAGCCTCAGCAATGCAGTGGGTTAAGAGAATAACAGTAGCCTCAGCAATGCAGCGAGTCAAGAGAGTATCAATGGCCCAGTAATGTAGTGGGTCAAGAGAATATCAATGGCCTTCCATATGGTGGGCCAAAGGAACATCAGGGCTTGAGGACAACAAGATAGAGAGGTTGGGACATTCAGAGAAAGGCAAAGGAAAGTTAACAAGAAACTATTTGGGGAAATACAAGACACTTTGAAAAGACCAAATCTTCAAGTTATGAGCATAAAAGGAGAAGAATTTTATAATAAATGCAAAGAAAATGTTTTAAAAAAAATGATGGCAAAACTTGGGAAAAATAACTCTAGCTATGTATAGGAGACCTCATAATGTCAGAGACAAGACCAGAAACAAACTTCCTATGTCATATTATAATTAGAACAGTAAAAATACAGAACAATAAAATATATTGAAAACTGCAAGTATGAAACACCAAGTCATAAGCAATGTCAATCCCGAGAATAACAGCAGATTTCTCAATAGAACCCTTAAAATCCCATAAGAGTTAGAGTGCTATTTTTCAAGTTCTGGAAGACAGCTGTCAACCCAATTTATACTACCTAGCAAAACTGTCTCTTGTGATTGAAGAACAAAGACAAATTTTCAGAATAATATAGACTAAATGAATCTATGGCTGCTCTACAGAAAAAGACAAAAATTTGTGTAGAAAGCACTGGTAAAATTCTTTGGATGAAACAGAAAGATAAATGCATTTTAGTGGCTATAGGAAAAAATAAATAACACCATAATGATAGTTAAGCAAATGAGGAATAGGAAAACAATGAGCAGTACAAAATTAACAATATGAAAGAGATGGACATATATACCTTTCAATAATCACTCTAAATACTAATGCCTTAGATTCTGATATCAAAATACACATACTAAAAAACTGTATTTAAAATAGGAAACATATGTTTGTTGCCTTCAATAAATGCATCTCTTTTTATTTTTTTATTTTATAAATTAATTTAATTTTTACATATCAGCCACAGATTCCCCTGTCCTCCCTCCTCCTGGCCCCCTGTCCTCCCCCAGCCCCCTTCCATTCCCATCTCCTTCAGGGCAAGGACTCCCCTGGAGATTCAGCTCAACCTGGTAGATTCAGTCGAGGCAGGTCCAGTCCCCTCCTTCCTTCACCCAGACTGAGCAAAGTGTCCCTGCATAGGCCCCTCAGAGGAAGATTCTACTTTACAATGAGAGTATGGAAAAGGGAATCCAATAAAATCATACAAGGAAACAAATATGTGCCACCATTCTGATATGGACAAAATAGATCTTAAACAAATTTAGTCAGCAGAGATACAGAAGGCCATTTCATGCTGATTAAGAAAACAATGCATGAAGAGAACATTATAATTTCAAACATACATGCAACTAACACAGGTGTCCATAATTTCATAAAGCAGATAGTACTGCCTATAAAACTATAGAATACCCAAACACAATATTAGTAGGTGAGGTGGTTTGAATAAGAATACCTCTGCTGTGGGATGTCTTTCTGTATACTGTGTACTGTGTTGCTCTGATTGGTTGATAAATAAAGCTGCATTGGCCTATGGCAAGGCAACTTAGAGGCAAGAGGGAAATCTAAGCAGATATAAAAAGAGAAGAAAGGAGAGGAGGAAAAGACACCAACTGCCGCCAAAGGAGAAGCAAGATGCCAGCAGACTAGTAATGCCACAGCCATGTGTAGCATGAATCTTAGAGAGTCTTATTAATAAAATCAAACCCGGGGCCAGTTATTGGGGTGAACGCTGGATGGTCAGAGAGACAGAACAAGCCACAGCTAACCTCACCTGGCCAACTTCTCAGCTGGTCTTGTTTCCTCAGACTGGAAGCCTCTGTGTCCTCATATCCGAATGGCTATCAGCTGAACTGTGCTGCTAGAAGCCTGAAAGCTTAACCAGGCAAATGCTTCTAGTTTCTGGTCCTCACACCTTATATACCTTTCTGCTTTCTACCACCACTCCCTGGGATTAAAGGGTCGCTTTCTGGGATTAAAGGCATGTGTCACCATGCCTGGACATTTCCAGTGTAGCCTTGAACTCATAGAGATCCAGAGGGATTTCTCCCTCTGGAGTGCTAGGATTAAAGGTGTGAGTGCCACCATTTTCTAGCCTTTGTATCTAGTGGCTGTTCTGTCTCTGACCCCAGATAAGTTTATTAGGGTGCACAATATTTTGGGGAACACAATACCACCATAGCCATGTAGCAAAACATAGATTAATAGAAATGAATTAATTTAAAATGAAAGAGCTAGCTAGCAAAAGCCTGCCATAGGTCATAAAGTTTGTAAATAATATTAA
The DNA here is from genome assembly GCF_949786415.1 of Peromyscus eremicus. Lineage (NCBI taxonomy): Eukaryota > Metazoa > Chordata > Mammalia > Rodentia > Cricetidae > Peromyscus > Peromyscus eremicus. Next base: position 87,642,629 of record NC_081417.1, on the reverse strand, counting down.
GCCTCTCAGTGATTATTTTATAAGTGGCTATGGGACCACAAGTTTGGGCAGGACCAGAGAAACCTTCCAATACTTCCCTATCCCCATAGGTGCCTGTATTTGCATGCTTAGTCGCCAGGGAGTGGCATTGTTTGAAAAGACTAGAAGGATTAGAAGGTGTAGACTTGTTGTTGGGAGAAATATGTCACTGGAGGTGCTTTGAGGTTTCAAAAGCCCATGCCAGATCCAGTTTATGTCTCTATCTCTGACTCTTACCCTCTCTATCATGTTGCCTGTTTGCTCTTGCTTTCACTGTAAAGTCCATTCCTTCCCTGGCATTAGAGCCTCCTTCTGCAGTATTCTGACATATACTGAAGAGCAGCTGAGACATTCAGCCTCATAAATTGAACAACTATTAAATTCTTGGACTTCTGTTCCTAGATAGCCATTGTTAAATTAGCTGGACCACAGTCTGTAAGCCATTCCAACAAATCCCTTTTCTATATTTATATATATATATATAAATTCATTCTGTAAGTTCTCTTCCTCTAGAGAATCCTGACTAATACAGTAGGTAATTTAATATTCCTTTCCCACTAGTTAATCAGTCATCCCAAAAAGTAGTGAACAGAATTATGTGACTTAGATGACATTATCGATCAAATGTATCCAAACACTGCAGAATACACATACTTCTCTGCAGCTCATCATTTCTCTCTAAAAATGAATCACATAATTTTGCACAAAGAAAGTCTTAAAAGTATAAGAAAATTGAAATAATTCTCTATATTCTGACTACAAACTAATAGAAGAAATTAACAGCAAGAGAAACTACAGAATATGAACAAATTCTTGGAGATTAAGAAATAAACTATTGTATTATGAATGAGTCATTGAAAGGAAAAGAGGAAATAAAATAAATTCTAGAATCACATGAAAATGAAATCACAACATATAAAAACCTATGGTATATAATGAAAACTGTCCTAAAAGGGAAGCTTAGTGCTGTGTTGTAAACACATACATTAGAGAGAGAGAGAGAGAGAGAGAGAGAGAGAGAGAGAGAGAGAGAGAGATCTCAAATAAGTAACTTAATTATGCACCTTAAGGCCTTAGCCAAATGAAACAAAAGCATATCCCACATCGGCACATAGAAACAAATAATTAAGACCAGAGAGAAGAAGGGAAGGAAAGGGAGAGAGGGAGAGAGAGAGAGAGAGAGAGAGAGAGAGAGAGAGAGAGAGAGAGAGAGAGAGAGAGAGAAGAAATTAATAAATTTAAACAATAAAGGAATATATTATAGACAGCAATAGAATTGAGAAAATCATTAGGACATATCTAATTAGATTTTCCACTAAGCTGGAAAATCTAAAAGAAATTAATGAACCATTGGATACCTTGTCTTATCAGAGTAAACTCAGATGTGATGAGCATTTTAAAGAGATTTGTAATAAACAATAAGATTTGAGATTTAAAAATATCTTACCCAAGAAGAGTAGAAACTCAGATGAATTCACCATTGAAACCCACCAGGTTGTTGAAGAAAAGTGAGAAGACTGCTTGAGAAGCTATTCCATAAAAACAATCAGGAAAGAATATTGTCAAACTCTTTTTATAAAGGTAGGATTAACCTGATAACAAAAAAACAGGTTAAAATACAGCACAAACAAAAATATATAGACAAAACTTCCTGGTAAACTTAGAAGTAAAAATTCTTTATGAATTAAAAATCAAATTTAAGAAACAACAGAAATATTATTCATCAAGATCAAGTTGTTTTCATACCAGTGATATGCAGATGGCTTAATATATAATAATCAACAAATGTTATACATATGAAAATGTATTTCAGGACAGAAATTACATGAGCATATCAACAAATGTAGAAAAGGTCTTTGACAAACTGAACATCCTTTCGTGGTTTATCAAGTAGGCACTGTGAGTTGGAGAAATTTATCTTAAAATAATAAAGGCTGCCTGTGACAATCCATCTTTTACCATAAAGACACTAGGAGTTGCAGAAATTCATCTTTAAATAACAAAGGCTGCCTATGACAATCTTATAGCAAACAGCAAATGGGGCAAAAATTATTTGTTTCTACTATACTACACAAGAAGAATATCCACATTCCCCTCTCCTACTAGATATAGATCTTGAAACTTAGCTGACTAGAGATAAGAGAAGGAAGTAAAGGGGATATAAATAGGAAAGAAGTCAAACTATCCTTTATTTCAGATGATACAATTAAGAGACCTCAAAGACACCTGGAAAAAACCCTTCAGTCTGGGCCGGTGATATAGCCTGTCACTATGCCCGGGGAGCTGAGTTTCAATCTCACAAATTGTTCTCTAACTGCCACATGTGTGCTGTGGCATGTGCACGTCCACATAGACACATAAATGCACACAAAATATATAAAATATAATAAAATTATAATGGCAGTTCTTAGATCTCATAAACACACAGGAGGCAATGTACAAAATTAACATACAAAAATTAGTAGCCTTTCTATATTAGAATAGCAAACATGTTGAGAAAGAAATTAAGGAAACGGCTCGGCCTGGGAGGAGATGACTGGACCTGCCTGGACTAAGTCTACCAGGTTGATCTCAGTCTTTGGGGGAGGCTTTGCCCTGGATGAGGTGGGAATAGGGGTATGCTGGGGGTAAGGGAACGGGGGCGGGAGGGGGAGAACAAAGGAATCTGTGGCTGATATGTAGAACTGAATTGTATTGTAAAATAAAATAAAATTAAATTTAAAAAAAAAGAAATTAGGGAAACAACCCGACTAATAGTTGCTTTAAAATACCTTGTAATAAACCAAACCAAGGACGGAAAGACTTCTATAAGAAAGCTTTTAAAAAACCCAAAAAGAAATTGAAAGAAACACCAGAAGATGGAAAGTCTCTCCTTGTTCATGGGTTAGACGAATTAATGTTGTGAAAACGACTGTATTAGCAAAGACAATATACATATTCAGTGCAATCCCCATTAAAGATAAAGTGCCATTCTTCAGAGAGACCGGGGGAAATCATTTTAAATTTTTATATGGGAGCACAAAAGACCCCAGATAACCTGAAAAATCATTCCTGAGAAAAGAGTGGAATTTTGGAGATATTACTACAGTAGATTTCAAGTAACAAAGTAGATTCACAATAGCAAAACCAATATAGCACAGGCAAAAAAACAGACAAGCAGATCTGTGGAATATAATACTCAGGTATAAATCCATATAGCTACAGTTTCTTCACCAAATGCCAAAATACACATGGTGGGGAAAAATAGTCTTTTCAATAAATGTTATTGTGACAAAAAGATAATAGACAGCCATGTAAACTACATTGTTATCTCTCACTCACCACAAAATTCAACAACAAATTGACCAGAGACCTTAATGTAAGACTTGTAAATATAGGGAAAAAGTTGGAAAACACTTCAAGATATTGACATATGTAGGGGTTTATCAACAAGACTCAAGTTATTCAGGAAATAATGCTAATTGTTGGCAAATGGGGCCTTGTATAATTAAAGCATTTCTATTTATCAAAGGAAACAGTTCATTCAGTGAAGATATAATCTATAGGATGGGAGAAAACTCTGATAGAGGATTAATATATAGAATATACAAAGGACTCAGAAATCAAACAAGAAATCAACAACCCAATCAGTCAATAGGATAATGAAATGACAGTTTGCAAAATATAAAGTACAAATGGCAATAACATGAAAGAAAAAAAAAACATGCCCAACCTCATTAGCTATCATAGAAATGCAAATCAAAACAACATTGAGATTTTTGTCTTACCCCAATCAGAATGGCAATCATTCAGAAAAATTAACAAGTACTGGCAAGGAGGTGGACAAAATGGAGCCCTTCTGTACTGTTGGCAGAAACACCAAGTACTTCTGCCACTATGGAAGTAAACATGATGTCTGTCAAAATATTAGAACTAGACCTATCATAAAACACAGTTATTCTAATCCTTCATATTTATCTAAAGGATTCTAAATCAAACAGATACTTAAACATTAATGTTTATCACACCAATATTCACTATAGCTAAGCTTTGCAAGCAACCTAAGTGTCTAATAACAGAGTAATGAATCAGAAAATGTGATGTAGATATATAATGGCTCTTTTCAGTCATAAAAAGCAAAGTAATGTTATTGGCAGGAAAATGGCTGCAACTGGATATAACCGTGTAACATAAATTAAGGCAATTTTAGAAATTCAAATGTGATGTGCTTTCTCTATTTGTAATTCTCATACTTTATGCAGACTAAAGCTGATATTGATTATTAATTAGACAGGATCTGGAATCACCTAGAAGACAGTCCTCTAGAAGATCTAGAAGATGTCTGTGAGGGATTATTTGTATTTGAATCTGGGAATACCTGTGGGAGATTACCTTGATTACATTAATTGAGGTAGGAAGACACTACTGGAAGTAGTACCATTCCTTTGACTGAGCTCCTGGACTGGATATAAAGTTACCATAAGTATTAATCACTTTCTGCTTTTGGACTGTGGATGCAATGTGACCATCTACTTCAACCTTTGGTGGATGTGACTTTTTTACCATGATGGACTGTGAGTCAGCACAAACCCAATCTCTATTAAGGTGCTTGTCTAAGGTATTTTGTCTTAACAATGTGTATAATAATTAAAGTAGAATCTTAAAACCACAAGTGGGAGGTGGTCATTGTAATAATCCTGGCCATGTGGTTCCTATCCTGTTATCTTAATTTCTTTTCCCCATGTTATAAGTGCTAGTTAGTATTTTATTTGTTTGTCATCTTGATAAAATCATAGACTATTTGGAAAGAGGGAACAAGTTGTATGTGTTAAGGATGCCAAAGCTAGAGAGGTGGAGATGCTCAGGCCCCTTGGAGCCCAGAGGATTTTGAATGGGTCCTAGATGTCAAGCACTGAACTTTTTACACTGTTGAATATTAGTTTTGCTCTGATTTGTGACTCTGTCCTGGTTCTTCCCTCTTGGAGTAAGAACTGTATAATTTATTCTTTTTACAGAATAATTATAAGAATCTGAAATTTCTTAACTGTGGGTTCTTGTAAAAGAATAATTATGTAGAAGATCTTGGTATTTAGAGCTAGAAAAGCCCTATTACAGTGGAAACAAGACTTAACAGGCCATTCTGGTGGGAGCCTGAAGACATGAATGCTGGAGGAAATGTAAACAATTGAGATTTTACAGGGGAAACAAAGACACTATCAAGAGTTGAGCAACTAATATTTTGGCCAACAATCTGGCTTCATTAAACCTATGTCCTGAGAACTGGAGTAAAGTGAGATGGAAAGGTTATGAAATAATCTGTTTGGTATAGGAAACTTCAACACAAGATCATTTGGGTCATGCTGAGAAAGAAGCTGTAAATTTTAAAGAGATTGGTGCCACTGAAGAAAAAAACTACCTGGGGGTTACTGGGACAATAAGAAAGGTCCTGAGTGCAAGACTCTACCAATTCGAGGCTCTATCTTGTGAAGAACCAAATTCACCTGAAAAAAGAAAGCCTAAATTGAATTAATTTTTCTTCTTAATATCCTAGGGCCAGCATCCAGAAGCTGCCATGTCTGTGGCCCAAGGACACCAAGCCATATCTCTAGCTGGCAGAAGAACTTGGCAGTATTGTCCTCATGGTAATGGTTTTGCAGGCATGGAAGATGAAAGATTGAGGGGGTTGCCTTAGTTAGGGTTTTTATTGCAGTGATAATGCAATGTGACCAAATACAGCTTGGGGAGGAAAAGATTTCCTTCAATTTACAGTTCCAAACACAGTCCACCACATTATGAAATTTAGCAACTAGCACAAAGTACAATATTGGCGCCCTCTGGAACATAATTTCTGTGTTCTGACTCTGAGGAAACAATTCCCAGAAGTTTTTACATCAGTAATTATTCACTTTTGTGGTTTTTTTTTTTTTTTTTTTTTTGTTTTGTTTTGTTTTGTTTTTCGAGACAGGGTTTCTCTGTGTATATTTGCGCCTTTCCTGGAACTCACTTGGTAGTCCAGGCTGGCCTCGAACTCACAGAGATCCGCCTGGCTCTGCCTCCCAAGGGCTGGGATTAAAGGCGTGCGCCACCACCGCCCGGCAAGGCATACACCACCACCGCCTGGCTCTTTTGTGGTTCTTAATTCCAAATATCTAAGATCTCCAACAGAGTCTTAAAGGGACTCTCAAACTTCCCTCTGTACTTCACAAGACAGCCCTCCACTGTCTGTACTGCTCTCAACATTGTTGTCTAAGTCCCACGAAATAGCCCACTGAGTTCTCAATACTCAGTGGCTTTTCTAGACTCCAAATCCAAACTCTTACAATCCTCCCCAAAACAACCTGGCCAGGTCTGTAACAGTAGTAGAGCATTTTCTTATATTTGTTGGGTACTATTAACAGTAATAGTGCACTCTCTGGTTTCTATTACGGTTTCTACTGCTGTGACAAAACACCATGACCAAGAGCAATCCAGAAAGGAGTTGGTTTCAGTGTAGAGTTGCATCACTGAAGGAGGTCAGGGAAGAAACTCAAGGTAAGAACTTGAATGCAGGAGCTGATGCAAAGGCTATGGAGGAGTATACTTACGGGCTTTTACCCCAGGGGTTACTCAGACTGTTTCTTTTAGACACTTCTAGACCAGTTGCCCAAGTGTGACTGCCCCATATTAAGCTGAGCCCTTCTACCTCATTCATCAATCAAGCACCACAGGTTTGCCCATGGCCCAATCTTATAGGAGTATGTTCTCAACTGTAGGCAATTGTGTAAAACCATGAGTGTGAGGCCTAAGTTGCAATGGAGATCCAGGATATTAGCAATGCTAGGACCCTGGGATGTCCATCAAAGAAATTTGTAGACAAGGAGTACAAACAGCCTAAGAAAAAGCCATGTGTTTTATGGTCATCCAATCAGCGCTGGGTATGAGTTCCATCTGATGGAGTGGGCCTTAAATCCGATCAAATAGTGGTTGGTTATTCTCACAAGCTTTGTACCACCATTATACAAGTACATCCTGCAGGAAGGTCATCATTGTAGGTTGGAGGGTTTGTAGCTGGTTGGTATTTATATTTCTCCTCTGGGCAGAGTGACTTGCAGTACTATGGACATAGAGATGAATACTCCAGATAGGCACCAACTAACATTTCCATATTAAATTTGTTATGTAATTATTGTCTTCAATAATAGGGCCTTGCTGTCAGTTTGTGGAGAGCAACCAGTAGCCTTGGCAGTAGCCTGGGTTGTTTGGAAGTTCCCATGTGACCCCTTTAGGCAACAAGTATATTAGATACATCTTTCTCAGGTACTGGAAACTTATTTTTGTGACAAGAGATACCCTGTTTGAACTCCAGTTGGGGATCTGTTTGCTCCATAATTTGACAGTTTCATATAGATCAACTTCATGTATGTATATAACATTCATTTACCTGAAGATTTAATGTTTTAAATTTTGTAATGGCTGAGTAATACTTTATTGCTTCATCTCTAGGTCTCAAGATGTTATGAGGCCTTCCCTAGTTCTCTAATATATCTCTTGTCACCACAGTAAAATCAGCACCAGAAGTATTTGAAAAGAAGGCAGGCTTCCCATGACTATAAAAACACATTATAGACATTGCTTAGAGCCTAAAGTTTACAGGTAAGCCCCTAATCAGCTAAGTTGGCTCAAAGCACAAAATACATATGAGAAATCTAACAAGGAATATTAACCATGGGGATATTGAAACACTGCTTCTACACAGTCTATAAATGGAGCCACTTTTTACTTGAGTGTCAGTTCTATAAGCACCAACAGATCCACTCTCTAGACTTCTGCTATCATCATATCTAGCTGTAGCCCTGTGCCAAGTACAGATGGACCCATGTGCTTTGACTATCCTGTATTAAGGGAAACAGCTCTTCAGCAGAAATAGTTCTTCTAAGCACATTTACAGGAGCATTTACAGAACTTTCATTAGTCTCAATTTTAAATGACAAGTCACATTACTTTTTTCTCATTTTAATAAGAACTAAAACCTCAGAATTTGGGCCTATGTTATTCTTTGATCAAGAATATAGGGTACACTGGTGGACTACTAGAGAACCTCAAATCTATAAATGCTGGAAATCACCTTATGGTTTTTAAAGTCTGACTGTCAGAAAAAGAAGGATTTTAATTAAAGGAAATAATCCAGTTGCATGAAACGCATTATAAAGATGTTCAAAATAGTTATGTACAGCTTCTATTCAGCAGCTACTTAGAGATGTCAGCTAATGCTACACTCTCACAGGCACAGATTGTGTCTTTGGAATTTAAATTTCAGGAGAAATATAAAACCTGCTCTTTATTTTTTGGTTGGTCTCATTTCCACATGCTCCTTGAAGTACCCTTCCAAACCTTGTCCGTGGATTTATGAAGTAGTACAAATTTAGACATTAAAAAGTTGGGACCTCACCCTTATCTGAGTAATACTTCGCTCATTTTCTGTGACTCTACCTGTGCGATTTCTCTGTGTCTTTCATCATTGGTCAGTTTGGGAATGCAAGGTAAGGAGAATGCCTTCCACAAATTAGGGGGAAAAGTTTAAAAAAATATGTGTCTTTCTCAAACTTCCAAAGAATGGCCTATGCTTGTAGCTGGAGAATTTTTCTCCAGCTCCCGCCACCAAGTCCCGCCAGTCCCAGAGCCCACTTATAAAATAAACACACAGACTCTTACATTATTTAAACTGCTTGGCCATTAGCTCAGGCCTGTTATTGTCTAGCTCTTACTCTTATATTTAGCCCATTTCTATTAATCTTTACTTTGCCACATGGCTCATGGCTTACTGGTACCTTACATCTTCCTTGTCCTGATGGCGGCTGGCTGTGTCTCTCTGACTCAGCCTTCCACTTCCCAGAATTCTTTTCCTTGTCCCGCCTATACTTCCTGCCTAGCCAATGGCCAATCAGTGATTTATTTACTGACCAATCAGCAACACACTTGACATACAGACCATCCCACAGCACTTCCCCTTTTCTTTTCTTAAAAAGGAAGGTTTTAACTTTAACATAGTAAAATTACATATAACAAAACAATTATCAAGCAAGAATTACAGTTACAATATTAAAGAAGAGATCCTATCTATCTTATATTTGTAAGTTTAAGGTTTTATATCTAACTTATCTTTTATTATAACTAAGGAAAATTGTAAGTATCTAGTCTTTAACCACATCAAAGACCTCAGAAGGATATATTACTACCTGAGAAATGGAGAAGGATATAAGCAACTTTTAGGAGTCTTGTAGGGTAGACAGAGACAGATGGCAGCCTGGACAGTCATTCAAAGTTCTCTTGTAAAGTTGGGGCATCTGTCTTTAGCCCATAGGCCTAGAGTCTCTTATTCACTTTTTTCTGTGTCCTGTAGAATGTCTGGCAGTTTTCTTTGCAAAGCAGGAACCTGAAGGACCATTTTGTCAAGCAAAGTTCAGTGGTCACCTTTCTATGGGTCCTGCATGTCCAGTTGATCAAGCAGTCCAGGCAAGAACAGTTTCTTGCCCAAATGGCTATTTTTGTCAAGGTGAAGATAAACTCCATATGGAGTGTCTTCGATGCCCATCCTCCTCTCTGAAGTAAATCGGTGCTGTCAGGAGCAGACATGTCTCACTGTCCAAAAAGTCTAAACTTTTAAAACATTTTAAATGCCATATTCTGTAGGTCTTTGAAGTGTTTGAAGACTACCTATCTATCTGAAATATATCTATGTATACCTAGAAGACTTAATTAACATGGCAACAAATATTATCATAGATGACTAACTATTAATCTATTTTTTAATTATCCATTACAATTTTAAATGAGTTACATAAACATAATACCTCAAACAAGAATAGAAATATATATACAGTATAACAAAATTAAGTTTAAACTTGTATCAATAAACTAAAATCTATAGCGATGTAAAACATTTTAAACAAGTTGTTACTCTTTAAAAGTAGGTTCATTAATCTACCCTTTCATCCTATCATATCTAAACTATCCCCTTTTTTTCTTTAGAAAGAGATTGTATTTATAATCAACCTGCTTTAAATAAAAATATTGTTTTTTCTCTGTCCCACACCAGAGGGCTCTTCTGATTTGGGACACAAGAATCTCTTAACCATTTTTTTTTTTTTGAGCAATATGTCTGGGTTTAGAGGGGGAGTGAGCCAATTCCATCTCTAAAGCCAGTTTGGTATATTTGGGAATTTGGGCGTAGCTTCTCTTACTACTTCCTGTTGGAGGGGGGCGCTGTATCTTCTGGAGACAGAAAGAAAATTTTAGGATCATGGAGTAGTCCGTGAGGCTGTATCGTCTAAGCCAGTTGACTTGAAACCATTGTGGATGTTGAATCATCTGGGCCATGGTGTCATTGGAGACCTTCAGGGGGTCTTGGCTGGTCAAATCTGATGTATCTTAATCTTGAACAAATCCATAGCCTCTGGCTTTCTGTGGGAACAAAAGAGACTCTTTTCCAAAGCAACATATCCTTATATCCAAATTTTGAAGTCAAGGGATCTTTAAAATATACATTTTGGCATAACTCAACAGCTTTTACAATCAAATGTTTTTCTGCAGTTACGAATATCAAAGAGAACATAATCCAGATTCTCTGTGTGGTAGCCATCTTTACGTGGCTTATTTTTTTATATTAGCTTGAGCCTATTGCTTTAAACTGCAGCCTGCTAAGCCTGAAACGGCGCAGTGGCTGCTGGCTCTGCCCATTTCAGCTTCCCAACATGGCGGCGGTCCGCTTTCCGCCAGCTCTGGGAGCCATAACTCTCAGAAATAGTGGGTCTACACTTTTACCAAAGTAGCGTGTAGCCCAGAAACCTCTTTTTTTGTTTTGTACTAGCAAAGGCTAAATTCACCACACAGTTTAATGTGCTACTTGCAGAGGCCTCATTCCCACCATACTGCAGGTCGAGAGCGCACGCTAGGAACCCGCCAGTAGCTCAAACTGGCAGCTGCCGCTTATTTGAGAGAGACACTTAGGAAGCTGTTTTTAGCTCCGTTTTAGAATCTTTTTTCTCAGTTTTTAGGTGGAAACTCTTGCCACCACGTTGGACGCCATTTGTAGCTGGAGAATTTTTCTCCAGCTCCCGCCACCAAGTCCCGCCAGTCCCAGAGCCCACTTATAAAATAAACACACAGACTCTTACATTAATTAAACTGCTTGGCCATTAGCTCAGGCCTGTTATTGTCTAGCTCTTACTCTTATATTTAGCCCATTTCTATTAATCTTTACTTTGCCACATGGCTCATGGCTTACTGGTACCTTACATCTTCCTTGTCCTGATGGCGGCTGGCTGTGTCTCTCTGACTCAGCCTTCCACTTCCCAGAATTCTTTTCCTTGTCCCGCCTATACTTCCTGCCTAGCCAATGGCCAATCAGTGATTTATTTACTGACCAATCAGCAACACACTTGACATACAGACCATCCCACAGCATATGCTGTCTTGCTAAAAGCCCCTCACTTACAATCTTGCCTGTTAACAGTTCCACAAAAGATTGTCTTCTGTCTGTCTGTCCTCCCCACTGTGGATGCCTCCCAGAAGCAATTGCCAAATAAGCATGGTGCTTTCAGACCCAAAGTTCTATGAGCTATATAGTCTAGACTACCCTGGAATTCCTTATAGCCCAGGCTGGCTATTGTAAAATTGTATTCCTTTAGTTTCAGCCTCCTGCAGGTTGAGATTATAGGCATGTGTGTGTGTGTGTGTGTGTGTGTGTGTGTGTGTGTATGTGTGTGTGTGTGTGTGTGTGTGTTGTTTTTTTTTTTTTCATCAATACGTACCTGTGCACCCCATGCGTGCCTGGTGCCTTTGAAAGCAAGAAGAGGGTGTTAGATCCCTTCAAACTAGATTTGCATATGGTTATGAGTAGCCAAGTAGGTACTGGGAATTAAACCTAGGTACTCTGGAAGAATAGTCATGTTACTTTTTTCTCATTTTAATAAGAACTAAAACAATGGCTCTTAGGCACTGAGCCATCTCAACAGCTTTTTAGTTATCTTCTTTTACACAGTTTTTATTCAATATTTCCATTTTTTTCATTGTTTCCCTCCTCCTTTTATGAAGCCTTAGAATAACAAGGAATCCTTTTCGTTGTATACTACAAGAAATCTTATTTCCAATGATAACCATTGTAGTGGTTTGAATTTAAAAAATGCCTCCCATAATATCAGGCATTTAACACTTGGTAAACAGTGGTAACGCTGTTTGGGGAAGTTTTGATCATGCACCCTTGCTGGAAGAAGTACATCACCATGGGCCAGCTTAGATGAAAAAAAGAGAGAAGAAAGAAAGCCTTGCATCATTTCTCATTTACTTACTCTGCGTCCTGTTAGCAGTTAGATATGACTCTCCAGCTCTTGCCACCCTGCCTGCCTGCTTCCGTCTACACTAGCCAGGATGGTAATGAACTCTTATCCCTCTGGAACAGTAAGCACAAATAAACCTTTCTTTCTGTAAGTTGGGTAGGTCCTGGTATTTTATCATAGCAACAGAAAAGTAATGAAAAAAACATATTGTGCAAAAATGTCTTTTCAATTTAATTGATTAGAAACCATTTTGAACTCAAAAACGTGTTTGTTGCAAAAATATGGTATGTATAAACACAGTCTAGTGGATATAATGGCATTAAAATAATATTTTTTCTTACCAGGGCCCTGTCTCAAATAGTAATTTTTATTTCTCAAATACATTTAGTAAATAAATATGAAGTTTTTACTGCTTATATATTTATCAAATTTAATAGTATTCAACTACCTAAAGCAAACAAACATTGTTTTTTATTTCTTTCATAAGGAACACATTAGTTACCTTTTTACCACACTGTTAGCATGGCACAACATCCTGGAACTATTTAAATGATATGATCCTTCACATCAAGTGTTATGAAAATATTCAGATGGGAATTGTTACATAAAGTATCATCCATCCTATACTGCAATGTCAGCTTTACATATAGATCATCATTTTATAACATCATTCTAAGGGCTGACCAAGATAAAAGCATTTCATAAATCTTATCATATTAAAATGATATAGAAACTGAATATGGAAATTTTTATGTGAATTAAAATCAAAATGCTCAAGTTGCTCAAATAATTGCTATTTTCATGGAAATGGAATGGCAAACACATGAACTGATCTATTTAAGTAATTATTATTTTGAAAAATTAAAAAACATAAAACATATCTTGACATTTAAGAAGCATTTTATATAATTGAAAGAGATGTGTAAATAATAATTTCATACCATTTAGAGGGATATTATATTATTTATTCAGTTAGGCATTTCTGAATCATGAATTTAGAATATTATCCAATGCTATAATAATGAAAAATGAGCATTTCACCAACTTTAGTAGGAAAATATAAATGATATCAGGAGATGCTTCAAATGGAAACAGAAATTGAAATCACAATGAGAAGTTAAAGTTATCATAACATATGACCAACCAATAAGAAAATAATAATTAAGAATATAATACAATTCACAGTGTTCACAGCTTGGTAAGACTGTTTATGACATTTTGCCCTCAGTAGCCTCATGGTACCTTCTAAAACTGTGAAAACTAGCCAGCAGGGAGGAAACTTTCAGTCACAACTTGATTTCTCCATATCCTGTGACCAAAGTGTGTGATATTTTCAATAAAACTCATCTTACTACTGAGTTCTAAGTAATCAGAAAAGCAATCAAAAGAGTTATATCAGCCAGGCGGTGGTGGCACATGCCTTTAATCCCAGCACTCAAGAGGCAGAGCCAGGCGCATCTCCATGAGTTCGAGGCCAGCCTGGGCTACCAAGTGAGTTCCAGCAAAGGTGCAAAGCTACACAGGGAAACCCTGTCTCAAAAAAAAAAAAAAAGAGTAATACCAAAAACCTGCATGTTTTGGATGGCCTCTGGGCCACCCCCACCAATAACTCAAGAGGAGGTATTCCACAGAGGGTACAAGACTTTATACTAGGCAATATAAGGCTCTGGGAGCCATGGTAGACTTCTCCAATTAAATTAGTAAATTAGTGTCTCTCTCTCTCTCTCTCTCTCTCTCTCTCTCTCTCTCTCTCTCTCTCTCTGTGTGTGTGTGTGTGTGTGTGTGTGTGTGTGTGTTATAGCTTATAAAATGGTAGAATTTCATGTAATGTTTTCAAAAGCATTTAATATAAGTTATTCCTTATCTTACTGCTTTATCTAGCCTACTTCCCACCCCTTGCCTGACCCATTATTTTACCCATTATTTCTCTTTACCCATTATTTCTCTTTAACAAGCTATGAACCCAATGAACTACAATAATTACAAGCATGGTAAGATGTGCTATTGCATGCAATAGTAGCACAAACGTTACAGGTGTAACCAATTATTTTCTTATTGGATTTAAGGTGCACTTCACAAGAGGAAGAATAAGCCTAGTGCTATAAATGTTGCCAAGAATCCATGGTGGGGGAACTCACTGGTTCCAAGGGTAGACGGACTATTATTATATCACCAAATGAACATAGTATTATTCTGCCCTCTAAATTTGTATCCCTCCAATAGATTAACATAAGTCTTAGACCTTATCAGAGACGGTTCTTTGCATAATGGGTGGTGGTTGACACAAAGACTCACAAATGGTCAAAGTGCTGAGAATAAGTGTTACCACAGTGTTCAGCCATAAATGGGACAGCTATATAACATTCTTTTCTTCTAAGGCTCAGAGAACTTCATAGGAGAAAGGATGAAAAGGTTGTAAGAGCCAGAGCTGGGAAAGGACTAAGATAAACAATGTCTTGTGGACATAATAGAGCCACTAGATTCATAAACTTATAGAAACTGTGATTGCTTCATAAGATCAAGCTATTCAACATTCTAGCCTGGAGTAAGAAGGGGATCATGAGCCCCCATCCTTTACTGATGAGTTATGGGTGGCTAATGGCTATTTGGATAGGGAGAGTCAGTTTTCTTTAAGGATATGGCTTCCAGTAGGTCTATGACACTATTGTGAATACCACTATGCTGCAAGCCACAGAAATATAAATAGGAACTCAGCTAGTGCTGACAAGTCTGACCCATTAGAGCCAGGGGCTCTGGTGGAGTTTGAAGCCAAAACATAAGATGTTTTGGTGATATTGCTTTTTGAGTGTATTAGCTGTTTCCTGCAGTGGATTTCTTGTGTGCTATTGTAGCCTTCCCATTTGATTCTTTTCCCACGAACTTCTAACAGTGTAACTGATCATTTATTGGGCACAATTTCACCTATACATTTGGGGTATTTGGATAACATCCCCCAGCTATGTGTGAAAACAGTCACACAGTCAAAACCTGTTTCCCATAACCAGGTCTTTGTTCCTTTCTCCAATGTAAACTTAGAGGTCTGCTCTCCTGCAATCATCTTCATTAGCAGGCATTTGGTCAGTGTTAAGTGTCCAGGCAAAAGTACCTCATTTGAGACATTCTCAGATACCCAAGGACATAGAATTACAACATATCTGAATTTGTTGATTCATAGCCTTTAGATAGATAGGGAACAAGTGTGCCCTGAGCTAACTCAGCCTGCAGAAAGCAAAGTTTTGCCCCAACCTAACCTCACACTAACAAATTCTTAACACTTATAAGACAGATTCAGATGTAATAGTTTACAATGTGTAAAATATACGTAGGCTTGAAAGAGACAAAAAAGGTGATATATACAGTTATATAAACAAATACATAGTTTTAAAAAATAAAGTCTTTAAAGAGACAGTAAAATTAATATAAAAAATAAGCCACATAAAGATGAATATTACACAGAGAATCTGGATTGTGTTGTCTTTGGGACTTTTAACTGCAGAAAAACATCTGATTGTAAAAGCTGTTGAGTTATGCCAAAATGTATATTTTAAAGATACCTTTACTTCAAAATTTGGATATAAGGATATGTTGCTTTGGAAAAGAGTCTCTGCTTTTGTTTCCACAGAAAGCCAAAGGCTATGGATTTGTTCCAGATTAAGATACATCAGGTTTGACCAGCCAAGACCCCCTGAAAGGTCTCCGATGACACCATGGCCCAGATGATCCAACATCCAGAACGATTTGAAGGCAACTGGCTCAGGCGATACACCCTCATGGACTACTCAATAATCCTAAAATTTTCTTTGTATCCCCATAAGATACAGCGCCCCCCTCCAGCAGGAAGTAGTAAGAGAAGCTACGCCCAAATTCCCAAATTATATGTAATTTTACTTTGTTAAGGTTAAAACCTTCCTTTTTGAAAAAAAAAAAAAAAGGGGGGGGAAGTGCTGTGAGATGTTCTGTATGGCAAATGTGTTGCTAATTAGTCAATAAATAAAACACTGATTGGCCATTGTCTAGGCAGGAAGTGTAGGCGGGACAAGGAGGAGAATAAAGCTGGGAAGTGGAAGGCTGAGTCAGAGAGACACTGCCAGCTGCCACCATGACAAACAGCATATGAAGATGCCGGTAAGCCACGAGCCACGTGGCAAGGTATAGATTAATAGAAATGGATTAATTTAAGCTGTAAGAACAATTAGCAAGAAGCCTGCCACAGCCATACAGTTTGTAACCAATATAAGTCTCTGTGTTTACTTGGTTGGGTCTGAGCAGCTGTGGGACTGGCGGGTGAGAGAGATTTGTCCTGACTGTGGGCAAGGCAGGAAAACTCTAGCTACACTTTTCACTTACCTTCACCTTGGTTTACTAATTAGCTTATTATCTAACCACACTTAGGAATGCAGTATTATACACATATTCCTTTTTTTCCCTTATTAGATTTCTCTAATTGATTTAAGGTCTCTTTCCCTCTCATTTGACCCCGTTCTCTTTACGAGTTCACTGAGGGTATTACAAGTCACTCCCACTTTGAGTCTTCAAGAAAACCTGACAGTCACTGTCTGGTGTAAACTCTTATCTGCTTTTATGACCCTGAAAGAATTCAAACCTTGTGACCTTGCATTGGCCAGAGAATTGCTGATTGTATGTGTATAAAAACTGGAAATTTCAGAGACTCCTGGAAGAACTAAGGTAGAAGACAGAAAGAACAGAAGAGAAATATACAGGGAGTCAGACAAGAGAGGAGCTAAAAATGAGAGCTGAAAAGAAGCTGTAGATTTGGAATTAGCTTACTTAGAACAATAAAGTGGATGGACTAAAAGAGCACAGTGTGCATAGATTCATTTGATATTTCTAAGATTAGAATTCCTGCCACTTGTAAGTGCCTTCCTTGGACTCTGTGAGAAAGTTCCCCCGAGAAGGTACCCGAGGAACTTTCGATACCACCATACTTGCAGAAGACCTCAGTTCAGTTCTCAGCACCCATACCTTGGGTCACAAGTACCTGTAACTGTAGATACAGGTTATTTTAATGTCCTCTGCGGGCTCCTGCAGCCGCGTGGCACACATAAACTCAGGAAGTCTCACACACATACACATTTTTTTTCTATTTATTTTTATTTTTATTTATTCTTCTCCGATACAATACATCATGACAACCACCTCCACTCTTCCCAGTCCTGCCCCACCTCCACTCTCCCTCAGATCAACTGCTCCTCCATTTCCCTTCAAAGAATATCAGGCCTTCTAGAGTTATCAACCAAACACATCATAACAAGATGCAATAAGACTAGACACAAACCCTTATATCAATGCTCGACAGGGCAATCCAGTAGGAGGAAAAGGATCCCAAGAGTAGGCAATAGAGTCAGAGACACTCACACTCACACTGGTAGAAGTCCCTCAAGCTAAACAACCACAGAATGTATGCAAAGGGCCTAGCACAGACCTATACAGACTCCATGATTCCTCTTCAATCTCTGTGAGCCCCTATGAATTCTGCTTAGTTGATTCTGTGGGCTGTGTTCTTCTAGTGTTCTCAACCCCTCTGGCTCCTACAGTACTTCCTCTCCTCTTCTGCAGGGCTGAAAAGATGGCTCAATCATTATAGGTTAGGCTCACATCAAAGTATTTCTTCTA
This sequence comes from Peromyscus eremicus, assembly GCF_949786415.1. Lineage (NCBI taxonomy): Eukaryota > Metazoa > Chordata > Mammalia > Rodentia > Cricetidae > Peromyscus > Peromyscus eremicus. The sequence continues at coordinate 87,624,684 of NC_081417.1, read as the reverse complement.
ATCTTATTAAAATGTGGGAAGAAATGAGACTTAACTCAGAATGAGGCCTAAAGGTCTTCCAGTTTTAGAATGGAGGAGATAGACGGTGATGGATGCATGTGATCATACACAGGACACATTTATTTTAACAGTCCACAAACATAAGAAAGGCTATTCTAAGAGGCAAGTTCATAGCACTAAGTACCTACATAGGCACTCTGCATATATGTTACATATATGTGTGACTTGGTCCTCTTGTGGGACTTCTAACAGTGGGAGCAGGGGCTGTCTATAACTCTTTTCCTAGCTTTTGGGACCCTACTCCTCATACTGGGTGACCTTGCCCAGCCTTAATACATGGGGAGGTGCTTAGTCTTATGGCAATTTGATAGGCAATGTCTTGTTGATATACATGGGAGACCTAGTGGAAGAGGAGTGGATTGGGGGATGGGAACAAAGGGAGGGTGAGAGGAGGGACTGGAAGGGGAGGAGGAAGGGAAACTGTGGCCCAGATGTAAAATGAATAAATAAATAAATAAATAAAAATAAAATAAATGGACAGATCTTACGCTAGTAACTTAATAGCATATCATAAAGCACTAGAACAAAAAGTAGAAATCACTTACAAAGAGAGTAGACAGCAAAAATAATCAAACTTGGAACTGAAATCAATAAAATAGAAACAAGAAAAAAAGCATCATTGAAAGAAAGAATTGGCTCTTTGGAAAAGTAAAAGTAACAAACCCTTATCCAAATTGACTAAAGACAGATAGAAAATACCTAAATTAACAAAATTAGAAAGGGAAGGGGGAATATAAAACAGACACCAAGGAAATCCAAAGAATCATAAGAATATACTTTAAAAACTGATACTTTACCATATTAGAAAATCTAAAAGAAATGGATAATTTTCTCAATACATACCACTTAATAAAACAAATAAAATCAGACAAGCAATTTAAACATACCAGTAACCTCTAATTAAATAGAAAAAATAACTTAAGTTTTCTAACTAAATAAAGCCCAAGGCCAGATTGTGTTGGCACAGAATTCTACCAGACTTTTAAAGAATTACTGCCAATCAACACTTGTCAAATTATTCCACAAAACAGAAATAGAAGGAATATTACCCAATTCATTTTGTGAGTACACAGTTATCCTGATACTCAAACCAAATAAGGACTGAAAAAAAATGAGAATATCAGACCAATTTTTCTATGAATATACATGCAAAAATACTCAATAAAATAATTGCAAAGCAAATATAACATCAAAAACAAAATCATCCACCATGATCAAGTAGGCTTCATCCCAGAAATACAAGGATTGTTTAACATATGTAAATCAATTATTATAAACAAACAGAAAGACAAAAACCATGTGATCTCATTGGATGCAGAAAAGGCCTTTGACAAAATCCAGCACCCATTCATGATAAAAGTCCTGGAGCAATGGTGAATACAAGAGACATACCTCAACATAATAAAGACAATTGACAGCAAGCCTATAGCAGATATCAACTTAAATAGAGAGAAACTCAAAGCATTTCCCCTAAAACCATGAACAATATAGGATTCCCCACTCTCTCTATACTTAATCAATATAGTACTTGAAGTCTTATAGAATTCTGTGTTCTACCTCAGAGCTACAGTAATAAAAGAGCAATAAGACAGATAATGAAGACCAAAAGGATACAAATAGAAAGGGAAGAAGTCAAAGTATCTTTATTTATAGATGTTATTTATGATAGTATACATAAGTGACTCTAAAAATTCCACCAGGAAACTCTTACAGCTGAAAAACACTTTCACCCCTGTAGTTGGATGTAAAATTAACTCACAAAAATTAGTAGCCCTTCTATATTCAAATGATAAATAGATTGAGAAAAAAAATCAGGGGAACAACATGTTTCCCAATAGCCTAAACATATAAACAATATAAAACATCTTGGGGTAACTCTAACCAAGAAAGTGAAAGGCTGGCATGATTTAAAAGAAAAAAAAAAACTTTAAGACCCAGAATAAAGAATTTGAAGAAGACAGCAGAAGATGCAAACATGCTCATGGATGAGCATCTCATGAATGCCCATACTCATGGATCAGTAGGATTAATATAGTGAAAATACGGCCATCCTACCAAAAGCATCTACAGGTTCAATGCAATCCTCATCAGATTTAATCTCCATCAAAATTTTAACACACTTCTTCACAGATCTTGAAAAGACAATTTTCAACTTCATATGGAAACACACACACACACACACACACACACACACAGACACACACACGCAGAAAAACAAAAACAACAACAGAATAGGTAAAACAATACAATGAACTCCTGTTGGTATCACTATCTCCAATTCTCTGTTCTACCTCAGAGCTATAGTAATTAAAGAAGCATGATATTGGCACAAAAATGGACACTCTGATCAATGGTATCAAACTGAAGACCCAGACGTAAATCTTATTTATGTACTAAAGCTATTGTCATACTCTATAATGAAAAACCACATAAAGAAAATTCTTTTAACTATACTAGAGTGTAAAGATTATTCTTCACAAAGGCAACATCCTGGTAGATAATAATTACTGTCACTCATTAATATTGGATGATTATTATGAAAGTCATCAGTTATAGTCATCAGTCATCAATACTTTCTTATTTATTTAGTTAATTGTTTAACTTAGTAGGTCATTACCTCTCTATTATTTTCATTTTCATTTATTTTATATCAATTTGAGTGTGTGTGTGTGTGTGTGTGTGTGTGTGTGTGTGTGTATGTGTGTGTGTATGTGTGTGTGTTATATGGAAAATGCATTCACACATTCACAAACATGTAGAAGTCAGTGCAGGACTCGAGTATCATTCTGTAATGTTTCCTGCTTTATTCCTTTGAGACAGTCTCCTACTGAACTAGAAAATCATCTTTCTGTGTTAGGGTGGTTGACTGGTTAGCAAGCACTTGTGATCAGCCTGTCTCTGTCTCCCAAAGCTGATGTTACTGGTGAGCATGGCCATACCTTGTTATTTCACATTGGTGCTGGGGTCTTGAACTCAGGTCCTTAGCTGCTCAGTGCAATGCCAAGCATTTCATTCTTGAGCAGATATTGGGCCTCATCAAGAAAAAATTATTTCTAAACTTTATGGATACTCTTACATCATACCCTATTCTACTTCTTTATCTACTCCTAAAAGATGAAAACAAGTCACTGCCCAATTAGACTCTCTAGATTAGTGAAATACATAGGTCATGCCATGGCTGTGTGCCTTAAGCACCTCACCATGCCCTCCAATACTTCTATACTGTACAATATCACCACTTCCTATGCTTGCTCTCATTTCATTTGGTTTCTCTCTTTACCATCCCATTGTTTGCTACAGTTCATCATTCTCCATTTTCTTCTACCCCTCCAGACAATCATTTTCCTGTGCTATAGCTATATACTCAGACTATAACATCAAAGTCTGAGTACTTGTTGCTCCATCCTACATAGTACCCAAGAACTAATTATCACAGGTCTCCACTTCAGTCTCAGTCAACTCTCCAAGATTCTCTCTACCTGTGATCCCTCCCCACATTTCTCTTCCAACCCTAGAATGGTGAAGGCATCTCTGCTACTAAAATGCTTTGTCTTGTGCTTTCCTACAATGATGTAGATAGACTTAGGTGTAACTTGTAAAGTATATCTTCTTCAATTGTTCCTCACAGAACCTGCTTTTACTATATTCCTGTTGAGTAACCTGTCTGACATGATATACAACAAAGAGATCCTCCTCATTTCTTTAGTGGCCCTGGTCCTCTGGGAAATCACATGGGACCAGAGGCTGTTCCATAGATTGGAGTGTATCAGTGAACACAAAAGAAACCACTGAAGAATCATGTGCATGTACACATGCATACATGTGCTTGTGCACAATAAAGAAGTATCAGAATACTATAGAATTCTTTCACATCACCATTTTTATATCTGAAAGTCTCATGTGATCTGATTTGACTGGCATGGCTTAGGGATTAACCTGACTGAGGTGAGGAGAAATGAAGAAATGACAGAAACAAGTACAGAAAAGCTGGGATCTGGTGGGCTGTCTTCTCTGAAGGATGTACCAGTAGCCTGGAAACTCAGTATGTTTATTATATGACTGAATGAGGACTCAGGTTAGCGAGCTTTAGTATGGGGTCTGTGTAGGGAAACAGTCTCAGCCTTAAGTCATTAAGGAAGGGGTAGCTATTCTTGATACTTTCTGCATACACTGTCAACATCTGTACTTGAACCAGGTAAAGGCCTTGTCATTCCCCTGAGCCTGACTAAGGGAAAATCTGCTATTCCTACAGGTTTCATGCACGGGGGTTCTAACTACAGCCAAGCTCATGTCATGAATTCTCATTCATACATGAGAACACTTGTCCTCACAGGGACCACTTAATGAATTGTGCCCCTTTGCACCATCATGATTTTTCTATTTTTAATATGAAATGTAGAATCTTTCAGTTACCTAGAACTGCTGCTAGTTATCACAAAGTAGAAAATTTACTATGACAGCAATCTATTATTCCAATGTTGAGGAAGCCAGAAATTCAAAATCAAGGCATTGGCATGGTTGTTTCATTCTGAAGCCTCTGAGGGAGGGCAGGTTCTCAGTACTTCTTGGGGTTATAGCCAAACCACTACATTCTACAATCTCTGGTGTGTCATCACAACCTTTGTCCAGCATGCACCTCCGTTCTCATAAGGACACTGACAATTGGGTGACTTAGGACTATCTTTAATTTATTAGGAGCTCATCTTGAATAATTAAATTTATGAAGATATTTCCAAACAAGATTATATTCTCAAGTTCTAGGTAGACATGAATTGGGGGGAGACTATTTAACTCAGTAAAGAAAAATTTTGATATTTAATGATATACTGAAAGGTATTCTTTAATAATAATTATTATTAATAAGAACTCTTACAAAGGTAAGTCCCATAAACTCTGACAAGAATGAGGATTTATTTTGTTCTTTATGCTAAATGACAATTTCTACTTCATGGCTATTATATTATGCTAGTTTTTCATAAATGCACTTATTCAGTAGTTATAACCACAGTATCTGCTTTATTCTGAAACAGTATTTTATAAACTGAAGGTGAAGCAAACTCTTGAGACTGGAAGGAAGTGGTGGTGTCTGCTCTACACTCCCAGTTCTGAAAATCAATGAGTTGCAGTTGTAATTAAAATTTAAAATTCAGTGTTCTCTATAGTAGCCTTCTGATGTTTAAAATTAGCTATGCCATGATGAACTTAGTTCCTACTTATTCCCCAGGTGACATGATTGCCAGATATTTTTCTGCCACCAACCTTAGTGTATTCATGTGTTACTTCTTTTAAAAGGCACATGATTGCAGATACAAGTTGCCCAGCACATGGTTCGGAAGGACCAGATGATCCTTTATAATGAAGAGAGAGGCCTTCCCAGCAGAAGGATTGCAGACTTTCAGTTTCAGGATTCTCATCATAACCACCTCCTTTCTTTTTCCCTGTCTTCTTCACCTAACTTCATCTCTATTCTTTCTTCTATTTCCCTCCTTGTTCTCTCCCATTTCCTCACCCTTCATTATCGTCCTTCTTCCCTCTTTCTCTCTTTTCTTCCCCCCCTCACTAATTTCCCCACTTTCTCTTTATCTTCTTTATTTTCAGGTATTTCTTAATGGACTTAGTACAATGCTGAATTCATATGGTCTGTATTATTTGCATTATTTTATATGAATGAAATGTTTCCTCATTGTGTCAAGATTCCTTTTCAACCTTCCATTCATGAAATAAACTCCAGGTTAATAGTCACTTTCAGAATAAAATATGTATTTTAGTTATGACTATGAATTATAACTAGGAAAATGAATTTAGCTTATAGGAATATTCATGCTGTCATTATAAATAAGTTTATAAAAAGCAGAATGAATATGCATAAAAATCTGAGGTCATATTTCACTAGGAGTTCTTTTATGTATTCAGGTAACTATCATTTGATTCTAAAAAATAGATGAATGTGACTATGCAGTTTGTAGGTGGTGTTGAGCTCTGAGGTTGTCCCTCTGCTGCTAGATTTACCAGACATGAAATCCTTCCTTTTGGGCAGGTCTTAAGTCTAATTAGACAGATGTTGATTACCCATAAGAAAAAAGTACCACTTTTTCACTTTTGGATGTGGTGGTATTGTGTTCCCCAAAATATTATGCACCCTAATAAACTTATCTGGGGTCAAAGAACAGAACAGCCACTAGATACAGAGGCTAGAAAATGGTATCACTCATGCCTTTAATCCTAGCATTCCAGAGGCAGAAATCCATCTGGATCTCTGTGAGTTCAAGGCCACATTGGAAACAGCCAGGCATGGTGACACACGACTTTAATCCCAAGAAGTGAGCCTTTAATCCCAGGGAGTGATGGCAGACAGCAGAAAGGTATATAAGGTGTGAAGACCAGAAACTAGAAGCATTTGCTGGTTAAGCTTTCAGGCTTTCGAACAGCAGTTCAGCTGAGATTCATCTGGATGAGGACTCAGAGGCATCCAGTCTGAGGAAACAGGATCAGCTGAGGAACTGGCAAGGTGAGGTAGCTGTGGCTTGTTCTGCTTCTCTGATCTTTCAGCATTCACCCCAATAACTGGCCTCAGGTTTGATTTTATTAATAAGACCTTCTAAGATTCCTACTACATTTGAGAATATCTTTGGAGTTTGGTCGTTGTTTTCTAAGCACAGGAAATGTGTGAGAGAATGGTAAAAAAATGATGGATAAATCTCACAGTTACCCAATCAAGAACTGAGATGCTAAGAGTCATAGACAACTAGGCAATGAAGTCAGAGAATGAAAAGCTCTCTTCTCTCTCTCTCTCTCTCTCTCTCTCTCTCTCTCTCTCTCTCTCTGTCTCTCTCTCTCACACACACACACACACGTACTCAAGATCTCTAGGACATTGTGAAGACATTGGATTTTTTTTTTTTTGGCTTTTAATGGAAAACCAGTGATAAACCACTGAGCAGAGTAACCGAAATATCGTGTAAAAATGAGAAGGACTCACTAGTAGTCTACACTGTGAAAATATTTTTTAATGAGAAAGAAGCAAGGGAATGAATAAGATTAGTATTTCTTTAATGCAAGTAAACTAAAATTAGGCAGTAAGAATGGAAGTATAAAAAAGAGGTAGATTTGTGAACAAGTAGAGTAAGTTCATGGGAAAAGATTAGAACTGAATTCTAGAGCTTGTAAAGACTGCAATGTACATTAGACATTCAAGTCAAGTGTCATGTAAGTACTTTGCTGTGTGATTGTAGATTCAAAAAATGTCTGGGCTACACATCAAAATTTAGTAATGTTTCAACACAGAAAATGATACTTAAATGTGTGAAACTAGTAAGATAACTGCAGAGTAATGAGGGAAACAAGGGCTAAATCCTGCAGTCCCTGAGGAGGCACTGAATAGTTTAGAAAGAAATAATAGCAGACAGTAAGAAACCATCAGTAAAGAAAAAGAAAAAAGCAGGAGCAAGTAGAGTCTGATTGATTGATTAATTGATTGATTGATTGATTGATCTATTTATGTATTTATTATTTATTTTGTTTTTTTTTGAGACAGGGTTTCTCTGTGTTACAGAGCCATGGCCATCCTGAAACTCACTTTGTAGACCAGGCTGGACTCGTATTCACAAAGATCCATCTACCTCTGCTGGGATTAAAGGTATGCACCACCATACCCAGTGGAGTCTGCTTTATTTTGTTCGCTTGATTTTCCCAAGTCCTGAAAAATAGTAGCTTTATCCTTGAAATTTCTTAAGTGATAGAAGTACCTTTGCCCTGGTGACTCCCTAGGTTGTTTATTCTCCAAGATGATTTAAGATGGGATGGACTAGCCCAGAAACATCAAAAGAAGGAGCAAAGGATCGCACAGATTTGAGTCATGTGATACCAGGCTGACCACTGGTGAGGGGAGGAAGGCTAGATACCTGAGTTCAACTGAGCAGCCAATAATTTAATCAATTGTCTTTATGTGAGGAAAAACTCCACAAAAAATCCTAGGCACAGAAGTTAGTGAAACTTTTCCTTATTGTTAATATTTTGCATATTTACATACCTGTGTGCATGGTTGGTCATCATTACTGAGACAGAGAAGCTTTGTTTGGACTTTCCTAGATTTCTCTCAATGTGATCTAAAGGTACCGATTTGTATCCTTTTGTTATTAAAACTGTAATGATAAGCAAAGTGAATTCCTGAGTTCTGTGAATCATAGTAGCAAATTATTGAACAGCAGGGGATTATAGTTTGTGTATGGAGTACAGACAGACATAGAGGAAGATGCTGTAAAATTGTGAAGCTTGACTTATGTACAAATAGTATCTAAATTTATTGAAGACTTGAAGTGATAAACTTCATGAAGTAGTCAGAAGTGTTCTTCACCATGTCTTATGATCAAGATTTAAGTTTACCAACATGGAAATTATGAGTAAATTTCAATATTCTATACAGTTAAGATAATAAAGCCTCAACAGCCTTCTATCTAGACAGAACAAAAATCGCAGGTACCACACATAAACTAATAACCTAAAGACTTTTACTTTCTATGGAATGATACATTTGTACATTTTATGGAGAATATTTTCTTCATTTTTTATGAATTCCACACATGCATGCAATGTATTTTGACAATATTCACCATTCATTGCTTCCACATCATTTCTTCATCTTCTCTTCCAAACTTAATGTTCTTTATTTGAGCATTGAGTCTAATGTATTGTGTTGTCAATGTAAACGTAAATGTGGAGTTATCCTCTGGATCATATTTAATCTCACAGGGAACATACTTTTAAAGAAAATTGATTCTCCCTTCCCTGGCAGCCATCAACTGTCAAACAGTTCCTCAGCTGTTCTTGGGGACAAATATGCCCCTTTCCCATCTAGAAAAGAAATGTTTGCCAGTGTGTAGGTCTTATGCAGGCAACCAGAGTTATTATGACTCCATGATTCCAACAACACTGTCAAGCCCAGAAGATATGGTCTTATTCCAGTCTTCCCTTACCTCTGACTCTTAAAATATTTCTACCTCCTCTTCCAAGACATTCTTTGAGCCTTATTGGGTGTAATGTAGATGTCTCACTTACAGCTGAGCACTCCCTAGAAATTAATTATCACTTCTTTACCAGTTGTGAATCTATTAATTGAATTCTATTGCATAAAGATGCCTCTCTGATAAGAACAAAGTGCGGTCCAAATATATGGGGATAGAGATACACACTTGGAAGGTAGTTAGATACTGTGTCCATTTAAAAATATGATAGTGGGTTTATCCCTAGGGCCTATGAGATTTGAAGCCATGGGTTCTTAGCTTGATTTAGACTACCAGTGATGAATTTTCTCCCATCTAGTAGATCTTAAATCCAATCATTCAGTAGCTGGTTACCAGCCTTAATATTCATGCCATTCTTGCCAACTGGTCATTATTTTAGCTTACAGTCTCCATAGCTGCCTGTATTGTTAATGACTTTCTTCCCCGGCAGCCTAAAAAGCACATTCCATTACTATGAAAACTAGCTATTAGACAGGATGCTTTCAGGTCAGTACTATCTTGATTTCTTCAAGTCCTATGGCCAAAATATGTATTGTGTTCAACAATAGGATCCTAACATCAAGTTCTGGCAAACAAGCAAGAGCAATGGCGATAGCCTATGTTGTTTGGGGGTTTTCTGGTACTTTGCTGACAATTCAAAGTGAGCTATCCCACACCTGACACTAGGCTTTTTATTTTGCAATATATGGCTTTTGGAAGGAGCATTGTCCTTGGTGCAGAGCAAATCCACTTAATTTCATATGTGTTTGTGTGTGTGTTATATAGAAATTCATAAAATAGTAGGGTTTCACACAGCTTTTTCAAACATTCTTAGTGTTGGCTATGCCTCTCTTGACTTCCTCCTATCCCTTGATGATAGTAAGAATGGTATGATCTAAGGATTATTTTTTTTCTTTTTGAGCTAGGGAATTTCAAAGAGTGTTCATAACAATGGCTATAATTGTTTAGAACGAAACAGAGATGAGGTAAAGAAAGGGGTAATTTCTCTGTGAATGTTGTTACACACATGAACGGGACTGGGTTAAGTGAGTAGCTTGAGGTTTGGCTGTGGAAAGGGAATACAGTCATAGCTTCTTCCATAGTGTCACAGGGCAAACAAGAGCATAAAAGATAGATGTAGAAGTGTGAAAATGTGAAGAATTTATTTTTGATTGCTTCTTATTTTAGTGAAATACAAAAGAAAATCATGGAGTGAGAGTGAAGGCTTGTGCAATCTCTAGTGGAGTCCTAAGTAGGCAAGAGTAGGTAGGAACAAACAATAACAGCACTGAAATGCTGTGATGAGGATAGAGGCCACAAGTTTAAAGGGGTATCATCAACAGGGTAGCAGTAAGTAGTAATGAGAAAGAAACCTGGAGAATACCTGTCCCACAGAGGAGACCAATGAAGCAAAGCGAGAGCAAAACTCCCCTTATTTGGAAGGGCTCTCAAGGAAGATGTGTACTCCCGGAGGAGTCCAGTGCCTCATATTAAAGGGGTAAAGTGAATATATAAGAAAGATTATAGATTATAGATTGTAGATTATAAAGTTGTTGGTTAGTAACATTGGTAAAACACTACAGAAAAGTAGAGAGTTTACAAATAAGTATTGTGTGAACTATAATAATGGTAGAACTTCACATCAATGGAGAAAAAATAAAAATAGGTTATATAATGAATACATTATGACAATTTGGGAGATTAGAGCTCTATCTACCTTATATTTTACATACAGAAAAGTCCATATAATTAAATGTATAAATATGAGAAAGTAAATTAAAATTTTGCTGTAATAAAACAAAAATTGCAAGACATTTCTACATGGAATAGAAAATGCACTTGAAAATGTACTAATCAATTTTATTATCTACAGTTCAAAAACTTTATTACAAAATTTTTACAAGCAAAAGCAAAGATAAATGTTCAAATGAAAAGCTATACTGCTGAGGATTGACTCAGTACATTATAGAACTTCTTGAAAATCCTTCTATCTTCCATAAGAAAGAATGTGTTGTGTGACACCATTTCTGCGAAGACCTGAACAAGTGTCTGTTCGCTCCAGGTATGAGACAGACCAAAATATGTGTAGCACCAAAATCCAACTTGGTGAACCAACTAGTTTTATAAGGTTACTTACGGATATATGGGTAAGGAGTTACTTACAGGAGTAAAGATGATTCAAAGACAGCTGCATCACCAAAGCCCATCTCGCATGGTGAAAGCTAGAAACCTGGAGCACACTGCACAACCTGCAGGTAGCTCAACAGGTTGGAGGCCGTCACTTTCAGTGGTATGAGCCTCTCCCAGGTTGCACAGCTGGCTTCTATTTCCCTTTTCAAGACTTATTTTCATAATTTAAAAATTCTTTGTATGGATTTTTGAGGATGTATGAGCACATGAGTACAGTGCTTATGGAGGAAAGAGGTGTTGGATCCTCTGAACCTGGAGTTCCTGGTTGTTGTATGCTACTTGCTATAGGTGCTGAGAACTGAACTTGGGTCTTCTAGAAGAGCAGAATGAATGATCTATCCAGGTCTGGGTCTGTACTTCTAGACAGCTCAGCTGGTTTCTGTTTCTTCCAAGTGGGTCAGCTGCTTTGAACCTCTTCCAAGCATCTCAGCTTGTCTGAGAGGCTCTCAGCAGTCTTATTTGTATACATCTGGGGAGGGATATTGTACCTGGTCAGTTTCAGGAATTTTCTGAAGCCTTTGATTTGCTCACTTCCAGAGTTTAAAGAGCTTTCCTGCAGGATGGAATGTTTCACCTCCTTTAAAACATGATACCTTAATGAGCTTCTCTCCAAGTTGGTTTTTCTCTTGGAGGAAATTGCTACACAACAGGATTGTGAAGGAATGGCTGGACTTCTAGGGCATTGGCATGTCCAGTCTTTCTGGCCTCATCATCCAAGAAGACTTCCTTTGCCTCTTTCATAAATGCCCCCAATCCTGCAGCAGTCCTGCTCTATCACAGCCCCTCCACACAGTACTCTTTCTGAGTCGAGCCCTGTGGCTGCCTGGACCCAACTGCGTATGAAAGCAATGAAAAACGATGTAGCTAACATATAAAACTTTCCTTGAATATATTACAAATCAGAATATTTTTATTCATATATCAATAAAAGCAATAACCCCACTATTCATGGATAAAACTTTTAAATTCCAGAGAACTTGCAGAGCAAATCTACAAGATAGTTTATTATAACAATAATAAAATCCTGCAAGACGTTGGGACACATCTGCACTATGGTTAAGAGGCTGCAATCAATCAATTTGATTTGTGGCCTGTGGTAAAGGAAAACTTCTGTTACACAGGTGTTCGACAAAGTCTAACACTTGTAATCTTACTTATTTGATCTTTCTTCATTGTATATTTAACTGGATTGCAACCTATTTAAATATCTGTTTAGTGTAAGTCCCTATATTTGCATCACACTCAGCATTAACAATGTAGAATCACAGATTTTAAAGTATGTGATCTTCCTTCTCTTCATTATTTCCTACTGCTTCCTGAATGCTGCAGATGTGCTAAATTCTTTATGTACATTCCCTAATCTAATCTAATGAAATCACTTTAGGGTACATGCTATTCTGTTCGTGTTTTATAAGGAGAAGGTGTCAGTGTTTTGTGATCATCTAGGCTTAAAAATAATTCATCAGGGGGTGGTCACTCTCATGTGCACTATATCCTAACAAAACTAAACGGGCAGTAAAACAACATTAATGTGGACTTCCTCTCCTGCAGCATCTGAAAATGAGACAAATGAAAAGTAACATCTCTCACCACATGGTAGAATCCTCACTTTCAAGTCAGTCCTAGATCCTGTCAAGTTCCCCTTCTGTCTCTCCCCTCAGGATCCCCCTTTCAACTTTTCTTGCTCATTTGACTTGTTATTCCTTTTTTAAAAATTAATTTAAATGTACTTGCTTTACTCTTTTGAAACCCTCTTATGCCTCTACTCTCTCAAATTCATGGCCTCTTTTTTTAAAAATTATTAATGGGATACATGTGTGAATAAATCAGTTAACACAACCTGCTGAATCCAGATAGTATTGCTTGTAGCTCTCACCTAGGGATGGGGTTCTGTGAGATTTCTCCCACCCACATTGGCATGTCAACTACTGTTGTCTTGTTCAGCAGCCATTTTACTGAGATTATAAATTCTCTATCACATTTAGAAGACATAATCTTGCATCAGACTTCCTGTCCCTCTACCTTTTACAATTTGTGATCTTCAGTGAGTCTTAGGTGTAGAGGTTGTACTGTATAGATATATCCATTTGTACTGGGCATACCAAATTCAGCTGTTCTCTGCACTTTGATCAGTTGTAGCTTTGTGTACTTGTCTGCTGTGTTATGGTTGAAGAGTGTTAGGAAAGATTATTTTCAGTCAATGGTCAGGTGTAGAGTTAAATGTTGACATTAAGATAGGCAAAAGTCAAAGAGATGGACTTTTTTTAACTTTTCAAAGTCAGAAAACTAACATGAAGATAATAGAATAAGAATTAAAAAATGAAATACATTCAGTGAACTGGAGCTGGAATTGTCATCACAAAACATATAACACATACCATTCTGTTACATTCTGGGTTTGGGTTTTTTTTTTCTTTTTGTCATTGGTCAAGATAACCAGGAACATTTATTTCTTACAGTTCAATGTAACAAAGCAACAAATTACTTTGAAATGTGTTTTTGATATGTTGATGCTACAAAAGCATGAAGAATCATTTACTACTGGCATTCTTCTATGATATTCCAGCAAAGAAAAGTGTGGATGCTATGGCTCCCTTTCTATGTGATTCATTTCAAAAGCCCTAGTGCAGGACTTCTAGACTGTCATTTTATAGCGGCAAAATAAGAGCAGCGCACAAATTCTAATTCCATTGTTCCATACTTTTCTTCTTTTCTTTGATACTTTGTCAAGTTAACTAACCAAAACACACTGTGCTGAAGTGATGTTGATGCTCTTTTATCCAATGATGATAATTCAAGTTTGGAAGCTGTCATCATGGACTAATTCTTTTTATTTTAAATATTTATTTTATTATAAATATTTATTTTATTTTTGAGTGTGTGTGTGTGTGTGTGTGTGTGTGTAGATATGTGCACATGTGCACAGGTGCCTGTGGAGACCAGAAGATTTCAGGTACTGTGGATCTGGAGGTTCAGGTGATTGTGATCCATTTAGCATAGTTACTGGGAACTAAACATAAGTTGTGAATGATCAGTACAAGCTTTTAACACTGAGACATCTCTCCAGCCCCACCATTCTTTCTGCATGATGGTAAAGTAAGTATTGGTGAGTATTAATTTTGTTACATCACTGTAAAGCAAAATACCTGACAGAAACAACTTCAGAAGGGACAGTTGTACTTTATTTCACAGTTTCAGAGAGCCTTTCATCCATCATGGTGGTGAGGTATGTTGGAGTTTATCATAGGAATGTGTAGTAGAGGCTTATTTACACTGTATGAACCAGAAGGCAGTCACCATGGCTAGAATCATGTTTGTGTAGAGATCTACAAAGGCCCAAAACAAGTGACATATTTCTGTTGTCAGGCCCCAACTCCCAAGGCTCTACAGCCTTCAGATCAGCAGCTCAAGCTGGGGACCAACCATCTAAATCTCCACCTGTGAGAGATGTTTAAGACTTAGTTCATAAGAGTGAGATGATATACTCATAAAGATTTCTTGGATTTTCAGGATCATTTCATCTAACACAATCCTGGAAATAATAGTCAGCAAACATGCTTTACTTCAGCATCAGTTCTCTATAGAATATTTGCTGTCAGTAAGTTCCCAAATACGACCTGAATCTCAAATCCTGACTTCTCCAGATGATTGAACTCAAGTTGTATTTTGCAGTGTTTTACTTGTTCTAAGAATTGGGCATGACCTCTTTCCTTTAGGCTTCCTAATTTCACACAGCCCACCAGGTCTTTCAGGGGTAACTTCCTAACAAATTACTGACATAAATGTTCATCTCAGGATCTGATTCTGGGGAAACTATAAACTATTATAAACATAAGACAGAAATGTGGAAATGTGTAATTAGCATAATAATCTAGTGGAACTTCATTAAGCATTTATTCACTGGCACTGCTAAGTTACCATATGACATACTTATGTTCTTATTGAATTTTCCTGGGGATGTTATCTATATATCTCTCATGCACTTATTTTCAATGGGTAATATATACAATCAAATATTTAAGACTTCAGGATTTTTGCTAGTAAGCTTTTCAGACTTACAACGCTTTCACAGGTTCTTGAAGAGTAGCTAAACATCATTGCTCCAATGCTCAATGTGCTCTCAGGAAACACTGGAATTAGAAGTTCTTCCCTGCTTTTTCTAGTGTCACACAGTGGTATTTTCCTGATATACTATGAATATGGTTCCCCCTTTATCTGCCTTTCATGAAGATACAGCACAGCTGGTCACAATTCCTCCTATTTGGATAAAGAGTGCAAGAGTGGACTGTTAAGGAAACCATTTCCTTCCCTCCAGTCTATCGGGTGATGAGTCCACTTAAAAGAAGGCATACTAGAGGAGAGACATCAGCACTGCTGGCCAGCATCCATATCGTCTGGACAATAGAGCCCTTTGATGTCTAGTACATTCTTAACCACCAAATTCAGCTTTGCAGTCAACGGAAAAGCTATTTTACAGTACTTTTGATGTGATGAAATAACTAAACTAGACGTGGTTAATCACATCTCTGGTGATTATTATACTATGCAAGGAAAAGCCACTAAAAAGCCATGTGGCTCTAAGAAGAACAAAGGAAGAATTCCTAACAGGCATGCACAGAGCTGACTCATGTGTCCTCACGTGACCTGATTTTTACCATCCAGACCAACTGTCTATTCCATAACATGAAAAACAGTCATCACTGTGTCCCTGAGGATTGTGCATACCTGCCTGGCATTTTTACTGCTCATTCTGTATGGCAGTCCCCTGATTTTGATTCACACCATGAGGCTCAGCACCAAGTTTCTGGAATGTAGCTGGTCTATGAAAGAGTACTCCCACTTAGATGATCAGTTTGTTACTTTTCAAAATATAAATTTTTTTCCAGTGATTTGATTGATTCATGTTTGCAAATTCTGTACTGAATGATTATGGCTGAAGGTTAGCTGCATCATAGGGAGCATGATCCTGGAAGAACAGGCATGACTAGTTGGTTTATTAGGTCATCTGCTCCAAGACCAGCCAGGGTTCTGATGACAACTAGATTGTTTAATTGTATCAGTGGGTGCCCAGCTATAACATAAAAATTGACAAGATCTAGCAGAGTATACCATTTCTGTGGTAGATAAAACTAAATTTTATAAATCTAAATGAATTGAAAACTAATGAAATATATATATATATATATATATATATATATATACATTCAAAAACTTGTCAATTAAACATCAATAATCTTGCTATTATTGACTATAATATATGATTCTAATATTTATTTAACCATAGACTTAATGAAACAATAAATCAAATTGAAATAATTTTCCAAAAACTGTCTAATGAAATATCCCATGTTGAATGAACATAGAGATACTGTTAGTCTAGGAGTCTTAGCTAGGGCCACCTTTGTAGATTGGTGGGAGTTCTCATTGTACTAGGTTTCTTGCTTGCCCCAGAGATGCCCCATATTGCAGTTGTCTTCCCCAGTACTCTCTCCTTCTATCCTGCCCCCACCTGATCCCTCCTGTTCCCATTCCCACATCCAGACTTCTTCTCCCATCCATAAGTGATGGATGTCTTGTCTACTTCCCTTCACAGTGAGATTCATGCACCCCCTCTTGAGCCCTCCTTTTTACTTAGCTTCTCTGCATCTGTGGATTATCCATGGTTATCATTTACTTTACAGCTATTATACATTTATGACTGCATACCATGTTTATCTTTCTGGGCCTGGGTTATCTCATTTAGGATGATCTTTTCTAGTTTCATCCATTTGCCAGCAAATTTCATGATGTCACTGTTTTTAAAAGCTGAGTAATACTCCATTGCATAAATGTAACAAATTTTCTGTACCCATTCTTTAGTTGAGGCATACCTCGGTTGTTTCCAGTTTCTAGCTGTTACAAATAAATCTGCTATAAACTTACTTGAAGGGACATACCTAAAAATAATAAAGTCAATATACAGCAAACCAATTTCCAATACAAAATGAAATGGAGAGAAAATTAAAGCAATTCCTCTAAAACCAGGGACAAGACAAGACTGTCTACTCTCACCATACCTACTCTATCTAGTACTTGGAGTTTCAGTTAGAGCAAAGGCAACTTAAGGAGATCAAGGTGATACAAATTGGAAAAGAAGAAGTCAAAGTGTCACTGTTCACAGATGATATGATAGTATACATAAGCAACCCCAAAAATTCTACTAGGGAACTCCTACATCTGGTAAACACCTTCAGTGAAGGGGCTGGATATAATATTAACCCAAAATAATTATTAGCCCTTCTATATACAATATTGCTGAGAAAAAAACCAGGAAAAAATACCCTTTACAATAGTCACAAATAATATAAAATGCCTTGGTGTAACTCTAACCAAGCAAGTGAAAGACTTTTATGATAAGAACTTCAAGTCTTTGCAGAAATAAATTGGAGAAAATATCAGAAAATTAAAACATATCCCATACTCATGGATCAGCAAGATTAACATACTAAAAATGGCCATCTTACCAAAAAAAAAATCTACAGATTCATTGCACTCTCCATTAAAATTTCAACACAATTCTTTACAGACCTTGAAAGAACAATACTCAGCTTCATATGTAAAAACACCTGCACAATAAAAGAAATTCTGGAGGTATCACCATTCCTGATTTCAGAGTAATAATAATAAAAACTGCATGGTATTGGCATGGTTGATTAATATAATTTAATTGAAGACCCAAAAATAATTCCACACACCTATGGACACTTGATTTTTGACAAAGAAGCCAAAATTATACAATGGAAAAAAGAAACCATCTTCAACAAATGGTTCTAGTTAAATTGGATGGCTGCATGAAGAATGCAAATAAATCCATATCTATCACCCTGCACAAAACTCAAATCCAAGTCAGTCAAAGACCTCAACATAAAACTAGGTATGCTGAACCTGATCGAAGAGAAAGTGAGGAATAACCTTGAACCCACTGGCGCAGGAGACAACTTCCTGAACAGAATGTCAATTGCACAGGCTCTAAGATCAACAATTAACAAATGGGACCTAATGAAAATTAAAAGCTTCTGTAAGACAAAGAACACTGTCAAAAGGACAAAAAGGCAGCCTACAGAAAAGATTTTCACCAACCCCACATCTGACAGAGGGCTTGTCTCCAAAATATATAAAGAGTTCAAGAAACTAGATATCAAAAACCCACATAATCCAATTAGAAAACTAGGTATAGATCTAAACAGAGAATTTTCAACACAGGAATATCAAATGGCTGAGAATCATTTAAAGGAATATTTAACATCCTTTTCCACCAGGGAAATGCAAATTGAAATAATACTGAGAATCTATATTACACCTGTCAGAATG
Source organism: Peromyscus eremicus (assembly GCF_949786415.1). Taxonomy (NCBI): domain Eukaryota; kingdom Metazoa; phylum Chordata; class Mammalia; order Rodentia; family Cricetidae; genus Peromyscus; species Peromyscus eremicus. The sequence continues at coordinate 87,606,085 of NC_081417.1, read as the reverse complement.
ACTAAAATCAAAAGCACAAGTGACAGCTCATGCTGGAAAGGATTTGGAACAAGGAGAAGACTCCTCCACTGCTGGTGGGAGTGTCACTTTGTAATTTGGGAATCAATATGGCAGTTTCTCAGAAAATTGGGAATTGATCTACCTCAAGACTCAGCTATACCACTCCTTGACATATACCCAAAGGATGCTTTGTCTCAGTTTATAATCTGTAAACACAGAAGTGGCAATAGTGACTAACAGAGGCCCTGTTTGAAAAACGGAAAGACCCACATGAGAAAGTGTCTATAATTGATAAGTCACTAAATAAAAACTTTCCTCTGTTAAAAAATGAGTAATTCTGATTGTAGGTTTGTATTAATTAAGGAGTTAGTCCTGAATTTTCAGGCATGGTAACAGAATATCCTAGACATTTCTTTCTTCTTTGTTTGGCTCTTTGTCGTATTCATTTTCTCTTCTGCACACCATTGTCATTCCGCATGTTTTCCCCATCCTGATGTCACATTTCTGGGTTAACACGCAGACCTAACAGTAATGAACCATGCCTTTTGTCTTCTCCCTTCATTGTCCCCTGACTCCTATGCTGTCCATCATGGCATCCTTCTACTCTTGGCTGCACTTCAGCATGCAAGTGCACTGTGACTGCCAGAGTTTTGCATAGTTTTTAATTCAGTTGGTAAAATTTTGATATTTTGTGTTTGCATGAAAAAGCAATTTAATATAATCATTCATTTTATATTTATATTTTGTTAATTATTTTCCTACAATTGCTATGCTCTTTTTTTTCTCCTATGCTTTGGGTCATGAGTAGACATTTTCAAAATAATTTTAGCCCTGCCACATTGCTTACATTTCTGCTCACAGCAAAACCTCAAATATTTGATGCATGTAAACTGGGCACCAGCAAGTAAATTCTGGGACTCAGACATTGCAGACACAAATTAGGAAGATTTATTGATAAAAGCCAAAGAAAATGAGTTCAAAGAAATACCATGAATGGTCAGGTTACTTTAAGATCAAAGAGGTTTATGATTGGCTGAAAAACTAGTGCTGAGCCGACTCTAGCTCTGACACCACAAATGCTTCCCTAGAGATGAGATATGGATAACAAAGAATTAAATAAAAGATATTCTGAACCTAACTTATTACAGAGATGCAAATTAAACAAAAATAGTATAATAAGCATGCACTGGGCCACTAAAGCAATACTAACAATGACAATAGTAACAAAACTGCAATGCTAATTGGTGTCAATAGTACTAAAGAACGTGGACTCTCACGCCTCATTAGTGAAGATGATAGATAGTTTTAAGAGTTTAGCATTTTCTTTCTAAGCTAAAATCACACTTCTCACATGACCCAGCATCTACATTATATATTTATTTTAGAGTAGTAAAACTGCACATCTCTCAATGCTTCAACTTGAATGGACATGTAATCAAGAGCTATGACTATGGTTTTCAGGCTCTACTGGGTTTCATTTTCTCCAATGTTTGAGAGTACCCAATGCATAGCATGTAAGGCAGTCTAACGAGTCCTCCCTTTAAATATTTTAATCTATCTGTTTTTCGTTGACTCATTTTATCAGTTCTGTTTCTCTAAAGAATTGTAACTAATACAGATTTTGGTAGCAGGAGTAGTTATTGGTGCTTGGAAGGAAAAATTGCCAAATGTGCAGTTATATACCAATTTTGTAAGCTGTGGGAAATGGTTTGACTAGATTATCATGGACCTAGAAGGAGTATGGTTGGAAAAAATTGGTGAGAAATGCATTTGAAGAAGAATTCTGTAGATATATCTCCTCAAATGGACAAAGAACATACTTGTGTCTCATGTAAATATTCATAAAAACCCAACTTCAGTAGAGGAGGTTTTTGCTCATTGAGTACACAGAATAACCATTCTATAGACAGTCAATCTCTTTCCCCTATCATTGCCCAATTGTCCCATGAACAAAATGGCTATGGTGCCAGTGATGGAGATTATACATGAGAACAGCAACGTGGACTTCCATTCACCAGAGTTAAAATGGGTACGGCTGCTATTGAATGCCTGATCTGGCAGCAGAGACCAACACTGAGCTCCTAATATGGCTCCATTGTAACTAGTCAGAAACCTGCTGGCAGGTTGACAATATTGGATCACTTTTTTTCTCTATGTAGCTTTGGCGGCTTTCCTGGAACTCACTCTGTAACCCAGGGTGGCCTTGAACACACAGAAATCTGCCTGCCTCTGTCTCCCGAGTGCTGGGATTAAAGGCATGCACCACCACCGCCTGGCATTGGACGACTTCTTCCACACAAAGGGCAGTGCATACCCTGTGATAGAATACTTATTCTCATTATGACTTTGCTCTTCCTACATGTAAGGCTTTTGCCAAAAATACCATCCAGGGACTTTCAGAAAGTTTTATTCACCCTCATCATAAGCCACACAGTATTATTTTAAAATAAAGAACTCAACTCACAGCCAAAGATGTGTGAAAGTAGGCTCATGCTCATGGAATTCACTGGTATTAGCATGTTCCCTGACATTTGAAGTAGCCAGCTTAATATAATGTTAGAATGATTTTTGAAAACATGGTTACAGTGCCAACTGTTAGCATGGACTCTGGGGCAATGCTTTCCAGGATGGTCTGAGTGAATTCCAATATATGGTAGCATTTCTCCTGTAGCGATGATTCACTAATCCAGGAATCAAAGGGTAGAGGTGGAATGATATCACTCACCATCACTCCTAGTGACTTTCTACCAAACTTTTGCTTCCCATTCCCATGACCTTATGCTCTGCTGGCCTAGAAGTTTTGGGACCAGAGGATGTAGTACTTCAACAAGAAGGCACAACAAACATTCAGTTGAACTGAAAGCTAAGATTTCCTCCATGGCTAGTTCTGGCCCCTGATATCCTCAAGTAAACAGGCAATAAAGGAGTCACAGTGTTAGGAGAGGAGATTGATAAAGACTTCCAGAAAGAAACTGGACAGTTTCAGGCAAGGAAATAATAGGTTTGGAGTGTATCCTTTAGGATATTCTTGCTGATACCATGTTAAGGTCACTGGGAATGAAACAACCCAATCCAGGCAGGGTGACAACTGACTTAAAACCTTCCTACATGAAGGTATGGGTTACCTCACCATGTAAATATCAGAGACATGCTGAGGTGTTCACTCAGGAACGATGGAGCAAATATAGAATGTGTAGCAAATAAAGGAACTTATAAATATCAGCTAAAGCCACATGATTAGTTAGAGTAATTAGGGTTCAAAATTCTATTTTGTTAAAAATTGGGATAGTTGTATCATGCCAGGCAGAATTCTGACTTTGTTGTTTTCTTCATTTGAAAATTTACCATTATATAAAGAGATGTGGTTAGTTTTTAAATTGGCAAGGTGTAGAATTATGGTGGTCAATCTTGATTTCAAACTTGATTGAATACAGAATCAACTAAGAGATGCCCCTGTGGGTAGGACTGTAAGGCTATTTTTTGTAATGATTAACTGAAGAAGGAAGAACCTACCCCACAATAGAAAGCATCTTCCAGAGTTAGGCTAGATACAGGAAGGTTCTATGGATAAGCTGCTGCTTTTTGCCCACTAATGGTGAATGCATCTACCTTACTGTAGATGTTGCTGATGCTATTACTGCTGCTTTCATCCTCCACTGACATTGGAGTCTTACTTCTCTGGCCTTCCAACAGAGGCTGAAGACCAGTGGCTCCTTAGGGATGCCCCAGGTTTTCAGTATCAAATTGACAGTGCTGAGGCATATAGCTTTGTGGACTGAACACTGACTGGATTCTCAGCACCCTAAGTGGGCATTCTGGACTACCAATTGTGTATTCTGTAAGGCAAGCTTATTCCCTTTTAATACATATTCATTCTATTGGTTCTGTTTCTCTAAAGAGCCCTAACACATACCACACTGGATGCCAATATTTCTACATAGTTTGAGTATTATTTATTTGTAAACATTCTTATTAATACTTGCTTTGTATTTTTGCAGCAACCAACAAATTATCACAAAATCATTAGCTATAAAAGGTCTCCATATTACCTCTTAGTTTTGTCTTCTGAGATCTGGGTTTTCACAAGGTTAAAAATCTTGGTAGTTTCTTGCCGGGCGGTGGTGGTACACGCCTTTAATCCCAGCACTCGGGAGGCAGAGGCAGGTGGATCTCTGTGAGTTCGAGGCCAGCCTGGGCTACCAAGTGAGTTTCAGGACAGGCACAAAGCTACACAGAGAAACCCTGTCTCCAAAAACCAAAAACCAAAAACCAAAAAAAAAAAAAAAAAAAAAAAAAATCTTGGTAGTTTCTCATCTGGACTTTTAGCCGAGTGGTTTTAGAAAAGTTTTCAGGTTGTTGACAGACTCCTGTTCCTTATGATTGTCACTCTGAATTCCAAATGTCTTAGTCCATTTGGGCTACTGTATTAAATTACCATGATTGAGTTATTAAAACAAGACCTTTTATTTCTCACAGTTTTGAATATTAGAAATAAGGTGCTAACTAACTGGTGCTGGGAGGGAGCCACATTCTCACGTAAAAATGATCACCTTTGCATATTTTTACAAATATCTAGTGGTGAAAAAATCATTCCGATAGTCTTTTGCTGCCTGGGGACAAACCCACTTAGTGTCTCATCCATTTGAGTTTGATATAACTGGCCCCTCATGTGTACATTCCAATGCCACCTCACATTTATCACTCAAACCCAGTTTCTTCGCTGGACCTGAAGTAGCTGCTCTATGAAGGTCTCCTAAAACCATCAATATTGGATAGGAGCCTTTTCATGCATATTTCCTCTGACTTCTGATTTTCATAGGCTCATATGAACAGATTGTGTCCACCTAGATAATTGTTCCATTAGCTCTGTGGTCAGATACATCATATAATATAATAAAAACATAATATTTCATATTCCTAAGTTCATTCCATATCAAAATGTGAGGAAATGACACAGCAGGAAAGATCCCTCCAGTTATTCTTAGAATTCTACATATTACTTAAGAAGTAATAGCTGCTTTAGAACATTTGTTAAGAATCATTAATACAACTTAGGCTGTCAAAAAATTGCTTCTCCTTTTGAAGTTTTAGTATTGCACAGACATAGCTAATGAGCAAGGTAACTAGAATCTTCCATGGTAGCTTGTAACTGTGTATGGTAAATATCATATTAATGGCAAGATTCTGACTTCCAAATTTTATCCAAAGAAATTCCTTTGATTAAATCCACATGCATGGAAGTTTCTCTATTAGTAGTGTGGCCCATAATTTCTCTGAGAATGAAGGAGAAAAGACAAAGATATGAGCCTAATGACTCCAGGGTTAAGAAGGAAGTGAGCCATGACCTGTGCCACTACTACCTTTCTCCTCTCGGAAATATGAAAATGTAAACTGTCCCAGGTGACACAGAGGAGTGAGTATGGATTATATTTACTATTCTTTCAGAAACAGCTTAATAGTATTAGTTTCTCTATTTTGAAGAATATGTATCTTCATCTAGTTTACATATTTGACATTTACTTACAGGTAATATTTTATATATAATTATGTAACTTATATTCATTGATATGTGGAAATTGTGTGTTTTACATATAAATAAATCAACAAAGTATAGCATGTTGATAGTTATATAATTTGAAGTAGGTGAATATGTTTGAAATAATCAGTGAAACTATGAAAATATAAAAATTTGAATAAAGTTTTTCAGGAAGAAAGAAAAATTCATTATGGTGCGTTTACTCTTCTATATTCTAGGAATATTCCCACAGAATTGTTAACAAAGATTCAATTACTAGTGACACTTGCTGTAGATTATGCCCACATGTCCACCATTCATGAGGCAAACAAAGAGACATATTTTTCTGTGACCAAAAGGAACATGTAACAATAGCAACAGCCACCAGAAATAATGCCACTTTTAAATTTTCTTAATCAAATTAGGTTATGTTCTCAAATTTTAAAAGTATCATAAGTGCAGCTCTCACCCTTTGTCAGAGAAGCTTCTCTTTGCAACTGAGACCATTACAGAAAATTACAACTGGTTATAATGCTGAAATCAACTGATAACTGATCATTAGATGTTCAGTCCCAATGGATATATATCCAAAAATAACGCCCAAACAAACAAAGCAAAAATCTCCTGCACCCAAAGCTGAGGGGACATCACAGAAGAGGGAGCAGAAGGATTGATTGAAAAAGCCAGAAGATCAGGACATCTGCTGTGAGATTTTGTTTCCTAGAAATGACAGAAAAGCTATATTCATAATACCTCAACAATATGTCTGCATAACCAACGCCTTAGCTAGTATAACACCAACAAACATGCTAACACAGAAAAAGAAAGCTTATTGGGCCCTAAATCTAGACAAAGAACTGCAGGGAGCTAAGGAAAGCTGAGAGTGAGAGAAATAGTCTTCTCCATGGAGGACCTCCCTAAGTGGTTATCCAATGTAAAGTGGTCAGCCCTGAAATCGTACACAAACAAGCAACACTCAGCAAGTTAAATGTATATATGTATACACTTAAATAAGTAAACTGATATAAATGCTCCTGTGGTCTACACATACTTTGGTGTCTTACTCTGGACATGTGAGTGGCTTTTGTTGCTTCTAACTTTTGTGAATATTTCATAGTACACATTTGTAAATGACAAATACTCAGGTTTTCATCCAGTTTTCAATATCTCAATTGGTAAGCACACTCAGTTGTGCAGGTGAGGCGAACTTTTATGGACCATGTCTTCTGAAATAAGGGTATCTGATCACAGGTTATAAAACCAAGGGTGAACTAATTAGCCATGCCTAAGAGTTACTATATCTCTAAGTTCCCACTGTCTCTTATCAACCATTAACTATTGGATTCAAACTATTATGTATTTTGCTAATTTATTGCTTTTATAATTCTCTCTCTCTCTCCCTACATCTATCCCTCCTTTCCGCCCCTATCTCTCTCTCAGTTCCTGTTACTCCAAACAAATGCACACACATTTATGTTGACGACCATTCAATATGCTTATTATCAATATGAATTTCTGATGAGAATTACCTCATTGCATTGTTTGTCAATTTGATTTATTGTCATGTTTTTCAAGAGTTCATTTTAAATTCTAAATTTAATTACCTTTTAGACATGTAAATATTGTCTTCCAATATGTGATATCTGTTGTTTTTTTCAGTGATGTTTTTGACTGAATCAAATCCTTTAATGTCGATAATACATTGTTTCCCATTTTGCAATATAAAGGCATTGTTTCGAAATTCTGGGTTCTGAAGAAATTCTCATGTGTGCACTTCTACTATTTCTAATATCTCCTTATGTGTTATTCTGCAGGGCCTTATTTTTCTCTATACTGTTATATAAAGAACTGATTCAAAAATTTTTCCATTTGGAGAGACAGTATCATCAACTGACTCTTCTCTATTTCTTCATTTCTTCCATTAAATACAAAGTTCCCTTTTTTAATTTAAAGATTTTTTTTATTCATTTTACATACCAGCCACAGATCCCCCACTCATTCCTCCTCCTGTTCCCCTCCAGTCTTCCCTGCCCACCCCCGTCACCCCCTAACCCTTCATCCCAAAGGGTAAGGGCTCTCATGGAGAGTCAGCAAAGCCTGGTATATTCAGTTGAGGCAGAACCAAGCCTCTCCCCACTGCATCAAGGTGAGTAAGGCAACTCTAACCATAGAAAATGGGCTCCAAAGAGCCAGCTCACTCACCAGGGAGAGATCTTGGTTCCACTGCCAGGGGCCCCTCAAACAGACCAAGCTACACAACTGTCTCCCACATGCAGAGGCCCGAGTCCCATCCCATGCACATACCACAGCTGTCGGTCTAACTTTTGTGAGTTCCTACGAGCTTAGTTCGATTATTTCTATAGATTTCCCCATCAAGATGTTGGTCCCCCTTGCTCATGTAATCCCTCTTCCTTCTTTTCAACTGAACTCCTGACACTCAGCCTGGTGCTTGACTGTGGATTTCTGCATCTGCTTCCATAAGTTAATGGATGAAGGTTCTTTGATGACAGTTAAGGTATTCACCAATCTGATTACAGGGATAGACCAGTTCAGGCACCCTGTCCACTACTGATAGTAGTCTAAGGTGGGTGTGGTGGTGTTGTGTTCCCCAAAATATTGTGCACCCTAATAAACTTATCTGGAAGATCAGAGAAGCAGAACAAGCCACGGCCACCTCACCCCCCAGTACCTGGCTCCAGGTTTGTTTTTATTAATAAGACTTCTTAAGATTCGTGCTATAGATGGGGTCATCCTTGTGGATTCCTGAGAGTTTCCCTAGCACCAGGTTTCTCCCTATCCCCATAGTGGCTCCCTCTATCAAGATATCTCTTTCATTGCTCTCCCACTCTGTCCCTCCCTCAGCCGACTATCCTGTTCATTCATGTTCTCATCCCCCCTCTATTGCCACCCTTCACGCCCAGTTTAGTCATGGAGATCTCATTTATTTCTCCTTCCCAGGACAACAAATGCATCCTTCTCAGGGTCCTCCTTGTTAACTAGGTTCTCTGGAGGTATGAGTTGTAGTCTGATTACCCTTTGCTTCACATTTAGTATCCACTTAAGTGAATACATACTATATATGTGAATTTGGGTTACCTCACTCAGGATGATATTTTCTAGTTCCATCCATTTGTCTGCAAATGTCATTGTTTTTTCAGCTGAGTAATACTCTATTATGTATATGTACCACATTTTCTTTATCCATTCTTTGATTGAGGGGTATCTAGGTTGTTTCCAGGTTCTGGCTATTATGGATAATGCTGCTATGAACATAGTTTAGCAAGTGTCCTTATGGTATGATTGAGCATCCTTTGGGTATATGCCCAAGAGTAGTATAACTGAGTATTGAGGTGGATTGATTCCCAATTTTCTGAGAAACCACCATACTGATTTCCAAAGTGATTGTACAAGTTTGTACTCCTACCAGCAGTGGAGGAGTGTTCCCCTTGCTCCACATCCTCTCCAAGATAAGCTGTCATCAGTGTTTTTGATCTTAGCTATTCTGACAGGTGTAAGATGGTATCTCAGAGTCTCTTTGATTTATATTTCTCTGATAACTAAGGATGTTGAACAATTCCTTAAATGTCTTTTGGCCATTTGAGATTATTCTGTTTATAATTCTCTGTTTAGCTCTAGATCAATTTTTTAATAGGATCATTTGGTATTTTTATGTCTAGTTTCCTGGATTCTTTATATGTTTTAGAGATCAGATGTGGGATTGTTGAAGATCTTTTCGCATTCTGTAGGCTGTCGTTTTGTCTTATTTACCCTGTTCTTTGCCTTACAGAAGGTTTTCAGCTTCAGCAGGTCTCATTTATTAATTGTTGCTCTCAATGTTTGTTTTACTCATGTTATATTTAGGAAGTAGTTTCCTTTGCCAATGCTTTCAAGGATACTTCCTACTTTCTCTTCTATCAGGTTCAATGTAACTGTATTTATGTTGAGGTCTTTGATTCACTTGGACTTGAGTTTTGTGCATGGCAATAAATATGGATCTATTTGCAATCTTGTACATGTTGACATTCAGTTATGCAAGCACCATTTGTTGAAGATGTTTTCTTTTTTCCGTTGTACAGTTTTGGCTTCTTTGTCAAAAAACAGGTGTTCAGAGGTGTGCAGATTAATGTCAGGGTCTTCAGTTTGATTACATTGGTCCACAGGTTGGTTTTTATGCCAATACCAAGCTGTTTTTATTACTATATCTTTATAGTAGAGCTTGAAGTCAGGGATATTGATGCTTCCAGTTCTTTTATTGCAAATGATTTTTTTAGCTACCCTAGGTCTTCTGTCTTTTCATATGATGTTGCAAGTGGTGTCAGTGCCTCTGGTGTGAGCTGATGCTGCTGGATGGTTGTGTTTGGGGGGCAGAATGGGACTTGTAGATTACAGGGTGCAATGGGGGGGTGGGGTTGTCTGCCTGAGGAGTCTTTCCTGTTAATGGCTAGTGGGGCTGTGAAGGGAAGGGAAGGGGCATTAGATGTGTCCCACGATGTAGAGCCTAGAGACTAGGCTGTCCAGCTGGGAGACCAGTCACTTACCTCTTGGTTCAATTGGTGCAGGTAGTATCTATGTCTCAGGGTGATGCTGAGGTCATGGGGAGTGGGTGGCTTTGTGGGACAGAGTGGGAATTGTAGGTTCCAGGATCCAATGGGGGGTGGGGTGGAACAGCCTACCCACAGGAGCCTTGCCTGCTGGCCAGCTAGTATATAATATATATTTTTATAAAGATTAAATAAGAATAAAAGAAAAGATAGCTAACAATATACCTAAGTTTAAAACTTGAGCATATACATACTTATAAAGATATTTCAGTAACAACTTATACTACCAATGCTCTAAAAAAACCCTACTCCAATATTTGCGAACAATTTTTCAGTTATAAATCTGTATGATTTATCATAATTTCTCAGGAAATTAGGGATAAAAATCTTTCTTTGCAGTGAAATAGAGATTTTAGACAGATATATTTACATATAAGAACTTTGTATTTGATCCCGACTCATTACAGTCACAGTTGCAGGCTAGCAGATAAGACTCCTTCAGACAGACCTGCCCACCATCATCCCCATCAGACCCTGTAATCTACAAGCCCTACTCCATCGCCCAAACCCACCCATCCCCTGAGACCTCAGTGGCTCTCTGAGTCACAGATTCCACCAGCTCCAATGGACCAAGATGTGAGTGACTGTTTTCCCAGCTGGTCACCCTAGACTCTAGGCCCTAGGCCCAGGGGCAGAACCAGTGCTGCCCTACCCCAACCCATAACAATCCCAGTTGAGGTCAGCAGGTAAGAATCCTGTGGACAGGCCTGCCTATCACACCCCCATCAGACCCTGTAATCTACAAGCCTCAGTCTATCCCCAAAACCAACCTTTCTCCTGATACCCAAATGGCTCCCTGAGACACAGACTTCACCACTCCAATTGGACCAAGAGTGCCTAATCAACCAACAGTGACTCCCTGAGATAAGACACTGCTTACACTGACTGGAGGAAAGATGGGTAGTGCCAGTGCAAGAATACATTCAACAACATAAAGAGCAATATTGCACCACAAGAACCTAGTGGTTCTACAACAGCAAGACCTGAACATCCCAATGTAGGAAAAAACAGAAGAAAATTATCTTAAAAATAACTTTATGAAAATCATAGAGGCCCTTAAAGAGGAAATGAAAAATTCCCTTAAAGAAATCAAGGAAAAGACAAACAAAAAATTGGAATAAATCAAAAAATCCCTTAAAGAAAGCCAAGAAAAAGCAATCAAACAGGTGAAGGAGTTCAAGACTTGAAAATTGAAATAGAGGCAATAAAGAAAACACAATCTGAGGGAATTATGTAAATGGAAAATCTGGGTAAACAAATGGGACCTACAGATGCAAGCATAACCAACAGAATGCAAGAGATGGAAGAGAGAAGCTCTGACAATGAAGATATGATAGAGGAAATAGATTCATTTGTAAAAGAAAACATTAAAACCAACAAAGTCATAACACAAAACATCCAGGAAATTTGAGACATCATGTAAATACCAAATCTAAGAATACTAGGGATAGAAAGTTAAGAATTCCAGCTCAAAGGCACAAGAAATATATTCGACAAAATCATAGAAGAAAACTTTCCCAACCAAAATAAGTAAATGCCTATGAAGATACAAGAAGCTTACAGAACACCAAATAGACTGGACCAAAAAAAAAAGTCCCCTTGCCACATAATAATCAAACCACTAAACATACAGAATAAAAAAAGTATATTAAGAGCTGCAAAGGAAAAGAGCCAAGTAACATATAAAGATATACCCATCAAAATAATACCCAACTTCTCAATTGAGATTCTGAAAACCAGAAGGTCCTGGTCATATGTTCTGCAGACAATAAGAGACCATGGATGCCAGCCCTGACTACTATACCCAGAAAAACTTTCAATCACCATAGACAGAGAAAACAAGATATTCCATGACAAAACCAGATTTTAAAAATACCTATTCACAAATCCAGCCTTACAGAAAGTACAAAAGGAAAACTCTAACCCAAGTAAGTTAGCTATACCAGTGAAAACACAGGCAATAGATAGTCCTACACCAGCAAATCCGAAAGAAGGAAAACACAAACACCTGGTACCACCCAAAATAATAGGAATTAGTAATTACTTGTCATTAATATCCATTAACATCAATGTACTCAGTTCACCTATAAAAAGACACAGGCTAACAGAATGGATATGAAAACAGAAACCAACCTTCTGTTGCATACAAAAACACACTTCAACTTCAAAAACAGATATTACCTCAGAGTAAAAGTTTGGGCAAAGACTTTGCAATCAAATGGCCATAAGAAGTAAGCTGGTGTAGTTATCTTAATATCTAACAAAATAGACTTCAAACTAAAATTAATCCAAGGAGATTGAGGAGGACATTACATATTCATCACAGGAAAAATCCATCTAGATGAAGTCTCAATTCTGAACATTTATGCCCCAAATAAAAGTGCAACCACATTTGTAAAAGAAACATTACTAAATCTTAAATTGCAAATCAAACCCCACACTAATAGTGGGAGACTTCAACAACCCACTTTCATCAATGGACAGGTCTGCCAGACAGAAAATTAATAGAGAAATAAGTGAAGTAACCATTGCAATGACTCAAATGGACTTAACAAACATCTATAGAACATTCCACTGAAACACAAAAGAATATAACTTTTTCTCAGCACTTCATGGAACCTTCTCTACAACTGACTAAATACTCAGTCACAAAGCAAATCTTAACAGATACAAAAAATTTTTAATAACCTCCTGTATTTTATCAGATCACCATGGCTTAAAGTTAGAATTTAACAACAACAAAAATTACAGAAAGCCTACAAACTCATGGAAACAAAACATTGCTCAAATGAATCACCACTGGGTCAAAGAAGAAATAAAAAAATTAAAGACTTCTTAGAATTTAATGAAAATGAATATACAACATGAACAAACTTATTGGATACTATGAAAGCTGTACTAAGAGGAAAATTCATAGTACTAAATGCCTACATAAAGAAGTTGGAGAAATCTCACACTAGTGACTTAACAGCATACCTGTAAGCTCTAGAACAAAAGGAAGCAAATTCACCCAGGAGTAGTAGATGTTAGAAAGTAATCAAATTTGAGGCTGAAATCAATAAAATAGAAACAAAGAGAACAATACAAAGAATCAATAAGATAAAAAGTTGGTTCTTTGAGAAAATAAACAAGACAGACAAACCCTTATCCAAATTAACCAAATGGCAGAGAGAAAACATCCAAATTAACAATATTAGAAATGAAAAGGGAGACATAAAAACAGACAACAAGAAATTCAGAGAATCATCATGTCATACTCCACAAAATTGGAAAATATAAAAGAAATGGGCAATTTTCTGGATAAGAACCACATAACAAAATTAAACCAGGATCAGATAAACAATTTAATTAGACCTATAACCTGTAAGGAAAGAGGAGTCATTAAAGTCTCTCAACCAAAAAAGGCCCAGGGCCAGGTGATTTCAGCCAAAATTCTACCAGAATTTCAAAGAGCTAATAGCAATACTCCTCAAATTGTTCCACATAATAAAAAGGGAAAGAACATTGCCAAACTCCTTTTATGAGGCTACAGTTACCATGATACCCAAACCACTCAAAGATGCAACAACAAAAAAAAGAGACTTACAAACCAATCTCCTTCATGAAAGTTGATGCAAAAATACTCAATAAAATACTGGCCGACTGAATCTAAAAACACATAAAAAAAATTGTTTACCATGATTAAGTGGGCTTCATCCCAGAGATGCAAGGATTATTCAAATATATGAAAATCTGTCAATGTAATCTACCATATAAACAAACCAAAAGGAAAAAAAAACACATGATCATCTAATTAGATGTTGAAATGGCCTTTGACAAAATCCAACACCCCTTCATGATAAAGATCTTGGAGAAATCAGGAATACAAAAAAACATAGCTAAACATAATAAAGGCAGTTTACAGCAAGTCAACAGCCAACATCAAATTAAATAGAGAGAAACTCAAAAGTGATTCCAGTAAAATCAAGAACAAGACAAGGTATCCCCTTCCCTGCCCTCCAACATCATGGGAATAGGAAGAGGCAGGGTGCTGGGAAGGCTCTCGGGAATCCACAAGGATGACTCCACATTGGACTGCTGGCAGTGGTCCAGAGGGTGCCTGGACTGGTCTACTCTGTTGACCGGTCTGGTGAATACCCTAAGTGTCATCATAGAGACTTTGTCCAGTGACTGATGGAGGCAGATGCAGAGATCCATGGCCAGGCACCAGGCTGAGCTCTGGGAATCCAATCAGTGAGAGAGAGAAGGGATTCTGCAGGCAGGGGATGTCAAGATCATGATGGGAAGACCCACAGAAATGACCGGCCACACTAGTGGAAGGCCATGAACTGTAAACTAGTGGATGTGGAGTATAGAAACTCTCCAGCTCCCGCCAAGCCCCAGCAGTCCTGCAGCCCACTTATAAAATAAACACACAGACTCTTATATTATATAAATTGTTTGGTCTAATGGCTCAGGCTTCTAGCTATCTAGTTCTTACATCTTAAATTAACCCATTTCTATAAATCTATACCTTGCCACATGGCTCGTGGCTTACCAGTATCTTACATGTTGGTACTCATGGCGGCAGCTGGCTGGCAGCATCTCCTGACTCAGCCTTCCTGTTCTCAGAATTTTCTTCTCTGCTTGTTCCACCTATACTTCCTGCCTGGCTACTGGCCAATTAGCATTTTATTTATACAGAGTGATATCCACATCACTTCCCCTTTTCTTTTTTTTTTCAAAAAGGAAGGTTTTAACTTTCACATAGTAAAATTACATGTAACAAAACAATTATCAAGCAAAAATTACAGTTACAATATCTAGTCTATTTATAATATCTAGTCTATTTGTATTTGGCAAAATTAAAGAAGATATCCTATCTATCCTATATTTGTGAGTCTAAGATTTTATACCTAACTTATCTTTTATCATAACTAAGGAAAATTATAACTATCCAGTTTTCAACTACATCAAAGACCTCAGAAGGATATAATATTACCTGAGAAATGGGAGGATGCATGCAACTTTCGGGAATCTTGCATGAGTAGACAAATACAGCTGGCAGCCTGGACAATCACTTAATGTTCCTTTGTAAAGTTGGGGCATCTGTCTTCAGCCCACAGGCCTAGAGTCTCTCAGTCACTTTTCTCTGTGTCCTATAGAATGTCTGGCAGTTTCCTCTGCAAAGCAGGAACCTAAAGGACCATTTTGCCAAGCAAAGTTCAGTGGTCACCTTCCTATGGGTCCTGCATATCCAGTCGATCAAGCATTCTAGGCAAGAATAGTTTCTTGCCCAAATGGCTATTTTAGCCAAGAAGAAAGTAAACTCCATATAGAGTGTCTTTGATGCCCATCCTCCTCTCTGAAGTAAATCAGTGCTGCCAGGAGCAGACATGTCTCATTTTCCAGAAAGTCTAAATTTTTTAAAACATTTTAAATGCCATATTCTGTAGGCCTTTGAAGTGTTTGAAGATTATCTACCTAATTGAATTATATCTATGTATACTAACATGACTACATGTGTGATTATCGTAGATGACTAATTATTAATCTATTTCTTAATTATCCATTAAAATTTAATCGAATTACATAAACATAATAACTCAAATGAGAGTAGAAATATATATATATATAGTATAACAAAATTAAGTTTAAACTTGTATCAATAAACTAAAGTCTATAGCAATGTAAAACATTTCTAAATAAGTTGTTACTCTTTAAAAGTAGGTTCATTAATCTACCCTTTCATCCTATCGTATCTAAACTATCCCCTTTTCTTCTTTAGAAAGAGATTTTATTTATAATCAACATGCTTTAAATAAAAATATTGGTTGTTCTTTGTCCCACACCAGAGGACTCTTCTGATATGGGACAAAAGAATCTCTCAACCTTTTTTTTTTTGGAAAATGTTTGGGTTTAGAGAAAGAGTGAGCCAATTCCATCTCCAAAGCCAGCTTGGTATATTTGGGAATCTGGGCACAGCTTCTCTTACAGCTTCCTGCTGGATGGGGGCACTGTATCTTATGGGGACACAAAGAAAATTTTAGAATTATGGAGTAGTCTGTGAGGGTGTATTGTCTGAGCCAGTTGCCATGAAATCATTCTAGATGTTGGGTCATCTGGGCATTGGTGTCCTCAGAGACCTTTTGGGGGGTCTTGGCTGGTAAAACCTGATGTATCTTAATCTAGAACAAATCCATAGCCTCTGGCTTTCTGTGGAAACAAAAGCAAAGCCTCCTTTCCAAAGCAACATATCCTTAGACCCAAATTTTGAAGTCAAGGTATATTTAAAATATATATATATATTGTTTTAACTCAACAGCTTTTACAATCAAATATTTTACTGCAGTTAAAAATCCCAAAGACAACACAATCCAGATTCTCTGTGTAATATCCGTCTTTATGTGGCTTATTTTTTATAGTATCTTTACTGTCTCTTTAATGATTTTATTTTTAAAAACTATGTATTTTTTATATAACTGTATATATTCCTTTTTTGTCTCTTTCAAGCCTACGGATATTTTACACACATTGTAAACTATTCCATCTGAATCTGTCTTATTGTGAAAATATTGCTTTAAATTGCTTTAATTTTCTAAGACTGAAAAAGCACTGTGGCTGCTGGCTCCGCCCACCTCAGCTTCCCAACATGGCGGTGGTACATTTACCACCAGCTCTGGGAGCCATAAACTCTTAGAAACAGTGGGTTTATGCTTTCATCAAAGCAGCATGCATCCCAGAAACCTCTTTTTTCTTAACTAGCAAAAACTATATCCAACACATAGCATAGTGTGTAGCATGGAGACACCTCTGTGTAACATAGTGTAGGTCAAGCCCACACACCTAGAACCCACCATAGAGTAGCTCAAACCCACAGGCTGTTACTTGAGAGTAACAACTAGGAAGCTGTTTTTAGCTCTGTATTAGAATCTTTTTTTCTCAGGTTTTAGGTGGAAACTCTTACCAACCCATTGTGGAGGCCCCATGGGACTGGACTAGGCTCTCTGGATATGGAAGATGGTTGATTGGCTTGAACTGTTTGGGGGGCACCCAGGCATAGAGATCAGGATCCATCCCTGGCACATGGGCAGGCTTTGGGGAATCCAGTGCCTATGGTATGATGCTTTGCACAGCCTTGGTGCAGTAGAAAGGGGCTTGGACCTACCTAGGCTCAGTGTGCTGGGCTCTGCTGACTCCTCATGGGAGATCTTGATTTGGGGAAATGGGGATGTGGGGTTGCTCAGGAGGGAGGCCTGGGGTGTAGGAGGAGGGAGGAGGTAGTGTCTCTGGGTGGTATGTAGAGTGAGAAAATTTCTTAATAAAGAAAAATGAAACAAAATTTAAAAAAGAACAAGACAAGGCTGTCCACTCTCTCTATATCTATTCAAGATAATACTCAAGCTGTAGATAGAGTAATAAGATAACAAAAGGAGATCAAGGGGATACAAATTGGAAAGGAAGAACTCAAACTTTCACTATTTGCAGATGATATGGTAGTATACATAAGTGACCACCAAATTTCTACCAGGAAACTCCTACAACTGATAAATACCTTCAGTAATGTAGCAGGATACAAGATTAACAACAACAACAAAAAATCAGTAGCCCTCCTATATTCAAATAATAATAAACAGGTTGAGAAAGAAGTCAGAGAAACACCACCCTTTACAATAGTCACAAATAATATAAAATATCTTGGGATAGCTATAACCAAACAAGTTAAAGAACTGCAGGACAAGAACTCTGAACTATATTTCTTTGAAGAAAGAAATTGAAGAAGATATCAGAAAATGGAAAGATCTCCCATGCTCATGGATAAGCAGGATTAACATAGTACAAATGGCAATCTTACCAAAAGCAATATTCAGATTCAATGCAATCCCCATCAAAAATGCCAATGCAATTCTTCACAGACCTCAAAAGAACAATAGTCAACTTCATGTAGGAAAACCAAAAAACCCAGGATAGCCAAAAGAATCCTGTACAATAAAACAACCTCTGGAGGCATCATGATCCCTGACTTCAAGCTATACTATAGAGCTATGGTAATAAAAACAGCTTGGTACTGGCAAAAAAAAAAAAAAAAAACAGTATGTGGACCAATGGAATCAAACTGAAGACACTGATGTTAATCGATACCCCTATGAAGACCTGTCTTTTGACAAAGAAGCCAAAACTGTACAATGGAAAAAAGAAAGTATCTTCAACAAATGATGCTGGCATAACTGGATGTCAACATGTACAAGATTGCAAATAGATCCATATCTATTGCCATGCACAAAACTCAAGTCCAAGTGATCAAAACCTCAGCATAAATCCAGTTATACTGAACCTGATAGAAGAGAAAGTTGGAAGTAGCCTTGAACAAATGGGCACAGGAGACCATTTCCTAAATATAATATCAGTAGCACAGACACTGAGAGCAAAAATCAATAAATGGGACCTCCTGAAATTGAAAAGCTTCTGTAAGGCAAAGGACAGGGTACAAAAAAAGACAAATGACAGTCTATGGAATGGGAAAAGATCTTCACCAATCCCACATCTGACAGAGGGCTGATCACCAAAATAAATAAAGAACTCAAGAAACTAGACATCAAAATACCAAATGATCCAATCAAAAAATGGACTACAGAGCTAAACAGAGAGTTCTAAACAGAATCTCAAATGGTCAAAAGACAATTAAGGAATTGTTCAACATCCTTAGTCATCAAGGAAAGGAAAATCAAAACGACTCTGAGATACCATCTTACATCTGTCAGAATAGCTAAGATCAAAAACACTAATGACACCTTATCTTGGAGAGGATGTGGAGCAAGGGGAACACTCCACTGTTGGAGGAAATACAAACTTTTACAGTCACTTTGGAAATCAGTATGGTGGTTTCTCAGAAAATTGGGAATCAATCCACCTCAATACTCAGTTATACTACTCTTGGGCATATACCCAAAGGATGCTCAATCATACCACAAGAACACTTGCTAAACTATGTTCATAGCAGCATTATCCATAATAGCCAGAACCTGGAAACAACCTAGGTGCCCCTTGTCCAAAGAATGGATAAAGAAAATGTGGTACATATATACACAATGGAGTATTACTCAGCTGTAAAAAAACAATGACATTGTGAAATTTGCAGGCAAATGGATGGAACTAGAAGAAAATCATCCCGAGTGAGGTAACTCAGACCCAGAAAGACAAACATGGTATACACTCACTCACAAGTAGAGCTAGATGTAAAGCAAAGGATAACAAGGCTACAATCTACTACTCCAGAGAAGCTAGGTAACAAGGAGGAACCTAAGAGGAAGGCATGGATTGCTCTGGGAAAGGGAAATAGATGAGATATCCTGGGTAAACTGAGGGTTTCTGGGCATAGAGGGGAGAAATGGGGGATGAGAACACGAGAGATCAGGATGGTCAAGCTGGGGGAGAGACAGTGTGGGAGAGCAATGGAAGAAATATCTTGATAGATGAAGCCATTATGGGGTTAGGGAGAAACCTGGTGCTAAGGAAATTCCCAGGAATCCACAAAGATGAACCCAGCTAAGACTCTTAGCAATAGTGGAGAGGGTGGCTAAACTGGCCTACCCCTGTTATCAGATTGGTGAATACCCTAACTGTCATCATAGAGCCTTCATCCAGTAACTAATGGCAGATGCAGAGACTCACAGTCAAGCACCAGGACTAGCACCTGGGAGTCCAGTCAAAGAGAGGGAGGAGGGATTATATGAGCAAGAGGGGTCAAGATCGTGATGGAGAAATCTACAGAGACAACTGAACCAAGTTTGTGGGAACTCATGAACTCTAGACTGATAGCTGTGGAACCTTCTTGGGACAATCTAGGCCCTCTGCATGTTGGAAACAGTTATGTAGCTTGATCTGTTTGGGGGGCCCCTGACAGTGGAACCAAGATCTATCCCTGGTGTATGAGCTGGCTCTTTGGAGACCATTTTCTATGTTTGGGTGCCTTACTCAGCCTTGAATCTGGGGAAGGGGCTTAGACTTGCCTCAATTTAATGTACCAGACTTTGTTGACTTCCCCATGGGAGGCCTTACCCTTTTAGAAAAGTGGATGGGGGGCTGAGTTTGGGGGAATATGGGGAGGGTGAAGTGGTAGGAGGGGTGGGAGTGGGAACTGTGGTTGGTATGTAAAATGAATGAAAATATAAAAATAAATCAATAAAAATTAAAAATAAAAGCATATTAATCTGGCAGTAAGAAAGTATATATTATATATTGAACATTAATTAGTGATATGAAGGTGACTCCAATCCATTGGTCAGAGAAATGAGTTCTATTTATTCAATATACCAAAACAGATGATTCTACACATTTTTCCATTCCATACCCAGTTTTTATGGTGGAAGTCAGAAAGTATTTGAATTAATGAGATAACACATAGTTATAGTAAAATTTGAAGAGTGCCTTACACATGCCCTCAGAAGGGATAATATGTAAACCCTTTATATTATTAGCTGCTAGCCATTGTTGTAGATTTTCACTGAAATATTTTACACTCTATAATGTTTCCTGTTTATTGGTGTAACCTAGATTTGTAACCTAATAGCCTAGATTCAGTATTAGTTCATAGGAGAAGGTTATGTACAAGTGCATTAGGTTACATATGCATGCCCCCCCCCCACTTCTCTCTCTCCACAAACTTTCTGTTAATCACACAGGACATATCCCATCATATCCTTACTCTCACAGACCCTATTGTCGGTAAAATTTCACTGTAGTAAACTGTACTGCCCTGTGACCAAATGACCATTAAACATTTGCTTAGTGATAATCCATATTCATGACACATTTTGAAATATACTCGATGCATCCTGTAGCACACTATATTGTGTGTATTGTGTGGCATGTTTTTTAATGAAGATAGCTCAATTTTCCCCTTATGAGCTTTGCTACCATAATTTAATGAATTAAGATTGTATTTTCCTATGAACAGTACAAAATCTTACTACATTGGTTTGAAGAAGTAAATCTCTTAGCTGTGCAGCATAAAGAAGACGACTAGGGGATATATGGCTACATTATACTAAAAATGAAATCACAGAGACTTACATTCTGTTTTTCCTTTTATTCTCTGGCTTTTGTCCACTTTGGTAAAAGGATAAAAGAGGCAGCTTTAGTCCCCTTGACATCCTAACCAGAAAGAACATGGGATGAAATCCATTTACCTCAGAAGGATTTAGCTAATTCACCAAAATTTGCTCAAATAACACCCATGTCACAAAAACATTCTAGCAAAAAGTAAGTCCTTTAGCACTTTGGCCTTTAAGCTAGAAGGGGATATTGCAAAATAATATTGTAAATGATTTTTAGGAGGTATATTTCCACTAATTGCCTAACTTAATGAGTCAAAAATATATGCATTTATGTCAAGTTCCTAAATATACTTATGGTCAGCAAAACTTCACTACATTATTTCATTTGAACACATATTTATAATAACTCATTTAATTTCAAATGTTAACAGTAATTCTTAGTAATTTGGTGTGTATTTTATGCCAGGTCCATGGCCATTGTTTCCCTGTACCTCCACAATTTAACTCTAATCTTTTCCCCAGTAACAGATAAGAACACTGAGGTGTGAGGAAGTTGTGTGCTTGTCAGTATCATGCATCTACTAGGTGGACAAAAAGGAATTCAAGCCCTGTTCATGCTAATTTGTTTTCCAGTATAGTTCTCTCACATACCCAGCTACTTCATCTTCACTTGGATTTGCTCAGCTGGCCCTCTTCTTTAGGGATCTTGAAATCTTGGCAAAACCAAATGTCATCAGGGTCAATTTTTCCCTTCGTGTTTTATCATTAGCTTTAATTTTTGTCATATTTGGGATGGTAGGAACATCATCTAAAATTGGTTTTAACTACAGATTATAAGGCTTGTTCTATTAATTTTATTTTGTGTAGTGTGGATGAGGTTGAACACTGAAGAAACACATAATTTTAAGCAACTTGAGAGGTCCATATGCTCCAGTTCAATCATTCACACACTCTGCTATGTTGGTTTCTCCTCCATTGCTGTGAATAGAATACATGACATACAATACTCCTGGTAAGGAAGACAAATTTTAGATCATGGTTTCAGAGAAATTTCAGTTCAGGATGATCAGGACAACACAACAGCAAGAGCAGCATCTCTCTGAAGTGGTAAAAACATGAAGTGACTACTCATGGGAAAGCAGAGAAGGACTTGAAATAAGGGATAATTTAATCACACTGGCCAGACCCTGCCTCCCCAAAGATCCTCAGTACTCCAACTTAGAGATATAAACTAGAAATAAACACTCAAGATATGAGGTTGTGGGAATGTTTCTGTAGCCAGAAATTTCCCCCATCCCAGTAACCCTGCTTATAAAATAATCACTCAGAGACTTATATTAATTACAAACTGTATGGCCTATGGCTTCAGCTTCTGGATAGCTAACTCTTTCATCTTAAATTAATCCGTTCCTATTAATCTATATGATGCTACATGGCCATGGTGTTACCAGTCTGCTGACATCCTGATGCTCCTTGGGTAGCGGCTGGTGTCTCTCCTGACTCCACCCTTCTTCTCTCTGTATCTCTGCTTGGATTTCCTGCCTGGCTTTCTTGCCATAAGCCAAAACAGTTTTATTTATTATCCAATGGGAGCAACACATATTCACAGCATACAGAAAGACATCCCACAGCATGTTTCAGTTTCACTCTTTGCTATGATGAAACTTTTTAAGAGCAACGTAAGAAAAAAACATATGTTAGGTATTCAACAAATATATAAGAACAAAATTTCAAGTTAGAAAGAATCTTAAAGACAGTCTATTAGAGTATCCTCCTTCCCTCTTTTCTTTTTTCTTTTTTTTATTTTTTATTTTATTTTATTTTATTTTTTGGTTTTTCGAGACAGGGTTTCTCTATGTAGCTTTGCGCCTTTAATGGAACTCACTTGGTAGACCAGGCTGGCCTCGAACTCACAGAAATCCGCCTGGCTCTGCCTCCTGAGTGCTGGGATTAAAGGCGTGCGCCACCACTGCCCGGCTTGCTCTTTTCTTTTTTAAAGAAAAAGAAGTTCCTTTCTTAATTTATGTGCTCTCATATATATCACTGCTGTGTAATAATTTCCTCCAAGTAAAACATTCCATCCTGGAGAGAGTATCTGTAAAACTCAGTATAGAAGCAAAACTTACAGAGCTCAGGAAGTAAATAGCCAATTTTAAGGCAGTTTCCAGAACTAGCAAGATTCACAAGTACTCTCCCCAAGGTTATACAAACTTGATAAGGACAACTGGAGAGAGGAGACTCTCTGACCCATCAAGCTGCTGGCAAGTCAGGCAGAGAGTGCAAGATCAGAGCTCTCATGAACTGTCACTTAGGCTCTGGTGGGGTTATAAAGGTGATATAGCTAACTCTGAGACATTCCTGTTTCTTTAGGTAATTCTTTACCCATACTCTTGTAAATAACCCCCATAAACTTAAGAGGTCTCCAATTTGTGCTTTGGTGGGATTGTTCATTTAGTCTATCATTGGTTCCCTATCTGAGAGGGAAGGATGCTTGTTCACATATCCCAAGGAAATGTTACACATGGTTCATGGGTAGCAATGCTAGTGAAGAATTTCATAGGAATTATAATAGTATCTGCTGGATAACATGGCCATGGGGCTGTGCGGTAGCTCCTCCTGTGTCACGTCATGTTAAAGCACAGATTTAATAGTAATTACATTATTTTCTAGAAATGAAGAAAGTGAAGCACAAAGAATTCAAATTTGCTTTTTTTGTTTTGAATATGGACTCTTGATCCTTTGAGGCAAAGTACTGAAGCCTATGCTCAAGGACACATGTTCACACATCAGAATCCAAAGATAAATGGGAAAATCTACATACTCCATTGACTAATGTTATTGATCTGATCCATTAGTATAGATAATTGTTATATAGCAGCATTGAGTTTTTTGAAAGTTGCACAGTTCAATTGAATGCTAAGTGCATTTTTCTACGAATAATGTTTGTTTGGCATTGAGCTCTGAAATCTTCAGAAATCATAATACCAATTATCCATTCATTTTGTATATGCTTTGGATAAATGCTCTTTGTAGGAACAGTGAGATTTATGTCTTAGATAATTTTATGGCCAATTACAAATAAGAAAATATTTAATTTATATGTTTTAACTATTATTCTCACTTTTGCCCATTTAATAACAAGGAAAATCCAAAATAAAATATTTTACTTACACTAGTGTCATGTTACGATAACTTACAAAAATATGAAAATTGTTTTGTAGCATGAGAACCCAATCCTAAAGCAATGTGACTGTTAACATTCATGCACACAGAAACACACAAGTCCTGCAGATTTTTAACTCTCTGCTTATGGATAAATCAGACATCAAGCCTCTCTTCATTTAAAAAAAATAATCTGGGTAGAGGCCCATAAAGAAGAGCTCCAATGTGTAGAAATGATAATTCCACTGTTTCTTTTCTCTCTGGTGGGCTGTCATCGTTTGTGGGCTCCTTTCCTAGTTTAACACTGACTTTCTTCTGATTCACTTTCTACGACAAACTGAAGCCCGGTCAGTCTTTCAGAGAAGGTGAAAAATTCCTTAATTTAGCCAAGAAGAGTCAAGTTAAATTAAACACAAAGTATAAGAATATATATAATGCAAAGAACAGATTAGTTTATAAAGCAAGAGTCTCTGAAATATTGCGACCTAAGTCTGATTTGAGCATTGATTGCCAGGCATGACTAAAGAACAGCACATTCTTTGTGGCTATGGACTCAGTGACTCTCAAGAAGGCATCAATAATTTCAGAATTCTTTTCCTCTTTTCTTTTAGCTTATTTTTTGAGACAGCATTTTATATAGTCTAGGCTGGCCTCCAATTTTTTTTATGAAGCCAATCCTGTCCTTGGATACTTGACCCTCTGCCTCCACCTCTCAATGGTATGCAACACTAGGTCCAGCAACTTCAGTTATTTAAAGAACTTTTCTCTTCCTATTTTCAGGTTTATGTTTCCTTGTGGGTTATCCATTCACCAGCAATTATTTTATTAAAATTAATAGATTTCTAAGGAAGAAATAATCTGCATGATCCAAGGATTCTTTCTATGTGGTAAGAGTAGCTCATCTACCCATCTCCTGAAGTTCATTTTGATTATTTTCTGAATTTTCTCCAGGGAGAGAATTTCCACAAACAAAATTGTACTATTTTATGATAGTATTACAAATTCATTAATGTTTACCATTTATTATTGTAGAAATCCTGACAGCTTTGATAGGGAGTCTAGGAGGAGGAGGATGACCTTTTACAGAACTTTCTCACTATGAGAAAAGAAAAATAAACCCTTTTCTTCTCTCCAAAGAGCTGTCCTTCTGTAGCTTCAGCAACAACCACTTTTTTCACATGAAGAGAGTTACAGTTTCCAAGAAATAACTTTAAAGAGAAAAGCTTTGAGGAAGAAAGTACAGGATTAACCTTTTATGTTCTTGAGCTATATTGCCTTAGGACTAAACATGTCTTGGATACAAGTGTCACTGTGATAAAGACTATCATAGAGCTAGAGATCCTGAATAGATGGAAAATTCTCTCTTTATCAAAGTATCTTTGATCAAGTCATCTGTTATCTTTTAACAAGTTCCATGAAACAACTCTGGTTTCTCCTTTCTTCAAAGTTTCTGGTTGTATACTCAAACTTGACTTGAACTTCTTTTTTTTTAATTTTATTTTATACTTTAATTTTACATATCAGCCACAGATTCCCTTGTTCTCGACCCCCCCTCCCCCGCACTTTCCCCCAGCCCAAACCCCATTCCCGTCTCCTCCAGGGCAAAGACTCCCCTGAGGATTGAGTTCAACCTGGTAGATTCAGTCCAGGCAGGTCCACTCCCCTCCTCCCAGGCTGAGCCAAGTGTCCCTGTATAAGCCCCAGGTTCCAAACAGCCAGCTCATGCACTGAGGACAGGTCCAGGTCCCACTGCCTGGATGCCTCCCAAACAGATCAAGCTAAACAACTATCTCACTTATCCAGAGGACCTGATCCAGTTGGGGACTCCTCAGCTATTGGTTCATAGTTCATGTGTTTCCATTTGTTTGGCTATTTATCCCTGTGCTTTTTCTAGTCTTGGTCTCAACAATTCTCACTCATACAAACCCTCCTCTTTCTCGCCAATTGGACTCCTGGAGCGCCACTTGGGGCCTGGCTGTGGAACTTTGCATCTGGTTCCCTCAGTCATTGGATGGGGTTCCTAGCATGGCAATTAGGGTGTTTGGCCATCCTATCACCAGAGTAGGTCAGTTCGGGCTGTCTCTCGATCATTGCCAGTAGTCTATTGTGGGGGTATCTTTGTGGATTTCTGTGGGCCTCTCTAGAACTTTGCTTCTTCCTATTCTCATGTGGTCTTCATTTATCATGGTCTTTTATTCCTTGTTCTCCCTCTCTGTTCTTGATCCAGCTGGGATCTCCCATTCCCCTAAGCTCTCTTTCCCTCAACCCTTCCCTTCATTACTCCCACTCACGTCCATGTTGTTCATGTAGATCTCATCCATTTCTCTGTCATTGGATGATCCCTGTGTCTTTCATGGGGTCCTCTTTACTAGGTAGTCTCCCTGGAGTTGTGAGTAGCAGGCTAGTCATCTTTGTCTTACATCTAGTATCCTCCTATGTCTGAGTACATACCATGTTTGTCTTTCTGAGTCTGGGTTACCTCACTCAGGATGATTTTTTCTAGATCCATCCATTTGCCTGCAAATCTCATAATGTCATTGTTTTTCTCTGCTGAGTAGTACTCCATTGTGTATATGTACCACATTTTATTTATCATTCTTCAGTTGAAGGGCATCTGGGTTGTTTCCAGGTTCTGGCTATTACAAACAATGCGGCTATGAACATAACTGAGCAAGTGCCCTTGTGGGATGACTGAGAATTCCTTGGGTATATGCCCAAGAGTGGTATAGCTGGATCATGGGGGAGATTGATTCCCAATTTTCTGAGAAAGCGCCATATTGATTTTCAAAGTGACTATACAAGCGTGCATTCCTACCAGCAGTGGAGGAGAGTTCCCCTCACTCCACATCCTCTCCAGCACAAGGTGTCTTCAGTGTTTTTGATCTTAGCCATTCTGACAGGCATAAGGTGGTATCTCAGAGTCATTTTGATTTGCATTTCCCTGATAATTAGGGATGTTGAGCTATTCCTTAAATGTCTTTCAGCCATTTGAGTTTCCTCTGTTGAGAATTCTCTGTTTAGTTCTATAGCCCATTTCTTAATTGGACTGTTGGGCATTTTGATGTCTAATTTCTTGAGTTCTTTATACATTCTGGATATTAGTCCTCTGTCAGATGTGGGTTCGTGACAGCCCATTCTGTAGGCTGTTGCTTTGCCTTGTTGACTGTATCCTTTGCTCTACAAAAGCTTCTCAGTTTCAAGAGGTCCCATTGATTGATTGTTTCTCTCAGTGTCTGTGCTACTGGTGTTATATTTAGGAAGTGATCAAATATGCCAATGCATTCAAGACTACTTCCTACTTTCTCTTCTATCAGGTTAGAGTAGCTGTATTTATGTTGAGGTCTTTGATCCATTTGGACTTAAGTTTTGTGCACAGTGACAGATGTGGATCTATTTGCAGCCTTCTACATGTTGATATCCAGTTATGCCAGCACCATTTGTTGAAGATACTTTCTTTTTTTAATTGTACAGTTTTAGCTTCTTTGCTAAACATTATATTTTCATAGGTGTGTGGATTAATGTCAGGGTCTTCAGTTCGATTCCATTGGTCCACATGTCGGGTTTTTTTGTTTGTTTTTTTTTGTTTGTTTGTTTTTTTGTTTTTTTGTTTTTGTTTTTGTTTTTGTTTTTTTGCCAGTACCAAGCTGTTTTTATTACTGTAGCTCTATGTTAGAGCTTGAGGTCAGGGATCATGATGCCTCTAGAGGTTGTTTTATTGTACAGGATTCTTTTGGCTATCCTGGGTTTTTTGTTTTCCTACATGAAGTTGACTATTGTTCTTTCCAGTTCCGTGAAGAATTGTGTTGGTATTTTGATGGGGATTGCATTGAATCTGTAGATTGCTTTTGGTAAGATTGCCATTTTTACTATGTTAATCTTACCTATCCAAGAGCATGGGAGATCTTTCCATTTTCTGACATCTTTTTCAATTTCTTTTTTCAGGGACTTAAAGTTCTTGTCATATAGGTCCTTCACTAGCTTGGTTAGTGTTACCCCCAATATATTTTATATCATTTGTGGCTATTGTAAAGGGTGATGTATCTCTGAATTTCTTCTCAGCCTGTTTGTCAATTGTATATAGGAGGGCTACTGATTTTTTGAGTTGATCTTGTATCCTGCTATGTTGCTGAAGGTATTTATAAGCTCTATCAGTTCCTTGGTTGAATCTTTGGGGTCACTCGAGTATACTAACTATCATGTCATCTGCAAATAGGAAAAGCTTGACTTCTTCCTTTCCAATTTGTATCCCCTTAATCTCCTTATGTTGTCTTATTGCTCTGGCTAGAACTTCAAGTACAATATTGAATAAGTATGGGGAGAGCAGACAGCCTTACCTCGTTCCTGATTTTAGTGGAATCACTTTGAGTTTCTCTCCATTTAATTTGATGTTGGCTGTTGGCTTGCTATAAATTGCCATTATTATGTTTAGGTATGTTCCCTGTATTCCTGATCGCTCCAAGACCTTTATCTTGAAGGGGTGTTGGATTTTGTCAAATGCCTTTTCTGCATCTAGTGGGATGATCATGTGTTGTTTTTTTTCTTTGAGTTTGTTTATATGGTGTATTACATTGACAGACTTTCATATTTTGAACCACCCTTGCATCCCTGGAATGAAGTCTACTCCATCATGGTGAATAATTTTTTTGATGTGTTCTTGGAGTCTGTTTGCCAGTATTTTATTGAGTATTTTTGCATCAATGTTCATGAGGGAGATCAGTCTGTAGTTCTCTTTCTTTGTTGCATCCTTGTTTGGTTTAGGAATCAGGGTAATTGTAGCCTCATAGAAGGAGTTTGGTAATGTTCCTTCTGTTTCTATTGTGTGGAACAATTTAAGAGTATTGGTATTAACTCTTCTTTGAAGATCTGGTAGAATTCTGCACTGAAACCATCTGGTCCTGGGCTTTTTCTGCTTGGGAGACTTTTAATGACCGTTTCTGTTTCCTTAGGGGTTATTGGACTATTTAAATAGTTTATCTGGTCTTGATTTAACTTAGGTATGTGGTACCTATCCAGAAAATTATCCATTTCTTTTAGATTTTCCAGTTTTGTGGAGTATGACCTGATGATTCTTTGGATTTCCTCAATGTCTGTTGTTATGTCCCCCTTTTCATTTCTGATTTTGTTAATTTGGATGCTCTCTCTCTGTCTTTTGATTAGTTTCGATAAGAGCTTGTCTATCTTGTTGATTTTCTCAAAGAACCAACTCTTTGTTTCACTAATTTTTTGTATTATTTTCTTTGTTTCTATTTTATTGATTTCAGCTCTCACTTTGATAATTTCCTGGCATCTATTCTTCCTGGGAGACTTTGCTTCTTCTTGTTCTAGAGCGTTCACATGTGCTGTTAAGTCACTAGTGTGAGATTTTTCCAACTTCTTTATGTGGACATTTAGTGCTATGAATTTCTC
Organism: Peromyscus eremicus; assembly: GCF_949786415.1. Taxonomy (NCBI): domain Eukaryota; kingdom Metazoa; phylum Chordata; class Mammalia; order Rodentia; family Cricetidae; genus Peromyscus; species Peromyscus eremicus. Next base: position 87,576,365 of record NC_081417.1, on the reverse strand, counting down.
TCTTAGCACTGGTTTCATAGTGTCCCATAAGTTTGGATATGTGGTGTCTTCATTTTCGTTGATCTTTAGGAAGTCTTTAATTTCTTTCTTTATTTCTTCCTTAACCCATTGGTGATTCAGTTGAGCATTATTCAGTTTCCATGAGATTGTAGGTTTTCTGGAGTTTTTGTTGTTGTTGAAATCTAACTTTAAACTATGGTGGTCTTATGGAACACAGTAGGTTATTCCAATTGTCCTGTATCTGTTCAGATTTGCTTGGTGGCCAAGTATGTGGTTGATTTTAGAGAAGGTTCCATGGGGTGCTGAGAAGAAGGCATATTCTTTTTTGTTAGGATGGAATGTTCTGTATATATCGATTAAGTTCATTTGAGTCATAACATCAATTAAGTCCTTTATTTCTCTGTTAAGATTCGATTTGGAAGATCTGTCCAGTGGTGAAAGTGGGGTGTTGAGGTCTCCCACTATTAATGTGTGGAGTTTTATATGTGGTTTAAGCTTTAGAAATGTTTTTTTTTTTTTACATGTATGGGTGCCCCTGTGTTTGAGGCATAAATGTTCAGAATTGAAACTTCATCTTGGTGGATCTTTCCTGTGATGAGTATGTAATGCCCTTCTTGATCTCTTTTGATTGATTTTAGTTTGAAGTCAATTTTGCTGGATATCAGGATGACTACACCTGCTTGTTTCTTAAGACTGTTTGATTGGAAAGTCTTTTCCCAGCCTTTTATTCTTAGGTAGTGTCTATCTTTGAATTTAAGGTGTGTTTCTTGTATGCAGCAGAAAGATGGGTCCTGCTTTCGTATCCATTCTGTAAGCCTGTGTCTTTTTATAGGTGAATTAAGTCCATTGATATTAAGGGATATTAATGACCAGTGATTGTTCATTCCTATTATTTTTTGGTAGTAGTGTGTGTGTGTGTACTTCTCTTCTTTGGTGTTTATTGCTGAGGCATTATCTATTGCCTGTGTTTTTGAGGGTGTATCTGACTTCCTTAGGCTGGAATTTTCCTTCTAGTGCTTTCTGTAGGGCTGGGTTTGTGGATAAGTATTGTTTAAATCTGGCTTTGTCTTGGAATGTCTTGTTCACTCCATCTATGATGATTGAAAGTTTTGCTGGGTATATTAGTCTAGGCTGGCATCAATGCTCTCTTAGTGTCTGCATTACATCTGTCCAGGTACTTCTGTCTTTCAAAGTCTCCATTGTTATTCTGATGGGTTTGCCTTTATAAGTCACTTGGCCTTTTTCCTTAGCTGCTTTTAATATTCTTTCTTTATTCTGTACATTTAGTTGTTTAATTATTATGTGGCGAGGGGACTTTTTGGGGAGTCCATTCTCTTTGATGTTCTATAGGCTTCTTGTAACTTCATAGGCATTTCCTTCAAGTTGGGAAAGTTTTCTTCTATGATCTTGTTGAATATATTTTCTGTGCCTTTGAGTTGGTATTCTACTCCTTCCTCTATCCCTATTATTTGTAGGTTTGGTCTTTTCATGGTGTCCCAAATTTCTTGGACATTTTGGGTGATGACTTTGTTGGCTTTAGTGTTTTCTTTGACTGATGAAACTGTTTCTTCTACCGTATCTTCAACACCAGAGATCCTCTCTTCCATCTCTTGCATTCTGTCGGTTATACTTGCATCTGAAGTTCCTGTTCGTTTACTCAGATTTTCTATTTCCAGCATTCCCTCTGTGTCTTCTTCATTTTTTCTATTTCCCTTTTCAGGTCTTGGACTGTTTCCTTCATCTGTTTCATTGCTTTTTCATTATTTTCTTTCAGGGATTTATTGTTTTCTTTCAGGGCTGTATCGTTTTCTTCTGCTTTATTTGTCCTTTCCTCTAGTTTTTTATAGTGTTCTTCCCATTTTTTTGTTTGTCTTTTCCTCAATTCCATTTGTGATTCCTTCTATATAAGCCTCTGCTTTCTTCATGATGTTATTCATAAGGCTGGTTTCTTGTGCTTCTTCCAATTTTTGATGTTCAGGTTTAGATGTTGGAGGAGGGCTAGATTCTGGTGATGTATTGCTCTTCATTTTGTTATATGTACTTCTGCCTTGACATCTGTCCATCTCCTTGTGGATTCGTTCTTGGTCTTATCATTGCACTTGGTCCAGACAGAGCTGACAGATTCAAGAAGCCTCTCTCTCTTGTCCAGATGGGAGCTCCAGGGTGGGGTGGGAGCTCTTGTCCAGATGGGAGGTCCAGGGCAGGATGGGAGCTGGGGGCTGGTCTCTAACTCTCAGGAAGTGGCTGGGGTCTCAGACGGATGGGCGTGGGTGCAGGGCGTGGCGATTGCAGGATCTGCCAGGGGTCTTGGAGAAGGGGACCCTTCCCACTTGGGGTGGAGGGGATCATACCTGATGGCCAGAACCTTGGGCCAAGTTGGGCAGGGCTTCCCCGGAATGGCTGGTGCCCAGGGATGGGATCTAGGCTGAGCCCAGGCACTCACCGCTTGTCCAGATGGGAGGTCCCAACTTGAACTTCTTATTAGGGGTTTCTCATTGCAAAAGTGAATGAAATGCTTAACCCTTGTAAATCCTTGTATCATCATCATCATCTTCATCTTTGCCAGTGACAGCATATAAGATAGCTGACGTGCTGCCAGCAGAGATTGGAGAAAAGGGGACCCGAGATTGTGGACCATCAACCCTCCATGTGTTCCCCTCTGGATCTTCTGCTTAGCATGCCTCTAGAGGGCCAAGGCAAAAATGCCTACATGTCCCAAGGTCATGCTTTATGGTGTGCACATGTCATGCCCTTCTCCATATAAATATTTCTTGTAATATTAGTCTTCTTCTTCTATCTGAACTTCATGTGCTGTGTTCTTAGACCAATGGTGATTTCTGTGATGCAGGAAAGGAGTGAAGTAAATTTCACAGGAAATTATACAGAGATGATCACTCAGGCTGGGGTTAAGGCAGTTATGCAGTTCATGGAAAAGAACCTGAAGCCTGGAGAAGCTTTTTAGGCTTAGATAAACTGTACTGAATGTGTGGTCAACTATAGCTCATGGTATGATGTGTATCAACAAATTGGCCATGATGAATAATTCAGTTTCTGAGGATATTCCAAAAACATTGTGTAAAACTTGAGACCCTAAGGGGTATTGGCTGAAGACTGTGGATGGAGTAACATAGATGGGATGAAAAACTAAAAGTGTGGGAACCTAGAATAGGAGGAAAATAATGGCCTCCACCAAGAAAGGGAGATGGCAACTTTAATTCAGATACTTTTTATTCCTCCTGAAAGAGTGTGGAGATAATGTGACAATAGATGGAGTGATTGCTATAAGCTTTATTGGGTTCCTAGATTGAAAAGAGCTACCAAGAAAGGTGAGCTTCCTTTCATAGAAGCTCTATAAATTAGATTAGGTCCTCCTTGGAATTGTTAGGATATAGAAGGACAGAAGTTGCTGACTTGCAGGGACAGATTGCGTGTCTGCGGTCATTGTAGCCCACTAGTCATGGGGCTTAGTGTTTGCAGAAGGCTGAGGAGGAACTTAGGAAGCTACAGGGGTCTTAGGTTGGAGCAGGCTGTGTTAGAAGAAAATGACTGTCTGGTACATTGACCACTGTTCTTATTTTTACCTTTTTTGCGAAATTGCATGTTGCTAGACTTTGGGTCAAGTGCTCAAAAGATTGTATAATCATTAATAATAAAAATAGATTATGCATGCTTTGATGTTAAGTCTGGGATAGTTCCTGTGTTTAGTAAAAGATAATGAAGAATATATTGATGATTTTCTAAGAATAATCTTTGGAATCATGAGAACATTTTGATTGGGTGATTTCCCCTTTTCTTTCTGTTCCCCCTTTACTTATGATAATAAAAGCCTGAGGTCACCAGGGCAAAAGCAGAAGCTAAAGTAAGAGAAGCTAGAGAAGTTAGAGAAGCTAAGAGAAGCTAAGAGAAACTAAAAGAAGCTAAGAGAAGCCAGGGAAGAAAAAGAAACTTAGCAACTACAGAAGTCCAAAGTGACCTGTCAGCTTGCACGAACATTGTCTCTGAGTCGTTATTGCGCCTTCCAGGTATCCCATCCTTCAGACCTCCAAAACTGAGGCTGGTCCCTGGCACATCTTCATTATCATTCCCCACTCCCACCATTCTCTGTCTTTGAATTACAATAGCCAGTCTTTCATTCAGCTCCTCAGTAACATCCTGCTCTATCCACCCTCTAGTCTTTGTATGTATAGTTTCTACTAGGACTTATTTTATAGATCCACTTCTGCAAGCATTCTTTTACAGAAGTGAATTCTCCTTGATATAGATAAATACTTAGTTTCTTTTCTATACCTCCCTTCTATAATCATGTGTGAGAGGTAATAGGTCCTTACCTGGACTTTAGTAGGGCATCATGATATTGAAAGAGCAGCTTTTAACAGAGATTGAGTAGGGGATGGGGCTGCAGGAAGGACAGGGCATTGAACATCCAGAATTCCATATTCAACCAACTGTTTTCTATTTTTTAATATGCAAAGAAGATTTACTATTCAAATTGTCCTTTGTTCTTCTATCCTTCTATGAAATTAAGTTTACAATCTGAAAATAAGACAATAATGTAATGTTGTAGTATTTCTACAAATCTTATCAGAGCACCAGTGAGATGGCTCATTGGTAAGGTCTTTGGTGTGCAAAGCTGGAAACCAGATGATGAAGACCATCACCCTATTATGAAGACCAAAAGTAGAAACCACAAAGCTGTCTTCTGGTCTTCACATATCTGCCATGAGCCTACAACCTATAATCATATTACACACACCACATAAATGTTTCTTACAAGGGAAATCTTAGTGACATTATATTACCTGGCACCTCTGGATAATTGAGTGTCTATAAAATGGTGGTAGGTTTTTGTTGCTGGCTTTGTTTTTCATATTTTCACAAATACCCTTGAGATATATTCTTGTAATTCTGTTTGGCTTGGATGTCAGTAATGAGTCAGGGATACATCTGAACTCATGATCCTCATGTGTCCACCTCCTGAGTACAAGTCCAAAGGTAGATGATGTACTCCCAACATGTACTCTTTTTTCAACACAATTTAACAAAGTTAATGTTAAAATACTTAATAGAAGAGAATATAAGAAACATTAAATACCTCATGTGTGTGTTCAAAGCAGTATTTTCATTTATCTGGTAAAGATGTAATAAAGTAGGATAATCAGCAATCCACCATGTACCTCATACCGTAGCTTGATAAGTTATATATGTATATTTATATAATTTGATGTTCCATGATTGTCCCACCCACGTGAGTTAACCATTTGGCATTTCATCTTCAAGTACTCTCAACCAACTGTTTTCTAATAGAGGCAGAGGTAAAATGCAGCATTTTAAAAAACGTAGAGTATGCTAGTCTGAGGTTGTGGTACCAGGGGTAGAGTGAGCTTAGCATGAGTGAGATCCTTGGTTTAATCTCTAACAAAATATACGTGTGTGCGCGCACACACACACACACACACACACACACACACACACAGAGAGAGAGAGAGAGAGAGAGAGAGAGAGAGAGAGAGAGAGAGAGAGAGAGAGAGAGGAGAGAGTTTGGATAAATTCCTGTGTTAGAAATTTATGAATGTGCAGCAACATTTTTCAGGCCATGAAAATGAAAAAAAAATGCATTAGTTAACATTGCTTCAGACAAATCCTCTGTTATAAAGCAAGGAATTACATAATATTTACTAAAAATGAGCACATTTTTCTGTGTGATTTTCCTAAAAACTCCAGATGGCTTTGGAATTGGAATTACAGATAATGCCACATAAGCAATGCTGATGCTGTCAGATTTGCTGGTATAACATGTCTCACCCCAACTACTCAGATGGTCAATCAGGACTCAAATCCTCTTTAAAGCTCCCTTAAGTCTCCACAAATCTAATGTCAATCGCACAATTACAAGTCAGGTTTCAAATATCTCCAAGTTTTACCCATTGAAGAGGTAAATGGGAAAAAACTTGAGAGTTGGGGAGGATAAGATCAATTTGGACTTACATTAACTGCACTTAATTAACAAGGAGCAGATGTTCCCAATTCATTGTGCTGGCTTAGAAGTCAGGAAAATCTTTACTGGCTCTTGGACAGAAATTAGCAAAAAGAAAAGCTGGAAGAACCAATGTCAATAATAATTTTCATAAGTTTACCATTCTATTCTACATACCTCTATGCATATTACAGAATTAAATATAACATATGGTTATTTAAATACAGATATATCTATGTTTTCACCTGAACAGCCTGAAATAGGTTCCATAATTAATTATTTTTATTTTTGTTGTTAAAATTAGCTTTGTTTTCTAAGTTCCAGAAATCAAATCTAATATATGCTAAGCAAATTATTTATTACTGAACCCTTTAACAGGTCAACATTTAACAGAAAATGTTGATAGGGATATAAGAAAATGATTATATATGTATATAAAATGCCCATGCACAAATTGGGTACAAATAGATGTGTGATCAAAATAAACTGAAACTGGATACCTTAAATCTTTCTACTCACAAACTCTTTCACTCAAAAAACTTTTAGATGATCTTATGTGTATGAGTATTTATGTATATACACCAAATATTTACTGATAATAAATCATAAAGAAACAAACTTTAAACTCTTTTTCATACATATAATTTTCAAACTATTAATGACAAGGCATATTTATTTATATGTAGTGAACTGAATGTGATTATTTATTTTTACATAATGAATGAAATCTTGGCTCACTATTTGGTTCTGCAGGATTCAGAGCATCCTCCATGTTTTCTAGAGTCACGGTGTTTTGATTTTATAATCACCAATGCTGAGGACATTATTTCACATGAATTTGGAACACAAAAGAGCAAAAATATATAAAGGATATTTTTAGAAATTTTTCAGATTCTGTCCTAATTCCAAACCAAAGTACATTTAAAGATTTTTTGGTTTTTTTTTTTGTTTTTTATGAAAGTCAAGTCAGCAACTGAAACATATATTTTTTTAAAATCATATACGGTAAAACAATGTAATCCAAAGATATGCTTACTTGACAAATGCTGAGAATTCATGGTAGGAAAATATGAAAAATTTCTATAATTAAACTAATGCAGTGTAACATGGGCAAGCACAGTGAGAAACACTGTAGCTTGATTAACTTCATGGCTGAGTTTGAATTAACTTTTAGATCTTATGCATTCAGAACCTTTTACTGTTACTAAATTTTTCTGACACCATCCTTCAATTATTCAAACACATGGGATTTTAAACTGCGGTTTTGCAATTTGTGATGTAGAGCATTCAAAAATTATAGGATTACAAACTAGAGTAGCCTTGACTCCATAGTAAATGTCAGACACATACTTCTCATAGTAAATAGAAAATCTCCTGTATGGACCAATGGGAAGAAAAATACATATGTGCTAGGAATAAGATCATGGCTCTAAATAATAATTGTAAAGTAAATATAAGTCTTAAAATATGCATTCATTATAATGTTGCCTATATTAAATTTCTGATGGGAACACTGAGTCCTATTTTTCTATGATATTTAACAACTAATATTTAAAATATTATTAATTTTACATACATCCATCTCTGTATAAATTATTAAAGTAATAATATATATAGTAAGTAAATAAACAATGCTTTAAAAATAGTGGTCTATTCATATTCTTTATTAGCATTGGGTAATTAGAGATGATATAAATTCTTACACTCAAATAAGGCAGATGAATAAGATGAAAACTGAGAGAGGGTGGTAAATAAGTATGTACATACTGTTTATCTGTTTGAGGAGACTCATAGACACAAGCTTTCTAAAATATGACAATGTACTCACAGTAGACCATCAAGACAGCAGGGATTAAGCCTATTTTTGTTGCCTACATTTTCTGATTTTTCTATAGTTCAGTACTAGTTCAGCACCTACAATTTACTGATTTAAATCAAGTGGCTTAATTCTGTTTTCATTCACTAGATGAGTGATTGTAGACACTATGAACTAACCAAGCTTCAATGTCACAATTATTTTATAAAATGGAGACTTTATCCCTTACATTGTAATACATAAGAAAATCAAACAAGCCAGGCAGTGGTGGCACATGCCTTTAATCCAAGCACTCAGGAGGCAGAAGCCAGCAGATCTCTGTGAGTTCAAGGCCAGAGTGTTCTACAGAACTAGTTCTAGGTCAGTCAAGGCTATACAAGGAAACCCTGCCTCAAAGAACAAAGCAAAGGAAGAAGAAGAAGAAAACGGAGGAGGAGGAGGAGGAGGAGAGGAGGAGGAAGAAAAGGAAGAAGAAAGAAGTGGAAGAGAAAGAGGAGGAAGAGGAATAAGAAGAAGAAGAAGAAGAAGAAGAAGAAGAAGAAGAAGAAGAAGAAGAAAAAGAAGAAGAAGAAGAAGAAGAAGATCCAAACAAACAAACAACTTTTTCAAAGTGATTGGCACTACACATAGAATATTTTAGTTATGAAGGTATGGACAAAAGTGCTGATAATGTTAATTAGGAGAAATAACTAACTTTATAGATGTAGTATAAAGAAGTCTTGACTATCTTAAGAACAAGAAAAACTTACTTAAAACATAAAACTAGTATTATCCAAATTCTGCTTAGCAAAATAGTGTCTTAAACAAATTCAATATCTAATGTACATCAGTCAATTTTTGGTCCTATGAATTGACAAACCAGTCTGCCTCCATCTTAGGCTTGAAAGACATCTTATAATAAAGACATTCCTTTTTATGATTAAACCTGTTTCTTAAGGATTGGCTATGCCCCTTCTGTAATTTTAACTACAAATAGTTCTACACTGCCTCTTCTAAGAGACTGCAACTATGTCTTTGCTTCATATGACCACCTTGCAACCATGCCTTTGTTTTACAAGAGATTGTTATGACCAACTTGTTATAATTATATTCTGCTTCTGTGACACCAACTATTTGCCTGCCAAATCCCTCATTTGGAAACCCTCTACCTCTGAGCTTGCCATGTCCAATGCTGCCCTCTTGAACCCTACCTTAAAGGAGAGGCAGTTCGTGTACACAAATAAAAAATGCTTGCTTTAATTAATTTGGCCAAGATGATTTGAGTCTGTGGTCTCTGTCCTCAAATCTTTAGGATTAAAAGAATAACTACAAACTAACTGCTATTAAAAGCTTCACCAAAATTCTAAAGTAAAATACACACTTATAAAACAGTAATTGTGGTTCAAATGAAAAAGGCCACCATAGTCCCATAGGGAGTGGCACTACTAGGAGGTGTGGACTTGTTGGAGTGGGTGTGGCCTTGTTGGAGGAAGTGTCACTGAGAAGTGGGCTTCAAGATTTCAGAAATGCAAGCTAGGCCTAGTGGCTCACTTCTCTTCCCCTTGCCTGCAGATCCAGATGCAGAATTCTCAGCTGCTTCTCCAGCACCATGTCTGCCTGAATACCACCATGCTTCCTGCCGTGATGATAATGAGTTATACTTCTGAACCTGTAATCCAGCCCAATTAAATATTTTCTTTTATAAGAGTTGCTGTGGCCATGGTGTCTCTTCACAGCAATGGAAACCCTAAGACAGCAATCTGTACAACATCTGACTAGCAGTATATTATTATATTTTACAAGCTCCTCCTCCATCTGTCTTTGAGTTCTTCAACTCTCGAATATTATTAAGGACCATGTTTAATGTTATTCTGCTTAGAGACCCAGAAGAGAAACTATGAATGGCAAGAATTATTTTCAGGAAAAGAATCTAAGTACACCAAGCTCCTTTATCTATCTACTTTATTCTTCTCGGATAAAATCCTATCTACACAGCTTCAGTTCTGTTCTCATGCCTAGCTCCTTTCTTACCTGATTTCTCTCTACATTTATCTGCAGTCTCCCCCTAAGTTCTATCTTAATTCTCTCATCTTAATTCTGCTTCTTCTAGGTTCTTCTCATCTCATTCTTACCCATCTAGTACATCCCCACCAGGCTCTTCCTTATCTTCCATCTTTTCCTCAAGTTCTCTATCTAGTTCTCCAGTTAAAATCCTCAAAATTCTCTCCAAGTCTCTGAGGTCTACAGTTATGCAACAGTAGTGCTCTATCTAAAGCAAGGTCACCAGACTTGAATTCTTACAGGGTCATAAAGGCAGACAAGAGTTTTCTTTAGACAGTGATCATCAGGCTTTCTTTTACAACCCAAAAAGAGAGTGGTAAAGGAGGAGGTTCACTGAGAGCTAATGTTCGGTTAGTATATCAAGAAGTAAATTTATGTGCTCAATCTACATTCCTAGAAGTGGCTAGGTAAGAAGTTAGGAGTCTATAATGTTAGTAAAGCTGTATAAGTAAGGAGGGTCTCAGCTAAAACTGCACAAGAAATAAAGCTATCTGCCTGACCTAGAAGACAGGCATTGTTTCCATAAGGGTGTCACCTTAGTTCAGGATCATTTGGTCTTGGATGCTTGATAGGTATTTTAGACAAATGCACTGTTAGGAGTTCTTAGAACCACACATAGCATACAAGAAAATCATTGTAGGAATCGGCATATATATATAAATAAGCTAAACTATCACTAGACTTCTTAAGCCATGGCTTGACCTTTGGAAAAGTCCTTGACTTTTGTAGTACTTGTGATAGTAGCCAAATTCCATTACATTTTCCTGTGGCTTGCAGCATTCAACTTCATTTTTTGAGTTCTTTATTATACTGTACTACACACACACACACACACACACACACACATATATATACACACATATACAAATACACATATGCAAACACACATACAGAGGTCAGACAACAACAGACAATATGTGGATGTTGGTTTTCTCATTTTATCATGTGAGTTCCAGAGATAAAAAAAACTCAGGTGATCAACCTGGATGCCAAACATCTTTACCTGATGAGCCATCTCACAAGCCGCCCCCCCATACCCTTTCAACTTTGTTGTAGGGTATTATTTTAAAGTGTGATACTTTTGGAGGACTCCAGGGGTCAGCCACCCAGCTACACAGCAAGCCATAGAGTAAGAAATAATGAAAGGTACACAGAAACAGAGAAAGATAAAAGTCCAGAGGCAAAAGATAGATGGGATAATTAAGTTAAGGAAAGCTGTCAAAAAATAAATGAAGCTAAGGCCAGGCATTTATAGTTAAGAATAAGCTCTGTGTGTGATTTATTTGGGAGCCAAGTGGTGGGCCCCCAAAAAGAGTAAAAAACAAATAAGAACACAATCTCTTTAGCTACTTTCAATGCTGGCCTGGTCTTTTTTTACATTAAGTATATAAAAATGATAAATCTTAGACATTCTACTCCTTTTTGTAAACTTCCATACTCACAGTGGAGATTGGTATATTTTACTCCAGTGTATCACTGAGGGTAGATAATGTGAAAATACACCTGACAATAAATTATTAAGCATTTACCATGGTTAAGACATTATGGTGTATGATAGGTATACATACTTGAAAAGGCACATATATTTATTCCTACAGATACTTGATTTTTTTTTTTTTTTGGTTTTTCGAGACAGGGTTTCTCTGTGTAGCTTTGCGCCTTTCCTGGAACTCACTTGGTAGCCCAGGCTGGCCTCGAACTCACAGAGATCCGCCTGGCTCTGCCTCCCGAGTGCTGGGATTTTTAATATGAGAGATACAGCAGGAAAGAAAATACTACAACAGACCATGAAAATGCCATGAAATAACAGTAGTCAGCCCATCGAGGGACCCTATGTCTGGCAAAAGATCATAGAATTTCTTTAAATAACCAATCCTGAGATTTAAAGAATTGGTAGAAATTAGTCAAATGCAGCAAAAATACAAAGTATTGAGTAGTATGTGCTCATGCCTGGGGCAAAGGAAAAATACAGTATGTTCTGGAACAGAAGTGTCACAGAAGCGTGTGTTAAGGAATCAGCTGACAGAGGTAGAAAGAGTTGGACAAAACACCATGGTAGAACTGCAGCATAAGGACAACTCTATGGCGTGTTTATATGACATGACCATAAGGATGGCTCTGTGACCATGAGATGACCCTTTGACAGGTTCATGTGAAGTAACTGTAAGGATAGATTTGTGACAGGTTCATGTGAGGTGACCTCAAAAGTGCCCAATTATGAGATGAGAGTTGACATTTACAAACTTTGAAAAGAATGAAGGATAGAATTTGGAAAGAGGATTTTAGAAGTGGCTCAGTAAGTAAATTTTAGAGGTGGCTTGCTATCAATGTATGAGGACTTTAGTTCAGATCCCCAATATCATAAAAAGCTGAGTGCAACAGCACATATCTAGAATCTCTGTACGAAGAGGCAGAGATAGTATTTTCTGGGGCATGGTATTTGTAGTGGTAACGCCCGCACTACCACCATCCGTTCACCACGTCCAAGTGAGGGGCTGTAGATCAAAGAACAGAGACAAGAACAGCAGGTCATTCATCTCAGCAGAATGCTGAATGTCGTTTATTGAAGGAGGGAGGAGGCCTGGAATGTCGTTTATTGAAGGAGGGAGGAGGTCTTAAATACAGGCTTACAGCACAATGGGAAAACCCCATACTGCAGGTCAAGCGCAAATGCCAGGAACCCACCAGTAGCACAAACCCATGTTTTGCAGCGTCTAGCTGCCTGTATGAGACATGAAGCAAGAACCTGGTTTTGGCTTTGTTTAGAATTGGTTATCAAATATTCTTAGGTTTAAGGTGGAAACTCGAGCCCTTGGGTGCCATTTGTAGCTGGAGAGCTTTTCTCTCCAGGTCCCACCATGTCCTGCCAGTCCCAGAGCCCATTTATAAAATAAACACACAGACTCTTACATTATTTAAACTGCTTGGCCATTAGCTCAAGCCTATCATTGTCTAGCTCCTACTCTTATATTTCGCCCATTTTTATTAATCTTTACTTCGTCATGTGGCTCGTGGCTTACCGGTACTTTACATCTTCCTTGTCCTAGTGGTGGCTCCAGGCAGTCTCCTGCTCTGACTTTCTGTTCCCTCAAATCTCCTCTCTGTTAGTCCTGCCTATACTTCCTGTTTGGCTACCGGTCAATCAGTGTTTATTTATACAGAGCGATATCCACAGCAACTGATGTTTTACATTCTAGCATACGAGCTGTTTACACCAAATGCAGGATACACAAAGAACCTCTGGTGAGCATTCAGGAGGAAGGAAACCAGCAGGGAATCAGCATAGGGAGGACATCTGGTCAAGATCAGCAAGCAAGGCAACAGCTACCCAAAAATAGAGCCTCTCATTTACTTAAAATATTGTCAGATTATTTATTATAAATATTAAAACAGGGCTGGAGAGATGGATCAGAGGTTAAGAGCACTGGCTGTACTTCCAGAGGTCCTGAGTTCAATTCCCAGCAACCACATGGTGGCTCACAACCATCTGAAATGAGATTTGGCACCCTCTTCTGGCCTGCAAGCATGCATGTAGGCAGAACACTGTATACATAATAAATAAATAAATCTTTAAATAAATAAATAAATAAATAAATAAATATTAAAACGTAACTACTGCCTTAGCCAGTGTTCTATTGCCGTGAAGAAACACCATGACCAAAACAACTCTTATAAAGGAAAGCACTAAATTGGAGCTTGTTCACACTTTCAGATGTCTAGTTTACTATCCTCATGGCAGGGAGCATGGAAACACACAGGCAAACATGGTGCTGAAGATAACTGAGATAACTGAGAGTTCTACATTCACATCTGGAAGCAACAAGAAGAGAGAGCCACTGGATCTGATTTGAGCATTTGAAACCCCAAAGCTCACCCCCAGTGACACACTTCCTCCAACAAGGCAACATCTGCTCCAACAAAGCCATGCCTCCTAGTCCCTGTCAAGTAGCACCACTCCCTAATGACCAAGCATTCAAATACATGAGCCTATGGGGGCCATTCCCACTCAAACTACCACAATTACTATGCAAATAATTGTTGTTTGGAGGATAACAATGATAAAAATGTATCCATACAGTAAAGACTCTCTGTTCTGAATATTTTCTACCTAGTTGATTAAATGTACAGATGTGGAATAAGCACATGCAAAGGGCTAATGGTGCATGCATGTCAGAGTTCCAAAGAGAAAGAGAATCCACCTCAGGTGATTCAAAGGAAGAGATTTAAATAAAGAGGATTTACTAGGGTTTAATTAGCCTGATACTTATGATTGGGCATCAGTGACCACCCTAGATCTTTCATCAAGGAGGCTGAACTAGTCGAGCAGGCATAAAACTAGATTTGAGACATTTTTGGAGGTCTGTTGCAGTTCAGAGGTCACATTCTTACAGTGTTAACTGTTGTTTTTCCTGGTGTTTCTAGCAGTGATTTTGAAAAAGTTTATATATATATATATATATATATATATATATATATATATATATATACAGTATTTTCAAATTTGTCCAATTTGATTGTGGTCTCTTGGAGGCCTTCTCTTTTTTTCAAGAGGAAATGGAGGGGGAGTGGATCTGGAGGTCAACAAAATGAGGGGATGCTGGGGGTAGTTGAGGGAAGGAATACTGTGGTCAGGATGTATTATATGAGAGAATATATTTTCAATTAAAAAAAGACATACATAATTTCACCCTTTTCTACTTCCAAACTCTCCCATGTACTCTCATGTTCTCAAATTGTTGGACTCTCCTTTTCCTATAAGACCCATTTCTCCTCAGAACTCTATTGTTTATGAATATCAGCTTTCTAGTTGGTTGATGCTTTTAAGTTGGCCTGGTTTAGTTTGGTAGAAAGACTTAAAGCAACCAAACTTTCAGCTTTCTGCACCCCAAGGGTATATCTTAACTTCTGCCAATACAATGCCAGCATCTTTCCAAGTGTTTTTGTTAGAAGTTCCCAACACTCACAAGAAATACTGTAAATGTAAAAGAAAAAAAAAAATGTTGTTTAAGTTATGGGAATGGTGGACTTTTTCAGCTCATCCCGAGTAGGAGATGTAGCATACCAGCATAGGGAACTCATTGTAGAATGAGGTCAGGAGAGAAGAAATAGACAAGTTAGCAGATGCCCAGGTAGGAGGCTCATTCAGACTTAATGAATAATTACAGTGATTTAGTCAGAGAAAAACGAAGGCCAAAACACAGGGCCAAATCTCATGGGAAGCAAGGTAAGAACAAGTCTCTCAACAAACTAGCGCAGTGTGCCCAGGGAGTTGTTGAGCCTCTCCTGGTGTACAGCCATCTCTCCCTAATGTGGTTAAGTGATGTAGAATTGAGAGCTATGAGGACATATAAAAGACATCCAGATTTATTGTGACCCCAAAATGGCTCAGATGCTCTCTCAGAGAAAAAGTTCCATTAATGGCATATGGCAGAATTTTTATCAAAATACCACTGTGAACTTTTCTTTCTGTGGCAAACAGCTTGAACACTAAGACATCACCACCCACATTCATATGTCTCAGTGTGTGTATTGCCAAGGTGCTTGCTTGCCATTTGCTCTGTCTACACAGTGCCAAAAACCTAGGTGAACAGTAGAAACTCCAGTCGGTGTTTCTAAATACCCAGATGTTTGACACCACATGCATAAACCATCTGTACAACAGTGTTTCTTGCCTTGTCTGCTTGCTTGCCAACAAGGAATATGATCCATTGTGCAGAAGCTTAAGTATTTGTGAGACTACAAAATTGTGCAGCATTATCAGAATCTGTATATTTTTAAGTATCAGAGATGCTTATCTATGAATCAGGTTGTAAAAATATCAAATGCAACTTTTCTTATTATTTGTAGTGTCTCTATAAATAAATCAAAGGGACCTTAGAAAATCATTTCTGATATTATAGATGATTAAATTTCAACCTCTTGTTTTTACATTATAAACAAGAATTCAGAAAACATTGACCGGGTATATTAGTTGCTTTTCTATTGTTGTAATAAAATACCACAACCCAAAGTGACTTATAGATGAAAGAGTTTAATGAGTTTATTTTAGTTTGAGGTTCCAGAGGGATGATCCACCGGGGCAGGGAAGCATGTCAACAAGCGCTAGGCATGGTGGTAGGAGGTAAGAGATCACACAGTCAACTGCAAACACTGAGCGAGAGCAAATAGGAAGTGGATCAAGACTCTCAAAGCTGGCTCTTCAGTGACCTACTTAGGTTCTGTTTTCTAAGGGTCCCATAAAGTACCCCCAAAGCCCCACCAACCAGGAACCATGTTTTGAAAAATATGAACCCCGGAGGAGGGGGTGGGGGTAATTTCTCATTCAAATCATCACACCGCTGATTTACCTGATCCAGTCCCGCAACTGAAAAGTCAAATATATCTATAGCCCCTAAAGGATCATGAGTCGAGATCTTAATCCTTCAGTAGGACAATGTAGGAACCTCAAACAGGAGATAGTTTACATCAATTAGTGAACTATCTCTTGATTGAATGAGTCCTGGAATGGTCTGAGTGAGAGCAGGAGTTGGCTATTGCAAGAGAGGCTATATCACAGGCTCAGTCTCTTCTGCATATGCCTGCTTTCTCTTCCCCTTTGGTTGGAGCCACAGAAAGCTACCAGAAATAGTCAATCAGGTGTCAAGGACACATTCTTGGACTTCAGCCTCCAGAACAGGGAGCCTGACCAAGCCTCGGTTGTTTATGAACTGTAATCGCAAGCACACTATTACAGAACAGAAAATGGACTCAGACTATGTGCTCCAGATGATGGCATCAGGCTGTAAATAGGATGAGTTAGACAGAGGTTGAGAATGAGGAGGACATGGGGACCACCAAGAATGATATTTGAGATGGTAAATCAAGAGGTCTTAAGGAATTAAGTACATATGTCAGTACTGGAGCAGCTCTTGGACATGGTGATCGGTATGGCAGTTAAACCAGAATAAAATGCAAAGCACAGGGAGATTCTCTGACCTAGACCAGCAGGACATTCTTCAGTGACAGGTTTCTGGGGGCGGGGATAAAGAGGACAAAAAAGTTGGATCCAGGAGTTCTTGCATAAGCTGATGGCTTATACCAAGCAAGTTTACTAAGTAGAGCATCTTATATACAGTGTTCATAGAAAAATGGTACAGAGTTAGCAGAAAGCTATCATACAATGAGCCAAAGTCAGCAAAAGCTAAGCAAGTAATGTTGCACAAAAGTACCACAGGATATCCCAATTGTGTCAGAGACCAAGCACACAGCAACCTTAGGACTGATAATCATAACCCTCTAGGGGGAAAGAGTTGGACTGCTAGGCTTCAAAATTATGGTGTCCCACCTCACTCCCCAAGGTCCTGGCCCCAGGCCAGGTTTTGCCTGGGTTTGCCAAGCATGTTCCTTTTTTTTAGATGAACTATGCTCCTTCTCCACACATCAGGACCTCAGGGAAAGCCTTGGTTTGAAATGCCTCTCAACAATTCTTTTTGTAATTTGATGATAATTTAGAGATAATCTGTAACATTTTCAAGTTTTACAACTTGAAAATTTAGAGGATCATTTGTAAAACAGGATCCTCTACTATACTGGAAACCAACTGAGAAATCCAGCTTCGTGGACTGAGCAACTTCTGGATTCTTGGACCTTGAATTAATGGCCAGCTATTGTTGGATTAGCTTGATCATAGCCTGTATGTAATTCATTCTAATAAATCATTCTAATATTCATATATATGAATATCATATATACATATATATATATATGAAGGTATTCATTCTATAACTCTGTTTCTCTAGAGCATTCTATTGAACTGGGGGCTCATACTTTCCCCTGGCCACTTTGGGATTTTTGACCTAAAACCAACAGACTAAGGAAGGAATAACAGTGTTGTTGGGAGGAGGGGGTTATTGGTCCAGATTACCATGGGGAAATTGGATTGCTTCTCCACAGTGGAAATAAGTAATATTATGTCTTGAGTGTAGGAGATCCTTTAGGGTATCTCTTGGTGCTACCATGTCTTGTGACTAAAGTAAATGGGAAACTACAACAGCTGAATCCAGGCAGAATAACATAGGACACACACCAATCAGGAATGAAAGCACAGGTCTCTCCTCCAGGAAAAGAACTAAAATCTGCTAAGGTTCATTCCAAAGGCAGAGAAAATACAGAATGAAGAGTAGAAGAAGATACTTAAAAATACCAGCTAAGAGCCGGGCGGTGGGGGCGCACGCCTTTAATCCCAGCACTCGGGAGGCAGAGCCAGGCGGATCTCTGTGAGTTCGAGGCCAGCCTGGGCTACCAAGTGAGTTCCAGGAAAGGTGCAAAGCTACACAGAGAAACCCTGTCTCGAAAAATCAAAAAAAAAAAAAAAATACCAGCTAAGGCCATATGACCAATTACAGAAATGAGGATTATAGTTGACATTAGTATTCTGCCATATTTTGTTAAGAATGCGCTTGTACAGATATTTGTGTTTTTCTTTCCCCAGTTTCTTTATTGTGTGGTGTAACATTGATTAGGTGAATATCAATGGTTATCATATTTAAATTGGAGAAATTTAAATAATGTCTCTCAAGAGACAGTGCCATCTTTTCTAAATCTATAATGCATTTGTGTTTGTACAAGGGATTGTTATATCATATTAGGCTTGATTATGACCTAATATAATGCTTTTGCAATAGTAAGTGGGATAGTTATATTATATAGATGAGCTCCCAATCTGCTTCAGGGTAGCAAAAAGAAGACCTCAGAGTAGCACGGGTTTAGGAAAAATTCTTATCTGAGGGCTAGACCTTTTCTATCTGAGGGAAAAAATAAAGAAACACAGATGCTTTCTGATGGTAACTTTCTCTTCATCTTCAAAGAAATCTCTCTGAAAAAATCTCTCTTTACAGCTTCTTAATTAACTCTTCATCCCTTCTCATTCTCTACTCAGCAGCTTCTCTTATTCATTTTCGCTGCCTCCACATCTGTCTCTCTCTACACTTTTCATCTGCTCTCTCTCTCTGCACCACCACTGTCCTGCTCTCCTTTTTTGCTGCTCCTCTTCAGCCTCCCTCTCTACATCGCTCTTGCCTCTCACAGCCAAAATCTGGACAATAATAAGTACATTTTCAGAGACCCATCCATTCTCATAACACAAGATAAGGCACGTAGTTTCTCTTAGGTTAGTAATGCCACATTGATCCATGCGTGTAGCTCTAAGTTGGTGAGGGTTCCCAGATAGTAAGTAAACAGTTGGTTGAAGCTTTAGCCTGCAGCATCAACTGAGGCTGGGACTCCATGCAAAACGTCAATTACTGAGAAATGTATGTCTAAAGTTGCTTCAACCTCTGACCTTGAATAAGCAAAACAACACCTAAAAAACTGACCTCATGTATTTGTCTCTAGGGGCAAACAGCCTGCTTTGAATCTGCTCTGAAGTCTAAAGTTAGTTGTTTGTGTAAAAGGCTGTCTTTGTAACTAAGAATCCTATGTTAGTTTGAGTAATATAACATATCCCAGTATTATTTCTATACATCAAAATTGTATAGCTTAAACAGAAATCATCTTCCTGAACATCCACAGCTATATATGTGCCTAATAAGTGTAAAATACACCTCCAAAGGTTTGTAGAAAGAACCCTATAGCTGCTTTTATTAGGGAGCCATAGCAGTGGCACCTGAGAAGGATATAGACAGAAAACAACCAGTCATTTATTGTTAATAACCCCACAGCTTTGTCAAGTGTACCCACCAACAGGGATTCATGCATCTGGTGGGTTGACTTGTCAAACACTAGTTATCACCTGCTGTAAATGCTCATGGCCCTTGGTAATATTATGTTTATGCATCATTATGATCTGGTTATTTTTTTCATTTGGAAATTAATCATAACATAAGTACATATGATTGTGAGTCAAGTGCAGAAGGGGCAGACTTGTGATGACTACTTTTGCTTGTCAACTTGACTATATCTGGAATTAACTAAATCCAAAAAAATGGAAGGCATACCTGTGAGAGATTTTTTTTGCTTACTTTGAAGTAGGAAGATCCATTTCTAATCTAGTTATTGAGGTGAGAAGATTGAATTCTGACTAATATACATAGTAAGACAAAGAAACAATGATGACCACCAGAAAGTAGAAAAGAAGCCAGCCTCTGAAATGATAAAACCAGAGAGAATGAAAGGGAATTGACACAGAATTAAGTAAGAAATAGGTAGTAATATATTTGTTTCCTTATCAAATGAGCCATTTTCACACATAATCTAGATTTAGATAAAGAGAGCTTGTATCCAAAAAGACTTACAAGAATGAGAATATGCCAATCTCAGGATCTACAAGCACCTCAAAAGTCACAAATAAAGTTGTATTTCCTGAGAACAGACCATCACATCTAACAGAAACTTATCAAAAACAATTGAGCAGATAGATGGTAAGGAATCAAGCAGAGATTACTCTTCTTGGTAGTGAAGAAAGATTTTGAGGTGGAAATCCTGAATCTTCACTATTGGACTTCTAGGAGATTACATGACTCACGTCTATACTCTGAAAAGTTTGGTTTAGGCTGTTATGTGGTTTCATTGTATGTCTGTTCATGTTTCTGTTAAAGGACATGTGGCTTCTTTGACCATGAGGAATCTACTACTCAGTACTCTTACTTTGATATAATAAACTATTTTTATAGATGATAAAGTCAAATATACTACCTGCCAGGAACTTTAAAATGAAATTATAGGGGGCTGGAGAGATGGCTCAGAGGTTAAGAACACTGACTGCTCTTCCAGAGGTTCTGAGTTCAATTCCCAGCACCCACATGGTGGCTCACAACCATCTATAATGAGATCTGGTGCCCTCTTCTGGCCTGCAGACATACATGCAGACAGAACATTGTATACATAATAAATAAATAAATCAAAAAAATGAAATTATAGCTGTTAAATTAAAAAATTCAAAAAGCAAAAATGTGCAATTAATTTCAATTGGAGGGGTGCGAAAATCCAAAAAAATTTCTTTTGCTATATATCATTAGTCAGATTTTTGTTACCATGATAAAACAACCAAGAATACAAAGTATATGAAGAAAACAGTCATGTTTATTTCACAATAAATGATGTAATTCATTAGTTAAGCCCTTGTGAGAATGTCATGATGAATGGAAGACATCCATAACAGGAGTGTGTTTTAGAGCATCCAGTTATATCACAAGCTAGAAAGGAGAAAAAGAGATTGAGATCTTAAAAGTACCTTTTGAGGGAAAGCCCCCAGAGAGCAAGGACCTCCTACTAGGTCTACCTTCCAAGGATCCCACTACCTTCCATTGGTGCCACCTTAGACACCAAGCCCATAATCGCTATGTTCCCTTAGAAGACACAAACTGTATTCAGTCTACAGCAAGAATCATTATCTTGTTGTATCAATTTCATTTTTTAAAGCAGTCATAGAAAGACAACAACCTAATTAGATAATAGTTTATGATCTCTTTAATCTTCCTGAACCCCTTCTCATATGGGGATATTTCTACACATTTTGTCTTTGTTTCTGACTTTTATCATGTTAATTATTACTTGTAAGTTTGTCTTGTAGAGATTTTATTCTATTGAGGTAGCAGGGACAATTTGCAGAGATAGTAGCAGGCCAGTCTTTATTCACTAATGATGGTTTTACAACATTCAAGTTAGAATAACACACACTGGACTATGGAATACCAGCAAAGTCTATCATAACTATCCTAAGCCCTCCAACTATAATGTGTCTCTAATGTAGTGAAATAATTTACATTTTCTGAATTTGTAAAAAAAAACTAGAAGGAAATGATATAATAAATACAAAAATAAAACAATGTCACACTCTGGTCTTTGGTAGAGCTATTGCCAATAACTCAGGCTTGATTAAGTTACAGGAAAAAAATAGTAGCCAGTATAAATGGTGTGACACTGTTCTTTTGAAAATAAATATTAAAACCCCTGGACAGTTCATTTCCTACAGCTACTGCACATTCCTTCAGAGGCTGTGATGCCAAGTGCATTTGATTTGCTGCTCTGCCTTTTGCACCTGTCATATTATACATAGGAAAATGGGGAGTGTCTAGGGAATAGCTGTTACCTAGATAACATGTACTTCCTCCTATTGTGTACATTTTGTTTGCAATAAGAAACTATCCTCTCAATTGCTGGGTGAGGAGAGAGATTAGTTGAAAGTGGCTCTAGAATCCTCGGTGTATGATGGCACGTTAGTATTTGGGCAAAGGAGAATTCAAAAGGACAAAGATAACTTAAGGGGCACACTACCGTAAAAACACTTCCAAGTCTCTATAATAGGAGGAGAAGGGACTTGTTACTCAGCTCCTACTCCTCTGAGACGTACTTGAACATAACCTGGGTTTGCTGAGCTGAGGACATCCCCCACTGTGCTCAAAACAGACAAGCAGGGCTTGAAATTGATAATAATTGACAAGGAGAAACATTGGACCTCTAATGACAAGGCACCTCAGAGGATTATTAAATTTATTATCTTGAAAAGATTGAATTTTCACAAGACTGTTGGGGAGCTAAGGGAAGGAAGAAATGTGGTAGTTAATTGAATTTGCAAGACACTGTAAATAAGAAGAAACTCAAGGGGATTCCATTTAAGGACAAAGGACACTTGTCCTTTACTCTTAGGTGTATATGGTGTGTGTGTGTGTGTGTGTGTGTGTGTGTGTGTGTGTGTGTGTGTGTAAGAGAAGGGGAGAAGGTTTCACATCATCTTTTGGTAATAGTAATGGACCCAAGACTGTTCTTTGTGTAGCTTTACTCAAGTGAGAAAAATATTCAATAGATTTGTGTACTGAACTAAAAAGGATATTAGCCTAGGAATTACAGAACTTGGGCCTGCCGCTCATTGGTTGTTTAGGTTGCTGGCTTTCTCCCGTATAAAGTGTTGTATGTCTGCTCTGCAATGGACCGTGGCATCTTTGCAGCTTTGACTGAATTAGAAGTCAAGTAGTCATATAGATGTCATCTAGTATTAGGTTCAGCTACCAAACCCAGCCAGGCCATTTATTTTAGATATCTGTAGTTACACCATTAGCAGTTCTCAACCTGTGGGTCATGACCCCTTTGAGAGTTCAATGACACTTTCACAGGAGTCATTTAATACCATCTGCATATCAAATATTTACATGAAGATTCATAACAGTAGCAAAATCACAGTTATGAAGTAGTAACAAAAATACTTTTATGATTGGAGTCATCACAACATGACAAACTGTACTAAGGGGTCACAGCATGAGGAAGGTTGAGAAACACTCTTCTACAGTCTAAAGCTTCCATTACATTCTAACAACATGAATTTTCATTTAAAAGAGAAGATCAACGGATATCAGGAAGACAATGTGTGTGTGTGTGTGTGTGTGTGTGTGTATGTGTGACAGAGACAGAGAGAGATTGAAAACTATACTCTAGTATAGTTTTAGCTATTAAATGCTATAGTTCTAGCATTAAACTAGTTCCCTCTTTACCTATAGCTCTTATATAAAATAAATAAATATATAATTTATATATCATCTATATATAATTCATCCATTTCTATGTATTTGTGCTAATATGTGACAGATGCAAATAGTGATTAATATGTATGTATATATAAAAATCTTATTATCTCTTCTCAGCATATTAAATTTAAACAAAAAGTAAATTTGCTTTCATTGATTACTTGAAGAGGAATGATCCCTAAGTCCACGTGATATGAGCTCAAAAAGGACAAGTCACTATTAAAGCCCCACCTAAAAGACTGCCTGCAGACAGCAGGGAAGAAATGAAGTAAAATGTAAGAATATTTAGTATTCTATTATACACCCATAAATACAAAAGCTATGGAACTTATAACAACTGCTGGTGTTGGCCTCTATCCCACTTTGTAGAGATGTAGTATGTGTTCAGTTCATATTGTGAAATATTGGAGTATACATCCAATGGAACAAATATTAATTTAAAACCTTTGTGTAAAGCAGGGTTTTAAACAGTAACGCACACATTTCCTGTGGTCCTATCACAGAGTCCTAGAGAACAGCACATATTTAATCTCCTCGGACTAGCTACCTGGGAGTGAGGTAAAGCTAAGCAGCAATTCTGAGGTAGGTTTTCTTCTTTTGGAAATCAGGGTTTTTTTTTTATTTATGGTCTTAATTGAATTAATGGACTCCACAGACATTATCAAGAGTAATCTTCACAGTCATTTGATTTGTAGAAGTTAACATCTTCACAGTAACATCACTACCCATAGCTGATTGACATTTGTTTCTATAGCTAGCCATGTTTACAAACACAATTCTTACAGCAATTAACCACAGTTTCATTAATGAAGTTTTAACAGTATTTTTTAGTGCTTATCTATATCTACCAATTTTCTAGCTAGAAGTTGGTGAAGAGAAAATGCTATCAAATCACAGACCAGCAGCTCTGACGTGTAAACTACCATAACTATATTGGAACAGTTTTTGGGTTTTTTTTTCTCTCAAAAAGAAGTCCAATTGAATTTCCAATGGATTTCTATGAAGGTGTTTATTTGATATAAAGAAAAATCAGCCCTCATGTTTACCTATTTACCACTGCTCTAAGTCAGTGGTTCTCAATATTCCTAATGCTTTGATGAGGTCATTACAACAGATCCTCAAGTTGTAGTGACCTCCATCCATAAAATTATTTGGATGCTACTTCATAATTGTATTTTTTTTACTGTTATGAATTGCAGTGTAATTATCTGATATGCAACTCCTGTGAAAAGGTCATTTGACCCCTGTCAAAGGGGTCGAGGACCACAGGTTGAGAGCCGCTGCTCTAAGTAATCCAGTATAGACCTGGAACTCTGTCAGTCATGAGGTTCATTCAACCACTGTAGGGAAGCATATGTGATTATTTAAGCTACAATTGCCTATTGATGGTATGGTTAAAATTATCACGATACTAATTGAAGAAAGTCTTTTTTAATTTTATAATATTGGAGCATTATTATAAGGTTATATCCCAAATGACATTGTCAGTGATAATTTTAGAAGTTACCTACCCTGAGCAGTTATCCTTCAAACTTAATGTGACACATTATGAAAGTCAGCCTTAATTTTCTTGAGCTGCATGTGGATCTAATAAAGGAAAATCAACTCCAATATCTTACATTTTGCCTACTTTGCATTAAGCTGGCCCTCATGGGAGTTAAAGAGACATCTTGCAAATGGTCTTGAACCAGTTAATAATAAAACTCCTTTCCCTGAAGAAATCAATACACTGTTTTGGACACAATTTATTATTACATATTCATTTTGACAGAACAGCAGGAAGTCTCCAGAAGAGATATTTTAATAGTGTCCTCAAATTTCCTGCCTGCTACAGAACCTCAAAACCTACCTCCTTAATTGTTAGTTCACATCAATTAGTCACATATTCGAAATAGTTACTGAATGCATTAATTAATTAAAATTAATGCCAGAATACAAATGACTAAAATATGATTTAAAAATTGCTTCGAGATGGTCTCTTTCTTTGATATTTGTTTTATTTCAGGTAAGAAAATCACATATATGTTATTCCAAAAGTGCCTCATATTGACATTAAGAACCGCATGGAAGACTGTCAATTCCTATAATGACTTCTAACTGTTCAACACAAAACAAATAAGAAAACATGAGATTGTAGGAAGAAAACTGGACTTATTCTCAGAAGAGTTAGAAAGTCTTTCTCTGCTCTTCCCATAGCATCAGAAAAGTAGATGTGTGACCTGACATTGGCCTGCACAGGGGAAAGCCCAGCACTGGTCTGCATCCTCAGGGGGTGATATAGGAGATCCGGCACCTTAGGATGGCCGAGATGTTCCCTGACATAATTCCATGGGATACCTCCTCAAAGTTGCAAAAGTTTGGTAATATAGTAACAGCAAGAAAGGCTTTCCATGTGGAAACCTAGTAAGGATGCAGCCACATTCCAGGTTGGGAGTTGAGCGATATGGGGGTCAGGAGTCGGAGGAGTGATGCTAACAAAATACCACTTGCCATCCAGGCAGTAGCATGTCCTGAAACACATCTATAAACCTTAATAACTGCCAAGGTGAAGTGTAGGCCTTGAGAACTGCCAGGAGGAGGAATGGTGAAGAAGCTCAGGAGTCCACTGACTTCATGATGCTGATTTGTAGTGAAGAATTTTATTATACTTATAGGTTTCTTAGAATATGCTGAACAATGTTATAATGGCTACAGTATGCTTCATGACAGGAGTGTTTCGTGTCCTTTATGACCTGTAGGACCAGCATGTGTGTTCTGTTGTGGGTTGAAATGCCACTGTACAGTACATGCATGTGTACAGTATACAGTACAATACATGTCAGTCTCTGTAGGAATGGCTCTTGAATAATTGCCCCAAAACTAACTAATCACACTACCAGTCAGAAAACCTCGAACACATCACTCCATTTAACATGATTTACTACCATGGGTACATCTACTGTCTCAGAAGGAAAAAAATCCTTCCACTGTCACTTCTTATTTCATTGATTGCATGCCATTAGGTAAAATAAAACTCGGAACAAGCCACCCCAAGAAGGAACAGTCAAAATTTCAACTTACTGCCTGGGTGATAAAAACCTGCACAGGGGGTCCTGCCACCAGCAAAATGGTCCTTTAGATTGTTCCAAGTCCCCAAACCATCATGGGGCTTATGTGGGGCTTATCAGTCAATATCAACATTACTGAGCCTGGTGGGGGACACAGATGTGCCCTGAGAATAAATGAGATCCTGTCAAGAAGTAAAGTTAAGGATTCAAGTAAGACTCTTACTTCTTGCTTTTGAGAGTCAAACTTCATGAAATTTTTAAAATTCGCTGAGCTCTGTTACTAAGACAACTGGACTTTTTCACAGACCACTATCTCATCTTCATCAAGATCCAGTGCTCTTTCTTGAGAAAAGCTAAATGGAACCATGTTGTCATTCATGATCAGTTCCACTCTTGGGCCATGAATCATGCTTGACTCATGTTCCTTTTGCAGGTCACTAGAATAAAGTAGATCTTTGTACCCCAGGGCTGGTGTCTTGATGAAGGCAAAGAAACAGCCCTCTGGGTTAGTCAACAATGACCTACCCCCACAGGAAAGTGAATTTCATTCAGAGAATGATATTTAAAAGAAAGTCCATGTTTTATTTTTGTAAGTTTAGTGTATTCATTCTAATCTTGGCAGACATTCCATTCCTCTCCATTTTTAATTTTAAAAACACCTTTATTTTGGAATAACATAAACCTTGCTCATATAAACAATATGAAAATAGAAACATATTTGAAGTAGATAGGGTTATTAGAGAGAGTTTCAGTTTGGGAATTCATCCTTTATATGGAATGTCTAGGATCAATACTTCCTTGTCAGGTATTCTACTCACATATGAAATACACTATGTAGGCATAGGATAACAAATAACCATCAGAATAATTTTCTTTTTTCTATTTTCATCTTTTTTTCTTCAAATAAACTAGACACCAGATTTGTCTTCTATGAATTACTCTCCAGACTCTTCAAATGTATTCTTCTCAAAGCCATTTTCTTGGAGAATTCATTTAGCTCTGAAAGTAGCATTCATCTGATTTGTCTTAGTCATCATTGTTTCAGATGCACATATTTCCAAGGACAAATGTTGAAGCATTAATGTTTTATCTGTTTAGAGTGGCTGGCTCTGTTATCTTCATTTATGCAACACTCAGGCCCAACAATAGCATTCTCAGTGTTTGCAAGATCTTCTGCCTCTGGAAGAGCTGTGAGCTATGTTCTTACTCTGTCCTGGAAGGTGCTTTTCTAAGGACAGGGAACCCTAGGAAGAAAGGGTTGGAAAGAGCTGAGAGGGGAAAAATGCTTTGCCAAATATCCAAACACCCTGATGTGATTACTTCTTGGAAGGGACTGTGAAACTTGCTGTTCACAGAGTTGAAAGCAAAATTTTGATTGAGCACCATATTTTATTTATTTTTAAATAATAATTAAGTATTTTCTCTTTTTTATTGAAACAAAAGAATTTTATACAATATATTCTGATCACAGCTTTACCTCCCCCAACTCCTCCCAGATTCTTCTCACCTCCTCACCTAACCAACTCCTCCCAGATTCTCCTCACCTCCTCACCTAACCAATTGTACTTCCACTCCCTTTC
Organism: Peromyscus eremicus; assembly: GCF_949786415.1. Classification (NCBI taxonomy): domain Eukaryota; kingdom Metazoa; phylum Chordata; class Mammalia; order Rodentia; family Cricetidae; genus Peromyscus; species Peromyscus eremicus. The sequence continues at coordinate 87,548,412 of NC_081417.1, read as the reverse complement.
TTTCTCTCTCTTAAGAAAACAAACAAAAAGGTAAAAAAAAATTAAAACAAGAGAAAACACAATATACACACAACAAGAACAAACCAGAAAAAGGCAAAATCAGAAATGAAAATATCCAAGAAAAAGACCAGGAAAACAAAAATTGCCCAAAAAAAGCAATATGAGATAAAAAGTCTATAAAAGTTTCATTGAGTTCCTTTTGTATTGGCCATCCACTGCTGGGCATGGGGCCTACCTTTGGTGTGGTTAATATACTCAATGAGATTCAATTGGAAAAACCTAATTTTTTCTTTGCAATTGGTTATCAGTTACAGATAGCTTCTTGGTTAGGAATTGAAGGCCACAACAACATCCACTCTCAGCACTGATCCCATCCATAACTTGAACCTGTACAGGCCCTGTGGGTGCTGCCAAAGTCTCTGTGAGTTCATATGTGTACCAGTCCTGTTGTGCAAGGACAACACTGTTTCTTTGGCTGTTACATGCTTTCTACCTCCTATTACACATAGCTCTCTGAGCCCTGACTGGTACTGGAGTGAGGAGAGTAACATTGAAGCAGATAGCCCACTTAGAACTGAGTGCTCCAAAATCTTTCAGTTAGTTCACATTGCTCAGTTGCACGTCTCTGAATTAGTTACCTTCTAGTGCAAGAGGACTCTTTTCCTAGTGCAAGAGGACTCTTTTCCGATGATAGCTTAACAAGACACTAACTTACAGACAGAATGTCATTAGGAGTCATTTTGTTGTTATATTCATTTAGCAGAACAATAGTATTTGGTTTTCTCACAGATCCATAACCTATCCAGTCTCATCTCATGGACTGGGCCTTAAATCCAACCTGGAAGTAGTTGATTACTCCCATATTTGTGCCACTATTACAACAGTGTATCATGCAAGCATGTCACTACTGTAGATTTCAGGGGTTTTAGATGGGTTGATAATTACATTTCTCTTCCGGTAGTGTACAGAGTACCTTCCAATACCATGAAGACTATGTCAATACAAATGAAACCTCTAGTCAGGCATCATCTCAAACTCTCCTTGTTCAATGGGATATGTAGATGTTATCTGCAGAAATAAGACCTTACTATCAGCTTGTAGAGAGCAACCAACAGCCTCAGCAATGACCCACTGTGATGTTCGGGGGTTTCCATGGGACCTTTCAGCCAATGACTAAATTAGATGTAACCCATTCCTGGCAGTAACAGTTTCACTTGAGAAAGATGCATAGTTGGGGCATTGTCTCCATGTTGTTTGGTGACTCCATTTAGATTTACTTCATACATGTGTTTATTTTAGGAAGTTCTACAGTACTGGTTTTTCATATGACCCCTCAAATAGTCCTGGTTGTTAGTTGTCGCTTCCCACGTTTCCCCTTACTCCTCTCTTTCATTTCCTTTTCCATTTAATCTCTGCGTTCTATTCTCCCTCTGTATCTCCATAACCATATATTTCTATTTCCTCCCCCTTGAGAATCTTCCCTTCCTTGCTAGGTAGTCCTTGACTTGACACCTAGCATCGGTGGTAATATGATTGTAGCATGAGTATCAAAGCCTTAAAAGCTAATATTTACATATAAAAGAAAACATACAAGATTTGTCTTTCTGTGTTTTAGTTACATCACTTGAGGTAAATTTTTCAATATTCATCCAATTCCCTATAAATTTATAGTTTCTTTTTTTTGACATTGGAATAATATTCCATTGGGTAGAAGTACAGTATTTTCTTTAGCTTTCATCAGTTGGTGGACATCTGGGCTATTTCCAAGTTCTTTCTATTATGAATAGAGCAGCAATGAACATGGGTGAACAAGTATCTCTGTAGTAGAATGCAGAGCCCTTTGGATATCTGTCCAAGAGTATTATAGCTAGATGGTAGGGTAGATCTATTCTCAGATTCCTAAAGAAACTCTGCACTGGTTTCCACAATGGCTTTATAAATTTGCATTCCCACATTCTCATCAGCATGAACTGTAATTTGTTTTATCAATTTTGGCCATCCTATTTAATTAGAGTTGCATGTAGCTAAATTTTTATGGTTTATATTTCTCTGTGTGCATATACATATGGTGTGTATATGAGTGTGTGAGTTTTGTTTTCAAAGTCAGTTGTAATTAAATGTGACTTGTCTGTGTAGAGTAGCTCACCCTTTTAGAAATAAGATTTGGTAAGTCAACATTTTGCTTGGGAAACACAATTTTAACTATAGTTTTCAAGTAACTTTATCCTATTTACATGGCTTTTCTTAACAGCTTGTGGAAAAGAAAGTTTTTCTTCCCCAATTCAAGATTAAAAAAAAGATTTATTTTTATTTTATGTCTATGGCCATTTTTCTAGCATGTATGGTCACGTACCATGTGTATGTGCAGTGCCCATAGAGGCCAGAAGGGGATGTTAGATCTCCTGAAACTAGAGTTAAAGATGGTTGTGTGCCACAGTGGGTCTGCAAACCAACCAAGGTGTCTCTGCAAGAGCATCATGTGCTCTTAACCACTGAGCCATCTCCTTAGTCTCTAAACTCAAGATTTTATAAGAACAAAAAAAAAAGCCGGGCGGTGGTGGCGCACGCCTTTAATCCCAGCACTCGGGAGGCAGAGCCAGGCGGATCTCTGTGAGTTCGAGGCCAGCCTGGACTACCAAGTGAGTCCCAGGAAAGGCACAAAGCTACACAGAGAAACCCTGTCTCGAAAAACCAAACAAAAACAAACAAACAAAAAAAAAAAAAAAAAAAGAACAAAAAAAAAGGATAATCTGAGACTTATTGAGCCCTTTCTGAAAAATGAATTCTTGTTATCACTTAACATTTAGCATAATATCATACAACAGTTGGCATTTCTACCGAGAGGATTTTATTGCAGACTCTAAACACTAGGGAAACAACTCAGTCATTGACTGTTACAGAGATTTGTTTATCTCTCTCTTCCCTGAAAAACTTTTCTTTTTGTTATGATTTTTTTTTACAAATGTTATTTCCTTTGTCCTAGGTTGCAGCACCTTTACTTAGAAAAAATGATACAATAGTAAGAAGTTAGATATTTAAACTTGACATGGTGGCACATGTCTGTAGTCCTATCATCTAGAAGGCTAAAACAGGTCTATGTAGGTTTCTTATAAACAAAAAAAAAAAAATGGTGGAGGGAAAACTTTGGAATTAACTACTTTATCTATGCTTCTCTCTTTGTTGGTCTTGTACAGGATGTTTAACTTGCTTAACCTCTGATTTAGTCCTTACTAAACAGGAATAATAGCATGACAGATATTAAGTCCATACAAAAATATCATTAGGATTCCAGGGCCTCCTTAATGAACAGTAAGTGTCTGACACTGTTCAGAATACTACAACACCAGATCAGAATATATTTCTTTCACTGTAACACATTATTCTGAAAATATTCTGAAATGAAGTAAACCAACTTGAATCTGCACAAATCAGAGATTCTTTTTATAGAAAAAGCTGAACATTGATGTGGATGAGTGTTTGCTGTTTTTTATGTGCAAACCTTGTTACCAGATGCAAGGAAAATAAGTCTCGGACAAAAGAGAATCTCTGTTCAAATATACATTAATTAAAATTGTATGCGTAGCCAGAACCAACAAATTAATACAATGTTATGTAAGTTGTGTAAAAACCTTGTTTATTGTCTTTTAGATGGCCAAACTATATATTTTTCATATGAATGACTCATTAGAGACAGACAACAATATATAAGTGGTAGATACAAGTTGTCTGAGGGCCAGATTTTATGTATTTTTCAAATTATCAGCCACTAAGAAATTCTTTCACACAAGCTCTGGATTCAGCATCAATCATTTAACTGTCTAACCCTGAGTATCATTCCAAACTATATAGTAGACAGTTCTCTTGGATACTAATTCATCATTTTACGTGAGCACTAAGCATTTTTCTAGGATGCTTTAAGAAATTTATATTACTTGAATCCATCTTTAACATACATTATGCTGAGCCACTCAATTCACGAATGAAAATCCATTTTCACATTAATTATGTGAATTAGTCATTTGCTTCATGTTTTATTAAATATGTAAAGAATTGAAGCTGGTCATGAAGAAGACTATGAAATATGACTTCTTATGTAACACTAGCTGACCATGCATGAGCAAGGTTTTATTTTTAGAACAAATGATGAACTGACAATGAGAGGAAGTGGAACTGATGATATACACACTCATGGTTCATGTTATTCTGGTGGATTCTGAAGTAACTTGCCAACATAATGGCATCAAGTACCTCAGCTTTTTCTACCTGTCTCTCTTTCTCTCTAGTCTGCTATGATGGATTATAGTGTATGTGTACATATTCACATTATGTATGTATAGACACGTATTGTGTGTGTGTGTGTGTGTGTGTGTGTGTGTGTGTGTGTGTGTGTGTGTATGATGCTTTTCTTTGCTAGCTCATAACTGTAGTCCTCAGGCAAGACACAGAACTAGAATTTCATTTCCCTAAAGCAGGTCATATAGACTCTAATCTCCCCACACAACTTGGAGTTGGCCAGAAAGATCTCTCTGCATATCTCATCTGAGAATAACAGGTATGATCCAATTTTACAAAGCTCTTGCTTCACATTCAGGAACATATAATGCTGACAAATCTGAACTGAATATACTTTTAAATAAGCTACTGAGAGTAAGATTATCATGAGTTTTGTGAACCACATTAGCAAATTAATCAAACCTCAGGAAGAGGGTTTTGAATTTACTCAAATATTTGCTCAAATTTGATCATGTAAAAGCAAAAATAAAACAAGTTAGAACTTGTGATTGGCTTCTGAAGTGATTGAGAAGGCAGTCTTGGGGCTGAGTTCTCAACCTGGGCAGCTGTATCTTCAGGTGTCCAGTATCTGAATCTAACAAAATAAGGGAACATATATCTGGTTTCTATTGAGGGGCTGATTGATGGTTGCAAACGGAGATCTGTGTTTTGGGATAATATTAAAAGAAACTGAAACTTAGAACTGATTTTTCATTAGTAAATTCAGACCTCTACCTTCCGTTACTCTTTTCTATCCAAAGGATGTCTGGAGAGATTTTTATCAGCCACTATAGATTTTTGGTAAGTTAATTCCACCTTGAATCTATCTCTTCCATCCACACATACCTTTTGCAGAAACCATGACTGTTCTTTCCTTTTACCTTAGCACAGGGCTCTGGATTTAGCTCCCTAAGGTTTTACAGCCTGACAGTTCCACAATCTGTAAGTGTGCCTTTCAGCACCTGTCATCATTTCAGTCTTATCATTTAGGATTGCAAAGGCAAACATATGGGGAGAACAAATGAAGCAGAACATTCCAGACCTAAGAATCGAGCTTGGCTCTCTACCACATGGAAATTACACATGGGCAACTCTTAGGGCACATCACCATCCCATCTGTCCCACAGGTCTTCTTTGTCTTAATTTTTTAAAACATACATTGCATGCATATTCATATGAATCACTTGTGGAAACTCTAAACCCAGGAATAGAACAACCAAAAATTGAAGTATGAGTGCAGTGTGGTCTAAACATACAGAGCTTGTTAAACAGTTTATATGGAAAAATAAGTTTGAAACAGCTACTGATATGTGCAAATGTATTGTGTATCTTTATTACTGCCAACATAATTTTGTGTCTGTGGGTAGAGGAAAGGAAGGAAACATGGGGAAACTGTGCCCACTTCAGTATCCTCTTACCCCAAACACCTTGTCAAGATCTGTAGATCTGAGCTAGAAAATTAATCTTCTTTTTATTCTTATTTTCCTTCAAATTATAATTTATATAGAAACTATTTTCTCTTGAGTTAATTTTTAAACCTGGCTTCAGTGGGGCTGGCAAGATGGCTCATAAGGTAAACCACTTGCTGTTTATGGATAAAGACCTACATTTGAAGTTCCAACAGCTACATGAGAGTCTGGCAAGGAGCACACATTTGTAACTCTAGTACTAGGAAGGCAAAATTTTCTAGGGTCTTGCTGACCAGACAGTTTAGCCAAAATATAGCAAGCCTGAGGCTTATTGAAAGACTCTGTCTCAAAATAAATAAATAAAAGATGTGAGACTGTACCCACTCACTCAAGCGTGAATACAGAGAGAGAGAGAGAGAGAGAGAGAGAGAGAGAGAGAGAGAGAGAATAAATTTGTTGCAACTCTGTGGGTTTGGTCCCAGGTTTCCACACCAAAATGTGAGTTTTGCAACTCTGGGGAAAGGTATCCTGACTAGGCAACACCTTGAGCTGCTGAGGATAGCTCTGACAGCTGGAGCTGCAAAAAGACAGCTCCACCCTGGAAGGCAAACTATCCCAGACACCTCAAGCTACTCAGGACAGCTCCTCCCTGGAGGTGTCCCAGACACTTGGAGCTGCTTAGGAAGGCTCTGATGGCTGGAGCTGCAAAGAAACAGCTTAGCCCTGGAAGGAAAGTTTTTCTGACTGCTCAGGAGAATCAGGCCTAGAACTGCTTCAACAGGGAAGGGTATCCTGACTCTTTGGGAAAGTCAGGCCTGGAACTGCTTCAGCAGGGAAGGGTATCTCAACTGTTTGGGAAAGTAAGGCCTGGAGATGCCAGGAGCTCTGCAGGGAAGGGTATCCTGACTATTCAGGAGAGTCAGGCTATACCTGGTGTGATGGAGGATTGTCTCCCTGTAGGAGATAGCAATCCTGCTCCTCTCCTAGAGAGCCACTACAGCTGAGCTTTGCTCAGCCCCCACTTAAGGGGGCTTCCTAGCAGAGCTCTGCTTCTCCATCCTAATACTTTTCTTCTTTGGATTCACTCTGCAAAAGGGGAAACCCTGCAGAAATGTAGCAATCTCCTCCAGCTCCAGAGAAAAGTGTTACTTTTTCAGCTCTCCCTTGCTCTCCACTGAGGGATGTCTCAGCAAGGATCTTCTCTATGCCAGTGAATGAAGATCTTCACATCCAAAACTCTTTTGAGAAAGTGATTTATTTGGGAAGGAGGAGTCCAGGAGAGTAACTGCCTCTACCAAGGTGGAGAGAACAGCTCTTTTCTAAGTGACCAGACAGGGCAGGTTGCTTGGGGCCCAGGGTTCTACTGTCCTGCTCTGTGATAGTTGGTTTCACAAGTCAGTTGTCCAAGGGCAGAGATGGCTCTGATCTAAGCCGAAGTGTGTTTCTTTCACTGGCCTTACTTAGCTTTTTGACACTAATTCTAAGGCCAGGGCACATTTCTCTCACAGACTCTGATTCTAGACCAGGAGTGTTTCTTTGGCACTAGTTTCAGAGTCAGGGCATGTTTCCTTGGTTCATTTCTCTGACTCAGGTCCCAAACCCAAGCTGTATTTCTTTCCCTGGTCCTGGGCCCCAGGGCCAGGGTTCTACTGTCCTGTTCTGATTGGTTGGTTTCACAAGTCAGTTGGCCAGGAGCAGAGATGACTCCAAACTGAGGCAAACTGTGTTTCTTTCACTGACCCTATCTGAGCCATCTTTCCCTAGTTTTGGGCTCCATGGTCAAGGTAGGTTTCTTTAGCCAGCCCCTTTTCCCTACTGAGAGAGAGAGAGAGAGAGAGAGAGAGAGAGAGAGAGAGAGAGAGAGAGAGAGAGAGTCCAATGGACAATTCTAGTCTATTCTAGATATTTCATAAGCATAGTGTATAGTGGGTAACTTTTGATAGACTTCTGATTTACAGACTTGTAATTATATATTTAATTGACTCTTCTATGGATTTCCCTGGCATCTAAATATTTGTTAAGGTGACAGAAGTTTGTGACATAATAACACTGTCTTACATCATTTTTCATTACACATGTTTTAAGTACTATAAAGCAATTCATGTGCAACACATTCATTCATTTCATGTGACTATAGACTATTAAATGTCAGGTGTCTTTATTTTTTTATTTTAAAAATAATACTTCTATTAATTATCTGAGAATTACATATAGTGTATTTTAATCATATTTGCCTCCCTCCTCTGACTCCTTCCAGATCTCCCTTCATTTTCCTACCTACCCAACTTCCTGTTCTTTCTTTTTAACCTATTAACTGTAATTTGTATTCCCCAGGTACTTTGGAGAGTGAGGTCTATCCTGTAGTGTTATCAACCTTGTGCCAAGGATCACACTCTTAAAGAAAATCAATTTTTCCTCTCTATATAACTATCAAATGACGATAGATTCCCCAAGCAAAGGGATAGATTTCATGCCCACCTCTCCCTCAACCCCACTGGCCAATGACTCCAAAAAAGATAATGCAATCCCAGCATTGGGCTTTTCATTTTCTTGCCTGTGGTATCTAGTTGAAGCATTGTCCTTGTTATAGGGTAACTCCATTCAAGTGATTTTTGTATATGCATATGTATATATTTTAGAAAGCATAAACAGTAATAGGTTTCCATATGACATTTTCAAAAGATCCTTTCAATAGAATCAGCAATGGCTCTTCATAGTCCCCCCTCCTGCCCTCCCATCCTCTAACCATTCAGTTCTATTTATTCTCTTATCCTTTCCCCTTTTATGTGACTGCATTCTATTTCTCACCCCTTAAATACCCTATCCTCCATGCCCCCTCACTAGTTTCCTAATCTCTCTAGATACTCTAAAATAAACACACCCTGTAGATGAATTTCTAAAATGATCTTATTAAATAAAAAACACAGAGCCAAATATAGGGGTGAAAGCCTTAGATCAGGGAAATAGGGAAAGCCACCAGCCAACCTTAGCTCACGAACTCCACAGCTTCCAAATGCTAGTTACACCTTTATTGCCTTGCTGTTCTGCTCTCTCATTGGCTATCTTAGCCCAGCTACCTCACTTCCTCTTCTTCTACAGCTCTATCAGTTTCTATCTGTCCGTACAGACCTCCAGATCTCTATGGTTGTTATTGGAATTAAAGGCGTGTGTCACCATGCTTGGCTCTGTCCCCTAGAGCAGTTTTAAACACAGAGATCCCGCCTGCTAAGGGATTAAGGTGTGTGCTTCCTGACTTCTTCTTTACTTAAAATGGCTGGCCTTTTCTCCCTGATCTCCAAGCAAGCTTTATTTATTAACATACAAATAAAATATCACCACATTTCAGCACAAATAAAATATCACCATATTTCATCTTTTTATGTCTAATAAAAATAAAAAAGTTATAATATAAAAAACTATATATAGTAAGTACAATAGCTACATATAATATATACAAGCAATAAACACATTGACAATGTCTAGTCCATTTGCATTTGACAAATTCAGAGAAAATATTCCATTATCTATCCTATTTTAATGAGTCCAAAATGTACCTAATTTACTTCCTATCCTATCTTGTATTACCAACAGAAAACTATCTTATGATGTCTTTCAAACTTATACACTTAACACCTCTTAGTGAGTTTCTTTTCTGAATTTCTCAATAAGGAAAATTGTTACTACAAGTGTCTAATCTTCAATTCCCTCAGAGACCTGAGAAGGAAATAATATTACCTAGTAAAACAGGAAGTGCAAACAGGTGACTTCTAAAAAATGAGTTATGCTGGAAACAGCCAGCTGCCTGGACAGTCAGTCACCTGAGGTTTCTCTTCACATTGGGGCATCATCATCTTCCACCTACAGGCTTAGTTTATCTGACAGACTCATTTGTGAAGTAGGATGTACATATGGCCTACAGTTTGACTTCACATTCAGTGTGAGTATTTCAAGTTGCAGATAAACTTTGAATTCTGCCAGTGTCCTGTCATGATTCAGGGTTTTAAATTCTGGAAACTGCTGGTATTTTTGAAGTTCAGCTTCCGATTCTTCTCAGCTTGTGGCTTCATCTCGGTATTCCATTCTTCTCGGCTTATGGATGGCTTCATCTCCTTTACTAAATGCCAGTCTACCATTGAGAGGTTAGATTCTATCAGCCTAATTACTCCTACAAGAATAACTGTTTCAGCTACGGTTCCACTACACACCAGAAGCTATCAGTCCACTGCCTGTTAAGCTGCCTTTGAAGCTTTTCTGGTTTGCAAAGCCATTTCAATGATGGTGCCATATTGCCCTGGCCTCAGAGGATACCTGTTGCCAAAGCTTCAACCACATTTGTCTTGGCAAGGATCGGTAGTCCTTTGTTTTGTGTCCTGTTTGTCCATTTTGGATAGCATACTCTCAGTAGTAGATGTGAGGGAACTTTGTTCTCCAGTGGCTAACTTTCACCACAATAAAAGTTACTCATATGCATCTTCTTCAATGACCATATCTTCAAACAAGAAGACCATTTTAGACATTTGTCTGCAACATGTATCTAATGATTCAAAACTAGCATCCACATATGAGAGAAAGCATGTAATGTTTGCATTATGGGTCTAGATTTACCTCACTCTGGATGACTTTTTCTAGTTCTATCCATTTACCTGTGAATTTCATAATTTTATTTTTTTAACAGTTGAATAACATTTGGCAGCCTGATATTGCTATAAAAATGGCACACTAATCAATGGAATATAATTGAAGAGCCAGGTCCCACTCACTTATGGTCTCTTGATTTTTGACAAAAAAAGAAAAGGTCAAAAATATACACTGGAGAAAAGATAGCATCTCTAACAAATGGTGATGCTTAAACTCAATAGCTGCATGTAAAAGAATGAAACTTGATCCTTGTCTTTCACCCTACATAAAAATCAACTCCAAATGAATCAAAGAACCCAATATAAAACCTGAAACCATGAGGAGAACAAAGGGAGTACATTTAAACTTACAGACACAGAAAATGACTTTCTGAATAGGATCCTAGTAACTTTAAGGCTAACAATAGACAAATGGGGCTATATGAAGCTAAAGAGCTTCTATACAACAAATAACACTATCATCTGAGGGAAGAGGCAACCTAGAAAATGGTAAAAACAAAACAAACAAACAAAAACTTTACCAGCTATACATCTGATAAGGGTGTAAATCCAGAATACACAATAATTAAAATAGTAACAAAAAACAAAACAAGAAAATAAAAAAACACATAAAACTAAACATCAAGACAACAAACAACATAGTTAAAAAACTTAGCCATTGAGATAAGAAAATAATAATTAAAAGAGGAAATATAACTGGCTGAGAAACATTTTTAAAAATCTTCAACATCCCTAGCCATAGAGGAAATGCAAATTTAAATTACTTTGTGATTTCAACACACCCTAGTCAGTATGGTACACAAAGTCATTCACAGAGATTGAACAGCTTACTACTGAATGTTGACAGGGTCAAAGAAGAAAAAACAAAGAAAGAAAAAAATCTTGCAAATGAATAGAAATGAAAACACAATGCAACAAAACTCCTTGTACATATTAAAAGCAATCCTACAGGGGAGTTTGTAGCTTCAAGTGCCTACACTAAAAAAGATGAAAGAGCATAAATAAATTATTTGTGATACAACTCAAGAATTTGGAAAAACAAGAACAAACCAAACTGAAATCCAGTAGATTGCAGAAATAATAAAACATCAGAGAAGAAATTAAAGAAACAAAAGCAAAGCAAACAATGTTTTAAAAACATATCTAAGAGCTGTTTTTTTGAGAAGATAAACAAGATAAACAGAACCTTGGTATAACTATGCAAAAGCTAGAAGGGATGGACTCACAAAAATGAACAGGGAAATATTACCATAGATGCCAAGAAGATTCAGAATATTATAAGGATATACTTTAAAAACCTATATTACATTAAGTTGGAAAATTTAAAAGAAATGGATAAATTTCTAGATTCAGTTAAACCACCAAAGTTAAAACAAGAAGAGATAAACAACCTTAACAGACCCATCACTGATGAGAAGATTGAAAATTTTTCTAAAATCCTTCCAACTACAAAAAGCCCAGACCCAGAACAATTCACAGTAGAATTCTACCATGTCTTCAAAGGATATCTATAACCAATATTACTTAAATTATTCAAAAACTGAAACATCTCCAGGCTCCTATGAGACCAGTATTATTATAATGTAAAAACTAGGTAAAGATATTATTATTATAAAGCAAAAAAACCAGAATACTACATACCAATATTCCTGATGAAGCTAGACTCAAAAATACTCAAAAACTAGCAAAACAAATACATATAAATATAAAAAAAGGATCATCCACTATGATCATGTTGGCTTTATCATAGCATCCCCCAAAAGGAAAGCTTAAAAAGAAATAATAAAAATAAGAAATAAAAAATAAAAATAAGAATATTTTAAAAAAACAAAAGAACAAAAACAAACAACACCAAAAAAATGCCGAACCAAAATAAAAACACTTTGCTCCTCCATCTTTCCCACCTCTCCATCACCTTTTCATTCATCTTAGTGACATTGTACATCATGTAGTATACTCTTTTGTCCAAACAGCTTTACTTGAAAATGTTCATTGTGTAATTTGATATTGGTCAAGTTCAAAGCCTCTGGTTTCTGGTACACCAAATCTCCTCCTTGGATATCTTATTGTTTCCCAGAGCCATGGAAATCCTGTGGCTATGGTTTTGCAGGACCAGTCCCTTCATGCATTCCATCAGGGCATAGATGAGAAAGATGTTGGGAAGTACCAACTCAAAGCCCTGGATATGTGCTTAGGTAGTAGCTTAGTTGGTCAATATAGGTCTCTGGTAATCATCCTCCTCAGGTGAGGAACAGAGTCAGCTCTCCCTTGCCTGTGGTGAGAGATAGATCCAGCTTTCCCAAGTGGAGGGGCAAGTTTTCCTATGAGGAGTGAGGCCAGCACTCCTGAGCCAGGATCTTTGGAAGTGCACTATTCCATGGCCAGCAAGGGGCAGGATCAACTCTCTTGTGGGGTAGGAGGCTCTCCCTGGGCCAGAGAGGGGTGCAGCCAGCTCAACATGGCCCTAATACTTCAACATGTAGATAATATATGGTTCACATGGGCCCCTGTGGTAACATAAGGAACAGACCCCAGCTACAGCAGGACCATGGCCTCAGCAGCACCAGCTTGGGCACGGATATCACCATGGCCTTGGGTAACAGGGCAGGCCTCTCAGATTGGCATGAGCCCAGCAGCAGCATGGTCTTGGATTCCACCATGGCCCCAGGTTGCAGCCTAGACCCTGGGCATCCACACAGCCTTCAGTGATAACAGGTGCTATGGATATCAACACAGACCTGGCTGTGGGTGGCCCACAGAGGAAAAAAGGAAAATATTTACTCATTATTAGTATAATTCTAAACTGATATAGTCATAATGAAAATTGTGGTGGAAATATCTTAAGGAAATACTTGAAGTGTGCATATTACATAAGAAGGGACTAGACAGGGGCAGAGGTGGTTAGATCTCTGAGTTCAAGGCCAGCCTGGTCTGAAAAATGAGTTCCAGGACAGCTAGGGCTACAGAGAAACCCTGTCTCAAAAACAAACAAACAAACAAACAAAAGAAGGGACTAGAAAAACGGATCCCGAATTAACAGTTAAAAGTACTTGATACTCTTTTGGATGACCAGATTTTAGTTTTCAACATCCACATAAGATGTCTGAAAATCACCTGTAACTTCAGGTCCAAGGGATCCACTGGCATCCTCTAACCTCCTAGAGCATCTATGCATGTGTACATGCACATGTACACATGCATATATACACATAAAATAAGTCTTCTTTCAAAGTAATTTCCAAAACATTAAAACAATATTTAAAAGTTTGAATAGAAGCACTCTATATTGATGAATAATATTCCTTCCAGAAGGCTAAGATTACTAAATAAAAATCCACCTACCAAATTTGGGAAACCTCCTCTATAAGACACTTGTCAGGAAAGTCCAAGAAGCCTTCCCCAACACTATAGATTATTGTCAACATCATTGGTTGCTCACCAGAATTAGATTTTAAGACCCTGTTGCAGAAGACACCAAAGACTTGAGTTTCAGCACATTAAAAATTCAAGCAGGGAGAAAACAAGGGCTGCCTAGTGCTTTGTGGTGCCGGAAGATGGGCACTATTATCAATTCTAAGAAGGAACTGGTGTGGAAGAATACCTGAGACAGTTCAAGATGCCAACCACAGTAGCCACAGACTATGACAACATTGAGGTCCAGCAGCAGTACAGCAGTGTCAACAACTGCTGGGATGTGGATGACTGGACAATGAAAACAGCTTTGCATAGCTCTTTGAGGGGTCCCATGTCAAGGCTCTGGCAGAGACTTCCCAGCACTGTGATGGACTGAGCTGGACAACAAGAACCACATGCAGGCCTGACGTGAATAGCCCCAGGCTCCAAGGAGGAAGCAGGGTCCTGCCCAGTGCCATGTGGACTAAGAAGCACCAGACCTCCTCACAGGTTTAGGGAGATCTTCCCTGGGCTCTGAGGAGAAATATGGGCCCACCCTGTGCCTTGCGGCTCTGAGTAGACAGGCACTATTATGGTGAGCAAATGTATGATGTGGTATGGGAGAGAGAGATAGAGAGAAACAGAGAGAGAGACAGAGGGGGGAGGGCACATGTCCTGTGGACAGAGGCATATTTGAAGAAGTGAAAGAGGTGAGGAGCAGGCTGACATGGGTCTCTTGATTGCCACCTAGGGCCATGGTGATATCTGGCCCTGGGATGCTGCTGGGACCCATGTTTTGGTTCATGGCCCTGATGCAGCCATGGTCTCTGTTGATCTCCATGGCTCCTGATACCACAGAAGTCCGAGAGGATAGGATTGTGCAGATTTGGCCCTGCCCCCTTCCTGGCTGCTACACTAGGGAGAACTGGTCCTGCCCTTCACACACTAAATAACTCAGGAGAGAGGGTCCTACATCTCACCTGGGCAGCACAATAGAACTGACCCTATTCTCAGGGGCATTGGGAAGCTGGCCCTGAGGGCATGTCAATGCGAGAGCAGGTCACTCCTGCCATGTGCTGAGGGAAAGATGCCTCATCTGACCCAACCCCTCATCAGCTGTATCACTCAGGAGAACAGGCTCTGCACCTTACCTGGGCACCACAGTCATGCTGACCTTGTAGATAGGGGTGTGGGTGGGCCAGCCCTGAGGGCATGAGGAGGGCATAGCTGGTACTGCCTCCCTCATCTGTGGTGTAGTGGTGGGGGCAAGGGAAAGTTGCCCTCTCCCCTTACCCGTACTGTTTTCTGCTAGTGAGGGAGCTCACCCTCCCTTTTACCAGCTGCAATACACAGGAAAGTGGGCCCTGAACCTCACCTAGGCAGCACAGCAAAGCTGATCCAGTCGACAGGGGCAGGGGTGAGCTGGCTGGAAATGTGAGTGTGAAAGATCTGGCCCCACCCCTCATTTGTAATATGGAGGCATGGGAGGGGGAGAGATGCACTTCCCCCACTTGCCGTCTGTGGGAGATCAGAGAGCTGGCCCTGAGGTCATAATATTTGGAGAGCTGTCCTTGCCCCTCACCTGCTGTGGCATTCTGGAGAGTGGCCCCTGTACCTCACCTGGGTAACAGAGTAGAGCTGGCCATGAAGGTGTAGGTGTGGGAGAGCTGTGGGGTTGGGGGAGGCATGAAAGCAGGAGAACTGGCCCCTCCCCTTGCTCATTGATGCAAGGGATGAACTAGCTGGAGAGCTCACCCTGGTGGTGAGGACAGGAGAGAGCTGGTGGATTAACCAACCCTGCAACTACCCAGGCCCAGAACCAGGGTTATGTGTTGGCCCATCTCAACATCCATACCACCTATGATATGCTGTAACATGTGAAGGGGCTGGTCCTACAGATCCAAAGCTGCAGGACCTCTATGACATATGGTAAGAAAAGGATATCCAAAGGAGTCCCAGTGAGGACTCAGCATTGATAGTGTAGCAGAAACCAGAGCCTTCGAACCAGACCAATGACTGCAATGAACACTTGAAAGTAAAGATATATAAACAAAAGAGTTTACTGCGTGACTCACTGTGTCACACTATAGCCTCCATAGCCTCCAGACTAGACTGATTTTTCCTCTTTTTTTATTTTCTTTTTTTCTCTTAAAGCTTATTTTCTTTTCTTTTGGGGAGAGGTTGCAAGGGCAGACAGTGGAGAGGAAGGGGTGAGCATTAGGATCAAGATGCATGATATGAAAGACACAAAGAGTAAATAAAAATAAAAATAAATCAAGCTGGATATAGGCTGGAAGCTTCCTTCCTACTTGGCTAGCTTTCATAATGCCATAAAGTACTACACATGGTGAGTGGGGAGAAAAGTGATCAGTTACTCTACACAGTTTTTTGCTCCAGGACCTACAATAATAATCTCACTGACAAGATATTCCCAGAACTTCAACACAGTGGCATGACTCTTATGGGGAAAGCCACTTTCTGTTTGGATTTGAGGCCACTTTACAGGAGATAGCTCATGCCTGGTATAATGGTTTGAAAGAAATAGCCCCAAAGGGAATGGCACTATTAGGTAGTGTGACCTGTTGGAGGAAGTATATCATTCTAGGGAAGGGCTTTGAGGTCTCTTTTGCTCATTGTTACTATCAGTCACAGTTACTACCTGTTGCCTGCAAGATATAAGACTCTCAGCTATTTCTCCAGCACCACGTCTGCCTGCATATCGCCATGCTCCCCACCATGATGATAATGGACTGAACCTCTGAAACTGTAAGCAAGTCACCACAATTAAATGTTTCCTTATCAGAATGGCCATGGTCATGATGTCTCTTCACAGCAGTAGAAACCTTAACTAAGACACCTGGTAATGTAAACATGAGGAACTCATAGGCCCTAAGGAAGAACTTACTAGTGTTGTTACACTAAAATGGTATGGTGTCAAACTGCCTACTTAATACTTAGGTTCATACCCATATATTAGTGATGCTCTCAGCCTTTATTTAAGAAGTTTCTTTGTGCAGGTGGTGGCAGTTAATGCAGAGACTCATAACTTGTCAAAGTGTGGAGAACATGTGATATATAGGAGCACTTGGCTCTAAATAGGATATTCACATTACCCCTTCCAAGGCTCAGCAAATATTATAAAGAGGAGGTCAGGAAGAATGTAAGAGACAAAGGTTTGGGAGGAGTGTTGTGAAACAGTCTTCTGGGCATGGCATGGACTTACCAAAGCTGTGGTTACTTACATCAATTCTGTACAACATTGACCTCATCACCATTTTATCATGTATAGAGGAGGGGCTCATTTGGATCAGTATGAGACGTTAAAGGGTGCTGGTGTTTGTGTGTCACTTTCTTCAGTGTTTTAGTCACTGGGAATTTGCCCAGTGATAATCACCTCATGCTCACCCAGCAACCATAATTAAACTCAGTGAGTTAAAAATAAACCACAAGAAAGTAGGTGTGGTGGACCAGTCAACATTTGTATAACCCAGGGTACTCTTGAGTAGGGAGAAGTGAGAAATTTGTAGCTAGAAGTATATAGAGAGAGACAGTTAGAAAACAGGATAGCTCTCGGGAGGGCCTGGATCTTAATCCACTGGGCCCTTCTGTCTCTACTAAAGGGCTTTTTAAAGGAATGCCAAGGGGGTGAGGCAAGTGCACAGCCTTCCCGAGCACAGCCAAGTGCAGACCATCCCAAACACCTGGTGACCTTGCACGTGGTCCAGCCATCCCCTAATGCAGCAATTCTGTGTAAAGCAAGCTCAGATCTCACTAGAAAACCTTTGTGGGCTCCCACAAATAGGATGGGTTTGCTGTGAAGAAGAATTTAGGCAAGAAAGAATGGAATTTGAGATAGAGAAATAAAGGATGGTAATGACCCAAATTCAGCATATGCATATATGGAATTGTCAAAAATACAGAATAGAATAATATCACAAGATTTGAACAATCTTAAAATGACCTTTAAACTAAAATAAACTGGGTTTTCTCTTAGTTTGGCTTCTGTCTCTATGATAAATACCCATAATCTAAAGCAACTTGGGGGAAGAAAGGGATTATTTCACTTTACAACTGCCAGGCTGCTTATCATTTAGGGGCATCATGGGAAGGAACTAAAGAAGAGATTATGGAGGAATGCTTCTTACAGGTGTGCTCTGCGACTAGCTCAATTTACTTTTTAATAGAACCCAGGACAACCCAGCATCAGTACCACCCAGAGTGAGCTGGTTTTTTCTAGATCAATCATTAATCAAGAAATTGTCCTATAAGCTTGCCTACAGACCAGTCTAACAGAAACACCATCTCAAATGAAGTTCTGTGATTCCATCTGACTCTAGCTTGTGTCAAGTTGACAAAAAAACTAATCAGTACAAATGCTTGCTTGTCAATTTGACACAAAAGCATGTCAGTATTAAATCATGACCTTTTCTTTTTTGGTTATCTCAAAGAGAACATATTAATATCTGAATATAAAGCATAGAATAACATTAAAAGTCCCATAGTCTTTAAAAAAATTCCAACACAAGGTTAAGGATACTAACTGCTCTTCCAGAGTACCTGGGTTCAACTTCCAACAGCCACATAGTTGCTCACAACCAGCTATAACTCCATTTCCAGGGGATCTGATGTCCTCTTATGGCCTCCATGGGCACCAGGAACACACAAGGTGCATAGACATACATGCAGGCAAAATATAAATATATATACATGTATTTTTTTTTATTCAAGCACTCTGAAAGTATAAATCTCTTTAAAATATCCAACAGTACAGTAGTTCAGTGTCTGATGTCAGGGACTCACTCATGATCTTCTGGACTCCAAAGAGTTTGGGAACCTCTATTTCTCTAGCTCTGTCACCCACAGTACATATATCTTACGTCATAGGGTCAGGCCCTCTCTACTCCATATCAGCCACTATTCTTGCTGGTCATCGCACATTTCTGGCATCTGCAAATCTTGGCATCTCTGACACAAATGAAACTACATCTTTACAAATGGACTCTGCTAGCCACTTACTGTGCCAAGTTTTAGCTATTTTCCATGGTCCTATTCATCCTGTAGCTTTCACGCCACCAAAACCATACCTTCCAAGTACTACCTGGAAGACTTCTTACACATTAACAAGTTTGACTGTCAGTTTGAGATGCAGCCTTTGCTCCTTCTGGACTACAGCTTCTGTGTGCTAACCCTGTGAAAACATTTCTAGAATATTTCACCTCAGTGATTTTGGTATCATCATACAGCCGATTTCTCAGCCCTAGTTAAACAACATTGATTGTCTCAGTAAAGAAAAGTTTTTGGTTCAGTAGCATTGGTTCATTGTTAATCCCAGCTAATTCTCTAGCTACAGATGAATGGAAACCATACATTCTCAATTCAAAATATACAAACTGCTGGATAAAGTTTGCCCCTCTGAAACTTTGCAAAAAAAATGTCTACCATTGACTATGTTATATTAACTCACCATTCTTATCTTCCAAGTTCTCACAAAATAACTCATTAAGATCTAAGTTCTCAACAGCTTTTATAGCCCAGTTTTCCAAAATTCTCCCCAAACAGCATTGTTAATTCTGTAAAGGCATGACTCATGAACCTCATATCAGTTTATGTCTGTGTTTGATTCTATTTCAGTAATAAACCCCATGACATAAGGCAACTTGGAGAGGAAAGGGCTTATTTCCTATTACCCTAAGTCATAGTCAATCACTGAGGGAATTTAATAAACTTACCAGCACAGGCATGATACTTATAGACAGGTTACTGTACGTATTTCTGCAGCTAATAAATGAAAGCTCATCAGTTTTGCCGTTCTTTTTCAATGAAGTAGTTGAGTTTCTTCATACTGATTAGGAGAGCAACCACTGAGTTTTCTTTGAATAGAGTTAGCAATACTGAGTCTGGGACAACAAAGAAGTGGAAGACTTTTAATCAATTAGAAATGAGAAAATAATTATATATTTTCACAGTGTTTCTTCTGGGCCTACAATGACTTTTTCATATAATCAATGTATTTTAAAATGAACTTGGAGGATTATTTGTGTTAATCACAGAAAACAAACAACTTGACAACACTTACGTTTTATTCAGAAGATTAATCGCAATCCTTTCCTAAAATAATTAATATTAACTCTCTTAAATTCAACACAAAAGGGGCTGGAAAGATGGCTCAGCAGCTAAGAGCAATTGCTGTGCTTTCAGAGGACCCAGGTTCAATTCCCAGCCCCCACATGCAGACTGTCTGTAACTCCAGTTCCAGGGATCCAACAACCTCACACAGACAAACATGCAGGGAAAACACCAATACATATAAAATAAAATAAATATTAAAAAATTCAACACAAAGTTACCACTATATGTAGCAAAATGCAACTTAATTGTGTATAAACAGGTAATGATATTAACAATAAAAATTAAATTACATCAACTAGAAACATTTGACGAAGCTTCTTTTAAAATTATTATTTGAATGTTTCATGTATGTATACAAAGAAATATTTTTATATCTGCTCCTCAATTTCCCTCCTTCTAGCTCACCCAGGATCACCAATACCCCATCCCAACTTCATGTCCTCTTCTTTTTGTTTAATAACCCACAAAGTCCAGTTAGTGCTATTCATATGCGTATGCTTATGAGGACATAATTCACTGGTGCAGGAAGAATGTATCAGTCACATGTCCTCAAAAAAGAATGAGTCCTCCTCTTTAAGCAGCTATAAACTGCCAGTAGGTCTTCAGTTAGAGGCCTGGACTTGTAAACCCCTGCTCCATACTTGCTGGAATTTGGACTGGATTGATCTCATTCAGGTTTATGCAGGTAAACACAGCTGCTATTAGATTATGGTGCATATGTGACTTCTGTGATGTTTAAAGAAATAGATTTATACCAGAAGAGAAGAATATTTCACCATTCAAGTCAAAAAATATTTTAAAATCATAATTTAGCACAAAAAAAAGACCTTGAGGCAGACTAATTTTTAAATCTGAAAGTCTTGTACACTGGCTTCTGGGTGAAATGCTTCTTCCATTCTATAAAGACAGTAATGACTCTTTTGCTAGTATAACTATGAATAGTGATTCTAACAAGCGCATGGGAGTACTTATGTGTCTGGTTCTATTTGGCATCCATGTTTCTGGCTTATGAACAATGGTGACATAGAAGCAAGAGTCCAGAAAGTCGCTGCTACTCTTCTGTGTGCAGATTCTTACACTGTTGTTTCGGTTTAGATTGTCCCTGCAAAAAGTATTAAATATGTTGGCTTCATTCTCTTTAATTTGCCTGTTTCATTTCTTTATATATTTGTCTATTTGGTTTCTATGACTTCCTTTTTGTATTAACAGGAATCTTTGTACATGCTGTGTGGTTTTTATTTGTTAGCTATGAACACTGACCAGATAGACTGTCCCTAGGCAAGCAAGCAGTTCTGAGAAGCTGTTCCATGAGTGATCAGTTCTTTATTGTATGGCCCTCTTTTTCACTTTCTTGCCTTCTTTTTTAATTTTTTTTTCATTTTTCTTTATTAAGAAATTTTCTACTCACTCTACATACCACCCACAGATCACCCCTCCTCCCTCCTCCCACCCTTCAGCCCTCCCTTCCAAGCCACCCCATATCCCCACATCCCCCAAATCAAGGTCTCCCATGGGGAGTCAGCAGAGCCCGGCACACTGAGCCTAGGCAGTTCCCCACTGCACCATGTTGAGTACCTCCTGACTACATAGGATGCAAAAAGGCTGCACTCTGGATCAGTTTGTTTTCTGTGTATTCACTCCCTTGGCAATGCAGTATGGGTTTGCAGCATGCTGAGAAACACAGAGGTTTACCCATCAAGTTGTTTAAGTGGAGGTCAATCTTTAAGGCTAACTAAAAGGTATGTAAATTGTTAAACTCAGGTCTCTAAAGTCTAGACATAAACCCAGGAAACCTCCAAAATCTAATTAGCTTTCTCTTTAACCTCATTTTACTTTCCATTTCCATTTTGATAGTGTAAATTTTCAAGCTGTTAATAGGATAAAATTGCTTCCACCTTTGTTTGCAAGATATGTCATTTCAAAATTTAATATCTGAGAAAGTCCAACAGGGAATTTCATCTGATACATTCCACTCATTAGTAAAAAGATTGTTGAGCTCCTATGTAAAGCATATCTTGAAAACAAGATCATTCTTTCTGTTTTGGGCTTATTTTACTTTTTTACATTCTTGTCTACTAATCTATCCATATTTACAAATATGTAATCAGGTATAATTGTATTTATTTATTGTTTTTTGTTTATAAAATATAGTGTACTTATTTTATGATTATAAAACATTATATTGTTTTTAAAATATGTACATTATTAAAACATTATTGTAGATTTTCATTAACTATATCTGAACAATGTAAAGAAATTGTTTTCCAAGCAACATTGGTTACAAACAACAGTGCTTCCTATCTTACTACTTCGTGCTTTAGTGAAAATCTAGCCCTACATTTCATGTTTTAAATTTTCTTTTAAATTCTTTTAGCCTCAAAGCATATATATAATGGGGTAGTGTAATATTTTATATATGTGCACACTATGTAATGTTTGAATAAATTTAAACATATTTCTTTCCCTTAGTATTTAATATCTACCCGTAGTGAATATGTTCAGAATACTTTCTTCTAGCTTTGAAGTATACCTTACTGGTGTTTTCTGTAATCACCACTGGTCAATAATGCACTAAGCTTTTAGCTCCCATCTGACCCAGAAGCTCAAAATAGTCATAGAAAATGGTTTTTAACCTGGTAGACTCAGTCCAGGTAGGTCCAGTCCCCTCCTCCCAGGCCGAGCCAAGAGATCCTGCATAGGCCCCAGGTTTCAAACAGCCGACTCATGCAATGAGCACAGGACCGGGTCCCACTGCCTGGATGCCTCCCAAACAGATGAAGCCAATCAACTGTCTCACCCATTCAGAGGGCCTGATCCAGTTGGTAACCCCTCAGCCATTGGTTCATAGATCATGTGTTTCCATTTGTTTGGCTATTTGTCTGTGCTTTATCCAACTCCCTCCCTCCCTCCCAATCTACCTCTCTCTCTCCCTGTCTCAAAAATAAAAATAAATTTTTGAAAAAAAAAAAAGAAAATGGTTTTCATAGGGAACCAAATAGAAGGGATAAGGGACACGAGGGATAATAAGAAAGGGGAATGTGTGAACAAAGTGTAATGATACATATGCATATTGATGCAATAATGAAAAATACCTTATTCTAACATATAACAAAGAGAAAACATGTTTTTTGTGCCTCCTGCTTTTGTAAATGCTGTAGGTTGAGAAGAGATCCAAGGGATTAGAAGTCAGTTATTATAGTCTAATGAAAAAATTAATTTTGTTTTCATGTCTTCACTTTTGTTTGTTTCTTCCTGAAGTTTCTTAACTGGTAAACCCCAAATAGCAGATCCATAACCCCAGGAAGAGCTTTACTGGGTTTGCAAGCTACCCAGCTGAACTGCATAGTTCAGTGAGCTGTGTGATCCACTCTCCTATCTGCCCTCTAGCTATTTGCTGACGCAATAATCATAGGCATGAGATGGCTGGGTAAATAATTAATTCTTTTGTTAGAAATGTGTAGCTTCCTATTCTTTCCCAAGGAGAGCTTAATATTAAAACTATGAAACAACAAGCAATTTCTTTTTTCCTCATCATTTTAAATAATACACTCTAACTTATACCTTCAGGATTTCTTTGCAGTAGCTCATAAAATTGGCTCTAGGCTAGGTAAAGGCCTAGTGAAGTGTGTTGCCAAAGGTAACATGTTTCTTTAAACTTGTGAAGGCTTTCAGCTGGAATTTTGTATTTGTCTTTTGATCCACAAAGACGCACAGAGATAGTATGGCTCTTCCTTGAGATCATTTAATAAATAATTCTTCTATTTATGAATCTACATAATATCTAATAATAAAAACAAAACTATTCTAATCATTTCTTCTACATTTAATAGCCTCATATGCAGGTCCTATTATGGGTAGAATAGATTAGACCTTTCATAACACTGTATCGTTTTCAGAATAAAAAGCCAAGTTATTTACCTGGATAGAATTTCATTTTTTGCCCTCAAAGGTAGACACAGTATGTAAAGCTCTGTTTCTCTACTATAATATCTACTATAATAAAATATGTCCAGGGGGGATTTTATCTGATATATTCTACACATTAGCAGAAAGGTTATTGATGTTCTCTCTACTATAAGCCAAGACAATGAAAGGAAATAAATGGCTTTCCTGGGTTTATCAAGACATAATTCAGTGTTTCTAGTGTACAGTTACCTTCTCTCAGGGCTCAGAGATTTCAAAAGCATCAAATAAGCTTTTCTATAGTTTTGAATGGAAAGATAGCTCTGCATAAATTCCCCACTATGTATTTTAAACCCCAGTCATCTGATCTTGATTAATCCAATGGAAAAGATGACAATATATGTCTTTCCTCTTCAGATATGTTTCTCTGACTAATGCCAATCAGTTTAACTGGTTTATTCCTTTTAGGCATTTCTAGATAATTATTTTTAATAGTGAATATAATAGGAAATAATTAGCTAAGCATTATTTAGATTAGGCTTGTGGTAAAGGGTATATCTGAAAGGCCAAGGATGATAGGTAAGTATGTAGATGATAGATCAATTGATAATAAATAGCTATAGATATATATGAGATGGATGATAGGTAGATAGATGATAGATGATAGATAGACGTTAGATAGATGATAGATAGATAGATAGATAGATAGATAGATAGATAGATAGATAGATAGGGGAAAACGGGTAATATATTCCTAATTTCCAAAACAAATACTCAAGCCAACTCTTGACTCTCCATGAGTGTGATGTGAATTTTCTCTTTGTAATCTGGGCCACCCCCTTCCTGCTGCTCTATATGGGCATAAGCCAAAAACACAGAGAACAAGTAGAACTAGAAGTATAAGTATTTGTATGTACATTAAAATCATTATTCTAACAGATAGGGCCATTAAAGTCTTTACAGTCAGGAAAAGGGCATTTAGCCCACATGCTAATGACTCCATTGTACATGCTTTCCAATTTAAAAATTCAACTAGTTCAATGTTATTCATTTCTTTATTGTACTAAATATATCTATTCAGCTAAAATGAAAGAAAAATTAGAATAAGCCTTATAAATGTGTTAAAGAAAAAGGAAACAAGAATGAAAAACATAGCAGAAAAGTAAATACTGGAACAATGAAGTAGGAACCATATAAAATTCAAGAGAATGTTATATAGTAGAGAATTAAAATATCTGAAATTTCTTATTTTATAGATGGTCTTATAAATAGATTGGTACATTAGGATAAATTATCAATGAATTTGTATTTGATTCAATATTTAATCCAATAAAACTCATAAAATCTGAAACAGATTTAAAAAAGCAAGTGAATAGAACATCAAAAGTTTTTTCTACATGCTGATATGTGTGGAACTCATACTTTCTCTTAAAAATTCATGATTCAGAAAAGGACAAAGTTATGTAGCAGTATTTTTTTCTCCCAAGCAAAAACAATTCCTTGAGTAAATTAATATCACTGGTATATATGAAATTGCTGCCATGTACCACATCTAGACATATACATAAGTAACTACGAAAAGGAGGCAGAAAGTGAACAAACAGACAGGCTTCTATCCATATGCATATTATTGTCAAGTAAAGAAACAAAATATTGTGTAATACTTTGTATGCATTTGTGTTTGTGCATGTGTATGTGCATGTGTGCATGTGTATGTGTGTCTGAGAGAGAGGGGTGGCTAAGAAAAATCAAGCAATAAAAAAAATAGAGTACACAGGGCCTGGAAAACAAGGCAGTATTTTAGTTGGTTCAGTTTGGAAATGCCTCTTGATGAGCTAATCTTTGAGCAGATCCTTGAAAAATGTGAAATGACAACTCATCAGGATAACAAGGATGTGTTTTCAGAAAAAAAGTGATGGGTAGATGAGTATGAAAGCTGGGGATCAAAGGCATTCATGCTGCATTTAAGGAACAAGGAGCTTAGCCTGGCTCTAGAAGAGAGATCAAACCCCTACACAGCATAGACAAAGGTGAAAGAGTTAGTGGGGGGCAGGTCCAAATGGGCACTGAGAGAAGGCTGTAGTCTTTACAGCTGACATGATTGTAAGGAGCTTTTCTGCTCTTATATAAAAGGTAGAATAGAAAAGTTAGAAATCTGAGCACCTTGGGAGCAATGGTCTAGTCAAGTAATGAGATGGCAGGCCAGGACAATGCTGATTCAAGTGGAAGCATGTCATGAGAATGTAGATGCAATCTTTATACACCACTGACAGGACTTAAGAGCAGATTGAATGTGAGCCAAGACAGATTAACATGAGTTACCTGAGCAACTTAACCTATGGCTATTGAAGATACTAATGAAGAATAATTTAAATTATGTTTGTGAATAATATTTATTGGCAATGATTAAATGGAAGTGTTTTTTTTTAAATAAATCAAAGCAAAAACAGAAAAAAGGGTGTTGCAACAATTAATACATTAACCATGTGTGGAAAAAATGCTCGAGGCATGCCATGTCCTTAATTTCCTTATTGAGACTCTGGAGACTCTTTCAGTTTGCTCAAACATGTGGCATTTCTGTCCAATTGTACTCTGAGGTTGCTGCTCCTATCGCATCTTTATTTATATACAAGACTGTTACATATTATATTACTATATTACTTCTTTTAGATAGTCATCAGCTTGAAGATGAAATTTAAAGATAATATAATGCAAAAAATGCAAGCATTCAATCTGATGCTTTTATTCAAGTACTCATGTGCATACACATGCACACGTATTAATATATTGCATAGCACTGTTGTTGTGATAGATTTTACATGACCATGGTCTGTTAAGCTTCCCATACAGTTGAATAACTGCTTGGTCTACAGTCCAGTGACATGGAAGTAGTTGTGTGCTCATACAGCACATTGTAGTGATGGTTGTTTGAACAACCTCCCATGTTTCTGGTCAGGACAGCACATATGAACATACTGTAGCCATACTAGGTAATAATAAACAGCTGTCTCACTAATTCATGTGTTAACTATGCTATACTTTCTATTTGGTATTTGGAGTGTATTTTTACTTATAAAAAATAGTTAATTGTAAACAGTATGTTGTATACTGTTGTATAGCTGGTGGTAACCTCTACACTTTGTGTTTAGTACTTCTATGGACTGTATCCAGAAACAGTAAAGATATATGATTTTTCTGCATCATCTAGGTCAATATCTGTCTTCTATGATATTTGTTCAAGAGGACACTGCACAATAAGAAATTTCTTGGAATTATGTACCCAAGTCAACTTGGTTAAGATAAGTTTCTAAGAAAAATTTCAGATGGTCTTGAGGCACCTCTCCAGTTAGTTCTAATGCTGGATAGGCAGTCACCAGTGTGGTTTTTCATATTCTACACTAGGATTTTAAGGTTTCTTTCATCCAACATATCTTTGAGAATCATCTACATTGTTTTGTATATCTTTTGTTTACCCATTCTCTTGGGGATTGATATTCTTGTAATTTCCATTTTAAGGCAGATGAAACAGAAAGCTGAAGTAGAGATTCTTACATAAGTGGAATTATTTATAATTTATTTTAAGTTATGATACCTTTAGAGAAAGCAAGGGATAAAAATTAGAATTTTTTCAAAATGGAGGCATTAAATTATCATTTAACAGTGGAATTACCAAGAAAAGGCTCCTTATGTTTCCCTGTGCTCAAAGATAATCTCAAAAGCAGTGAAGAAAACACAGCTGTGTTTTTCTCTCCTATGATGGGGTGTCATGTAGCTGGCCTCAAAGTCTATGTAGCTAAGAATGACACTGAACTTCTGACCCTCCAGTCTCTACTTTCTGGGAGCTTGGATTTCAGGCTTTCCCCAATATCCCTATTTTCTGTAGTGTGGAGTACTGAACATAGGACATCCAGCATCCTAGGAAAGCACTTTGCCAATGACTTGCATTTCTAGCCTTGGGAGTATCTGTATTGTATCCACTTTTTAGTTATGACAAGTAATAATGCTTCTTTTTAATCATCTATGAAGGATGCTTAACCATGAAATCTTAAATGCTTTTATCAGCACAACTTTCAGTGATTGTTCTGAAGTCCTCAACCTCCAATATGGCTTGCTCAGACTCTATGAGCTTTGACTTACATATTTATGTTAGGGACAATTAAATAAAAACATGTAATCTTAATTTGTGTATAGATTTTAGCAGCATCATGACATTAGAACTTAAGGTCAGGTTAGATGTAGTCTATTCTGAGTACTCCCTTCTTTGCCAACTTAATGTTCTCTAAGAGCAAATGAAAAAAGTTACACCATTTAAACTATTTAACTATTCTGAGATAGATTTCTTACTATCCTCTAAGGAAATTATGATATATAATCTCTCTTACATTGTTTTATTTTCTCCCTCAGAGTCCATAAAGAGTTGGGACCAGAGCACCAATTGGACTAAGAGGTGAGTCTTTGTTCTCTTAGATGATCACCCCAGCCTCTAGGCTTTGGGCCCTGAGTCGCAACCCTGTGCTCCCACACCACCACCCATTGCAGACCTAGTCTCAGGCCAGCAGGCAGGTCTCCAGCAGGCAGGTCGGACAACCAACATCCCCCACCCAACCCCCCAAAATCACCCACCCTCCCACACTGCTCCCTGAGACAGAGACCACCAGTGCCAATTGGACAAAGAGAGTCCACCAGAGCCATTTGGACTAAAAGGATCAAGAGCTCCTATTGGACCAAGAGTGTCAATTGGACCAAGAAAGGCCCCCTCAGACACAAACAACACTTTCACTGAGTGGAGAAAGAGGTGGGTAGATGCCAGTGCAAAAATATAGTCAGCAACATAAAGACCAGTAAGGCACCACCAGAACCTAGTGGTTCTACATCAGCAGGACCTGAACATCCCAACACAGAAAAAGCAGAAAGAATTGACCTTAAAAATGACTTTAAGAAGGTGATGGAGGCCTTCAAAGAGGAAATTAAAAAATCCCTTAATGAAATCAAGTAAAAGACAAACAGAAAATTGGAAAAAAACAGTAAATCCCTTAAAGAAAGCCAAGAAAAAAACAGGAAAAAGCAATTAAACAGGTGAAGGAAACAGTTCAATATTTGAAAACTTAAATAGAGACAATAAAGAAGACACAAACTAAGGGAATGCTGGAAATGGAAAATCTGAATAAATGAACAGGAACTATAGATGCAAGCATAATCAACAGAATGCAAGAGTTAGAAGAAAGAATCTCTGGTGTTGAAGATACAATACAGGAAATAGATTTGTCAGTAAAAGAAAACATTAAAGCAAACAAAGTCATAACACAAAGGGTCCAGGAAATCTGGGACAACATGAAAAGACCAAACCTGAGAATAATAGGTATAGAAGAAAGAGAAGAATACCAGCTCAAAGGCACAGAAAATATATTCAACAAAATCATAGAAGAAAACTTTCCCAACCTAAAGAAGGAAATGCCTATGATGATAAAAGAAGCTTAAAGACCACCAAATAGACTAGATCTAAAAAAAGTCCCTTTGCCATATAATAATCAAACCATTTTAAACATACAAAATAAAGAAAAAATATTAAGAGCTGCAAAGAAAAAAAACCAAGTAACATACAAAGGCAGACCCACTAGAATAACACCTGAATTCTCAATGGAGACTCTGAAAGCCAGAAGGTCCTGGACAGACATTATGCAGACACTAAGAGACCATGCATGCCAACCCAGACTACTATACCCAGCAAAACTCTCAATCACCATAGATGGAGTAAACAAAATATTCCAAGATAAAACCAGATTTACACAATACCTATCCACGAACCCAGACCTATAGAAAGCACGAGAAAGAAAAATCCAACCTAAGGAAGCTACACGTAGTCAGGAAAACACAGGAAATAGATACCAAATACCAAATACCACAACAAATACCAAAGAATGGAAACACACAACACTACCACCAAAAAAATGATGGGAATTAATCACTGGTCATTAATATCCCTTAATATCAATGGACTCAATTCACCTATGAAAAGACACAAACTAACAGAATGAATACAAAAACAGAATCCATCCTTCTGCTGCATTCAAGAAACACTCCTCAACTTCAAAAACAAACTTAACCTCAGAGTAAAAGGCTGGGAAAAGACTTTTCAATCAAATGGACTCAAGAAGCATGCTGGTGTAGCTATCCTAATATCTAACAAAATAGACTTCAAACTAAAATCAATTGCATGAGATCAGGAAGAACATTACGTACTCATCACAGGAAAAATTCACCAAGATGAAATCTCAATTCTTAATATTTATGCCCCAAATACAAGGGCACCTACATTTGTAAAAGAAACACTACTAAAACTTAAACCACACATCAAACTCCACACACTACTAGTGCGAGACTTCAACACACCAATCTCACCAACAGACAGGTCTGCCAATCAGAAACTTAACAGAGAAATAAGGGATGTTATGACTCTAATGGACTTAATAGATATCTACTGAACATCTACCCTAATACAAAAGAATATACATTCTTCTCAGCACCCCATGGAACCTTCTCTAAAATCAACCACACAGTCAGTCACAAAGTAAATCTCTCTCCTGTATTCTATCGGACCACTATAGCTTAAAGCTAGATTTCAACAACAATAAAAATTATAGAAGACCTGTAATCTCATGTAAACTGAACAATACTCAGCTAAATCACCACTGAGTTAAGGAAGAAATAAAGAAATTAAAGACTTCCTAGAATTCAATGAAAAGGAATGTACAACATACTCAAACTTATGGGACACTATGAAAGCAGTGCTAAGAGGAAAATTCATAGCACTAAATGCCCACATAAAAAAGTTGAAGAAATTTCATACTAGCATGTAGACGAATTTCCAAACGCTCTTATTAAATAAGAAACACAGAGCCAAATACAGAGGTAATAGCCAAAGAGATCAGAGTAAATAGCAACAACTAGCCTTAGCTTACCACCAGCAGTAGCTTCCACAGAGAGAGATTCTTCCCATCTAACCTGTGTTTTTATTGCCTTCCTGTTCTGCCTTCTCATTGACTCTAAGCCCAGCCACATCACTTCCTCGTCACTGCATGTCTATACAGACCTCCAGGTCTCTATGGTTGTTACTGGAATTAAAGGTTCATGTCACCATGCTTGGCTGTGTCCTTGACCACACAGAGACTCTGCCTGCCATGTGATTGGATTAAGCATGTGGGCTACCATCACCTGATTTCTGTTTATGGCTCACTGACCTCTGATCTCCAGGCAAACTTTATTTATTAACATACAAATAGAATATCACATTTTAGCACAAATAAAGTATCACCACACTAGAGATTTAACAGGACACTTGAAAGCTCAAGAAGAAGAAGAAGAAGAAGAAGAAGAAGAAGAAGAAGAAGAAGAAGAAGAAGAAGAAGAAGAAGAAGAAAACTCACCAATGAGGAATACACACCAGGAAATAAACAAATTGAGGGATGAAATCAATAAAATAAAAACAAAGAGTACAATACAAAGAATCAATGAAACAGAGTTGGTTCTTTGAGAAAATCAACAAGTTAGACAAGCCCTTAGCTAACCTAACCAAAAGGCAGAGAGAAAACATCCAAGTTAACAAAATTAGAAATGAAAAAGGAGACATAACAACAGATAATGAGAAAATCTAGAGAATCATCAGATCATACTTCAAAAACCTGTACTTCACAAAATTGGAAAAATCTAAAAGAAATGGACAATTTTCTGGACAGGTACCACATATCAAAGTTAAATAAAGACCAGATAAACAATTTAAATAGACCAATAACCCCTAAGGAAATATAAACACTCATTAAAAGACTTTCAAACAAAAAAAGCCCTGGACCAGATGGATTCAGTGCAGAATTCTACCAGATTTTCAAAGAAGAACTAATTCCAATCATCTTCAAATTGTTCCACACAATAGAAATAGAGGAATGTTACCAAACTCTTTTCTCTCTCTCTCTCTCTTTTTTTTGGTCTTTTGAGACAGGGTTTCTCTGTGTAGCTTTGCACCTTTCCTGGAACTCGCTTTGGAGACTAGGCTAGCCTCGAACTCACAGAGATCCACCTGCCTCTACCTCCCAAGTGCTGGGATTAAAGGCGTGCACCACCACTGCCCGGCTGTGCCACCACCACCCAGCCAAACTCTTTTTATGAGGCTACAGTTACCGTGATACCCAAGCCACACAAAGATGCAACAAAGAAAGAGAACTACAGACCAATCTCCCTCATGAACATTGATGCAAAAATACTCAATAAAATATTGGCAAAACAAAACCAAAAACACATCAAAAAACTTATCCACCATGACCAAGTAGGCTTCATCCCAGAGATGCAAGGATAGTCCAAAATACAAAAATTTGTCCATGTAATACATCATATAAACAAACTGAAAGAAAAAAAACCACATGATCATTTCATTAGATACTGAAAAAGCTTTTGACAAATCCAACACCCCTTCATGATAAAGGTTCTAGAGAGATCAGGAATACAAGGAACATACCTAAACATAATAAAAGCAATTCACAGCAAGCCGATAGTCAACATCAAATTAAATGGAAAGAAACTCACACAATTCCACTAAAATCAGGAACAAGACAAGGCTGTCCACTCTGCCCATATCTATTCAATATTGTACTTGAAGTTCTAACTAGAGCAATAAGAAAACAAAAGGAGATCAAGGGGACACAAATTGGAAAAGAAGAAGTCAAACTTTCCCTATTTGCAGACCATATGACAGTATATATAAATGACCCCAAAAACTCTACCAGGGAACTCCTACATCTGATAAACTTCAGTAATGTGTCAGGATGCAAGATTAACTGAAAAAAATCAGTAGGCCGCCTATATACAAATGGGCTGAGAAAGAAACCAGAGAAACATCACCCTTTACAATAGCAATAAAAAGAAATGCCTTGAGGTAACTCTAACTAAGCAAGTGAAAGACCTGTATGACAAGAACTTTAAGTCTCTGAAGAAAGAAATTGAAGAAGATATCAGAAAATGGAAAGATCTCCCATGCTCATGGATAGGTAGGATTAACATAGTAAAAATGGCAATCTTACCAACAGCAATCTACAGATTCAATGCAATCCCTATCAAAATCCCAACACAATTCTTCACAGACCTCAAAAGAATAACACTCAACTTCATAGGGAAAAACAACAACAACAACAAAAAAAAAAAACCTAGGATAGCTAAAACAATCCTGAACAATAAAGCAACCATTGGAGGCATCACCATTCCTGACCTCAAGCTCTCTATAGAGGTATAGTAATAAAAACAGCTTGGTATTGGCATAAAAACTGACAAGTGAACCAATGGAATCAAATTGAAAACGCTTACATGAATCTGCACACCTATGAACACCTGATTTTTGACAAAGAAGACAAAACTATACAATGGGAAAAAGAAAGCATCTTCAACAAATGGTGCTGGCATAATTGGATGTCAACATGGAGAAGATTGCAAATAAATCCATATCTATCTCCATGCTCAAAATTCAAGTCCAATTGAATCAAAGACCTCAACATAAATCCAAATACACTGAACTTGAATGCAGAGAAAGTAGGAAGTATCCTTGAATGCACTGGCACAGGAGACTACTTCCTAAATATAATACCAGTAGGACAGACACTGAGAGCAACAATTAATAAGTGGGACCTCCTGAAACTAAGAAGCTTCTGTAAGGCAAAGGACATGGTTAATAAGTCAAAACAACAGCCTACAGAATGGGAAAAATCTTCATCAACCCCATATCTGACAGAGGCCTGATCTCCAAAATTTATAAAGAACTCAAGAAACTAGACATCAAAATACCGAACAATCCAGTTAAAAAATGGGCTATAGAGCTAAACAGAGAACTCTCAACAGAAGAATCTCAAATGGCTGAAAGACATTTAAGGAATTGCTCAACATCCTTAGTCATTACGGAAATGCAAATCAAAACAACTCTGAGATACCATCTTACACCTGTTGGGATGGCTAAGATCAAAAACACTGAAGACAGCTTATGTTGGAGAGGATGTGGAGCAAGGGTAACATTCCTCCACTGTTGGTGGGAGTGCAAACTTTTACAGCCACTTTGGAAATTAGTGTGGTGGTTTCTCAGAAAATTGGAAAATAATTTACCTCCAGATCAAATGATACCACTCTTAGGCATATACCCAAGGAACATTGTAGCTGGAGTTTTCTCTTCAGGTTCCGCCAAGCCCTGGCAGTCCAACAGCCCACTTATAAATTAAACACACAGACACTTATATTATTTACAAACTGTATGGCCGTAGCAGGCTTCTTGCTAACTGTTCTTATATCTTAAATTAACCCATTTCTATTAGTCTATAAGTTGCCACATAGCTCGTGGCTTACCGGTACCTTACATCTTGCTTGTCATGGCAGCAGCTGGCAGTGGCTCTCTGCCTCAGCCTTCCACTTCCCAGAATTTTCTTCTCTGCTTGTCCCACCTATACTTCCTGCCTGGCTACTGACCAATCAGTGTTTTATTTATGAACCAATCAGAGCAACACATTTGACATACAGAACATCCCACAGCAGAATATCATACCACAACGACACATGCTGAACTATGTTCATAACAGCATTATTCATAATAACCAGAACCTGGAAACAACCTAGATATCTCTCAACCAAAGAATGGATAAAGAAAATGTTGCACATATACACAATGGAATACTACTCAGCAGTGAAAAAAAAATGGCATCATAAAATTTTCAGGCAAATGGGTGGAACTAGAAAATGTCATCCTGAGTGAGGTAACCCAGACTCAGAAGAACAAACATGGTATGTACTCACTCATAAGCAGATACTAGATGAAAGGTGAAGGATAACCAGACTACAACCCACATCTCCAAAGAGAGTAGCTAACAAGGAGAACCCCAAGAGGGACACACAGAGCTCCCTGGCAAGGGGAAATGGATGAGATCTCCATGAGTAGACTGGGGATAAAGGGGACAATGGAGGGTAGGAGATGGAGGATGAGAACATAAGGAAATGGGATGGTCAAGCTGGAACAAGGACAGAGTGGGAGAGCAAGGAAAGAGATACAATGATAGATGGAGACATCATGGGGATAGGGAGAAACTGGGTGCTAGGGAAGTTCCCAGGAATCCACAAGGATAACCCCATCTTAGACTACTAGGAATAGTGGAGAGGGTGCCTGAACTAGCCTACCCCAGTAATCAGATGTGTGAGTACCCTAACTGTCATCATAGATCTTTCATCCAGTAACTGATGGAAACAGATGCAGAGATCCACAGCTAAGCACCAGGACAAGCTCCAGGAGGCCAATTGAAGAGAGAGAAGAGGGATTCTATGAGCAAGGGGCATCAAAATCATGACGGGGAAACATAGAGAGACAACCAAACCAAACTGGTAGGACCTCATAAACTGTAGACCAATAGCTGTGGGGCCTCCATGGGACTGGAATAGGCCCTCTGCACAGGTAAGACAGTTATGAAGCTTGATCTGCTTAAGGGGCCCCCTGGCAGTGGGATTAGGACCCATCCCTAGGATATGAGCATGCTTTTTGGAGCCTACTACCTATGGTGGGACACCTTACAGAGCCTTGGTGCAGGGGTAGGTTCTTGAACCTGCCTCAACTTAGTGTATCAGGCTCTGCTGACTCCCCATGGGAGGCCTTGCCTTGGAGGAAGTAGGAATGGAGGGTGGGATGGGGAGATGCTTGGGGGTGGGAGGAGGGAAGGAAGGGTATCTGTAAAGTGAATAAAGTTTTAATAATAAAAAATAATAAAAGTAAAAAATAAATTTAAAAAAAGAAAAGAGAAGAAAAAGATCTGAGATGCACACATGCAGCTTTTCTTCTCTCCCTCATGGGCTTGGATGCAGGACTGACTCAGACAGCCAGAACCTCCAGAGATTGTGCCCTAGCGTTCTAGAACCTGTGACAATTCTGTTCTGTACAGTGAGTTTTTCTCCCCTAATAAATTCCTTTGCCATTTAATAATAAAAAAAAAGAGTTTGAACCAAAATTTGTAGTGAAAAAACAAATTTTAAATGAAAGATGTTTGTCATATTTTAAAAAGATAACCATTCTTTCTGATTTGAGCAACATGTAATGGTGAGTGTTTTAAGCAACAATGTATGCAATCAGTTCCTCTGAGCAGGGAGAAATTGAGAAGAATGAAAGTCTAGCCTCAGTGTGGATCTGCAGTATAGGCATGTTTTTTTGCCTATCCTGGGGTAGGCTAGCCTTTCTTCTTATAGTGACAAGGAGGTACTCAGAGCTAGTGCTGATCAGACCTGGACAAATTCAAAACTTATATCAGTGAGGTAAGGCCAAGGAGGTCAGACATCCGTGACAGGATTAGCTAAATGTTCTTTGTAAAATTACTCACAAATACAACCAGTTGCCAGTCATTTTTCAACTTGATCAGGATGCAATAATAAATTCCTGGGGTGTGAACGTTCTCTTAAAACTCAACTAAAAAGTAAATCATTTCTTAATCTGCATATATATGACAATATAGAACCTGAGGGGTGGGTGAAGAGGGGCCAGATTAAAAAGGGGGGAAGCTTTTCTAGAAAAAGTATCCATGTCAGAAGTTATTAGGACATGTGAAGACATTTTTTTAAAAGAGTATTATATATAACTAACACAGTCTAAGTTATGATCTAGAATAGAAAGCAAAGATAAATGTTTTAGTTTGGTCCCTAAAGGAATGGAAATTTATCGTTTATTTGAATGTAGATTTGTATGTTTTAGTATCTTGGTGGCTGATTTGAAGAAAAAAGATGAAAATATTTCTTTCACTTTGTGTATTTCCCCTTTGGATTAAGATTTGGGCCGTTGGCAAGAAATATTGATTTGCTTGGGCAAAAGGTTAATCTCAAGAAAAAAAACAAATTCTAACACAGCGGGGCTGCCAAAATTTCTGCTGGCCTACATCCTTTGAAATGAATTAGTAATAATTCATAAGAAAATTAAGTTTATAATCAGCATGCCAGATATTTTACTGTACAGCATAAACAAATCATATTTGCTTACTTGTGAAACAAGAAAAATAATTGGGGATGCTTCAAAATTTAAGTTCAAAGACAGGCTACGTTAAGTCTCTCTTGCCTGTACTGTAGAATAGCGCTGCCTCATCCAGATACTCATGATCTTTTCTTCCTATATGTGGCTCTCTTTATCATCCACCTATATGTTGCTCTCTTTATCACCCATCTAGCTCTTACATCACAGCATTTTCTACCATGTGCATAATCCTTCCAGGGGAGAAGGCGATCTCTTATGATTTGGAGTTCCTAGAGTCTGGGACATAGTAAATGTTCAATAATTGTACAGGCATTAAAACGGTAATATGCAGAAATAATAATTATGAAAAGATATCCTCCAAGCTGGTTGGTATTATGGTAATAATTCTTTATTTAGACTTTCCTTTAAAGATATATGTTTCTTCAGTTGAAAAATCATCTGGAAGGGTTCAGTAGTCTGGATTTCCTTGAGGAATAGCATTATCTTTTCCTCTTTTGTATAATTGCAATATGATGATCACAGACATTTTGATGTTCTTGTAGTGGTTATGGCATTGATATAGATTTATGGTAGTTGTGGGGAGGGGTAATTAGGAAGATAGAGGACAAAAAGAGACCAAATTGTATTTTTCTTATGATATTAGCACCATATATGTAACTGTAATTTTGGTTCCAAATTTTTCTTCTCAATGCATGTTACCTGTTTTAAGTAATGGTCAGAGCTATCCCATAAGATGCTCTAGCTCAGCATCACACTTAGAGTCTAGTTCAGGAGCCTCTTTCCAGTCTTTCTGCTTCAGGTTCCCTGTGTGCAGAAAGGTAGCTACTGATCCTGACTATGACCATTGTGTTCTCTGTTCTTTTTTTCTTAGTTTGTATTTTTAATCATTTAACAAAACTTTTGTAACAATAAGAATAAAAGGACTGCCGGGCGGTGGTGGGGCACTCATTTAATCCCAGCACTCGGGAGACAGAGCCAGGCGGATCTCTGTGAGTTCGAGGCCAGCCTGGGCTACCAAGTGAGTTCCAGGAAAGGTGCAAAGCTACACAGAGAAACCCTGTCTCAAAAAACCAAAAAAAAAAAAAAAAAAGAATAAAAGGACAATGAAAATAAATTGGAAATTTTAATAAAGGCTTAAACATAATAAACTTAAGTCTGTTTTTCATGCTTTTCTGATTTCAATGTTATGTGTGTTTACAGTGGCCAAGAACAACACACTCTGATGCAGCTACACTCATGCAGGCATATGCTACAATGCAGTTTCCAGTTTTTAGTTACACATCTACAGGGTCTTATTTGCCATTCAAACATTTTTTTGTTTTTACTAAACTCGCTTCATTGACATGCAACACTTAAAAATGTGTTTTAAACCTTGAAGACCTATAATTTTGAAGGCATCATATTTGCTCTGTAATTTGAGCCATATTTTAATTTTACATTTATAGTCATCATTTACATTGATTATTTTGAAATTATAACTTAATTACAATATTTCTTCCTTCCTCTTTCTAGGGAAATAAGACCAAAATATGTTTTATTTGCCTTGCTCTGTCTTTTCTTTCTATCTCAGAAACTGTCACTTCAAACAAATCAGATCTTTGCACATTGCAAGCATGAGACTCTTCTGGATGCTTTCCCGTGTCCAGGCAAGCATTCAGGAATGCACAGTGCTTTCCATGCTGCTGTTATAAACAGGGGTGTTCTTATACATGGTGGCGGGAGCAAGGGCAGACTGCTTGCAGTTGATAAGACAGGCCTTTGGATTTTTTTAAACAGATAACATCTAAAAAACTCCCAGGTATCTGTGCTATAGAGAAAGGAAAATAAAAACCTTGTTTTTTCTATTTAATATAACAATCTATTATTGCAATCACAAATATTATCTTGTCCTAAATATGTTATAGAGTTTGGGGAACAACATGCTCAGATGTTACCTAAACTTTTCTCCCAGATAGGCTTTCATAAGATGGAAAGGGGATAGCTTTTTCTCTGTAGATGGTTAAACTCTCTGGATCCATTTATTTTCATTATTGCATTATGGTGGAGTAGATTTTATGTGCTCTCCTTACATATGAATTTCTCTCTTGAGCTAGTCACATAGTTTCAAATACATTTCTTCAATATATGCTTTTACTGTTTTGAAGATTTAGGCTTATCCAAACTTCACCGATAATCCCAAAATTCTCTTGGAAATGTGGTGTGCCTATGTCTCTGTGTTGACATTTAATCATCAGAATATTAATAAGAGTTCTAGAAGTGGGAACTTGAAAAGTTGTGAAGACCCGTCTTTGTGAATGAGGATTAATGTCTTTAGAGATCATGTGCAGAGAGCTGTTGGTATTTTGTTTGTTTGTTTGTTTGTTCTCAAGTGATTTAATGAAGAAAATTATTTGTACTCAATTTTCTCTCAAAATCTGTACGTGCCACATTCAGAAAACAAACTATCGATCAACATAAGTAACATTTTGTAGTTATTTCCTGAATGGTACAATATAACACCAAATCATGTAGCAATTGTATCACATTAGGTATTATAAATAATATAAAGCTGATTTAAAGCATTTGTGTGGACCTCTACATTTGTATGTAAACATTATGCCATTTTCTAGAATATAGTTTAGAATCTTCATATTTTGGTACCTGATACTTTCTTGAAAATTTCTCCATTGTGGGTGTGAAGTACCAACATTAAAAAGTGTATGTACAAGTAACATTATACAAACTAAGTACATTTAGAGTTACATATATATTATATATGATTGTATATATTATGCATGTAACAGGAATTATTTAAAAAGAGGCAATGAATTTTAAAAGAATGCAGGAAGGGGAATATGGGAAGTTTTGCAGAAAGGAAGGAGAAAGGAAAACAATTTAATTATATTACAATCTCAAAAACAAAATGAATAATTTTTAAAAATGAAAAATCAGTCATGTGACTGTGGAAGATTATGTTAAGTGAAATAAGGAAAGCACGAGGTAAAAAAATATCCTGTGTAAATTGGATGTTCAATAGATAGATAATAGCTAGGTAGGTAGGTAGATAGATTGAGAGAGAGAGAGAGAGAGAGAGAGAGAGAGAGAAAACATGACATTTAATATGAAAAGAGTAGGAAAGAGAATTCAAAAAGGTGAAGTTGTGGGTATGGATAAAAAGATAGTGATGATCAAAATGTATAGTTTCAGAATAAAAATAAATTTGGATGAACTATATACTATATGTTGACATTTACAAGATACCATATATCTAAAAATTATTAAAATGCAATTT
The DNA here is from genome assembly GCF_949786415.1 of Peromyscus eremicus. NCBI lineage: Eukaryota > Metazoa > Chordata > Mammalia > Rodentia > Cricetidae > Peromyscus > Peromyscus eremicus. The sequence goes on along the minus strand of NC_081417.1, from coordinate 87,508,380 downwards.
TTTGTATTCTCATCACAAAATAGATAGCTTGGTCATGTGATATATATGGCTAAATTAAATAATTCTATAATGTATCCATACATAAAAATCTCACCTTTTATCCAATAATATACATAATTAATATCAACTAAAAACAAGTTATTCAAATACAAGCATTTAAAGTTCTTTGCTAACTTAATATGAGTATTGGGGAAAATAATATTCATGATTTTAATAAAGTTAATGCTTATATCTCATCTCTCAAACATCATTGCTAAGAATGTAATAAGACTCTCAAAACTTCCTCTATTTTTAAAATATCAATTACTCTGATCATAAAAATAATATGTATTTGAAATGACATCAGTAATTTCCTGAGTGTCTTAGAGTTCTGTTGCTGTGAAGAGACACCATGAACAAGGCAAATCTTATCAAGGAAAGTAGGGCTTGGGTACAGTTCCAGGGGCTAAGACCATTATCATGATGGTGGGAAACATCAAGGCATGTAGCCAGACAAGGCTCTGAAGAAGTGAGGGCTTCTCATCCAGATCAACAGGCAGCAGGTGGGGGAGAAATACTAGACCTAACATGGGCTTCTTAAAACACTTCCTCCAACAATGCCATGACTATTCCTATTAGGTCACACTACCTAATCCTTCTAATCCTTCTTAAATGGTGTCATTCCCTAGTAACTAAGCATTCAAGTATATGGGCCTGTAGGTGTCATTATTATTTAAATCATCACACTAAGCAAAGTTTTAGCTATGCCTCTCTCACTAATAGTCAAAAATCTTAAGTATAGCAACTCCTTGTTCATACCATGGGAATTTTTTTATTTTATTTTATTTTATTTTATAATTTAATTTAATTTTACTTAAAAGCCACGGATCCCCTTGTTCTCCCCCCTCCCCAACCCACCCCCAACCTTCCCCCAAGCCCACCCCCCATTCCCATCTCTTCCAGGGCAAAGACTCCCCTGGGGATTGAGTTCAACCTGGTAGATTCAGTCCAGACAGGTCCAGTCTCCTCCTCCCAGGCTGAGCCAAGGGTCCCTGTATAAGCCCCAGGTTCCAAACAGCCAGCTCATGCACTGAGTACAGGACCCAGTCCCACTGCCTGGATGTCTCCCAAACAGATCAAGCTAATCAACTGTCTCACTTATCCAGAGGGCCTGATCCAGTTCGGGGCTCCTCAGCTATTGGTTCATAGTTCATATGTTTCCATTCGTTTGGCTATTTGTCCCTGTGCTTTTTGCAATCTTGGTCTCAACAATTCTTGCTCATACAAACCCGGTTCTTTTTCACCAATTGGACTTCTGGAGCTCCACTTGGGGCCTGGCCATGGATCTCTGCATCTGGTTCCCTCAGTCCTTGGATGAGGTTTCTAGCATGACAATTAGGGTGTTTGGCCATCCTATCACCAGAGTAGGTCAGTTCAGGCTTTCTCTCGACCATTGCCAGTAGTCTATTGTGGAGGTATCTTTGTGGATTTCTGGGGACCTCTCTAGCACTTTGTTTCTTCCTATTCTCATGTGGTCCTCATTTATCATAGTCTCTTATTCTTTGTTCTCCTTCTCTGTTCTTGATCTAGCTGGGATCTCCTGCTCCCCTAAGCTCTCTTTCCCTCGACCCTTGCCCTTCATTACCCCCACTAGTGTCCAGGTTGTTCGTGTACATCTCATCGATTTCTCTGTCATTGGGAGATCCCTGTGTCTTTCTTAGGGTCCTGTTTTCTAGGTAGCCTCCCTGGAGTTGTGAGTAGCAGTCTAGTCATCTTTGTTTTACATCTAGTATCCTCCTATGAGTGAGTATATACCATGTTTGTCTTTCTGGGTCTGGGTTACCTCACTCAGGATGATTTTTTTTCTAGATCCATCCATTTGCCTGCAAACCTCATGATGTTATTGTTTTTCTCTGCTGAGTAGTATTCCATTGTGTATATGTACCAAATTTTATTTATCCATTCTTCAGTTGAAGGGCATCAAGGTTGTTTCCAGGTTCTGGCTATTACAAACAATGCTGATATGAGCATAGCTGAGCAAGTGCCCTTGTGGTATGATTGAGCATTCCTTAGTTATATGCCCAAGAGTGGTATAGCTGGATCTTGGGGGAGATTGATTCCCACTTTTTTAAGAAAGCACCATATTGATTTCCAAAGTGGTTATACAAGCTTGCATTCCCACCAGCAGTGGAGGAGAGTTCCCCTAACACCACATCCTCTCCAGCATAAGGTGTCTTCAGTGTTTCTGATCTTAGCCATTCTGAACGATGTAAGGTGGTATCTGAGAGTCGTTTTGATTTGCATTTCCCTGATGATTAGGGATGTTGAGCAATTCCTTAAATGTCTTTCAGCCATTTGAGCTTCCTGTGTTGAGAATTCTCTGTTTAGTTCTATAGCCTATTTCTTAATTGGACTGTTGGGCATTTTGATGTCTAATTTCTTGAGTTCTTTATATATTCTGGATATCAACCCTCTGTCAGATGTGGGGTTGGTGAAGATCTTTTCCCATTCTGTAGGCTGTCGCTTTGCCTTGTTGACCATATCCTTTGCTCTACAAAAGCTTCTCAGTTTCAAGAGGTCCCATTGATTAATTGTTTCTCTCAGTGTCTGTGCTACTGGTATTATATTTAGGAAGTGATCTCCTATGCCAGTGCGTTCAAGACTACTTCCTACTTTCTCTTCTAGCAGGTTCAGAATAGCTGAATTTATGTTGAGGTCTTTGATCCACTTGGACTTAAGTTTTGTGCATGGTGACAGATATGGATCTATTTGCAGCCTTCTATGTTGATATCCAGTTATACCAGCACCACTTGTTGAAGATGCTTTCTTTTTTCCATTGTACACTTTTGGCTTCTTTGTCAAAAATTATATGTTCATAGGTGTGCGGATTAATGTCAGGGTCTTCAATTCGATTCCATTGGTTCACATGTTGGTTTTTATGCCAGTACCAAGCTGTTTTTATTACTGTAGCTCTATAGTAGAGCTTGAAGTCAGGGATCGTGATGCCTCCAGAGGTTATTTTATTGTACGGGATTCTTTTGGCTATCTTGGGTTTTTTGTTTTTCCATATGAAGTTGAGTATTATTCTTTCCAGGTCTGTGAAGAATTGTGTTGGTATTTTGATGGGGATTGCATTGAAAGTGTAGATTAGTTTTGGTAAGATTGCCATTTTTACTATGTTAATCCTGCCTATCCATGAGCATGGGAGATCTTTCCATTTTCTGACATCTTCTTCAATTTCTCTTTTCAAGGACTTAAAGTTCTTGTCATATAGGTCCTTCACTTTCTTGGTTAGTGTTACCCCAAGGTATTTTATATCATTTGTGGCTATTGTAAAGGGTGATGTATCTCTGATTTCCTTCTCAGCCTGTTTGTCAATTTTATATAGGAGGGCTACTTTTTTTTTTAGTTGATCTTGTATCCTGCTATGTTGCTGAAGGTGTTTATAAGTTGTATCAGTTCCTTGGTTGGATCTTTGGGGTCACTCAAGTATTCTATCATGCCATCTGCAAAAAGGGAAAGCTTGACTTCTTCCTTTCCAATTTGTATCCCCTTAATCTCCTTATGTTGTCTTACTGCTCTGGCTAGAACTTCAAGTACTATATTGAATAAGTATGGGGAGAGCAGACAGCCTTGCTTCACTCCTGATTTTAGTAGAATCGCTTTGAGTTTCTTTCCATTTAATTTGATGTTGGCTGTTGGCTTGCTGTAAATTGCCTTTATTATGTTTAGGTATGTTCCTTGTATTCCTGATTGCTCTAAGACCTTTATCATGAAGGGGTGTTGGATTTTGTCAAATGCCTTTTCTGCATCTAGTGAGATTATCATGTGTTTTTTATTTCTTTGAGTTTGTTTATATGGTGTATTACATTGACAGACTTTCGTATGTTGAACCACCCTTACATCCCTGGGATGAAGTCTACTCGATCATGGTGGATAATTGTTTTAATGTGTTCTGGGAGTCGGTTTTCCAGTATTTTATTGAGTATTTTTGCATCAATGTTCATGAGAGAGATAGGTCTGTAGTTCTCTTTCTTTGTTTCATCCTTGTTTGGTTTAGGAATCAGGGTAATTGTAGCCTCATAGAAGGAGTTTGGTAATGTTCCTTCTGTTTCTATTGTGTGGAACAATTTAAGAGTATTGGTATTAACTCTTCTTTGAAAATCTGGTAGAATTCTGCACTGAAACCATCTGGTCCTGGGCTTTTTTTGATTGGGAGAATTTTAATGACTGATTTTATTTCCTTAGGGGGTATTGGACTATTTAAATAGTTTATCTGATCTTGATTTAACTTAGGTATATGGTACCTATCCAGAAAATTATCAATTTCTTTTAGATTTTCCAGTTTTGTGGAATAGAGGTTTTTGAAGTATGACCTGATGATTCTCTGGATTTCCTCAATGTCTGATGTTATGTCCCCCTTTTCATTTCTGATTTTGTTAATTTGGATGCTCTCTCTCTCTGTCTTTTGGTTAGTTTGGATAAGGGCTTGTCTATCTTGTTGATTTTCTCAAAGAACCAACTCTTTGTTTCATTAATTTTTGTATTGTTCTCTTTGTGTCTATTTTATTGATTTCAGCTCTAAATTTGATAATTTCCTGGCATCTATTCTTCCTGGGAGACTTTGCTTCTTCTTGTTTTAGAGCTTTCGGGTGTACTGTTAAGTCACTAGTGTGAGATTTCTCCAACTTATTTATGTGGGCATTTAGTGCTATGAATTTCCCTCTTAGCACTGCTTTCATAGTGTCCCATAAGTTTGGGTATGTGGTGTCTTCATTTTCATTGATATCTAGGAAGTCTTTAATTTCTTTCTTTATTTCTTCCTTAACCCATTGGTGATTCATTTGGGCATTATTCAGTTTATATGAGATTGTAGGTTTTCTGGAGTTTTTGTTGTTGTTGAAATCTAACTTTAAACCATGGTGGTCTGATAGAACACAGGAGGTTATTCCAATTGTTTTGTATCTGTTCAGATTTGCTTTGTGGCCAAGTATGTGGTCGATTTTAGAGAAGGTTCCATGGGATGCTGAGAAGAAGGTATATTCTTTTTTGTTAGGATGGAATGTTCTGTAAATATCGAGTAAGTCCATTTGAGTCATAACATCAGTTAATTTATTTTATTTCTCTGTAAAGTTTCAATTTGGGAGATCTGTCCAGTGGTGAAAGTGGGGTGTTGAGGTCTCCCACTATTAATGTGTGGGGTTTTGTATGTGGTTTAAGCTTTAATAATGTTTCTTTTACATATGTGGGGGTACCCTTGTGTTTGTGGCATAAATGTTCAGAATTGAAACTTCATCTTGGTGGATCTTTCCTGTGATGAGTATGTAATGCCCTTCTTGATCTCTTTTGATTGATTTTAGTTTGAAGTCTGTTTTGTTGGATATTAGGATGGCTACACCTGCTTGCTTTTTAAGACCATTTGATTGAAAGTCTTTTCCCAGCCTTTTATTCTTAGGTAGTGTCTATCTTTGAATTTAAGGTGTGTTTCTTGTATGCAGCAGAAAGATGGGTCCTGCTTTCATATCCATTCTGTAAGCCTGTGTCTTTTTATAGGTGAATTAAGTCCATTGATATTAAGGGATATTAATGACCAGTGATTGTTCATTCCTGTTATTTTTTGGTGGTAGTGTGTGTGTACTTCTCTTCTTTGGTGTTTATTGCTGTGGCATTATCTATTGCCTGTGTTTTCGAGGGTTTATCTGACTTCCTTAGGTTGGAATTTTCCTTCTAGTGCTTTCTGTAGGGCTGGGTTTGTGGATAAGTATTGTTTAAATCTGGCTTTGTCTTGGAATGTCTTGTTCACTCTGTCTATGATGATTGAAAGTTTTGCTGGGTATATTAGTCTAGGCTGGCATCCACGGTCTCTTAGTGTCTGCATTACATCTGTCCAGGTCCTTCTGGCTTTCAAAGTCTCCATTGAGAAATCGGGTGTTATTCTGATGGGTTTGCCTTTATAAGTCACTTGGCCTTTTTCCTTTGCTGCTCTTAATATTCTTTCTTTATTCTGTACATTTAGTTGTTTAATTATTATGTGGCGAGGGGACTTTTTTGGGGGTCTAATCTGTTTGGTGTTCTATAGGCTTCTTGTATCTTCATAGGCATTTCCTTCTTTAAGTTGGGAAAGTTTTCTCCTATGATCTTGTTGAATATATTTTCTGTGCCTTTGAGTTGGTATTCTTCTCCTTCCTCTATCGCTATTATTCATAGGTTTGGTCTTTCCATGGTGTCCCAAATTTCTTGGACATTTTGGGTCATGACTTTGTTGGCTTTAGTGTTTTCTTTGACTGATGAATCTATTTCTTCTACCGTATCTTCAACACCAGAGATGCTCTCTTCCATCTCTTGCATTCTCTTGGTTATACTTGCATCTGAAGTTCTCGTTCATTTACTCAGATTTTCTATTTCCAGCATTCCCTCTGTTTGTGTCTTCTTCATGTTTTCTATTTCCCTTTTCAGGTCTTGGACTGTTTCCTTCATCTGTTTCATTGCTTTTTCACGATTTTCTTTAAGGGATTTATTGTTTTCTTCTGCTTTATTTGTCCTTTCCTCTAGTTTTTATAGCGTTCTTCCCATTTTTTGTTTGCCTTTTCAATTTCATTTTTTATTTCTTCTATATACGGCTCTAGCCTCTTCATGATGTTATTCATAAGGTTGCTTTCTTCTGCTTTCTTCCATTTTGTGATGTTCAGGTCTAGCTGTTGGAGGAGGGCTAGGTTCTGGTGATGCTGTATTGCTCTTCATTTTGTTGTATATTCTTCTGCCTTGATGTCTGCCCATCTCTTTGGAGATTCGTTCTTGGTCTTATCAGCACTCTTGGTCCAGACAGAGCTGACAGATTCAGGATGCCTCTCTTTGGTCCAAATGGGAGCTCTCTTGTCCAGATGGAACCTCTGGGGTGGGATGGGAGCTGAGGGTTGGTCTCTACGTCTCAGGAAGTGGTTGGAGTCTCGGGCGGATGGGCATGAGGGAAGGACGTGGAGATTGCAGGGTCTGCCAGGGGTCTTGGAAAAGGGGACCCTTCCTGGTGAGGGTGAAGGGGATTCTGCCTGATGGCCAGAACCTGGGGCCAAGTTGGGCAGGTCTTCCCCGGAATGGCTGGTGCCCAGGGATGGGACCTAGGGGCAGGCTTCTCTGGGTATGAGCCCAGGCACTCACTTCTTGTCCAGATGGGAGGTCTGGGGCAGGATAGGAGCTGGGGGCTGGTCTCTAAGTTTCAGGAAATGGCTGGGGTTTCGGGCGGATGGTTGTGCGGGGCAGGGCATGGAGACTGCAGGGTCTGCCAGGGGTCTTGGAGAAGGGGAACCTTCCCAGTGAGGGTGGAGGGGATCCTGCCAGATGGCCAGAACCTGGGGCCAAATTGGGTCTTCCCCGGAATGGCTGGTGCCCAGGAATGGGACCTAGGGGTAGGCTTCTCTGGGTATGAGCCCAGGCACTCACCTCTTGTCCAGATGGGAGGTCCAGGGCAGGATGGTAGCTGGGGGCTCAGCTGTTGGTATTTTGAGCATGTAAAGATATAGAAAGAAGTATCATCTTGGAAAGTGACATCAGTCATCAGACACCAAATCAGTCCACACCTTGATCTCTGACTTTGATACCCAAAGCCGTGAGGCTCAAAGATCTAGTCTCTATATATTACCAAGCACTGTGCTAAGATATATTGCAAAATAAAAATATTTTCTACTGTTCCTGGAAGTCATAGGTAACAAAAATTCCAATACCAGATGTAGGATTGTATGACCTATTGACCAGGGCCCCAGAGGCTCTCAAAATAATACATCTATTATTATCATTACTCTTGGTGCCCCTCCAGAAGTAGATGGTAAGATACTATTGCTGAAGGCACCAGACACTTTGGAAACAGGACACAGAGAACTGAAGCTTGAACTGAGCCAGAAGTTTCATTCCTGAAATCTAGTATTCACAGTGTCAGAAACGGATGTGCAAGCCTCTGGAAGAGAAAAGTTACTAATTATTTTACACAATTCTGTGTTCTGAATATTATAATACTCACCTTCCAGGAAATACGTGTCCATTGTACAATGATGTCATGATTATTTATGGGGTCACCAATCACTTTCTGCTTAGATTTTAGGACCACTTCATAGAAAGAATTTGTGACTGGTTCTGTAAATCTGGACAAATGTCTCTGGATGAGGAAGTCATAGGCCATAAGGTGAAGCCTACTACTTTATTTTCGTATACAGCTATAATGTCAAACCACTTTCTAAATTATCACTATTGTTGGCCTTGGCCAGAGAGACATCTGTTTTCATTGGGTGACGGTTGATTCAGACTCATACTTATCCAAAGTGTTGAGAATAAGTGCCTGTTGAGTGCTTGTGTGTGTGTGTGTGTGTGTGTGTGTGTGTGTGTGTGTGTGTTTGTATCATCACCTTTAAGGCCAAAGCAACATATCTGAATAAGAAAGGGAAAGATCGTAAAAGTCAGAAGAGAGGGAGGACTGTTTTCTGAATGTGATATGAACATTGCAGTTGTGAACACACGGCAACTATGGCTGCCAACACAAGATCTGCACACACACACACACACGCACACAGTCGTGAACACACGGCAACTATGGCTGCCAGCACAAGATCTGCACACACACACACACACACACACACACGCACGCACACGCACACACACACACACACACATACACACACACACACACACACAGAGAACATGAAAGTAGGAAGGGCACTAGTTGAGTATAAAGTCATCAGGAGGAAGATAAAAGAGGGAAATAAGGAGTGAATATGATCATAATACACAGTATACATGTATGAAACTATGTTAAGTTAAAAGTGATTATTTGCAGCCTCTCTGTAGTTAAATTACTTTTGATTTGGGTAATATTTTTTTTTAAATTTAATGTCAGAATTTGGGGATCTACAAAGCCTGTGAAGAAGTAAGCAAATTATGATCATATAATAAATATAGTTTAATGTCATATAACCTAACAGAAGTATAACCTAAAGTAACATACTATTATGCACTTACAACTATTAACCTGAACTTGAGAAACTGAGAAAAAAATGCAACTATTTTTTCTCCTTAGCTGGCAATTTATTGGTCTTTGCTCAGGTTTTACTTTGACAATATTTCATTGGCAACTTGACCTATGCTGAATAATTATTTGAAACGCTATTTTATTAAATTGACACCATATTGTAAATTTGTTTTAAATCTCATATAAGGTTACATTTGAGTATTTTCTCTGTCAAATATTATTTGAAAATGTAGTTTTAATAGGCTCATAAAAGAGTGCTATAAGGAAATACTACAGCATAGTCAATTAATATCCTATTGCCAAGCATTTAAATTGTATTTCCTTTTCTCACTGCTGTGAAAAATAATTACAAATCAGCCTTACATACAAGCTTCTGATGATGTGCTTCTGATAGTGATTTCTCTGTGTTGTATTTCTTGAATTTACTGCCTTAAAGTTTATGAATATTTCAAAGCTTTTAAACACACAGCAAGCTAGCCTTCACAATTGGGCATATGCATTTATCATTTCTTTAATGCTTTTCAAAGCATTGAATTTTCGATCTAAAAAGGAAAAAGAAAAACCTGATGCTCTTTGTACTTCATTCAGTCTTCAGATATTAAAGAAATTTCAAGTTAAATGGTTCACTTAGTGAATTGTTTACCTGACTTGTTTTCACACAGGATGCATAATGAGCACTGAAGAAATCCCAAAATTTTAGTGTTTCTTCTGGATTATTATAAACTGACTTAATCAAAAGACTTCATGTAGTCGTGCATGGTGGCATGTGTCTGTAAGCCCAGCACTCAGAAATCTTTCAAGGTCAGTTTTAGACTACAGAGCAGGAACTCTGCTCAAGAGATAATTAATCAGGAAGTGGGAGACTATGTCTGGGCAGGGATACACTAAGAAATGGTTTAATCTATTTCTAAGTGTGTGTTTTAAGCAAGGCAGATAATTAGTGGTGTCCACATGATTTTGGAAAGGAGGTACTCTCAAACCTTGTTCGTTTAAATGCTTAAAATGAGGCTCAGGGCTTTCTGTGATGAGACATATGAGAAATGCACAGAGCTCGGCTTCAAATCTCAGTTCTGCTACAGAGGCCCTGAGAAGTTCTCTGGACTGTCCCTGAGATCTGATTAATACAGTTTCCAATTTTCAAAATACTAGAAAAGCTCATATTATAGCTAAGTCCTAAGTGTATGGCATAAAAGCAGACTGAACTGTACAGGATTCTAGCTTCCTTTTTCCACTCACTCATTCATGACTTCATCCTTGCTTACTCAGCATTTTCCATGTGCCAGGTGTTATGGGAAACACTATCCTCCATAATAACTGGATGTTAAAGTCAGAAAACTCAATTATTTTGGTCAAAGAAGGTCCCCCAACAAATACCATCTCAGAAAATTCAGCATGTAGGCAAAAATGAGCAAAAGCCCCCAGCACACACACACACCCCAAAAACATCATTCCAGGATCAGCTGATGTCCAACTTTCCTTTTTCTGCAATTCAGTGCCTCAAAATCAGCATGCTCAATGATCTGAAGAGCCTTTCCTTATTTATTTGGTTCCCAAGATATTTTGTTTATGGTCTTATTGATGAGTGTGTTTAAGAAAAATAGTGACGTATAAAATGTATAAAAGACAAGACAGGCACATGGAGAGAAGAGGGCGTGGCCACAAGCACACTTCATGTCAGGATACATGGATTTGAACCTGGAATGCCTCCAAAGCTCCTATGCTGCTAGATACATACATGTGTATTCATTTCCTGGTATGAGAATGAAAAATTATCCAGGAATTTAATTTTTTAAATTTCTTTGAATTAAAAAATAGATTTTTTTTCATATAATGTATTCTTATTATGGTTTTCCTGCCCCCAACTCTCATTAAACCCTCTTCATCTCCCCATTCACCCAAATTCATACTCTTCCTTGCTATCATTAGAAAACAAATAGACATCAAAAAATATAGAAAGAAAACATTTGTTTGCTTTGTCTTATTCAGAAATTTAATTCTTATTAAACAAGAAAAGCAGTAAGTCAGGCACATATACACATGGACTCACTAGTTTTGTTTTGCCTATTTCCGTGTATTCAAAACTAAAAGATTAGAAACCCATTTGTCAACATGAAATGAAGAGACACCCTTTAACTCTAGTTAGGATGGGCTTGGACTTCTTGGAGTAACAACCAATCAGTCATGGAGTTCTAGCCAAATTGCCTATAACAGAATATTTTCTTTTAGGGAAGCAAAAAACATTGCTGTTCTCATCAATATCAGTGTAGGAACTAACAGGATAATGAGTTAGAAGGGGATCCAAAATGTTCCTCAGAGCTCACCTATAGCCTTTCTCTGCATTATTTGTTTTATCTGCCTTTATTTCTGTTTCTGACATCATTGGCCATTGCCTCTGAGTCATTTAAGGTATAAATTATAAAAAAGAAAAGAAGTAACTATTGTTAATAGTCTTATATATGCTATTGCTTCTGAGTCACTTTAGTTATAAATGAGGGAAAATTATTGCTAATGGTCTTATTTATTCTATTAAAATCTTTAATGATTGATTAACAGTGCATATTTTGACAGAATATTAACCTTCCTTAAGAATATCCTACGGGATGGAAACTCTAGCTTTCACACTGTTTTTTGAAGAGTCAATCTTTTTTCATGAGTAGAGAAGGTGCCTGAAGTTCGCCCACTGCAGGGAGAGTCACTTTACTGGAAACAAATTTGTACCTTTCATTCAGAAGGAAAGCCTCACAGCAAGGAGAGACTTCCCTGTGCTATTAAAACTGCTTAAAGTAGATTTTCCTCAAAGGTTCTTTGCAAAAAAACAACCTACTTGATTTGTACAAAAGAACACTGCTCTCTAGTGGAATAAGGAGAAAGAAATCCATTAACTTGCTTGCATATGTGTTGCTACATGTGAAAGGCGGCTGAGCTTTGTCCTGGATTCATGACATGCTATGATATATGGCTGCAATTATTGTAATTTTATACTGTGAAGTGGCTTTGCTCTTGCAATCAAGAAAAATATCTTTTCCTCTCTAAGCCATCTTTTGAAACTTGAAACCAGTAGGTACTACTAGCCTTTCCTTCTTAGCTACTTTCTTTACCAACAATAAAAAGCCTACAATTAATAATGATTTCATTTACACTGGACCTTGCAATGATCCAACTTAGGTCAGACTGAACGTAATTAATGGGGGCCTTGGGAGCCCAGAAAGTTTTAGCAATGGTGTGATTATTGTAATAATGTGTGATACCCTTGGTGCTTATCAGCTGTCTCCTCATTTCTATTCTCTGTGTGGTGTTCATCTCTCTTTTCTACCCTCCTATGTGGCACAGACTGAAAAAAATAACTTTACACCTCATGTTTTGGTGTCAATGAGAAGATCCTCAAAGTCTATGCAAATCAGCTTTGGTAAAGGTTTCTTTATCCTGTTTCATGCTACACAATTTCAAAGCAACCCTTGAAGGGGGTGTGGCCTCTTTGGTACCATCTGTCACTATCTTCACACATTCGAGCTAGCCATCAGAAACAGGTGCTTTGGATGTGACATACAGCTTTCCTCACACTGGGGATGCACAGGTGGAAATGTATAGGACTTATGCATTTCAAACAGATGGGCCTATTTTGAGTGATTAAACTTACGGCTGGTAACTCTCAAAGGTCCATCTTCAATGCTCCTCATTTCCATGGGTCCATAAATCAAGTAAGTGTGCAAAACTGCTCCCTTCCATTGGTGCTTAAACTCTGTCCATTTCATTAGCAGCATTAGAATTTCAGAACAAAATTGCAAGCAATAACCAGGTACAAGAGAAGCTGAAACCACAAATTTAAAGCTAGCCTAGGCTACACAGTGAGATTAGACCCTGTTTCAAAAACAGAAAAACAAACACCAGGAAATTAAAACAAACATAAAAATCCATAAATAGCAATTTGAACAAACATTTTGTTTCATAGATAAAGGAACAGATATGACTGGGAAGCCTGCAAACCCTAACACTTCTGCAAGTCTGTGGAGAGCAATATAATTTGGATCTTAGTGTCGCCCCAAACCAGTGTTGAAGACTTGGTGATCAGCTTAGAGTACTAACTGGAGTTCAAATTCTAGTTTCCATTTTCCACATGTGAACTGTTCAGGAAGTAGGACTATCACAAGATTTGGGGCTGGTGAAAAAGCAGAAAGAAACTGATTGAAATGAGGACAGTGAGCCTCAAGACTCAGACATTTTCACCATAAGGAATATCTGCATTCCCATTGCTGTAAGTTAAAGTGATGTTAGAGAAAGATTATTAGTGAATATGTGATACCCATACTGATGACTTTGAATATGTCTTGCCTATGTACAAGCTGTGTGAACATGTTAATCTCCAGACTTGACTTTTTGCTTCAGTTACACAGGAATGGTCATTGCTTTAATGACTGACTGATTTTTTCCATTGTTTCCAAGAGCCAGGATGATCCCATGGGAGGGCTGTGTGTTTAGGTGCTGAGTCTGTGTCTGTGTAAACTCCAGTCTGCTGCATGGCACCCTGCTGACCTTACTGGGAAACAACATGGTCCACTGTTGACCTCAGTTCTCTCTCACACCTATCACTTCTGTCCTGTCTCCAGTTCTACCTCTTTCCAAAGCACATATACTGCTCATTTTTTTCTGTCTTTCACACCTATCCATCACATAATTTTTCATCATCATGGTACCTGGCTGTGAGTATGGGCCTGGCTCTGTATTTATAATTTTGAATACATGTGTTCATCACTCTAGGTATATGTGATGATCCCTTGTAATGGAACAGCTATTCACAGCCAGCTCATGACCACAAGAAGAAATGATCATAGCATACTGTGCACTGTGCTTTGAGAATCAGTAAGTGAGTGAATTAAGTATTTTCTTCACTTATGATAGTTTTCATTGATGCCTAATTTGTAGGGGATAACCCATTGCTGTGGGATGTTCTGTATGACAAATGTGTTGCTGATTGGTCAATAAATAAAGCACTGATTGGTCATTGGCTAGGCAGGAAGTATAGGCGGGACAAGGAGAAGAATTCTGGGAAGTGGAAGGCTGAGGGAGAGACACTGCCAGCCGCCACCATGACAAGCCGCATGTGAAGATGCTGGTAAGCCACGAGCCATGTGGCAAGGTATAGATTTATGGGAATGGAATTAATTTAAGCTGTAAGAACAGTTAGCAAGAAGCCTGCCACGGCCATACAGTTTGTAAGCAATATAAGTCTCTGTGTTTACTTGGTTGGGTCTGAGCGGCTGTGGGACTGGCGGGTGACAGAGATTTGTCCTGACTGTGAGCAAGGCAGGAAAACTCTAGCTACAACCCATCAATGGTGAACATCTGCACTTAACTTAGAAACTTCTAACCCCATACTTGAAGATGAGAAAAGATCAGCAAATGATAAGTGCAATAGAATAAAGGGAAGGGTTAGAGATTAAGCCTGACAAGCACCTGGCCTAACTCTAGTTACGGAGTAGGGATATCATATACAGCAAAAGGGATGACAAAGACAAAAATAAATAGTAATAACACCACTGTTGATGATGATATGATCATTATTATAGAAACTATGAAAACAGATAAGAGCTTTTTCATATTATATTTTGCAACTTTGAGCTTAGAACATTGTGATAGAGCTGAAAAATCTAATGTATGGAGGTTTGAAAGTTGATTCTACTGCCTGCTCATGTTCTGACATTGATTTCTCTGATATATTGTTTAGAAGGAGAAATGGCCTGATATGCAATTGTTCACTCATTCAATAGATTGACTGGATGGTCAGGGACTTGGAAACAGTATGATGGAAAAATTGGTGAGAAAGACATCTGGAAAAGAAATATGTGGATAGATCTCTCCTGGTGGGTAAAGGATATGAAGATCCTTGTGTTGCATGTAAATGTTTATCAAAAGGTAAACTTCAGCAGAGGAGGAGCTCAGGAAACAAGTAGATAGGATGATGCATTCTGTGGACTCAGCTTCTTTTCCCAGCCATCCCTATCATTTTCCAATGGGTCCATGAGCAAAGTGGCTATGGTGCATTGTTGGAGATTCTGCATGGGCTCAACAATGGGTACTTCCACTCACCAAGGCAGGTGTGGCTACAGATGTTACTAAGCACCAGATCTGCTAGTATCAGAGACCAATGCTGAGCCCTACATATGGCATATTCCCTAGGTGACCTGGTGGCAGATCAATTACATTGGACCACCTTTTCCATAGTAAGGACAATGCTTTGTCCTTACTGGAGTAGATGGTTATTCTTGTTATGGATTTTTAATTCCTGCACATAATGCTTCTGCTGAAACTACCATTTGTGGGGTTACAGAATGCTTATCTACCATCATGGTATTCCACAGAGTATTGCTTCTGACCAAGGAACTCACTTCACAGCCAAAGATGTTATGACAGTTAGCCCAAGTTCATAGAATCCACTGGTCTTCCCATTTCCCGCACCACCCTGAAGCAACTGGCCTGATGGAACAATGGAGTGGTCTTTTCAATACAGTTACAGTGCCAAATATGTAACAAAGTGTGGAGAGCTGGGTAGAATTATCTAGAAGGTCATATGTGCTTTGAATCAGCATCCTACATATGGTATGTTTTCTCCTATAGCCAGGATCCATGAGTGTAGGAATCAAGGGATAGAAAAGGAAATAGTTCCACCCACTCTCTCCCCTGGTGACCCACTAGGAAAATATTTGCTTTGTGTTCCCACAAATTTAAATTCTGCTGGTCTAGAAGTTGTGGTTTCAGGACAGGGGACATACAGAGGATTCAGGAGCCATAAAAGCATTCTAAGGACCTGAAAGCTCAGACATCCCCCTTGCCACTTTGGGCTCCTGATGACCTTAAGCCAACAGTCTAAAAAAGGAATAATAGTGTTAGGAGGAGAAATTGATCTGTATTACCAAGGGGAAATTGAATTGCTTCTTCACAATGGAGGTAAGGAAGATTATGTCTGGACTGCAGAAGATCCTTTAGTGTGTATTTGGTGCCACCATGTCCTGTGATTAAAGTCAATGGGAAATTATAACAAACTAATTCAGGCAGGATGACAAAGGGCACAGACCCTCCAGGAATGAAAATATGGGTACTCCTCCAGGAAAAATACCAAGATTTGCTGAGGCGCTCACTGAGGGTGGAGGAAATACAGAATGGGTAGCAGAGAAAGGTAGTTATAATTACCAGCTAAAACCATGTGACCAATTGCAGAAACAAGGGTTATAATTGACTTGAGTGTTTCTGTTATATTTTATTAAGAATGTTTGTGTTTGTGCAGATAATTACGTGTTCTTTCCTCTATTTGTGTATCATGTAACATATTATCAATTAAGATAATATCAGTGGTTATCATATTTAAGTTTTGAGATTCAAAAGAATGTCCCTCATGGGAAATTGTCACCTACTCATAATTATATCATATTAGAAATAATTATGCCCTGATAAAATATATAATGCATCTATAGTTGTACATTGGACCATTATACCAAGTTAAGAGTAATTATGACCTGATTTTTGTTTTCATTTGGAAATTAAGCATTACATAAAGAGATATGATTGTATGTCATGTTGACAAAGGGTGGACTTGTGATGCCTATTCTTGTTGTTAAATTGACTATATCTAATTAAGTAAAACCCAAGTGGCTTGTTGCACCTGTGAAGGATTTTTCTCAATTAAATTATTTTAATTAAGAAAGTGGGAAGATGCAACTTTAATCTAGAACTTTTGTGGTGAGAAGATCCACCTAAAATCTGGACCACACCTTCTAGTAGCAGCCTATATAAAAGACACGGAAGAAGGAAGTTTTTGCTCTTTGCCTGCTTGCCCTCACTTTCACTGGCAAATTCTTTCCTTCCCTGGCATCAGAGCCTAATGCTTCAGGATTCCAGCATATACCAAACACAAGCTGAAACATCAAGTGTCATAGACTAACTAACTACTGGATTCTAGGACTTTCGAT
Organism: Peromyscus eremicus; assembly: GCF_949786415.1. Taxonomy (NCBI): domain Eukaryota; kingdom Metazoa; phylum Chordata; class Mammalia; order Rodentia; family Cricetidae; genus Peromyscus; species Peromyscus eremicus. The sequence goes on along the minus strand of NC_081417.1, from coordinate 87,491,427 downwards.
TGATAAAAGTCATTGTTGCACTAAATGGACCACAGGCTATAAGCTACTCTAGTAAATTGTACTTTTATATTTACATCTAGATTTATTCTATTAGTTTTGTTCCTCTAAAGGGCCCTGACTAAAATACATCTCCACAGTTGCATCAACATACAAAATGAATAAAAGAAAATGATTCATGATGATGCTATAGAATAGTTAGCACTAAAACTGAAATGGAAAAGACTAGAAACATTCTCGGGTGAGGGGGAGAACATTTTGATATGTGTACACATAGGTACACAGGCATATATATATGCATGAAAGAAAAGAGAAAAATCAACGATATTCCTACCTCAAAAAAATTACTTGAACTGGTTAAAATCTAAAACAAACAAGTCTAAATAAGAAAAGGTACTCAGGGGTCATATACTAAAACAAAATAGAATAAAAATATTAACGTTGAAAACTGTGGCTTAAGAGTCATATTTAGCTTTAACATCTCTGAAATTATGGACAAATGGGGAATTGACTCCTTAGATTTTTCAGTATGTGATAAAAGTCAGAATCTACATCCTACAGGATTAGATGGTAAATTCAGAGAATAAGGAAAAGACAAGCAGCGCGTGGCCCTTCATCCTGAGTAATGCTCTGACAGGTCAAGACATTCAAAGTTGGAAATAAGAAACTAGAAGATCCACGTGTCTTTCCACATGACAGGAGAAACTGAACTTTATGAAACAATTTTGGGTGGATGGGTAAGTCCCTGGATGACACTTGTTAAGGTGATTTGAAGAATCTGTGGCCTTTCAAATTTTGAGTAAGAGCTACTCCATATTTTTAGATTCCACTTATGAGTGAGGGACCTGTCCACTCAATCTCCTTCAGGGTCATACATGTTCTCTTTAGGGGAACAGTCCTAATGACATTGTGTTTTTACCAGATCCCCTTTATCTGTTCATCCCTATGCAAACCTTGTGTTACTGTGTGCTTTGAAAAGAAATCTGTGAAAATACTGTGGTCATTGTCTGACATTAGAGCAATGTGTAAGCAAATTTTAGAAGAAGAAAAATTAGCTGTAAAGGTACAGTGAAAAAGTCTGTAAACTCCTGTAAATCTCCAAAAATCATGAAACAGACTTTTAAAGATCTTATAGTCTGGAATATTACTATTAAGAAATTATAACTGAAAGTTACAAGGAGCAATGATAGCTTTCTGTAGCTAGTGTGAGAGGTAATTTTATCTTCCTTGTTCTTTATATTTGTGTCTTCTCACAAAGAAACTAAATTATACAATGGATGGTGAAGTTGAAAATTAAGTCTTCAGCATTCTGACAACCTTGATTGTTGGGCCAACCCTTTCATACTCTCATTTAAAACCAACTTATTAATATTTGGATGTAAATTAAAAAACAAAACACTAAGCATATTCAGAGAATACTGCTCAAGGTCATAAAACTTTGGGTATTGTATTTAATAAATGGAACAGAGCACACTCCTGAGACTATGTGAATAAGGATGAGGCTCCAGGTACATGTTCTTCAGGATGTTAGGATGGTATGGTTCAGTGCTTCTCAATCTGTGGGTCATGACCCCTGTTCGGGGGAGGCGGGGAGGAGGTCAAACAACCCTTTCACAGGAGTCACATATCAGACATCCTGCAAATCAGATATTTATATTATAATTCATAACAGCAAAACATGCAGTTATGAAATAGCAACGAAAATAATTTTATGGTTGGAGTTCACTACAACATGAGGAACTGTATTAAAAGATCACACAGCATTAGAAAGGTTGAGAACTACTGGCATATTTAGTTAAATGATTGTAAACTAAAATAGTTAAAGAAAAACTTGTTGGCCTTATTTATACTTATAAAGTTCAAGCACAATGATACAATCTCTTTCAAAAAAATATTTTCTTTGATGGTAAATTTTATTGCTATAGAAAAATGATCAGCATACCCAGTAGCAACTCAAGAAGAAGACATCATTAACTATAAGGTAAAAAATTAACTCAGACTATTGGGGTCCAGCCCCTCGATAGCCCTCTTCCAGGAACGTGGAAGAATCTACAACCAGCTAATAATCTAATCTTTGATGACATTAAATGAATCTATGTACACGAAATTCTTTAGTTCATTCACTTTATTTTTCTGAGTCTGTTCTCTCTCTACACAGCTTCTTTTCTACTCTCATAAATTGTTCCTTTCTTGCCTGATACTCTCTACTTCTTTCTGCTGTTCCCTCTAAGTGCTATCTTTTTTTTTTTTTTTTTTTTTTTTGGTTTTTTTTGAGACAGGGTTTCTCTGTGTAGCTTTGCGCCTTTCCTGGGACTCACTTGGTAGTCCAGGCTGGCCTTGAACTCACAGAGATCCGCCTGGCTCTGCCTCCCGAGTGCTGGGATTAAAGGCGTGCGCCACCACCGCCCGGCTCTAAGTGCTATCTTAACTCCATCTTAGTGCTGCCCCATCTTGGTCTTTCTCATCTCATTCTTACTCACCTAGTTCTTCCCCATCTGGCTTTTCCTCATCTTCAATCTCGTCCTTCTAATTCTCTCTTCTAATCCTCCAATCTAGTTCTCCTCCAATCTAGTTTTCTCAAGTCTCTGAGGCTTACAGTTATATACCCATGCAATAGCAGTGCTGTGGCTAAGGCAAGATCACCAGGCTTGAATTCCCTTAGGGTCAAAAAGAGGGGCAATATGATCCACACTAAAGAGCAGTAATTGTCAGCTGTCATTTGTAACCCAAAAGGGAAGTGACTAATGGGGAATGAATATCTGAGGGCTAAATTCTGTTAATATCTAAGCAAAGAGGGTTTATGTGCTCAAACTATAATCTTAGAAGTAATTACTTGAAATGTTAAGAACCTGTAGGACCTATAAGTCACTAGGTCATGGGAGAAAATAAAACTGCCTTTGTTTTTCCTTTGGTCCCCTTATCTGTCCAAGCTATCTTAGCCCCTGCCATTTTCTGTCAGGATGGAGGAGTACACTCGGTGGCTAGGCAATTTCTGTCAAAGCTAGATGCACCTGGTTATTGTTAAAAAGGAGATCTAAAACTAGAGAAAAAACTTCGAAAAGGAGAAAGTTAGGCTTACTTAGCACATCTGCCAGGCCTTCTCAAACAGATAGTCTGGATGCTTAAATCTGTTCTTAGAGAGTCTGTGAGGCATCTCAGATAAGATACTTTCGTCTGTCCAGGGGTGCTCCTGGTCAGATGTTGCTAATGACAATAATTACAGAAAGGCCTGAGATTAAGGATTTTGACTGTGTCTGTTGTTAGCACAGTTGGAGAAAGTTATACAAATACTTTAATTGTATAGGAGAAATTGTTGTGCCCAATGAATGATGAAAAAGCTACAATAGCATACGAGAAATTCATAGCAGGAAATGGTTAATAATCAAAAGCTAATACCACTAAGACTCCTTGAGCCTTAATTTTATCCTCTGGAAGAGTTCAGTTTTGTCATAATCAGCTGAATTCCTACTTTATATATTTTTTGTGGCCTACAACAAAAAAATAGAACTGCAAAGTAAATAGGGAATGAAGTTCCCTATACAAACAATGACCACTGTCATGAACAGAAGGATAATATTTACACATAAACTATCAATAATGACTTACTGGTCAGTGTATAATGTTAAAATATGGGGAATTATTGATTATGAGATATATTTTTAGCAGTTGCTAGTTAGCATCATTATTCCATTTGTTGATTGTACATTATTTTGTTTTGCATTTTCTTCTGCTTTCTTTGGGCATATATATTTTAATTCTGTATAATTTAATAGAGAAATTATACTAGGCTAGTATAAAAATAAAAAATGGCTTTCAATTTTAGTTTTCTTTCCCTGACAGAAAAACAAAATATAAAAAAAAAAGTCAGAGGAATCTTCCCTGGTAACTGAGGCACAATTTTTATGCCTCTGTTACTAAAGGAAAATTCAGTTTCTATCACATAAACATATCTCACTCCAATTCTCAAACATTCAGCAATGGCAGGACACACAGAAAAATGTTCTCCCAGTCCCACTGAGGTTCTTCTCTGTTGTTTCCAGGATCAGTTGTCAAGTTAGAGAGGTAGCTAAATTACCATAGAGTGGTTCACAACAGTCATGTGTTTCATGCTTCCTTTCACAAACCACCAAATGTCCCAAAGATCTGTGTTTGATGCTTCAAAAATCACACCATATTGAGATCAAGATTGAATTTCAAATGAAAATTTGACACAAATATGTGTTAGCATGTCACATGACTCTAATACTTCCCACTGAAAATATATCAACATTTCCAATACATGAGCACCTACAAAAGTAGTATTGCCTACACCCATCCTAAACTTAAAAGAAGGGAATTAACATGCCTTTTACATGCTGTACAGAAAATTATCCAAGATCAGTCAGACATCAAAGTTTAATAGCAGTTAGGGAACAACTTTTCCTCTTAGTGAGTAGGTTTGCAGGTAGCATCCCCTCTCTGGCTTGTGTGCACTTCAGAAATAGTTATTACTTGTGCCTGCTTCCTCAAATCTAAAATGGATATGAAAATAACAACTACATCATTGTTAGCTGTATGAAGGGAGCAGCAGCCATTGTTCCAGGAAAGAGGCATAATTGCCTTCAGGAATGAGGTTTATTAGGAGAAAGGGTCTTAAAATTATAAAGGAAACAGCACATTACACTGAAACACCATAACTGGGCCTTAAAATAAAAAAGAGGGGTTTCTCTTTACAACTAGAGAAGAGCTTCATTAAGAATGAGAGCGTAAAGCAAGAAGAAGTGAGAGAGAGTAGAGTAGCATCATGGAAAACGTAACTGTGGCAAGGAGTACATATAGCTAGGAAGGCAAAGGAGCCATCAAAGAAATCCCACAAAGGCCAACAGTTGATTTTCATAAGTTTGTGAGGCTTATGGGAAGTTTTACACCACAGGATAAAGTCTCTATATATAACAAAGAATGGAGGACCAAGGCATTGCTTAGGGTCATAAATCAGCAGATGGAAAAGTACAATGTAACACAGGCTTCTAAACTCTCTGTTCTAGGGATAAAGCTGGAGGAAGTATGATCTGATTTCTTCAGGCTGTGAGATATGGCCACAGGGGTGACAAATGACATTTAAGAAAATATTTTATTTTTAATTCTTTGAGAATTTCATACATTGCATTTTCATGATACTCATCTTTTCACTCCTCCCAGATTCATCCCCATTTTCTACTCTTTTAAATCTTGGCTTTTTTTTGTAATAACCCAATGAAGCCATTTTGTTCTGCACATATGCTTTATATAGGACTATCCACTGGAGCATGGTCAACCTAGTAGAAGCCACACCCTTAAAGGAATTTTATTCTCCTTCCTTCAGTGGCCACTACCAGTCTATTGCTCTTCATTTGGGGATAGCAACTTGTGAACTCCTCTCTGATCCATGCTAGAATATTGGCTGGTTTAATCTTGTTCAGGTCTTGTTCAGGTCTTATCTCAGCTGCTGTGAGTTCATGAGTGCTTTGGTCCTGGCATTCTAAGGAGACACTGCTTCAGTCAATTCTTCCTGGCCTCTATTCTTCAGTCTTTGCATCTCTTTTTCTGACATGGTCCATGAAACTTAACTCTCTCTCTCTCTCTCTCTCTCTCTCTCTCTCTCTCTCTCTCTCTCTCTCTCTCTCTGTGTGTGTGTGTGTGTATGTGTCTATGTGTGTCTCTCTTTCTTTGTCTGTCTTTCTCTCTCTGTCTTTCTCCCTCTGTGTGTGTGTGTGTGTGTGTGTGTGTGTGTGTGTGTGTGTGTGTGAGAGAGAGAGAGAGAGAGAGAGAGAGAGAGAGAGACTGGATGTGCCTGAGTATGATAGCCATGTCCCATTTCTGGCTGAATACTCCTCTGACATTTATTCTCCACGATTAACGGTTGTAAATTTCTGCAATAACAGTTGCCTCTCCTAAAAAGAAACTTCCCTTGTAAGGTCTCAAGGCTATGACTAGAAAGACAAATTTAGACCAGATGGTGGTGGTGCACCCCTTTAATCCCAGCACTCGGGAGGCAGAGGCAGGAGGATCTCTGAGTACGAGGCCAGCCTGGTCTGAAGAGTGAGTTCCAGAACAAGCTCCAAAGCTACACAGAGGAATCCTGTCTCAAAAAATCTAAAAAAAAAAAAAAGAGAGAGAGAGAGAGAGAGAGAGAGAGAGAGAAAGAAAAGAAAGACAAATTTAGAAGGCAGTTGGAAACTGTTTAGCAAAATAATAGTAGGTTTATTCCTGATGCTTGAGAACTTCTTTATCATGGATTGTTGTCCAGATTTCCAGCACCAGGCATGTTTCCTTCTTTGTGAGAAGTCTTAAATGCAATTAAGAAAAAAAAAACAACTGGTTACAACAATAATGTTCTTGTCACTGTTACACCTATAGGCATATCTTGCCACACTATTTGTTATATCACAATTGACAGGGTCCACATCTGAGTAAAACTATCATTGACTTTTATCTTTGAGCTGCAGCCAGAAGGTTTCTTGGGACCTGCCCCACGAACCCACAGCCATTTATAAAATAATCATTCAGAGACTTATATTAGTTATAATTGCTTGGCCATTAGCTCAAGCTTATTACTGACTAGCTCTTACACTTAAATTAACCCATAATTCTTATCTATGTTTAGCCAGGTGACTTGGTACCTTTTCTCAGTTCTGCCTTGTCATCTTGCTTCCTCTGTGTCTTGCTGGTGACTCCTCACTCTGTGCTTCTTCCCAGAATTCTCCTCGTCTGCTTGCCCCGCCTATACTTCCTGCCTTGCTACTGGCCAAATAGCATTTTATTTATCAACCAATTAGAGCAACACATATTCACAGCATTCAGAACAACATTCGACAGCATCAAGCACTTTACATAGCACCCTCCAGAACTATGAATGCTAGTCATGAGGGAGTAAGGCTCCTCCTGGTCAATAACAATTTGATTTTCCTATCTTTTATTATCAATGTGTATGATGCCTTCAGCAATAGGGTCTTGCCATCAACTTCTAGTGGACAGCTAAAAACAATGGCAATAACATGTATTGGTTTAGGGTAAAAAGTGTCTTAAATGGATAGTCCCTCACAAGTTGTTTTAAGGATACATTAGCTCTTATATGAAAAGGGCTTTCTGGAGTGTCTGGCATGAAGTAAGTGGTAAAAGGTCATTTCTCACTATTGATTATTAAAACCTTTATCACCACCTTTATAATTACTATTGCCATCATTGGTTTTTTTCTTCATTTTATTTTATTTTATTTTTGGTTTTTTGAGACAGGGTTTCTCTGTGAAGCTTTGTGCCTTTCCTGGAACTCACTCTGTAGACCAGGCTGGCCTCAAACTCACAGAGATCCACCTGCCTCTGCCTCCTGAGTGCTGGGATTAAAGGGTTGTGCCACCACCGCCTGGCCATCATTACCATTGTTAATAGCATCTTCTTCATTACCATTATCACTCCTAAAACAGAAAACCTGCTTTATCACAGAGTAAATGAACCAACATATCCAAAGAAATAGTGTGTCTGAAGTTGAAAAGATAAAAGTGACTGGCTTACACTTGTATATTTCCAGGAAAAGGACTTATCATAGGAATGGAAACAAATATAGGAAGTATACAAAGTTCAGATAGTAACAATTGTTGTTGGTTATTTTTGCTCTTTTGGGGAGACCCACAACCCAGCTCTCAAATAAATCACACATGGAGACTTTTTCTTAATTACAAATGTCCAGCCTTGGCTTGGCTTGTTTCCAGTCAGCTTTCCTTAACTTGAATTATCCCATTTATTTTTGGCCTTGGGGCTTCTATCTTTCTCTATTCCTGTATACCTTTCTTTATTTCTTACACCATGGCTTTCTGTGTAGCTGGACCCTTGGTAGCTGGACCCTTGAGCCCTTCTCCTTCTCTCTCATTCTTTCTTTCCCCTCTCCCAGATTTCTCCTTCTATTTCTTATCTCTGCCTGCCAGCCCCACCTATCCTTTCTCCTGACTTGCCACTGGCTGTTCAGATCTTTATTAGACCATCGGATGTTTTAGACAGGCAAAGTAACACAGCTTTACAGAGTTCCAAATGCAACCTAAACAATTAATACACCTTAAAATAATATTCCCCAACAAACAACTTAAGAGTTTTCCTGAGTCACTATATTTACACCTATCTCCCAAATCCCTTAGCATCACATAGTTTCACATATGAACCAAGAGGATGTCAGTTTAATAGCCCTATTGTCCTACCTCTTAATGTGAATCTACTCATTCGGACACAAATAAAAAACAAGTGCAGGATCAATAATCAGCATGTAACAATCCAAATCACATGAATATTTCATATCTTGATGCAGAGAGGACTGACACTTTAGTAAATAATTCCAAGACATTTGTGTATTTACATAGGTCAAAGTTTACATTTCTGTCTCACAGCTTGCATGAAAACAAATATTAAGTAATTTGCAAAAGTTAAGGAATATTGTCCTGAAATGGGGAGAGAGGAATATTTTTCAGATTACAGGGTAGGGGAAATATTGAATAATATACTAAAAGTAGTAAATCCTGGTGGAAAAAATAATCCTCCCCCTATCAGGCTTGTTCTCAGGTTTTAGGTAGCTAAGAATTTTTCCTTATTCTGAATCTTGGAAAATTCAGCCAATTACATGGAAATTGCAATGAGTTATGGGACTTCTTGCTCATTTTCAATGCACACAGTAGTTCTATCAGCTTTTCAGTGAATAAATGGAAAATGTTTCCAATGATCTAGGAAGTAGAATATATGTCCTACACTTGGCATTTAAATACTTTGAATTTCATCATAAAATGTGGGAAATGATTTATTCTAATCTTCTTTAAAACTATTATTTATATTCAAATACTTTTGAATCTTTCAAGCACAATGCAAATATCAATTATTAATAACACTGAGTCAGTTGTATACTAATGAGGTAGAACCCTAAGGCATGCACGAGAAATGTGGTAATAGAAAATTTTACTTTAGTGTGTGTTGTCTGTCCATTTTAACCACCACGCAAAATCTTGATTTAGCAAATAAATAGTTTTTCTTCTGCATTTTGTTCGACTAGAGTAGACCTGGGAAGTTAGTCACTTGACAGATATGTACTTTTTCTGGATAAAGTGTAAGCACAATGATTATTCATATTAGGTCTTAGATTTTGGAGAAAAACTGAACAGCCCAAGAGCAGTTTCTAAAATCCTTGACTGAAAGGAGCTGCAATTTTTCTCAAATGCATTTACTTTCTTCTAAGATATTCAAAGTGCTTTGGGGCATACATTGCTGTATGCATCTGAGTGAGATAAATTGCTCTTATGAGCAGATGATTCTCCAATGAAGTTAGATGAACAGTCACATAGCATGGGGGGCATATATATGTGTATACGCACAAAGACTACAGCTCTGTCTGAACAAACAAACAACAGTGGCAAGTACTTGTATATTCAGCAAATGATTATCAAGATGCATTCCATTTTTGTTGATATCACTGATGTATTTTAAATAGAACTCATAAGCATGCTTGAATGATAATTTACAGATGCTGAGACTGAAGGAAAAGAGAGTGGGGGTAAGAAGAGAGGGTCTGGTGAACTAAATGTGGGTAGTAAGAAACAAGTTAGACTATATCAAGTGCATATTAAATTCAGATGTCTTACTAGTTTGTATTGTCTTTAAAGTATGTTTGGTCTATATGTTGAGGCAAAGAAACCTTAATACAGTGTTCTTGATGGTACCTGAAGTTGTATGACAAGGTGTATAAAGCCTGATTACTGACAATTCTGGTGTCAAATGTTTAACATTATAGCTGACAGACACTGACTGCTTCACCCCTTTCTTCATCTTTTATAATATGATCCCACTTTTGCTCAGAGAATCCATGTCCAGGGAAAAGGTTTATTTGTCCAGAATTCTTTGAAGCTAAAAGCGGGCATGTGACTGATACTGATCAGTGAGATGGAAATGGAAGTTTCTCTGCAGAATGAGCTTACCATCTCTTTCATAGAAGAAAAGACCTTGAAGTGTTAGAAGGACCTGGGGCCATTGATGGCTTCTCAAGCATTGACCTCATCTCTGTATTACACCTTCTGATTATGCTTAATGTAAAAACAGACAAAATTTTATTTAAGCTACCATACTTGAATTTCTCTTATATGCAAACCTATCAAAATACAGTAGCCAGAGTGGCCATTACAAGCAGTTGTTATGGGACTTCTCCAAGAAACATCCTAAGTAGAGAAGACACCAATAGGCCAAAGAGAGGATTACATCAAAGTTTGGGGACCTAATAACTTTAATGGAGATATTACAACAGCATATGTGACTTAAAGGAATCCCCTGGGAGACTTACCAGCCTCTGTGCTTTTGAAGAATCCTTGGCTAGGCATAACTACTTATGTATCATCATAGAGTAGAGGGATCTTTAGAGGTCTCCTGGACCCTGTGAGCCTCCCTGCTCTTTCCATGGGAGAATATTCATAGTACTGATCTGGTGAGGGTCACCGGCAGGTAGTCACAGCTTCCCTGATTCAAAATGGCAACAATCACATCCAACCTGGAGAAAGGACCTACATGACAAGGGTTGCTGGTATTTTACAGTGTGGTGCTTTCATGGGAAAGATCAGTTTGGATCATACTGTGCTAAATTATTCAGAGTATTTTCCAATTGTCTTTCAACCTTAATGGCTTCAAGGAAGAAAATTCAGACTTAGTTTTTGGTGTTGTAAACAACTTTAAAACTTAGCTTTCCTCTTTGTGAAACACTAAGATAAACTTTAGGCTCATAGTTTGTGTCCAGCATAATTATCTAGTCAAACTTTAATAGTGTGTCTTATTTCTACTAAGTCTGCTTTGTACTAATCTTCTCACTATTGAGGATGACAGTTTTTCAGATATCGTTTAATGGTTTCATATAAGATGAATAAAATGTGAATTGCTTTAAAGAAAAGTATTAAGCACAAGCAAAGTGGTACAGAAGGATACGTTTTCAAAAAGAATAATAGCATATAGAGACTAGATTTCTTTGTTCTGGGTGTACTAAATTGCATTCAATGTCAGTAATTACAGATTCACTAATAGGTTGGGGATATGTTCAGATTTCTATTTTAAAGAAGCCTGAACAGAGTTTCGCCTGTTAGCAAAATGTCTTTAGCACTAAGTATTCATACAGTTTTGACAACCTGTGTACAGATACTCTCATCTCACACTTCACTTGTGATCAAAACACTGTAGGACTGGTTGTATTGTCTCTACCTCAGGTACCAATGTCTCAGGCCAAATCTCATACTCTCAAATTCTACGAATTATTCCAAGTAGTATTCATCAACATTTATATATCTTGAATCACTGTAGAGAAAGGTTGAACAAAATTCTCTTAAGCCAAAATTGAAGTTTTCTGCACTAGGATCATTGACTCAGTAGTTTAAAAGTTACTAAAATTGATAACAAATACTATCATGACAGAATTCTCTTGCTGTTTGTCTTTCTTTGTTTTCAGAAGCAAAGAGAATTGCTCACACAAACAATATTTGTTGTTATGAATTACCCCGTTGGAGGAATTTAGAATATCCACTATTGGGTACAATATTACTATAAAAAAATAAATCATAATAAAATGCTAAATTGTTTAGTGTATTTGAAAAACAAGGCTCTGATATCATGGAAAAGAACACTTAACATGGTAAACCACAGACTCTGACTTTTGGGTTTTACCTTTCTCTCCCACAATCACTACAGTGTTCACACAATCATCACAAGAAGTTTCTTACTACAGTTGATGAAACTAAAAATTTTCCCAGAAAGAAAAACAGTTTTGGTTAATTTTATTACAAAATGTTTTCTTTTTACATAAGTTATGTGCTCCCTGTTCTTGGTAATTGTAGTCATCCAGCCGTAAAAGTCCATAGTGAAGCCACGGTCATGGAATAATGATGCATTTTGGTAGAAGAAAAAATATAAAACATTAAAACAAAGGTAATTGATCTGAAGATATAGCTCAGAAGCTAATTATTCCTTGCCTTTGCAGAGAACCTAGGTTCTCAGCACCCACATAAGAACAATAGTCTGTAACTCCAGTTTCCAGGGACCTAATACCCTCTTCTGGTTTCTGAAGGCATGTGGCACACATGCACATACTTTATGTAGGCAAGGCACTTTTACACATTAAATAAAAATAAATGAATGTTTTTTAAAAACGATGAAGATAAGAGACTCTTGGTGCTGAGACTGTCTGATCCTACTATGACATCGTAAGACCAGACTTACAAATAGTTAGCAAGTCAACATAGCTAGGACAGAGGCCAAGGTCCCAGGAAAGACTGGGGCAATTCCAGGCCTGAAAAGACTGATGATGTAACATGGTGATGTTGAGGGCTAGACAATTTCTCAAGACTATATCTTATTATAAAATGTGCATGTGTCCTTGTGTCTGTCTGTGTAGGGTATGCATAGGTATGCATTGGTTTTCTACCAAGCTCTCATGATGCACCTGTCTCCATTGCCACCAACATTGGGGTTACAGGTTACATTTCTGGCTTTTTTATGTGGATTCTCGAAATTCAATTCCAAATTTCATGCTAGCATTTACCTCTTGCCCTCATAACCGTCTCCTCGGCCCTTAAATATTACTATTCAGTATCTATTTCAGTGAGAAATACGTAATAAGAGCAACAGGCTCTAGAATGCCACACAGTCACCATAGCACACTGAATGTTAAATTTTAGCATAACTGGGGGAAATAGGTACTGAGATCTATATTGATCCCCACCATTTTAGCTAATCTAATATGTTCTGGGAAATACTGTATTTGGACAGTTCCAGATCAGTTCAATTCCGCATGAATTCATCTCTTCCCCATTACCTTTAGGGTTAAGTCAAAGGGAAAGATCCATTGAAAAACTTGGAAATTGCTCACACACATATTTGGGAAATAGAAAATAAACATACTGGTAAATGGTGATTACTATCCCAGAAAAAAGCAGCTTAGGAAAAGTACCACTAAATATGGAGAAAAGAAGGAAGCCACCCAGGCAGTCTCCTGAAGCAGCAAACAGCAGCAACTAGAAGAACGAGTTTTAGACTGGAACCAGCTTGTCCTTTTCCAACCAGGCTTGGAGGGACTCTTACTCTGGACTGTCTAAAATCAAGGCACAACTGGACTGCTGATTCTTCTGTACATAATACTCACTGTCTGCTCAATGATAATACTGCCCAGCTGCACATGAAACTATAAAGCAAAGGGATTCACTTCTCATTTAGATCAGTGTTCTTGTGGAGCATGGGTGGGTTTGAAGAGTGACATGATATATGTGAATAGTTGGGAACAGTGAGGTGTTAATCTTCATCCTACATCTAAGAGTCGTTTCTGAGGAAATGTGCTACTGCCAATTCTTGGGATGCAGAGACAGTTTTAAATATTTCAGCAATAAGTGACACTGTCTTCAGAGAAACAAACAGTTCTGATGTTGAGACCACATGTCGCTGTGTTTGCTTAGAAGCTGAGCTGATGACAGGCTCCAGATTACATTCAGGAGGAAATAAGAATATCTGAAAGATGTTTCTGACTTGTTATTGTTAACGCTGGAATAGACATTGATTTCTGACATGAATTTTCTGTTTGCACTCTTGGTGGAGAGGCAGCACTCTGGAGTTTAATTGAGTCTGTTGACACTAATCAAATATATTTTGAATATAATTCATAATACAATGTCTACAAATACTATAGCTGGAAAGGAAATACTTTCTTACCATCTGAAGATATCCATCCTGGTATTCACATAGGCTCTGTTACTCCTCTTGACATAGAATAAGCAATTCTAAAAAATCCATAAAGTAAAGTTTAATCATTCTTGAAATTTAGTATTATACACTGAGAAACACCATCAGTGAATTCTGTCTTTCTGGTGTGTCAACTTTTGGTGTTGTTATTTTGATTTGTTTATTTTATTTTGGCCCCAAAGTTTCTCTCGAAAGAAAGCGAACAACTTAGAGACATCCAGGGAACTTCTGCCTGGGTGCCTTCACCCAGACTGCACATTTCAGGAGAAAACACTAGAAAGTGGAGCTTCCCTGCAGTTCATGCTGTTTACTATTGCAGGTTTTTTACCTACTCTGTCCAAGGCTACCATGCACCAAATTCTCAAACTCAAAAGCATGAAAACAAAGACTTAAGTAACCTAAATTGAGGCAAAAAAAAATCCACAATACACCTGTTTTCAAAGGAAATTAACAACATAGATTGAACGTGTGCTGAAATATGTAGAGTGCAAAGTAAGTAAGATACACACACACTCTAAGGTATAAAGTTGACTCCAGAAACAGACTGCTTTGTGGATTCCACAGGCGTGAATTATGAAAAAATAACATAAGTGAAGTAGAACTTAAGATGTAAAGCTGGTAAAAAAAAATGAGTATTAAAATCTGTGCTTAAAATCATTAAAAGATCATTGATCTTTTCTCCATTAAAGATATAAGTTATTAGGTATTGTGAATTAACCCATCTAAAACTCCTGCATGTATTACTTTTCAATCTCTAACTCAATTGGTACAGTTCACTCTGAGAAAATCATAAAGATCCTTTCAATCCATTGTCATTCTCAGAATATGAAGATATTTCACATGGCCAAATCTATTTTAGGTGCAGTTTCATCACGCCATGTAAAGCTGCTTATGGGCAAATGGAAGCCCAGTGTGTTTATTCATCCCTACTCATTTCTCAAAAGTTTTTTTAAATTGAAAGCAGTTTTTTCCTACAATATATCTTGACTAAGGTTTCCACTCCATCTTCATCCCAGTTCCTCACTACCTCCTGTCCCATCCAGATCCACCCCTTCTAGTCTTTCATTAGAAAACAAACAGACATCTAAGGAATAATGATAAAATTCAGTAAACTATAATAAGATAAAAACAAACACATCAGAATAGGACAAAACAAACAGAAGGAAAAGAGCCCAGGAAAAGGCACAACAGAGGTTCATCCTTAAGGGTCCGAAGCCTGAGAGGATTCCATTCCCTCAGGCACCAATTCTTTCAAAGCTACGAAGGGGAACTTTATCTAGATCTCTATCCCTCTAAAAAACTCATGATTCAAAGGTGGAGATGGAATTCTGCTCCCTCAGAGAGACTGAATAGCAAGTATCTATCCAAGACCCAGTGTCCTTCTCTCAGTTCCCACTTAAAAAACCCTTGCTACCAGTAGCTCCTCCCTACCACTTCTTGTCAGCTACTTGCTGACTCAGCCTCCTGCTCATAGGTTAATTTTATTTAATCAAACACATCTTAGAATTATTAACAAAAGCAGTAGGAAAAATGTAAGACACTTTAAAATAATATTCCACAAGATAAAGTTTCTATTTGTGGCCAGGTAAACCAGATCCTCCCCTAGACCCTTATCTTGAGCCCATTTTCTTGGTTAACCTATAGAATCTATCTTTATGGAAAATGTCACTTGTCCTTTACATAGATTTTGATGTAGTCATGTCTTAAGCTTTGTTGTGCACATGTGATTGAGTTAAATTTCACCAGGAAATTTGTTACCAAACCGTGCTATGCTTAAATATGCCTAAAATAAACTACTCTAGATCACACTCTTGGAGTTTGAACAAACACTGTCCACTGAGTCATGTTGAACAGAACTGCCTTCTTGCCTCTCCTAGATCAGCACTCTGCTGGCCATGGTGTTGGCAGAGACTGCCTTCACTGGATTAGGGATGGAGGCATATATCCACTTCTTTCTGCTCTAGGACCCCTTCTTGTGCAGACTTATGCAAGCCCTGGCCATGCTGCCTCAGTTTCTGTGTTTAGAAAGCCTTGTTTCATTGGTGTCCTCCATCCTCTCTTGCTCTTACTCTCATCACTTCTTATTCCACAGGGTTATCTGAGCCCTAAGTGAGGGATTTGATGGAAACATCCCACTGAAGGCTGAGTTTTCCAAGGTCTTTTACTCTGCAAAATGTCTAGCTGTGAGTATCTATCTTTGTTCCCATCTGCTGCAGGAGGAAAGTTTTCTAAAGAGAGTTGAGTAAGGCACTGATCTGAGTAATGCCGAATGTAATTAGGATGCATTTTATTGCTATGCTCATTTAGTAGAACAGTAGTATTTGGTTTTACCCTAGGTCCCTTGAATCTCTGGGTTTTTTGTTTTTGTTTTTGTTTTTGTTTTTGTTTTGCTTTGTTTTGTTTTTTGTCACCCAAGCAGCATTGGGCATGGGTTCTATCTCACAGATTGGGCCTTAAATTAAATCAGATATTGGTTGGCTGCTCCCACTAACTTTGTGCCACCATTTCACTAGGATGGCTTGCAAGCAGAACAGCATTGTAGATCAACGTGTTTATAGCTGAGTCGGTGTTTATGTTTATGTTTTGGTAGCATTCAGAATACCTCCTGGAATCAAGAACAAAAGCCTATACTGATATATAATGGAATATCTTTTCTTATCCATCTACTGTGATTGTTGCTGGATATTGTAGTGTGGGATTATATCTGTGGTCTCTTAGAGTTTTGAGAATATCTGGTAGTCATTTCTGGTTTTTAGTCTTCATTGAAAAGTCAAATATTATTTTAATAGGTCTTGCCTTTTTTCCTTACAGCTTTTAATATTTTCTTTATTGTATATGTTTAGTATTTTGATTATTATGTGATAAAGGTAGTTTCTTTTCAGATCCAATCTATTTTTTGTTCTTGTAACTTCATAAGTACCTCTTGCTTTAGGTTAGGGAAATTTTCCTCAATGATTTTATTGAAAGTATTTTCTATGCCCCTGACCTTGATTTCCCTACTTCCTCTATTCCTTTTATTCTTAGATTTGTTTTTTTCATAGTGTCCCAGATTTCCTGGATGTTTTGTATCTTTTTTTCCTAGATGTTTTCTTTTTCTTTCTTTTTTTTTTAGATTGACTGACTGAGGTATCTATTTTTTTTTCTATGTTGTCTTCAGTGCCTGAGATTTTCTCTTCCATCTCTTGTATTTTATTTGTGAGACTTGATCTGAGGTTTTGCTCAAATTCCTCAAAGTTTCATTTCCAAGTTTCTCCAAGTTTGGGCATCCCTTATTGATTCTATTTCTGCTCACAGATCTTGAACTTTTTTCTTGATTTAATTCCATTGCCTGTTTGTGCTTTCTTTAAGGGATTTATTAATTTCCTCTTTAAGGACCTCTATGGAGTTTGTAAAGGCTATTTTAAGGTCCTTATCTTATGTTCCATCTATGTTGCAATTTTCAGGGACTACTGTAGTAGGATTGCTGAGCTCTGGTAGAGACATATTTTATTAACTGCTGTTGATTGTTTTCTTAACCTGGTATCTAAGCATCTGAGTTTGGGAAGATTGTAATTCTAGGTGCTATTATCTGATCTTGTTTTTGTTGGGTGGGAATTTTATTCTTTGGTTCCTGTTGTCTTCTCTGTTTCTTAGAAGGTCATAGTGGCTGTTTGTTACCCAGTAGAAAATTCTTCAGCTAACCTGCCAAGTGTGGCTACTGGGGGTTTTGCATAGAATGTGTTCCCCTGTATTGGCAGCTGATTCTTAGGAATTGGAGTGGGCTATAAGGGAGAGGGGATGGGAGGAAGCAGGGTGTTCCAGCATTAAGCCCTGAGTATGGGGGTAAAGAGTGAAGAGAGAGACCACAACAAGTAATCTGCTACAGAACTGGGAATGGGACTGCAGGATTAAATATGGTGGAGAGGAGAGAATGAAGATCTAAAGCTCACTTACCTACTTTACTGGCCTGCTTTCTTCTGTGGGAGGCTTGGCTGGTGGGTTCACAAGGAGTGCTTGCTGGAGTTGGGAGCTGGGATAAAGGGATAAGTTGGAAGAAGCAAGGTTGAAAGAGAACATTTGTGTGATCTGCTGAACATTGAGAGTAGAAAAGAAGTGGCTTGCTACAGAGTTGGATGTGAGATGACGGGACTAGATTTGGAGGAGAGGAGTGAGAGATGAAGAAATGCAGCTAGCCTACTTGCTTTTATGACTCTCTAAAGGTTTTATATACATGACATTTACATGAAAATATAACCTAAATTGAAAATGCCATTATTGATCCTCAGACAGGAAGAGAGGACAGTTTTGTATTTATCCTAAATCAGTCAAATAAAACACTATAAACATGACATCACAAGCTTTTGCAATCCAATAAAGGTGTCTTAATTAAGAATTACTGAGCCTTAATCTTTTAGTAATTGACCATAAAGACAATGTGAATAAGTATGATATAAATTTAAAAGGACCAGGGCTTGACAGCTTTTATTCAGAACAGATACCTTTCTCTACTGTGGAATGACTCATCCCTAACATCAGTAAAACCAGTAAAAAAGTAAAACCAGTAAACCAGTAAAAAAAATACTTTCTGAGAACCAACCTGGGTCTGCCTAAGGGCCTTAGCAACAGCAGCTGAGACATGATCTGGAGATAACCTGGACATGAGAGGCAGCCATGTCACACCAGCAGATGCATATTCATCAGACCTTCCCCCAGGGTGGGGTGGAGGGTATATAAGGGTTGCCTCTTCCTAAATAAATTGAGCTTGTTGTTTCAACATTCTCCCAGAGTCTGTGTGGTTTAACTCTGCACCTACTTGGCCCCCTCCCTCAAAGGGAACAACAGCACAGGACCCTGCCACACTACCCTTTGCTCTCTCAAGAGTCTTATTATGAAATCCTTACTAAGCAATTTTCCACAGACCTCAGAATTTTACTGTCTACAAATGCTGCTAAATCCTTTTATTTCTACCTTTATCATGCCTATTTCCATGCTTTTTTCTTTTAGCCTTTTATTCATCTATTGCTTTCTTCAATTTTTAAGCTACTATAATATGACAGAACTACACAAATAAGGCCATCCACAAGAAGGCCATAGACCAGTTGATATGGTAGAGTCACCTTGCTAATCATATTGCTTATTGTACCACCTATAGAGATTTTATGTGTCTTCCTAGGCTTAGCTTCTTCTTATTGTTCAGCTGTACAAAGCCCTGCCCAAGGATTTCAGCATGCACAGCAAGGCCACTGATGGATTCTCTATCTGGGGAAATATTACAATTTCCTCTCAAGTTTCCCCCCTCTGGTTTCAAGAAGTCAATATCTGCAAATTGCTTTTTCTAAATACCAGTCACTCAAATGATCTCTGTTCTTTCATTCATTTAATTATTCCCTGGGGTCAGAAAGGAGGTGTTAGTATAGAAAATGGGATCTGCTGCTTTATTGGCTTCCAGAAAGAAATAAACGGGCAAAGAATATGTTGATTGTAGAGAGTCACTGAAAAAGGCATGTGAGGAGCAGCTTCAATATGAAGTGTTTACTGAGTTAATTGTCCTCGTCACTGCATCTTCCAACCACCCAGCTGTAGTCACCATGACACCAGATAGGACAGCCCTTTGCATTCTGTCTGGGAGGATGCTCATTAAGCCCCATCCCTGTCACTATTTGTATGCTGCATTTAGAAGTGCCCAGAAAGCTGACATGGAGACTGGAGGCTTCTAGAGTAAGCCTTGAATGTCTGTGGTTCCCAAGCTCTGTCAGCCATAGACACTTGTCAGACTTCTCTTGACCATGTAGACTACAGCCTTGAGAAAGTCATTTAAGATCTTGCCATTTTCTAATCTTCATCTCTATCCACACAGTAGCTCTTAGTTCCTGAAAAGTGATTATTTGTATCTTATATTTATTAAGTGAGAATTAATCATCCTGATAAATATTATCTGTATAGTCAAAAACTATTTTTGGGTCAGTAAAGGACATACCCTTCAGTGAAAATTATAAAATGAGAAACTATAATAATGACAAAATACTTAAGACAAATGTAAACTTTCAAGATAGACTAATATTTTCACATTCCCTCAAACCATCTTTAAACATGTATGAGAACTTCATGAAATTAAGACTGCTAATTGTTACCTTGGATTTTATGTTATTAATTTCTTAATCTAATAAATTTCTATATGCCTGTAGTCAAAATATTCAACTAAGATGAGTTACTGCTGACAATACCTCCATTTGTTTTTTGGTTCGATTTTGGTTTTGGTTTTACCTCCGTGGATGATTTCTTATCTGTGATAAAGCACCATGACTAAAAGTAAATTACAGAGGCATAAGTGTTCATTGTGGTGAGGATGCATGGCAGCAGGCATTCATGTAGCCAAAACAGGAAGCTTACCTCCTCAAATTCAAGTACAAAGCAGACAGAATGAACTGGAAGTAGGGAGAAGCTATATACTTTTAAAGTCCACCCAAAGTGACACACATCCTTCAGCAAGGCTGCACCTCCTGATCCTTCCCAAACCAAATAGACGTCTCAACTGCAGACCAAACATCCAAACATATGAGCCTATAAGGGGGTTATACTCTTTCAAACCACCACATTCTAATCCATGACCCCCATAGACTTGTACCAAGATCATAATATTGAATGAAAAAAAGAAATAAAAGTGAAAGGAAAGGAAATCACTGCTCCTTGATATGGTGGAGGAGAAAGTGAATTCCAGATATGTGGGAGAGAGCTGTCAGAGGCAGGGATATCTGGGAGAGTCCAGAGTGGACATGACAAGACCGATCTAGGTCTTGTGGAGAGAGAGAAAGAGAGAAAGGAGAGAAGGGAAGGACCAGGTGCAGCATCCAGGAGACCAAAGGTCCAAGAAGGACATGTAATCAAAGTGTCTGAATTGTATAGAGAAGAGCCTCTGGGAGAAGGGCAGCCAAGCCTCTGGGCTGGAGAGCTCAGGATAGGAGGTAGGGTAGGCAAGCCATACCTTATAACATTTAGGAACTTCAGGATTCTGGGAGAACCTGGTTGCCAGGTCCAGCTTTGATATATTAAAGAGGCACCTAGCCATTTGTCCCAGGTTTGAACCTTAACAAATACAAAACTATGTAGTCCAACTTCAAAAGTCTCCATGGTCTTTTACAGTCTTAACACAGTTTAAAGTTCCAAACTCTCTTTTGAGACTCAAAACAGTCTCTTAATTGTAACCCAAGATAAATTACATACTGCCAATATACAGTGGCACAGAACATACAATATCATTTCAAAAGGAAGCATAATGAGGAAATACTGAACAAAAGCAAAACTGAAACCCAGCAGGGCAAATTCAAAATCCCATGACTCCATGTCTGATGTCAAAAGTCTTAGATGGATCAGCCATTTCAGCTTTATTAACGGCAACACACTTTTCTTTCTCTTGGGCTGGTTCTGTTGATCCCACTCATTGAGAGTACAACCACTACCATGAATAAGACCACTACCACATTTGAAGTTAATTTTGAAGCAAGCTTTAATTAAATACTGGTCAGGTTGATGAACTTTCTGGGCAGGTCCATCTCTGGATTCCCAGAAAATGGCCCTAAGTCACATTTTGCAGGGGCTTATGAATGTAAAAACTCATAATTCAATTCACTGCATTTCCCACAAGGTCCAATCAGGGGCCAGCATACATCCTGCATGCATTCCTCCTGCCTATACCCAATCAGTGGCAAGGGTGTGTCCTGACATATTTCCTGCCCATGTGTGACCAAGCACATGAAGCACAGATGGGTCAAAAAAACATGTTTAGGGGAGTGAAAAGATGTGTCCTATAAACAATAGCCTCCAACATTTCAGAAACTATCTGTCCTTGAGCAAGGGGATTCGGGATCAGGGGAATTTTTACTTCATAGATTTCTTGGGCATAACAATTAAAACTTGAAATGTAACTGGCTCTCATGTTCTCCCCTTGAATTGTATCCTGAGTCAAATCCTGAACTCTGTGATGGGTACCTATTTATTTTGGTATCTAATAACCATTAGCTTAATGGTATCCAGACAGGAAGTATTGTTTAGTTAAGGCATCAATGATGTGAGAGCCAACAGCAATTAGCAGCAACAGAAGGACAAAAGGCCCTGTGATGGCTGACTTTAGAATTTCTACCTAGAAGGAGCCTGGAAATGAGAATGGGAACAAGTTATTTTTTATCTCAGGTCTCCTTATTTGAAGTGATTCTTTGAGTAAAGCCAGACAGAATATTTCTTATAATTCCTGAGTGGTTTATATAGTCACAGCTATTTTCTCTTAAAACTACACAATAACCACCCTGTTTTACATAGAATAGGTTGAGTACCCTTTCATATTGTAGAATTATTTCAGCTAATGAATCTGCTTGTTGATAAATCTGGTTCTTTTGGTTTTAACAGGTACCTTTCCTGGTATTCCAATAGGCACTGTGGGTAGCTATTTTGTCCTCTGTGGCAGGGAGTTTCCTTTAATCTAGTATTCCAGCCTGTTGGAGCATAAGAGGTCATATACTTTCTACTTCTTGGTGAAACCAGGACATTGTTGTCAGGGCCCAGGAGGACTGGAATGATAGTCAAAGGCAAGGAAAGAATTCAGGCAATGGGACATTTATCAGAAACATCTGGCTCACTGATCCAGCTGAAGAGACAGGAAGAAATCACATTGGATGGACTGGTCCATATCAGCTTTCAGCAAGTCCCAGGATCACAGTCATTTGGAGCAAGTTGTAGTCAGCAGCTGATGCTTGGATGGTGTCTGTCAGCTGAGTGGAAATCTACTGAGACAGATACAGACTAGGGACAGAATTAAAATTTAGGAACTTAAAGCCAAATATTACATTGGAACATTTAGGCTAACTATCCTGGTAGTTGAGGGAGGGGATGAATACTAAGACAAGGAGAAAGAGATCCCATCCTCAGGAATAGACAGGTGGGGTACTTATTTGGAGTCCTTTTGATTTGTGAAAGGTGGATCCAGACTTATGACTCCTTAGATTTTTTGAAACTTATATGATTTTTTTATTTACAAAATGACATAAAAGTTCTAGATATATTAGCATTACCAATCTGTACTTAAATCCACATTGTATAAAGAACAGGTAACAGATGACTGTAAAACATCTGGAGTAGACTAACACTTTTGAGTCCTAGCAAAAGCTATAGATTTGGGATATAAAGCATGAACATTTTTTCCTCTGTCCAGAGAGCTGGATACATATTTTAGCCTCAATAAAAGCACCTTTAAGTCTACTTAGAAAACAACCAAAGAAAATTTAAAATCTTGAGTTTATTAATGAACAGTAAGTAATCACTGCTCTACTACCTTCATATGAGGAAGAAAAAATTCTAAAACATTTTCCATTTTTCACATACCTTAAATCATTTACTTATACCTTCACAACTTGCATTTATACATCTTAAATCATTTTCTGAGACCCTCAGAGATTACTGAAGCTTTCACATCCTCAGACTTTTATATTTCTTAAAACATTTTCTTGGACCCTCAAAACTTAAATAGACTTTAACCCATTGCCACACCAACTCCAGTGTCGTCCGTGTGACATGAACAATTAAGTCTATAATAGTGGACAGGAGATACATGTCCTACAGGACTAAGCTCCCTGGAGGTCCCTGGCAGAGTGCCTAAATTATGCTTCCTTCTCAAAGAAGATGTACTTCACAGATCATGAGCTCCCTGGGCTATCTGTTGTATAACTGCTTTTCTGATAATGTTCTAATTAATCTATGAAGCACAGCCAAAATTAATAAATGCTTGGGTTGTGAACTATGGAGGAAAAGGGGAAGATGGACATGGATCTTAATTAAATATAACAGAATGAGCTATTTTTTTAAAGACCCCAAGCCACTAGATAAAGAAAGTATAATAGTTCAGGCACTTCTGGGGAATGAACACTCACCCACTAGGAATTTTTTAGGAATCCCAACTAAAGTGACTTATGGTAAAAAACATTATCTCATAGGAAGCAGATGGTAGGCCCCTCTATTGAGGAAGTTCAGCATGGGAAACTTAAGGACTACAGCAGAACTCCTTCCCCTTACAGGCAAAAAAGTATAAGAACCTGTATTCCAACAGGTAAAAAGGTTTTATATTAAAAGAGATATGTGGTTAAAAAAAAAACTAAAGAAAGACTTAGAGCAGGTCTGCAACATTCAAATTGGCTAAGTGGGCCATGAGAACCAAAAAGGTAGAAGTGTATAATAAACTAAAAAGCTGCTGAGATAAGATAAAGGACACAGCTGCAACCACAACCAAAGGCAGTAGATGCAGCATTCTTGTCCGGTGGTTAACATTACCACACTCCACATTGAATATTTGTGGTGCCTGCCATCTTCTTTGGAGACATTGGGATCATTGTTAGGAACTGGGGGTCTCTTTCATAATAAGGTTTTTCATTAAACATTTTAAATGCCATATTCATCAGATCTCTTACAAGTTTGAGGACCATTATCTATTATGTATATCTGAGCTAAACAAACCTAGACTTAACATTGAAAATACATATATGAGACTAAATAAATCTTTTTCCTGTAATTAATTATATTAGCACTTAGCATGACTACAATTATAGTTCTGAACACCTTAAACTGACTATTTGAGTGGCTGGTCTGAATCTCACTGGGGCCTACAGAAAATGTTGATCCCACTGGTCAAGAATAAGATTATGACCACATTTAAAGTCAATTTTGAAGCAAGCTTTAATTAAATACTGGCCAGACTTTGGCAGGTTTTTCTTTGAGCTGCCAGCTCACAATAATGACATGGATACTTATTATTAATTATGAAAACTCAGCCTATAGCTTAAGCTTGTCCCACTAGCTCTTATAGCTTAAATTAACCCATATCTGTTTATCTAAGTGGTGCCATGTGACTCTTAGCTTTTACCTCTTCACTTGTATGTCTTCCTCCCATTGCATCTGGTAGGTAACTCCCCCTTTCTTCTTCCCAGTGCTCTCTCTGTCCCACCTATACCTCCTGACTAGCTACTGACCACTTAACTTTTTATTAAACCAGTTACAGTGACTCATATTCACACTGTGTAAAGGAATATTCCACAACATTCCCCCTTTTGTCTAACTAAAAAGGAAAGGTTTTAACTCTAACATAATAAAACTACAACTAATAAGAACAATTCTTAGGTAAGAATTACATTCACAATATCCAGTTCATTTGTATTTGGCATATTCGGAGAAAATACCCTATTACCTATCTTATCTTGGTGAGTCCAAAGTTTTTTACCTAATTTATTTTCTATCATAACTAAGAAAAATTACACTATCTAGTCTTTAACTCCATCAAAGACCCCAGAAGGATATAATATCACCTAAGCAAACCAGAAGTACAGAGCAAGCAACTTTCAAAACTAACAAATGACAGAGACATCTAGCTGCCTGGACAGTCACTCCAAGGTTCCTCTGTAACTCTGGGGCATCCATCTTCAGCCTACAGGCCTAAATATCTGACAGACTTTTCTGTGAAGCAAGAATTTTGAAGGACTGTCCTACCTTATATTGGCGAAATTTGGCGGTTGCCTTCTTTTGTGTTCTGTTTGTTCAATTTGGAGAGCATACTGTTAGCAGTCAAGGCAAGGGCAGTTTCCTGCCCAAATGGCTGTCCTTTGACACAAAGAAAGCAAATTCCACATGGAGGTTCTTTGATATCCATCATCCTTTCTGAAGTAAATCGGTACTGCCAGGAACAGACGTGTCTCACTGTCATGAAAAGCTTTATGTTATTAAAATCTTTTAAATGCCATATCCTATGGGTCTTCAAAGTGTTTGAAGATCATCAGTCTATCTAAAATATATCTCTGTTTGACATTGAAAGTACACTTAACCTGTCTACAAGTTTGATTGTTACAGGGGACTAACAACTAAGCTGTATTTCTTTATTATCCTAAATAGTTTGTAATAAATTTCAAGAACTAGAAATTTACATTACATTATTAAATGAGCTGCACAGGTACAATATCTTAAATAAGAGTAGAAACATGTGTACAGTATGTTCTAACAAAAATAACTTTAAACTTGTATCAATATACAAAATTCCATACCAATATAAAATATTTGAGACTAGTCATTGTTCAAAAGTAGACTCAATAATCCACCTTTTTTCCCATCATTTCTGTATTATATCCCCCTTTTTCCTTTTATAAAAAGACCCTTGAATGCAATCTTTGTTTAACTTTCTCCCTAATCATGACCAGTAACAAGTTGTAACAAACCCCCTAAATGATGACTAACATCCATAACCCACCAAATGACAAAAAACCACCCACCCCACCTCTCAGAAACATGGGTGTCATGTTTTCTAGACTGCTTCCTCTTTGGGGAGTCAATGATGTATTTGGGGGACCTGAAAAAATTAAGACAATGATCAAGTCCTGGGAGAACCAGCCATAGCATTTGTTGTCCAGTCTCTGTGCAATAGTAAAGTGCAAGGCTTATCTGTAGCCCTGGCTAGAATAGTCTTTAAGGCTGCACCATCTCAGTCAGTAGCCTTGAAGCTGTTCTGGATGCAGAACTCCAAGAAAATTGCAATAGAGGCACTCTGAGAGGCTGGATCATCTAGGTCACCCATTCTTATTGGTGTCTGGTTTCCTTGCTCTGAAGACATACAAAATTTAAATGGCAAAATATCTATGTGTATTAACAAAAGTATGGAGTATGCATTGTACATAAGCCAGCCAAATATAACTTTTGCTTTATATTTGAGCAGGTAAAATATACATCACCTGCCTTGTAGTTTTTGTAGGTTTCTTTATATCTGTAGTCAAGAATTTCAGAAGGTGTCCCCCAATGAAACCTGATTCTCTTTAACCTTTAGTGAATCCACAGCCTTTTATTTCCTATGAAAACAAAAGCATAACCTCTTCCCTAACACAATGTATTTTTTGAATTCCATTTTAAAATTAAGGCATTCCTAAAGTATCCAGCATCAAATGGGAACTGGAGGAAAAAGGTTTGTGAGCTGCAGTGGAGCTTGTGAGCAGAGATTGAGGGAGCCTGGAGGCTAACATTGATCTTGATAAGTTAATAGGCAGCACAGTCATATATTAATGGAAGAGCCACAAGTTCCTCAAGCTATAAATAAAGAGAATGACTCCCCTTTTAGTAATCAGGAATTTTCTTCAAGCCCCTGAGAAATATGGGAGCTTTTATCTAAATGCTCAATTTTGGGGAAAGGATTTTCTTGGGGGACCATATAAGTAGTCCACATTGCTCTTAGCACTACTTTCTTTCAGGCTGCTTACTAGGATAACCCATTAATCCCCACTTACAGTATTTAATCATTTTCCTCATCCAAAGTCTCCCACTCCCCACCCCAAAAGCACTATAAGGTCTGTCATAGTTATAGTCCAACTCATGGCACCAACTTCCATCTTAGTTACTTTTCTATTGGTGAGAAGAGACATCAGGGCCAAGGAAATTTATAAAACAAAATCAATTAATTTGGATCTCATGGTTCCAAGGGGTAGTAGAGTCTATGATGACAGTGAGTATGGCTGCAGGTAGTCAGGCATAGTGCTGGAGCAGTAGCTAAGAACATACAAGATATCCACAAACAGGAAGCAGAGAAAGAGAGAGGAAGAGAGAGAGGAGAGGGGGGGTAATCAGAATTGTATGGGATTTTGAAACATAAAGCCCTATCTTCAGTGACATACTTCCTTCAGCAAGGCTGCACCTAAGCCTTTCCTAACAGTACAATGTTGTGGGATGGTCCTTCTGTATGTTGTGAATTTGTGTTGTTCTCGTTAGTTGATAATAAAGATGTTTTGCCCAATAGGCAGGCAGGATAAAGTTAGGTGGAAAACTCAAGCTGAGGACTGGCATGAGAAGGGCAGAATCAGGGAAATATAAGCCAGCTACCCAAAGAGCAAGATGCCAAAGGACCAGTAAGCCATGAGCCACATGGCAATACATAGATTAATAGGAATGGGTTAATTTAGATATGAGAGCTAGTTAGTAATAAGCCTGAGCCATCAGCCAAATATTGATAATGAATATAAGCCTCTGAGTGATTATTTGGCAGAAGCTACAGGATGGAGCAGACACAGCAAAGCCTCTGTTTACATATGTTGGGTACTTGGGACTTGCTGGCAGGACAGAAACATTCATTTACAGTACATTAACTGGGGACCAAATATTCCAATGCATGAGCCTATTCAGAACTTTCCTCTTTCAAATCACCAGTTTGTTTGCTTCAATCTTTACTTCATTGCCCTCTTTGTTATGAGAAAATGTTGAGTGTGTTCCTAAGCTAGCCCCAAGGATTTCCATTTCCTCATGTACATGCTCTTTGTAATGCTTGTGGGTATTTGTGGCTGGAAGTATGCTGAGCTATGGCTATATGGTGTTCTGTGGTAAAAGGCATAGTATGCTAGGGATCCTGTTCTAATAATGTGAGCCCTAAAAGGAGCAAAGCATTTTCTCTGACTGGTCACAGAAGCGAGCATGTAAGAGATTTATTCAAGTTTCAGAGGAAAATAAAATATCCATGTCAGGAGCTGTTCAGTGTCCATGTGTTAAACTGTAGTGGGTTCTGGTGGCCCTGTGTTGGTGATCTGGTCACAGCTAGTAATATCATGAGAATCTCAGCCTTGGAAGAAAACCTTGAGCTTCAGATGAGCACCAACTAAGAGGGGAATTTAACTTAGTGAATCTAAACCATCTTCCCTGCAATCCAGATGTTAATCTACAGATACTGTGTGACAATAAATTTATATTACTTTGAACTGCTAAATCTCTGTCAATTTGTTATAAAACAAAAGAAACGAGCACCTGAGAATGAACATAAAATTCTAATTTTCTCATCACATTTACATCCATGTGTAGGAAGCTAAACATGTAAGAACCTAGCAATATCACAACAGTCATGTGAATCAACATCTTTGAGATGCTCACATATGAAACATTTCTGTGCCTGACTTAAACATTTCATTAGTACCTAAGGGAGCACAAAGACCAATGGGGCTTGTACTAAAAAAAATTCTCATTTATTTTTATTAATCTATAGAGACTTGAGATAAACTCTATAGTTACTTCAAACCCACATATGCTTGTGATCCAGAAATTATTACCTAATATCACCTAGTTATGTACAAATAAAAAATGAATCTAGAAGATTAATCTAGAGGATAAAGAATGAATACTTATTTGGTACTTATCACTAATCAGAGATAGTGTAACCTCCACATGTATATTCCTTTAATCTCCAAAAGAACTTGTAGAATGATTCAATTGTCTTCATTTCTAGGTGGAGAGGCAAGCATTTGAATGTATGACGTGAATGGCAAGTGCTAGGCAGAGCTATAGTTTGATTCCAGGGCTTTCAGATTTTTAAGTGCAGAAACCCACCAGATACCAAAACCTATGGATATCCTTTGTGTTATGTGGTGGTGTGTTTGCATGAAACATGCACACTCACTATTATACTTTAAACCATCCTCTAGCTTTCTCGAAATGTAATGTCCCTCTCTTTAAATAAGTGTTATTCTGTACTGTTTAGGAAATATTAAAAAGAAAATTCATCTTGAATTTCTTTCTCAGTATTTTCAATCCACAGTTCACTGCATTTACAGATGTGAAACTTAACAGCATGGAGGACCTGACATAGTGATTTCCACTATTGCTATGGAAGTTTACAAACTACACAGAGTAGACTTACAATATGACATTCTGGAATGCTTTTCATTAGCAAAGACTGTTTGGCTCCTTCCTCAATGTGTCCCTTTATGCAGTTAATGAAATACCATTCTCTGAAGTCTGGGGACTCACAACATGTGAGATGTTATAAGTTGGTAGCCTCTGAAGCCTCTTGAAGAACACATGGACTGCTTTTAGCCCCTACTCTGGTAGTTAAATCTGGAATCTTGGCCACATATCTACAGTGTTCCTTTAAACATGGGATTTTAAAATTCTGTCCTATTCCATCTATTTTCTACATCTAATGAGTGGATTGTGTGTTGTATTTCCTTTTCTTTTAGTTTGGTTTTGTTTGTTTTTATTTTATCTTTCAGTCTGTTCATTTGGTGGATTACACTTATTGAATTACCTACTTTGAATCATCTATGTATCTGTGGAATAAAGCCTACTAGATCGTGGTGAATTAAATTTTTTGATGTGTTCTTGGGTTCAGTTTGCAAATATTTTATTGAGAATTTTTCATCTATGTTCATAAGAGATATTGATCCATAATTTTCTTTCTTTCTTGGGTTTTTGTGTGGTTTAGGTATCAGTGTTATTGTGGTGTATTGCTTTTGTTGTTGTTGCTATTTTTATTTTACTGATTTTAGGCCCAAGTTTGGTTATTTCATGAAGTCTATTCCTTTTGGGTATTATTTCTTTTTTGTTATAGAGTTACAGGTGTGCTTCTTAGTTGCCAATATGAGAGCTCTCCAAGTTTTTAATGTAGGCACTTAGTGCTATGCACTTGCCTCCTGTCAATCATCTGGTCAGAAGACCACCCCTCAGGAAAGCTGACTCAAGTAAAGAAATGGTAAGGAAATGGCAGGAATGGCCCTCTTATTCATATCTCTCCTTTCTGCAACTATTAGGACTTATAGTTTGCTTGCCACACCATTTTTTTCAAATTCTATCAAATGGTCCCCAAGCTTTCTTCTGAGAACATTTTAAGATTATTTTATTAATCAAGAAAACTAAGAACTTACAAAATAGTTCTTCAAATTCTTCAAAAACATTAGGAGCAGGGTGGTAGTGACTCACGCCTTTAATCCCAGCATTCAGGAAGCAGAGGCAGGCAGATCTCTGTGAGTTCAAGGCCAGCCTGATCTACAGATCAAGTTCCAGGATAGGCTCCAAAGCTACACAGAGAAACACTGTCTCGAAAAAACCAAATAAATATTTCTGGAAGTGTGCAGCCACCTCCACAGTCTCCTCAGAGGAGCCAGGCAACTGGAAATCATCTATTTTGTAAACTGCATGAACAGGCCAAACATTTAAATACACACACACACATACACACACACACACACACACACACACACACACACACACACACACACATATGTAGTTTTATGTGGTATGAGTGTGCATAGGTTTTACAAAAATATATTTATATCTAGCAGTTTACAAATGTATGTGTATTTTCATGTGCATTGGCATAGGTATGTGTATGCGCACATGCACATGCATGTGTATATGTGTGCACATACTTGCCAAGGACCTATGTTGATGTCAATTGTTTTCTTTGGTTATTTTCTACCTTATATATTGAGGTAGGATTTCTTGCTAAACCCAGTGTGACTTTTTCAGCTAGTTTGGCTGTCCAGCTTGCTCCAGAGATTGGAGATCTGAACTCTAGTCCTCATGCATACACAACAAACACTTTACCTGCTAAGCCATCTCTCTAGCCCAAACACTGCATACATTTTTAAAAATTATAGGAAAAGCCTGGGAATTTTGGACCAGAAAGTAAAGCAGAGCTCTTTTGCTGAAATCATTCTGCTTTCTTTCTGTTTTGTAAACAAGCACTCTATTTTGTGATTTTTATATTCCCACAGTTAGAAACTTTTCATCCCTTAAGTAAAAATATGTATCATGGCTCTTTTTGCTATTTGTATAGTAGTAAAATTACAATAACAGGTGTTACTTACTTAAATTGCTTTCAGATTTTGTTGTATTTCAAATTTGTATAATCTCTAATATTCTTACCTGAGTTAACTGAAAGGCAGCTTAAAAGGTGAGACAGTTGATTGGCTTGATCTGTTTGGGAGGCATCCAGGCAGTGGGACCAGGTCCAGTGCTCATTGCATGAGTTGGCTGTTTGAAACCTGGGGCTTATGCAGAGTGGCTTGGCTCGGCCTGGGAGGAAGGGACTGGACCTGCCTGGACTGAGTCTACCAGGTTGATCTCAGTCCGCCCTGAAGGAAGTGGGAATGGGAGGGGAGGGGGGGGAAGGGGAGGGGGGGTGGGAGGGGGAAGAACAACTGAATCCGTGGCTGATATGTAGAACTGAATTGTATTGTAAAAGAAAATTTTTTAAAAATGTAAAAAAAAAAAAAAAGTTGAAGCCATTTCTGAAAGATCCTTTACTGCCTGGGAGTTACAGTGATGACCAGGATTGAAAGATGAGACATGGAAAAGTCCAGAGTAATCCACAGAGTAAACAGAAAGATATCTTGTTGGATTCTGGCCAGAAACTTGAGAGTGGGAAACAGCTTGGACTGGATGCAGGCCCAGGCACCACCACTTCAGCTTTTGGCCCAGGCAGCAGTGTGCAGCCATCTCCACGGTCTCCTCAGAGGAGCCAGGCAACCCGAAATCATCCACTTTGTAAACTGCATGAACAGGCCAAACACTTAAAGCCGTATATGATTGGGACCTGCCTCCTTCTCCACATTTTTGGAATGAGTTTCCCACATAATATGACAGAGACATAATTCTCCAACTGTGGGGCACAGGACACCACTTGTGACCACTTGACATATCCTTGGCATTTGGGTTTAGGCCTTTGGAAAACAAGATGGTTTTGCTGTATGTCATCTCACTGCAGAGAAATGATAAAGTGGGCGATGTGTTTAAGTGGATTCCAGATACTGAAGTAGAAATTAGATTTCGATACAAAACTCAAGGTGCCATCTCTTTTTTATGTGTGTATTTTGATAAAAGATAACTAGATGACTTCATATTTAAGAATAAATTTAAAATGAGAATGCAAGTTTAGTGGATTGTCATTAGCTGATTAATGGGTAACGGAGTTGTAGCATCCAACATATGGACTTAACCATTTAGCTCATTACTAATTCAGATTTAGTCCTGAGTGCCTTTGTTTTGACATCAATTTCAGCTTAATAGGATGTTCTTCCTGTTTCACTATCATTGCAGAAAAATAAGACTCCACAATTGGGTGATTTAAACAAATAAGAGGCTGAACCTTGGATTCAAGCCTTTTCTGATGTTGATTTCCTATTGCCAAACATATCATTGAGGGCAAGTTAACTCCACAACAAGAAGCTACTTCTTTCCAAACAAAAGTATATATTTCAGCCCTAATCACACAGTACAGAACTTGTACCATGGAATATTCAGAGGACAGAATATTCCTGAACTTCCTCTTTACTCTGTGGCTTACAGAGGCAAATGAAGTCCTACATGTGTCCATTAAATATTGTTGTATAACTGGTCAATACTTTAAATAACAACCTCCTGTGATTAATAATACAGGGAAGCAGGAAACACGGGTCTCTGTAGGGTGGTGTTGAGCCACTATTAAAAAAAACCATCTGGAGGCAGCTTGTGAACCCTAGCTATTCACACTTAGAAACGGAGAGATAAACTTACAAGTCAAATGACCCGGGAGACTGTGCAGGAAGTACATCTGCCAGAAAGTTCCATCTGGGCTTGTAGCACCTCTCTTCCAAGGTGCATCAAGAGAAAGTCCTAAGAGCCATTAGCAGAGAACAAAAATGAATAGAAAAGTAGCAACTTCCAAGAAGAAAAGCCTAGTGGTATCATCACCTGTTTTGGTTCTTCATTAAGAAGTCCTGAGCATCAATGCTTCTTACTCACAGTGATTTTTTGCCAACAGCTGGGGCAGTGCTTCTCCATAGAGGGCTATCCTAGAGGCCCACACAGCATCATAATCCCTGCTACACCCTCTATGCACTGGTTAAACAGAAAGCCTGTGCTGAATGTCAGGTTACACAGTGACATATGAGCTCTTCCATTGTGCTGGGATGTGGATATCCAATTGCTGTACTGGCTGGCAGATGGCAGGTTCTCCTATTGACAACAGTAGTCTGTTGCAATTGTCAGTATGTAGCATGGCTCTCCAGACTGCCCTGATCCCACAGTGGGGACTCATTCATCTGACAGGCCTTTACTCAAGTGGCGAGGCTACACCTTCTGGAATAGAAGTCATGGCAGTTGAGCAGATGCTCTGTTTTCCTCAGGGGTCAGGTCAGCTAGGTAATGTGGAGTTAGGGGTAGCAGGTGTATATTTGAGTAAGTGGAGGTGAAAGTGCTATTTTTGTCCTTTTAACACATTCCTTTTATCATGTTTCTGAAGGTAGATGCCTCACCTCAGTCCATTATCAAACTCTTCCCATTCAATCAAGGGTTCTGCTCTCCCTCCCCTAGATTTCGTTCCCATAGAGGCTAATAATGAAATCTGTGCAGTGAAAATAGCCTGGGGGTCCACTGACTACTAATCTCATTAATTCTTAGGGTACATTCTCAGAAGAAATGAGCTAAAATGACAATTACTACTTCAATTTTACATATGGAAAACTGGTGCTGAAAAGAATAATACAGACTTGCCCAAGGAAATGGAAGAGCCAAGATGTGAAAAAACAAAACTCCAGAACTTGGATTCTCAGACAAACAAATTTAGTCTCCTTGGGCTTCTTTAATAGGCTTGTTATCAGGAAATGTCACATTACATCTAAACACACAACTGTATATGTTTTCTTGGATAATGCTGTAGAAATTAGAGATTTGGCATTCTAATGATTTGAACATGTAAAATTAGATGTGTGTATATTATTTTCATTCAGTAATACCTGGGCTGAATCAATCTCTCTCTCTCTCTCTCTCTCTCTCTCTCTCTCTCTCTCTCTCTCTCTCTCTCTCTCTCTCTCTCTCTCTCCTCCCTCTCCCTCTGTGTGTATATGTGTATGTTTTAGTCTGTTTACCATAGCTGTTTGAATTCTTGACTACTCTAGT
Source organism: Peromyscus eremicus (assembly GCF_949786415.1). Classification (NCBI taxonomy): domain Eukaryota; kingdom Metazoa; phylum Chordata; class Mammalia; order Rodentia; family Cricetidae; genus Peromyscus; species Peromyscus eremicus. The sequence continues at coordinate 87,457,002 of NC_081417.1, read as the reverse complement.
CTGGTCTAGAAAGATTGGTGATAATTAGCATGGCAGACAAAAGGAGAAATTTAATCAATTTATGCCTCAAGCTGAACTAATTTTAGAATTAAGTATGAATCTAATATCCATAAATAGGGAACAGCTATTAGTGAAGATTGAAGTCAGAAATCCATTTGTGGCTTTGTTGCATAGGTAAGAATTCTATAGCTTTAGCAAGACCTTGACTTTTGTTGTTCAGAATAGAAAGGAGAAGGACAATGGAAATAATAATTGTGAATAAAATGCTGAGAAAGCAAGTATCTAACAGTCCATAGACAAGGTTTGAATGCCTCCTTTCTGGTACATGTTCATGGCAATTTGTGCAACATCTATTCGGCCAAAACATATTGAGGGTGTTACAGAGCAATGGAAACAAGAACTTTATATGGAAGGTATATATACTGTGCCTCCTGCCCAAGCACTAGATCAACTTGTTTCTGGCTTGAAACAAAAACAATAGGTTAGTCCAAAGAAAGCTGAAATCCAAATTTCAGCATCATCATGGAACTGAAGATTAAGGGAATTAGCCCCAGTTCCCCATTATGATTTCTCAGCTACTGAAATATTACTAAGTCATTCAAAAGGGTATTGCATCATGCCACTTTTAAATTAGCAGTGGAATGGGAAATTACAGCAGAACTTACTCCAACCTGATCCTCTCTTCACAACTTCTCTGTAGGAGCTTACAGGATGTAAAGAGGCATTAAAAAGATGCCGGTGAGTGAAATCCACACCCAAGCTGCCATTTTGGATTGTCGATTTATTTTACATGAGAACATGACTTACTTGACCACTCAGAATTTTATTGTGACCACTGTAGTGATAATATAGATTCAATGATGTTACAATAGTATTTTATGTTACTTATTAATGAGATGACTAGTAAAATAGCGATGTGCTACTCCCAAATACAAAGTTACAATCATCCATTAGTAAAAGTTAATTAGCACAAATAAACAATTCCAACAAAGGTGCAGGATGCAAAATCAACATACATAATCATTGCACAATTATATACTGACAATGGACAAGGCAAAAATAAAATCAAAAAAGCAATTCTACTTATAACAGCAAAAGAAGAATAAAATACTTAGGAATAAATTTAAGAAAAATATGGAAAAATTGTATAGTGTTAAACAAAAGTAAATAATTGCTGTATGAGCCAGGAGCTTTCTGTGTCACAAACTAGAGAATGTGATATTAAAATGGTCACACCCTGCAATGAAATATTGTGGAACTCTTATGACCCATTGCTCTACATTATCAAACATCAAAATCATCCCAAAGGAAAGGAGATGAGGAGATAAAGGGAGGATGAACCCTTAAACCTCCAAACCTCTCCAATCAGCCATTGCTGAGATCATTGAACTTCAGTTTCTTGAGAAGCACACAACCACACATGGGGTGTGCAGGTAGGTGTACTGCTGCTAGTGAACCCATGCTGAAGTCTTTGTTAAAATCGCTTAACAGAATTCTTTTCTACAATGTAGTCAAGCATCCAACATGGAATTCTCTGTAACTCCTCAGGCTTCTGCAGGTGGCAACAGGGAACTATGTCGATAGTCTCACCCCATTGCTGCCAACACTTCTACTTTGTTCTTTAGTAGTTATTTTTCAAATCCATTGATATTTCTCATTAATATTATTTCTTATTTCTAAAAAATGTGTCAAGGGATTTATTTTTGGGTGATTCTGGTATCTTAAAACTTTTAAATATTCTAATTAGTAAACGAGATATGTTTCCATATCTTTTTAATTCCTTTCAAGAATGTTTTATAATATTTATGGTATGACTTTAACTTCTTTGGTTAATTTAGTGTCTAGTATTTTATTCATTTTATGTCATTGTAAGTTGTATTGCTTTGAATAGATAATTGATATGATTGTTACCTAATTAAATTTCTTAATTTTTGAAATGTCTATCATATCGATCCATTTTCCTACACTGAGCTATCTTTGCAGTCCAGGAATAAGTTCTGCTTTGTCTTAGTGTAAAATCTTTTTCATGTGTTCCTGAATGTGGCTTGCCAGCATTTTGCCTCACTCCATAAAAGATGTTGTCCCTATCTTTCTTATTTGTTTCTGGCCTACTTGAAGGTAGAATTCTTCATATTGTTATAATTTATTCCTTCAGTTCCTTTGCTGTTGGCAAGTTTGAAGGTGAACTGGTATTACTTGGTGGAATTCCTCACTGAAGCCATCACATACAGTTTTTCTTCTTTGGGAAATTTTGTTGTTGTCATTATTACAAATTCAATGTCCTTACAAGTTTAAAACTATTTAGTTTTCTATTTATTTTTTACTTAGTATGGGCAGATCATATTTTTTCAATTTGTTCTGTTTCATCTATGTTGTCTAATTGTTTCCATGTAGTTATTCACAGTGGCCAATTAAATTTATTTAGAATTGAAAATAATGTTGCTGTGGGAAAATGTTCTTGCACACGGTAAAGATTTGTCAGTTGTATTAGTTTAATAAAATGCTGATTGTTCAGTAGCCAGGCAGGAAGTATAGGTGGGGTGAACAGACTAGAAGAATTCTGGAAAGAGGAAAGCAGAGACAGGGTTGCCAGCTAGATGCAGAGAAAGTAAGATGAGAACGCTGGACTGAGAAAAGGTACCAAGCCACGTGGCTAAGCATAGACAAGAATTATGGGTTAATTTAAGCATAAAAGCTAGTTAGTTATAAGCCAGTGTCATAGGCCAAACAGGTCACAATTAATATAAGCCTCTGTGTGTTTATTTGGGACTGAGTAGCTGTGAGACCGATAAGACAGAAACTTCCATCTACATAATGTCTCCATTTTTATTTCTTATTTTATTGATATGAGGACTTTCTAATGTTTTTTAATTGTTCTAGCTAAATATATTCAATTTTGTTGACCTCAAATAACTTAAGTTTATTTTCTCTATAATTTTTACCCTCTACACAATTTATTTTTACTGTAATCATATTTTCTTCCTTCTACCAACTTTGAGTTTATAGTTTTGTGTTTCTTTTTCTAGTTCTTAAATTTATTAAGTTAGAATTTAAAGCTGGGTATTCTTGTTTTGTTCATGATACAAAATACTGACCTATTAGTATTAACATTGCTTTTGTTGTATCTCACAAGTATTGGTATATTCATTTGAATCTGTCTCTAAAAATTCTCTAATTTTTCTCATTATTTTTTGGTCAATGGAATGTTTAATTTCTATAACTTTACAAAAATTACAGTTTTATGTTGTTATTCATTTCTAACTACATAATGTTGTGTTTAGAGAGGACATTTCTTTCATTTCTATTGAAGTTTAATAGTTTTATAGCATATGACTGCTCTTGTAGACTGTCCCAAGGGTACTTGAGAATGATGTAAATGCTACTGTCATTGGGAAGGATGTCCTGAATTTATCTCTTGCGTCTGTTTAACACCTTGTATTTTTAAGCTCTCTAGTTTCTTACTTATTTTTTGATAAGCATTTCTGAACATTATTAAGAATGAGGTTTCCAATGATTTTGTAAGACTATTTATCCTTGCAATTGTTAGTTTTGCTTCAGATATTTTGATGGTATGATATTAGATGTATAAATTTTGTAACTTAAAATTTTATGCAACAGTGAACCTTTTATTAATGTGCAGTGGTCACTGTGTTTTGTAAACTTATACTAAGAATCTATTGCATCTGATTTAACCACTCCTGCTCTCCTTTGATTTCTATTTACATGGAATACCTTTTCTGCTTTTTCACTTAAAATCTATATTTGAAACTCTGAATATAACGTTAGTCTGTAGTATATTGTTTAGTTGGATATAGACATCCAATCAACCTAACAGAACAACTAGGGTTTGATTAGTATTGTTAATATTGCTGCATAGAAGATATGCAAGAGGTCAACAGGCACCTAAAAACAGTGTTCAATCCCATCAGCTTAGTGAAAGAATAAACATAAGAAAGTGGGATTTCATACCTACCACTGTTGCAAACCAAAATAATTTTAGTGTAATAAATAAATAATACATACATTTATTGTTTAACTCAGAGAATAAAGCATTTGTTATACTAGTCTTGATAGGAATAGCCCAGACAATGGGACCTGTGTTTTTATATGGTGCTCCTAGAGCACAGTAGACTGGAAAGCTGCAGAGGTCTGTGACTCAGCAACACACCTCACTTTCTACTGGTCTTAGCAGTTCTACCCACCCATTTTGTGCTGTTGGTCAGAAAGCTGACTGCTTTGAGGAATGTGGTCATAAATTTGAGTGAGAGCGACTATTATTTTTCTTTTTTAACTTAATGGAGGGAAGAGTCATTGCCACCAATACACTTTTGAAATTTCATTCCTTAAAAGCTTTTATATTGCTTCTCTCAGTCTTTCAGCATCTCCATGTTCATACAAATTTAAAGGACAATATAAACCTTTGAGTATGTAGACAGATTGAACTATTCAGATGCTCTTAAGAATAATTGGGAGGTTCCTAAAATGTAAACAAAAATTACTACATGATCCAGATATATAAGTCCCAGGAATATTAGCCAGAAACTGGGCACTGTGTCACTACGTAATTGACATGCCAAGTTAGCTAGAGTAGCTAAATTAGAGCCAACTTGAAGGGCAAGTGCTGGAAGGGTGACCATGCAATGCAGCACTACTCAGCTACAATAAAGAATGACTATTGGTACAGCTGTGGGGAAGGAGGACGAGCTAGACACAAAGCGCCACATGATATATGACTCAATTCATATGAATTGCCTAAAATAGAAAAATTCTTGCAAACATACATAGATTGGTGGTTGCTAAAGAAGGAGGGAGATGAAAATAAGATGTTTCTAATGGGCATTTCAGGGTGATATAACTGTTTCAAGCTAAAACAGTAGAGATGGTTCTAAACCTTTTTGAATATACTAAAAGGTATATTCACTGGGTTGTGAACTTGAAATGGATTAATCTTATGGTAATTCAAAATGTACCATAACTCAACAGTGATGAAAATACTCAATATCAATGATTCAAAGTAGAAAAGACCTCAACAATATCTTATAGTTCTGAAATTCTTATGATATCTTAGAATTCAAGACAAAGGCTGGCATTTAAACATTATATGGAAGAATAAACCTTATCTCAAATTCAGCTGCAACCCCCAGAAGACCGCTAAGTATTCTGAGGATGAGGAATAACTGAGGTCTCCAAGTCTCAGGCAGTGTTCATGAAGTGGGGCAGAGATGTAAGAACTCTATGTCACTACTGGGCAGCTGGAGAAGTTTACTATGGTTGGGATTGGGAAAAGAGATTAAAGAAATTAGAGAAGAATTAACCAGGAAATAGATTAGAAAACTATCTTCATTTACCCAAAAATGTGTCCCCAATATAACAATTACTCTTGAGCAAGCCACCTACCAACACTTTAGGAAGCCGTATTTTAAGTATTTTTGCTGTATTCTTTGCATTTTATGCACAGCACAATACACCTGGATGTACTATGTATTTTCATGTCTTCTAATATTGCCTCAAGTCCTGAAAACAGATTTTTAACCTCAGGTGCATTAAGACTGTAGGGTAATTACATGGGTCTAAAAAAAAACAAAAGTGAAGGAAATTAATTATAGTGGAAGGCTGTGTCCTCCATAGCTATGAAGGTTAGAAACTTACCAGGAAATGCTTGATGAGTCTCCATGGACTGCTAATTCATACCAAGCCTTTGTGTCAATGTGCAGTGAGATATCTATGACTATTTAGGTCTTGTCTATGTGACGTTAAGATGTGTGAAAACTTTTGCTTTGTCAATTAGCTATCTTAACATAATCTAAGTTGTAATTCGATGTCACTGTCCTTGTCATGGTTATAAAAGTTTTCATAGCAAAATAACTAACCTCCTTTTGTTCTTTGGTTATTGTTGCACAGTCTAAGTTAAGAGAATTCAGTCCTAATTGAGGAACATCATGTTGTGGAGTAAAGGAGCTATCATTTTTTGTGATGACATTTCAGTGTGATATTCTGTGTACAAAAGCCCTGCACACAAGAAGCAGTCTCCTTTCTTCCTTTTCTCTGAAGTTTTCAGTTCTCTCTCTCTCTCTCTCTCTCTCTCTCTCTCTCTCTCTCTCTCTCTCTCTCTGTGTGTGTGTGTGTGTGTGTGTGTGTGTGTGTGTGTGTGTGCACAGAAACATATCCCATGATGCACATGTTTAAGGTAGAGGGCAACCAGTAGGAATCAGTTCTCTCTCCTACTGTGTGAGTCACAGGGTAAAACGCAGGTCATCAGGTTGAAAGCAAGCACCTTTACCCACTGAACCATATTGGCAACTCTCTTCCTCCCTTTCTCCCTCTCTCCTTCTCATCTTCTTTTTTCCTTTTTTCCAACCATTTATCCATAAGTCACCTGTCTTAGTTAAGATTTCTGTTGCTTGAAGAGACACCGTGACCACAGCAACTCTTATAAAGGAAAACATTTAATTGGGGCTGGCTTACAGTTTCAAAGGTTTAGTCCATTATCATCATGGCAGGAAACATGGTAGCATGTAGGCAGACATGGTGTTGGAGAAGGAGCTAAATGTTCTACATACAGATGGGTGGGCAGCAGAAAGTGAATGAAACACACTTCCTCTAACAAGACCACACCTACTCCAACAAGGCCACACCTCCCGGTAGTGCCATTTTCTTTCAAACCATTACATCAGCCAATATGGAATACACCCAGCTTAGAACATCTAGCTTTGCTGAGTGTGCCATTGCCATTATCTGACTATCTCCAAAAAGCTAAAAAGCACGGACTACAAAATGGTTCCTCACTGTTCTTAGTCTAAATGCATCCTTCAAAGGACCCCTCTGCAATAGCAGATGTGTCCTAAACCTGCACTGTTTTGCTAGTGAGCATTTGACTTGACCGTAGGGTTCTCTATGAACCAAATTTTTCTACTTTATCTAATTTTAATTAATTTAAATTTAATTATTTTCAAAGGACCAGTGACTGTTATATTGGACATGAGTGTGTTATTTTCTTTTAACCTTAAATATTTTCACAATTCCCAATACATCTCTATTAAGTATGCACTGTAAACTCACAGGACTACTAGAGTTGTTTTTCAAACTGTGATGTATCAAAGTTATAGAGTACCTTAAAAAAGGAATTCATGCACAAAGTATCAGACATGAATCATCAAACAGGGAAAAAGGAGTTAATTAAGCTCTCTCTAGCCTTTCATCTCTCTTTTGACTAGGCAGTCTAAAAGTCTCCAGTCACAGGCAATTTCAGCTTCCATTTGTCGTAGATAGGCTCACCATTCTTGATATTTTAAAGACAAAGTTTCAACAAAGTGAGACTGATCCCAGAAGACATGTCTGAAGTCATTGAGTGTAGCAGAATCATGCAGATTAATTATGTAGATCAATTCCAACATTCAGAAGGACTTGGAGGATCAGCTCTGATTGCAGTTTTTGCCCCAGTATAGTTAGATTTTATCCTTTGTGATCTATCTTTGATTGAAAACATTTCAGATAATCCCAGGAATCATGTAAATGCAAAGACTGAGAAATCCTAAGCTGAGTTCAGAGAGCCTGCTGCTGGCTGATTATCTGGGGGTATCTATTTTATGATGTCTGTTGCAAAGCAAGGATTCACATTTAGAGATTTCCTTTAAAGCTGAGCCCCACTTGTTGAGCAACCCCTTCTCCAGAGGGCTGCAGGTCTGAATTGCACAACTCACAGTGAACTCACTCCCTGTGGCCTGCCTTAGGCAGACTACTGCCTACACCAGTACACCTCTCCAGCCCTGAATTTCTTTGATGTAAAATACTATGACTTTAAATGGACATACTATTCTATGGCTAACTGCTTTCTGATATTTTATAGCAATCTTTCTAAAATTTTTCAGCTACATTGAAAAACTTCCTTTCAGTTCTTGCTGCTAATATAAAATTTCCTTGGAGTCCACTGCCAGACAGCACTTCATACAGTGGTCATTAAGAGAATCTGGCACTCAAAAGTACTGTGACAATGCACCTGCTCCAAAACTCACTCAGGAATAGCTAAAACAGCATAATCCCACATGTTGCTAATATACTCTGGGATTTTGATAAACATCACCATTATATGTTTTACTCAGTGCACAGCTTTGCACTTTGAGACTTTGTCAATCTAAAAGCTAGAAAAAGTGCAAAAGTACAGAAATAAACATTCTGAATGCCATTTGGTATCAGATATCATGACAAAGGCTTTAAATGTGTTGTTTATTTAATCCTGTCAAACTTCTAGGTTGATGTTATTAGGTCATTTTAGAGAAAAAGCAGACAGTAGTTACTTAAGAAGCACACTCTAAATCAAGCAACACATTAGTGATACAGGCAGAAGAAAAGCCGATGCTTCTTTAGTTCTGTGGGCCAATATTAACTTCTAATCAGAACCACTGAGTAAAGCTGGTGCTTGTCCAGAGGTACAAGGTGTGGTATGTGGTTCTTTCTAGTTGCTCCACCCCTTTTGATAATTTGGTGTTGTGTCCTTGCATGACCTCTCTAGAACCATGCTCATTTTTATTCTACTTGTGTGGCTAGTGCTCCAGCATCCAATGGGTACACTGTTGCCTCTAATAAAAAGGAGGATGGTTTTCCATAAATGAAAATTGAGTTGAACATTTAGCCTAGCTACTAGGAACAAAACAATTGTTTTAAGACTTTCTTATCCTTTGTTTACTATTGCAGAATGAATTAATAAAAAGACAGCAGGAAAAGTGTCATGATCTAAACTACCATTGGAATTTATCAGTGCCCATTATCCTTTTAAAACGATGATGACTCACTTGTAGCACTGTTAGTGTGATTGCCACAAGCTGGAACTAAATTAATAATGCTACTTGGGTCACTTACTAGAATGTCAGTCTGTAAGAAGGAAAGACATTATATTAAATAACTTATTCCTAAGTGTACCTGGACATGTGTTTGCACATTATAGGAATTTGGTAATGTATCATATTAAAGTTTGTTTAGGACTATGATAAGTTAATGTAAATGACCTGTCAACATATTTGGTGAACCAGAAGAAAATATGTGAAACTTAGTATCAAAGCTATTCTGAAATTTGAGAAAATACGTGCATTTCCTTTTAATTGCATATTTGTATAGGTTGGTTGCTTAGTCTGGTATTAACATGTTAGAAAGGAAAAGCATACACAGAGAGTATAAAAGCTGAGTTGGTATTGTTTTCCTGTTATTTCTGAGTGTGTGAATAAGTGGGTCTCTGATTTTTGTGCCTTATTTTGTGCTCTTTTCTTTATGTTAGGTTGTTTTGTCCAAATTCAATGCAAATTTTTTGTTTTATCAGATGTTTTATTTTGTTATATTTGAAACAAATAAGTGAATAAATTAATTAATTAATGAAAACATAGCCACTAGAGTAAAGGTTGACAACTCAATTGTCACTTTTACCTGCTGGTAAAGGGAAAATCAGTTTTCTCCAACAGAGTGACACTGGGTATGTCAACCACTTCAGGACAGGCCTATATGTGAGTAGTTGACAAGCCTATAATGGACTCCACATTTGTGTGCTTTTATTTGGTTACAGTTTAGTGTTTGGGTTTGTTGTTGTTGTTGTTATTGTTGCTGTTGTTTTCCTTTGGGGTGGGGTTTATTATGTTTTCTTGGTTTGGGAGTTTTTGTTGTTGCATTGGTTTTTGTTAACTGAGAAAGAGCATAAAGGTCGGTGGGTAGGGAAGGGGAGAGGATCATGACTTGGGGGAGAGGAAGAATATGATCAAAATATATTTAAATTTAAAATTTGTTTTAAATTATAAAAACACAAAGAAAAAACTGAATAAATATTTAGAGTTTTGATGAGCATGGGGTTTATATTTCATCATTAGTACAAAACTTGCTATGCAAGTATGAGACCTTGGTTTGAATCCAAGCTAGGTGTGGTGGCATGTATTTTAAATAATCATGGTGGGGAGGTGGAGAGCAGTGAATCCCTCGAGCTTGCTTGTCAGCCAGGCTACACAACATAGTGAGCACTAAGTTTGGTGAGAGATCCTGTCTCAAAACATAAAGTAGAAACAATGCCTGGCCCATACCTCTGGCAGAAGCCTTCTCTTCCTGCAGAGGACAGGCCATCATCCTAAACCCAGGTAATACTGCCCCCCACCCCACCTTCACTCAGTCAGCATAACCCCAACTGCCCTTCCTCTCCTTGTCACCACATCCAGCCCACACCTGTGGCAGAAGCCTCCACTTCCCCCAGAGATCAGGTCAGCATCCTGAACCCCAACTAATACTGACTTTCACACCCTCCCAACTCACCCAGGATAATTCCAACTGCACTTCCTCTCCTCATTACCATATCCTGACTAACACTTGTATCAAAAGCTTTCCACCCCATCAGAGGCCAGTCCAGAATCCTAAACCCTAGAGACTAGGCCAACTCCCTAAAAACCAGGGAGAGGCCTCCTACCACACGAGAAGCCAGGGTAGCATCTGAACCCCAGAATACCCCAAGCCAGATTAGAGGCCATGTACGTATATAGCCAGAATTTCAGCCTCAAACTTGGGCAGCAACCCCCTGCTGGACCAGAGGCCATCCAGGCCATCAGAAGTTCAGCTCCCAATGTTGTCAGAGAACCTCTATTCAACCACAAGCCATGAGATCCAGAAGACGAGAGAGGAAACAGAAACTAAGAAAGAAACACTCACCCAACAAAAATAAATCCAGAAATTGGTACCTAGATCTATAATCATTCCAAATTCAAATGTCTAAACCTAAGTGTAAGAACACAAACAACAGCAGTAAGGGCAATATGTCACCACCAGAGCCCAGCCATGCCACTACAGCAAACCTTGAATGTTCCAACACAGCAGAAGCACAAGAAAACAGTCTTAAAACCAACTTTATGATAGTAATAGGTGTCCTTAAAGAGGAGATGAAGAAGACCCTTAAAGAAATCAAAGAGAGGACAACTGAAAAATTGGAGGAAATCAACAAATCCCTTAAAGAGTAATAAGAAAGCCATGAAAAAATAAACAGGTGAAGGAAACTATTCAAGAAATAAAAAATCTAATTAGAAGCAATAAAGAGAACAGAAACTGAGATAACTCAGGAAATAGAAAATCTGGGTAAGCAAACAGGTAAGCAAGTATCACCAACAGAATTCAAGAGATAGAGGAGAGAATTTCAGTCATTGAAGGTACAACAGAAAAAATAGATTCGTTGGTCAATGAAAATGTTAGAGCAAATGAAAACAAACAAATAAACAAAAAACAAACCTCCTAACACAAAACATTCAGGAAATCTGGGACACCATGAAAAGACCAAAGCTAAGAATAATAGAAACAGAAGGAGCAAAATTCCAGTTTAAAAACCTAGAAAATATATTTAACAAAAATCATAGAGGAAATTTTCCCTAACCTAAAGAAGGATATGCCTATAAAGGTACAAGAAGTTTTCAGAACACCAAATAGATTGGATCAGAAAAAAAAGTCCCTGTGTCATGTAATAATCAAAATATTAAATATAAAGAAAAAAGAAAGAGTATTAAAAAACTGCAAGGGAAAGGGCCAAGTAACATATAAAGGCAGACCTATGAGAATTACAACTGACTTCTCAATGGAAACTGTAAAAAGCCAGAAGGGCCTGGACAGATGGTTTGCAGACTTTAAGAGGCCACAGATCCAATCAACAAAACTATCAATCACTTTAGATGGAGAAAAACAAGGTATTTCATGACAGAGTCAAACTTAAACAATATCTATCCAGAAATCCAGCCATACAGAAGGTACTAGAAGGGAAGCTACAGCTCAAGGAAGTTTAACTACATACCCCCACATAAACACAGGCAAGAGATACTCTCACCCCAACAAAATCCAAAGAAGGAAAACACACACACAACTACAAAAATAACAGGAATTAACAATCACTGGTCATTAATATCTCTCAATATCAATGGATTCAATTGGCCAATAAAAAGATACAGGCTAACAATGGATATGAAAACAGGATCCATCCTTCCGCTTCATATAAGAAACAGCTCAACATCAAAGATAGATATTAACTCCCAGTAAATGATTGGAAAAGTATTTCCCAATCACATTGACCTAACAAGCAAGTGAATGTAGGTATCCTAATAGCTAACAAAATAGACTTCAAACTAAAATTAATCAAAAGAAATACTGAAGAATATATCATACTAATTAAGGAAATCCACTAGGATTATATTTCAGTTCTTAAATCTATGCCCCTAAAGCAAGGGCATCACATTTGTGAAAGAAACATTACTAAAGCTTAAATCACACATAGAACCCCAAACATTAATAGTGGAGTCTTCAACACCACATTCTCAACAATGGACAGGTCATCCAGACATAAAATAAACTGAGAAATAATGGACCTAACAGATCTAACTCAAATAAACCTAACATATCTACAGAACATTTCACCCAAACACAAAAGAACATACTTTCTTCTCAGCACGTCATGGAACCTTCTCCAAAATTGACCACATACTTTGTCATAAAGTAAGTCTCAACTGATACAAGAAAATTGAAATAATCCCCTGTATCCTATCAGATCACCATGGATTAAGGTTGGATTTCAACAACAATATAAACAACAGAAAGCCTACAAACTCATGAAAACTGAACAACTTTCTACTGAATTATCACTGGACCAAGGAAGAAATAAAGAAATTAAAGACTTTCTAGAATTCAATGAAAATGAATGCACAACATACTCCAACTTATGGGACACAATGAAAATGGTGCTAAGAGGAAAGTCCATAACACTAAATGCCCGCATAAAAAAATTAGAGTATTATCATAACAATGAAATAACAGTACCTCTGATAGATCTAGAACAAAAGAAGCAAACAAACCAAAGAGGAGTAGACAGCAGGAAGTAATCAAACACAGGGCTGAAATCAATAAAATAGAAAAAAAAGCAAACAATACAAAGAATTAGAGAAACAAAGAGGTGGTTCTTTGAAAAAGTCAACAAGATAGACAAACCCTTATCCAAACTAACTAAAAGGCAGAGAGAGAATATCCAAATTAACAAAATCAGAAACAAAAAGTGGAACATGACAACAGACACTGAGGAAATCCAAAGAATCATGAGATCAAACTTCAAGAAACTATACTCCACAAAATTGAAAAATCTAAAACAAATGAACAATTTTCTCAATAGATACTAGTTACCAAAGTTAAATCAAGATCAGATAAAAATTTAAATACAGTTATATCCCCTAAGGAAACAGAAGCAGTCGTTAAAAGTCTACCAATCAAAAAAAGCCCAGGACCAGATGGTTTCAGCACAGAACTCTACTAAACCTTCCAGACAAGCTAATAATAATATTCCTCAAATTATTATACTAAATAGAAACAGAAGGAACATTGCCGAATTCACTTTATGAGGCCATAGTCAACCTGATATCCAAAACACACCAAGAGTCAACAAAAGAAGGTTTACAGACCAATCTCCCTCATGAGCATAGATGCAAAAATACTCAATAAAGTACTTGAAAAAGGAATCCAAAAACACATCAAAAAGATCATCCACCATGATCAAATGACCTTCATCCCAGAGAAGCAGGAAAGGTTCAATATATGAAAATCTGTCAATATAATCCACTATATAAACCAACTGAAAGGAAAAAAAAAACACATGATAATCTCACTATATGATGAAAAAAGCTTTTAACAAAATCCAACATCCCTTCATGATAAAAGTCTTGGAGAGATTAGGTATACAAGAGACATACCTAAACATAATAAAAAGCAATATACAGCAAGCAGATAGCCAACATCAAAGAAAATGGAGAAAAACTCAAAGCAATACTACTAAAATCAGGAACAACATAAGGCTGTCCACTCTCTCCAAATCTATTCAATGTAGTACTTGGAGTTTTATCTAGAGCAATAATACAACTAAAGGAGATTAAGGGAATACAATCTACAAAGGAAGAAGTCAAAGTATCATTATTTGCAGATGATATGAAAGTATACATAAGCTACCCCAAAAATTCTACCAGGTAACTCCTACAAGATAATGAACACCTTCAGTGAAGTGGCTAAATACAGGAGTAACTAAAAATAAAATCAGTAGCCTTCCTATATGCAAATGTTAAATGGGTTGAGAAAGAAATCAAAGAAACAACACCCTACACAATAGCTACAACTAATATAAAATATCTTGGTGTAACTCTAACTAAGCAAGTGAAAAACCTGTATGACAAGAACTTCAAATCTTTGAAGAAAGAAATTGGAGAAGATAATAGAATATGGAAAGGTCTCATATGCTCATGGATTGGTAGGATTAACAGAGTAAAAATGGCCATCTTACCAAAAGCAATCTACAGATTCAATGCAATCCCCAAAAAATCCCCACACAAATCTTTACAGATGTGAAAGAACAATACTCAACTTCATATGGAAAAAAAACTTAAGATGGCTGAAACTATGCTGTAAAATAAAAGAACTTCAGGAGGTATCTCCATTCCTCATTTCAAGCTCTACTACCAAGATATAGTAATAAAAACCATATGCTATTAGTATAAAATAGATAGATCAATAGATTCAAATTGAAGACCCAGTTGTAAATCCAGACACCTATGGACACTTGATTTTAGACAAAGAAGCCAAAATTATACAATAAGGAGAAAGCATCATCAACAATAATGCTGGTCTAACTGAATTTTGTCATATAGAATGAAAATAGATTCATATCTATCGCCCTGAACAAAACTCAAGTCCAAGTGGATCAAAAACCTTAACAAAAATCCAGATACACTGAACCCGACAGAAAAGAAAGTGGAGAGTAGCCTTGAATGTGTTGGAACAGGAGACAACTTCCTGAATAGAACATCAATAGTGCAGGCACTAAGATCAACAATAAATAAACAGGACCTGATGAAACTGGGAAGCTTCTATTAGGCGAAGGATGCCATCAATAGGATAAAACAGCAACCTACAGAAAGGGGAAAGATCTTCACCATCTCCACATCTGACAGATGGCTGCTTTCCAAAATATATAAAGAATTGAAGAAACTAGACAGCAACAAACCAACTAATCCAATTAAAATGTAGTGTATGCAGAGGGTCCAGCCTTCTGTAGGTCAGGGAGACTGGGAACAAGATGCAGAGCTGGCAAGAAAAACACACAGACTTCTTTTCTAAGGGATAAAAGCTTCGTCTTTATTTTATTATTCTCTCTGTTGCTTGTTCTACTCTATTCTTTTTCTGTCCTGTTCTTCGACCTGATGTGTTTCTGTTCTTTTTCTTTCATGATGACTTCCTTCACACTTCTTTTTTTTTTTACAGCTTATATACCCCAACAAAAATCTTTCAAGCAGTATAAAAATCACAATGTGGTTACATTCTATTTTTTAAGTGAATGATTACAATGAATATAAGTAAAAAGTAGTATTTTTTATATACCTTAAATGATTAAACATTTTACATATTACAGGCAAAGAAAAATTATCCCTAAGAACTCACATACACTCACCAACCCATCCTTGCAAGAAAGGTATGTCAACCAGCAATAGCCAGGATGCCATTATTTCTTTTCCCTGACTTCAAGGAGTCCCCCATTCAACTACTGAAAGTGTGCCTTTCAAAACTTTAAATTGTTCCCCAAGATTTTCTACCTCAGAGCCATTAACTAAATCATCTTAACCTAACTTTACTAACAATCTATATGTCTAAATTTTTTCTAAAGGTAGTGGTTGAATAATTAATCTGCTCTAGCAGCAATGCTTAGCAAGTCAGTCACTGTTATTGTAAGTACCAGCAACACTGACCAGTGAGGGGCTAGAAACCCCCTGAGAGTTTTCCTTCAACTCATAGATTATGAGGGACATGGTGACCACAAGGGCAACAAGCAGAGCTATGCTTAAAAACAGCATGAATTCCTCAAGACATATAGTCTTTGGGGCTCTGCCTCTCCAAAGCTCACTTTTTGTTTTGTTTTGCTGAACACACAGCCATGTTCCAGTTCCAAAACTGCTTGTTGTTCCCTTTGTATGGCTCCTGATGGCGGTACAGTTCTAAACAGAGAATTCTCAACAGAGGAATCTCAAATTTCTGAGAAACCCTTCAAGAAATGTTCAGAATCCTTAGCCATCAGGGAAATGCAAATCAAACAACTCTTAAATTCCACCTTATACTTGTGAGAATGGCTAGGATCAAAAACACAAGTGACAGCTCATGCTGGAGAGGATGTGGAGCAAATGGAACACTCCTCCGTTGCTACTGGGAGTGGAAAACTAAATAGCCACTTTGGAAATCAATATGATGGTTTATTGGAAAACTGGGAATATATCTACCTCAAGACCCAGCTATACCACTTCTGGGCATGCGTAATCACACTACAAGGACACTTGCTCAACTATGTTCATAGTACCTTTATTCATAATAGCCAGAGCCTGGAAACAATTTAGATGTCCTTCAACTGAAGAATGGATAAAGAAACTATGTTACATTTACACAATGTAGTATTACTTAGATGTTAAAGACAAGGACATCACGAAATTTGAAGGCAAATGGATGGAACTAGAAAAAACTATCCTGAGTGGTGTAACCCAGATTCAGATAGGCAGATACAATATGTACTGACTTATAAGTTGATATTGGCTGTAAAATAAAGGATAACTATGATATAATCCACAGACCCAGAGAGGCTAACAAGGAGGGCTCAAGGCAGAAACTTGGATCTCCCTGAGAAGTGGAAATAGAAGAGATTTCTTGTATGGACTGGGGGCAGGTGGGGATGGGAACATGAGGGATCAGGTGAGGGTAGGGGGAGAGTATTGAAGAGTCTACTGGAAAAGTAGGCCATTTTAGGGTCAGGTAGAAACCTGGTACAAGGGAAACTCAAAGGAATCTACAAGGATGCCCCCTGCTAAGACTACTGGCAAAGGGGGCTATGTAGCCTGCACTGTCCACCTCCTGTGACTAAGCATGACTACCATTGGAGGGATTCAGACAACAACCAAGCCGCATAACTTTCATTTATAGTCTGTCTGGCCTATGGGAGATGCTGGGTTAGGGTGTAAGGGTGACATAGTGATTGTGGGAGTTGTCAACCAATAACCAGTCCAGCCTGAGACCCATACAACAAGAGTGAGCCACACACACACCATGGCACTGCCTGGAGTGCCAGGACCTAGAAGCTGGATGGCCCAGAAACCTAGGATAGAACCAAACATGACTGAAGAAAAAAATATATCAATGTAATGATGCTTAACAATATTCTGCTGTACTCATTGATTGGTACCTATTGCAGTAGTCATCAGAGAGGCTTCATTCAGCAACTAGTAGAAACAGATGCAGAGACCCACAGCCAAACATTAGGCCAAGCTTAGGGAATTCTGCTGAAGAGAAGGAGGAAGGATTGCAAGAGCCAGATGGGTCAAGTACATCAGAAGAAAACCCACAGAATCAACTAACCTGGGCTCATAGGAGTTTACAGAGACTGAACTGACAACTGGGGAGCCTGCATGGGACTAACATAGCACCTCTGCATTTTTGGAACAGTTGTTTTAGCTTGGTCTTCTGTAGGACTCCTAACAGTGGGAGCAGGTGCTGTCTCTGACTCCTTTGCCAGCTTTTGGGACCCAGTTCCTCCTACTGGGTTGCCTTGCCCAGCTTTAATACAAGGCGAGATGCTTAGTCTTACTACAACTTGATATACCATGTTTTGTTGCTATCCACTGGATACCTGCCCTTTTTGGAACAGACACAAAGAAGGGTAGAAGGTGGGGAGACAGAGGTGAGGTTGGGGGAAAGGGATTGGGAGGAGAGAGGAAGAGAAAACTGCGGTCAGGTCGTAAAACAAACAAACAAACAGATAGATAGATAGATAGATAGATAGATAGATAGATAGATAGATAAATAAATAAATAAATAAATAAATGTAAATTTTTAAAAGACAAGGTAGAGAGTACCTGAGGGAGATGTTATCATATAAGTAATGTATTACTTCATAAATACTATATTAAAGTAATATTATATATTAGTAATATGTAAATATTACTGACAGTATGCAATGTATAAATAATATAAATATTTAATAATCACGTATGACACATACTTGTTTATAGCTGAATATATGAGTACATGTATCATACTACTTTTTAGGAATTAAGATCCTTTTAAAAATATAACATTCTTTTCTATACATTTTTATTTTTTTGTTAAAATAAATCCTGATTATTGCAACATGCAGGCAGATGTGGTGCTGGAGCTGAGATTGTTACATCTTGCAGGCAACAAGAAGTCGACTGACTCACTGGGTGGTATCCTGAGCATAGGAAACCTCAAAGCCCACCCCTACAGTGATGCATTTCTTCCAAAAAGGCCATACTCACTCCAACAATGCTACATCTCCTAGTAGTGCCACTCCCTATGAGCTTATGGGGGCCAAATACATTCAAACTATCACACTATATTTTGACATGGACTAGGGGTGCATTTACAAGAATGCTTGAATGAAGCTGAAGGGTTCACTTCCAATGTGTCTTATTCAAGGCTATGGCACACTGGGGCTGGTTTCTGGCTTGGAGTGCACAGCTCTTCTTTCCAAGGTTCTTTCTATGGGACTCCCTCAGTAGCTGCAAGGCACATCAGTGTCTCTAAGAATAGTGGTCTAAGAGCCCAAGGAAGCAATTGTAAGGCCTTTTCTGAACTAACCTCTAGATTATACATTAAGACTTCACTTTGCTCTATGGATCACTCACACCAAGGTGTTCATTAAAGGTGGAGGACAAGAATCCCAGAAGAGAGAATAGCAAGATGGCTCAGCAGACAAGGGCACTTGCTGCCCAGCCTGTCAGTCTGAGTGCCATCCCTGAAATACACATGATAGAAGGAGGGAACTGACTGCAAGTGGTTCTTGACATACACTGTGCATGCACACTGACACACACACACACACACACACACACACACGAACACATGCACACACACAAACACATACAGCCACATGCATACACACAAAAATAAATAAATAAATAAATAAATAAATAAATTTAAAAGGATTGCTTTTACTGGCTCTTTTGGGCCCCTACTACTCATACTGGGTTGTCTTGGCCAACTTTAATACATGGGGAGGTGCTTACTCTTACTGCAACTTGATATGCCACGTTTTGTTGATATCCATGGGAGGCCTGCCATTTTCTGAATAGAAATGGAAAAGGAAAGAATTTGGGGGTGGGGAAAGAGGAAGGTTAGGGGTGGGGACTGAGTGGAGAGGAGGGAAGGGATACTGTCATTGGGATATAAAATAAATGAATAAATAAATAAAATAAAAATATTGCTGTAAAAAGAAAACAATGGAAGACAAAGTTAGAAAGGAGACAGAGGGAAACCTACAGAGTTAGAGGGAGGTAATGGGTGGATATGATCAAAATGCTTTGAATGTATGTACAAATATTTCAAAGAATATATAACTTATTATTTTAAAAAGTGATATCAAAACAGAGTGATCACCAGTGTCCATACTGAAACATCCTTATATTTGAATTATCACAAACTCTCTAAAATGTGACATTCATATTTTTGCTATAGTAAGTGGTATGCTTCTAAAAACAGCACCCTTTATTTTTTATGATAGCAAGTCAAGGAAAAACTTAGCACAATTTCATGCCATAGAACAACAGCATTTTCAGAGATGAATGGGATATGGAAGAGGCAGATGTCAAAAGAGAAATGTTCTTTAACTTCATTTTGCTACCTTAATATCAAAAGTATGTTGAAGCATGCCTCTTCCCCAAACACTCCTGAATTATATTTCCCTTTTTATTAATGTATTCTCTTTTCTTTTTTCCCAGGGGTAATTTCTGCTCATCAATGTCATTTTCCGTGACTGTCAGTGGTTCTGTATCTTGCCACTTCAGTTATTTATATTTGCTTGCAGTGCAAGCACTCATTTCTCTACCTTTTCTATTTTCATTTCTCTCTTATTGTCCCTGCCACTTAAACCAGAAATATTCAGCAATTACAAATCAGAAATGAGCTTAGGATAATACATTCTTAACTGTCTGATCAAGTGCTAACTTTTGTCAACTCTCAGTCATCAGCTTTTTTACATGCACACACTAATTTAGAGTTCGATTGCATTGTGTAACCATGTACGCTAAAGAAATTTATCCTGTGCATGCAATCAGTTTTGTTCTCTCACTTTATTATCATTGTCAGTACCAATCCAAGTCTGATTAGGGTGCCAGTTGCCACCCTGAGATGAGTTCTGTCCTTCTTTCTCTAGCTACACTGAGATGATGAATATTATTTTCTACCAACTATCTGATTCCACTCTACAACAGTGACCAATATGAACTTCATTTAAAGTAAAACGTGTATCTAAAGATAGGACCATTGCTTTCTTCTGGGCCAAATTTTCCAATAAGAATGGTGGATGTGGTTCACTTTATTTTATTTCCCACTGCACTTCCTACTCCACCTCAGCTTAAAGACAGAATGTTTCCCACTAGGGATCATAGAGGAAGAAACAAGGAAGAAGAAATTACTGTTTGTTTGTACTCTTTTACACGGGTGTCTGACCTCTAATAGTCTTTAAAAAAATAATCTATACTTCCTATCCTGGAAGTTTGTTGAGTTCACTGGCCACCTTGATTTATTGGAAGAGTGGATAGCATAAAGGCCCTTAAAGATGCCCACTTAAAATTATATTGCCATCAGTTCCTCAGAAAGTTGGAAATCTATCTGCTTCAAGATTCAGCTATACCACTCTTGGACATGTACCCAAAGGATGCCTCATCCTACCACAAGGACCTGGCCCCGTCTTTCTTCTCTCTCTAACTCTCTTGGATTTCCTGCCTAACTCCATTCTGCCCTGCCATTGGCCAATGCAGCTTTATTTATTAGCCATATGGGAGCAACACATATTCAGAGCATACAGAAAGATATTACATAGCACTTCCTCTTTTCTGTCTAATCAAAAAGGAAGGTTTTCATTTTAATATAGTAAAAGTACATATAACAAAAGAGTTATCAAGTAAGAGTTACAGTTACAATATCTAGTCTATTTGTATTTGACAAAATTAAATAAAATGTTCAATCGTCTATCCTATATCTGTGAGTCTAAAGTTTTATATCTAATTTACCTTTTATTATAACTAATGAAAACTATAATCATAACTATCTAGTCTTCAACTACGTCAAAGACCGCAAAAGGACATAGCATTACCTAAGTAAACAGAAAATGCATTGTGAGCAACTTTCAAAATTCTAGAAATGACAAGAGACATGTGGTTGCCTGGACAGTCACTCAAAGGTCCTCTGCAACATTGGAGCATTCATCTTCAGCCTGTAGGCCTAGAGTCTCTGGCAGGCTTGTTTGTGAAGCAGGAAATTTGAAGGATTGTCTTGCCTATTGTCACAGTTCATCAGTTGCTTCTCCCCATGTCCTACAGATTATCTGGTAGTCTCCTCTGCAAAGCAAGAACCTGAAAGACCATCTTGCCTTGTTTTGTCAAAGTTCAGTGGTCACCTTCCTATGAGTCCTATGTGTCCAGTTTATACAACATATTGTTATGAAGTCCAGGCAAGAGCAATTTCTTGCCCAAATGGCTAACTTTTGCCACAAAGAAGACAAACTTCAGATGGAGTGTCTTTGATTCCCATCTTCCTTTTTGAGGTAAATTGGTGCTGCCAGGAGTAGACATGTCTCATTGTCCAGAAAAGTCTAAGTTTTAAAACATTTTAAATGTCATATTCTGTAGGTCTTTGAAGTGTTTGAAGATTACCTACCTAACTGAAATATATCTATGTATACCTAGAAAACTTAACTAACATGACTATAAGTTTGATTATCATAGATGACTAATAATCTGTATTTCTTAATTATCTGTTATAATTTTAAATGAGTTGTATAAATATAATACCTTAAACAAGAGTATAAATATACATACAGCATAACAAAATTAACTTTAAATTTGTATCAATAAACTAAAATCCATAGCAATGAAAAATATTTCAAACTAGTTGTTGCTTTTTAAAAGTAGATTCAATAATCTACCCTTTTATCCTATCATATCTATATCCTCTTTTCTTCTTTAGAAAGAGATTGCATTTATAATCAACCTCTTTAAATAAAAATAAACTTTTATAAACAATATTTTGGAAATTTGGGCATAACTTTTCTTACTACTTCCTGCTGATTGGAGGCACTGGCAATCTAATGGGGATCTTGAGAAAATTAAAGATAATCGTCAAGTCCTGGGAAGACTGGCTATAACCTTTGTTGATATATACCATCTGTCAAGGTTCAGGAGGTCTCACTTGATCAAATATGATCCATCTTAACCTTAAACATATCCACAGCCTCTTGATTCCTGTGGAAACAAAAGCAGAACCTCCACTCCAAAGTAATATATCCTTAGATCCAAATTTGAAGTCAAGATACATTTAAAATATACATATTGGTTTAACTTAGCAGACTTGACAATCAAAAGTCTTTCTGAAGCTAGCTCACTAACCATCAAAAAATTAGAAAAAATATAATATACATAATCCAGACTGTAATTTCCATCTTTACATGGCTTATTTCTTCTGCATTATTTTTACTGTCTCTTAAAGACTTTATTTTTTTAAACTATTCATTTCTTTATATAACTGCCTATATTCATTTTCCTCTCTCTTCCAACCCTATGTACATTTTACACATATTGTAAACCATTTAGACGTTTATTTCATCTGAGTCTGTCTTACTGTGTATCTATAATCCTTTTCTGACCAGGAGAGATTTTAAACTGCTAAGGTGTGTGGCAGCTTTAGCTGTTGACTCCACCCCATTTGGTTTCCCAACATGGTGGAGATACGTTTACTGCCAACTCTTGGAGCCATGCTTACTGCCAACTCAGGTAAGCAGTGGGTCTATGCCTCCATCAAGCAGCATGCAGCCCAGAAACCTTTTTTTGTCTGTACTAGCAAAAGCTAAATCCATCCCAAAGCACACTATATGGCTTGGAGATGACTCTGTGTACAGTGGCAGGAATTTACCATGTGTGCTCAAATGCTGCAGCCTCTCTGTGTTGCCGCCCACATGAGAGACACAAACTAGGAAGCTGCTGTTGACTCCATTCTAGAAACTTTTCTCAGGTTTTAGGTGGAAATTTTTGCCCCACATTGGGACTCCAGATGTAGAAGGAAGATTTCCTGTGTCCTGCCATATCCCACAGTCATTCAGTCCCAAGTGAACACAAAGAGGCTTATATTAATTACAAACTGTATGGTCTATGGCTCAGGCTTCTTGCTAGCTAGCTCTTACATCTTAACTCAACCCATTTCTATCAATCTATGTTTTGCCATGTGGCATTACATGTTCTCTCACATCTTGCTTCTCCTGGTGGTGGCTTGCAGCGTCTCCCTGATCCCACCTTTCTTCTCTCTTTATCTCTCTTGTATTTTCTACCTGGCTCCATTCTGCCCTGCCATAGGCCAATGCAGCTTTATTTATTAACTAATGAGAGCAACACATATTTATAGCATATAGAAAGACATCCCACAGTAATAACCACCTAGATGTTCCTCAAAAGAATGTATAAGGAGAAAGAAAATGAATAAAGTATTAAAGTGGATAAAGTGTGATACATTCATAAAATGGATTACTATTCAACTGTTTAAAAATAACATCATGAGCCGGGTGGTGGTGGCGCACGCCTTTAATCCCAGCACTCGGGAGGCAGAGCCAGGTGGATCTCTGTGAGTTTGAGGCCAGCCTGGACTACCAAGTGAGTCCCAGGAAAGGCGCAAAGCTACACAGAGAAACTCTCTCGAAAAACCAAAAAACAAAAAACAAAAATAACATCATGAAATTTGCAGGCAAATGGGTAGAACTAGAAAAAAATCATCCTGAATAAGGTAACCCAGACCCAGAAAGATAAATATGGTGTGTATCAACTTATATGTGGCTATTAGCCATTAAATAAATGATAACCAACCTACAATCAATAGACCAAGAGAAAGTAGGTATAGAGGAAGCGCTATGGGGGACACAAGGATCTCCCTGGGAAGGATAAATGGAATAGATTTTATGGGCGACCTGGGGTAGAGGCACAAAAATGGGATGATCAGGTGGGAAGGGGAAGAGAGTATAGTATTGAGAAAGGAACATGGGGAGAGACAGATGGAATTGAGGGGCATTTGAGGGATGGTATAGAAATCTAGTGCAGTAGAAGCTTCCTAAAATATATGAAGGCAGTCCTAATGAGTTCTCCTAATAATGGTGGAGAAAGAGTCCTAACTGGCCATCTCTTATCACCAAACAAGGTCTCCAAACCAAAATTTTGTTGCACTCAATTGAGTTATTGGCCAAAGGGGTCCCATGGAAATCCTAGAATAACCCAGGCTGTTGCCAAGACAATGGGTTGTTCTCTACAAACTGACTGCAGGGCCCCATTGCTAACAAAAATACTCATAAAACTCATAGAACATGGACTGAGTTAGTGCCTACATGGAGTCTTCACCCCTAAGTTCTAGTGTCTTTGCTGCAGGCTACCAAAAGAGAAATATAAACACCAACCAAGTCACAAAGTCTTTGATCTACAATCTGTCTTGCCTGAAAGATAAGCTAAGGCAATGGTGGCACTGAACTTGTGGTAGTAACCAGGCAATAACTGATTTGACTTAAAGCCCACTCCACGAGATGGACCATATCAGACACTATGTGGGTAATGAAGAACCAGAAACTAGATAGCTCAGAGACTTAAAGTAAAACCAAACTGTCCTGGTCTAAAAAGCAGGTATCAGTAAAAAGATTCCTAATGGTATTCTGCTATATTTGTAGATCATTGCCTTATCTAATTATCATCAGAGAAGCTTCCTCCTTCAACAGGAGACAAATACAGAGATCCATAGCCAGACATTAAGCTGAGAGAGAGAACCCTTGCAACACATAGCTCTAAATGGATGTCTCATCAAATCCCTCATCTCAGAGCTCAGGGAACTCTGCAGAGGAGGTGGAAAGAGTGTGAGAGTCAGGGGGAATGGATAACATGAGAACATGGCCCTCTGAATCAACTGAGCAAAGCTCATATGAACTCACAGAGACTAAAACAGGGCTGACTTGGGTATGTACCAAAGGACTGCATCTAAAAGGTCACCCTGAGTATAATAAGGAACTTTAACCTTGGACTTGTGAATATTATTGAAACCACTAAGATTGGGGCTGAAGAAATGGTTCAGGACTTGTTGCTCATGCAGAGGGCCTGAGTTCAGTTCCCTTTGCTCTGATGGGAAATCAGTCATCCTAATTTCAGTTCCGGGGGATTCTATGTATCTTCTGACCTCATTGGGCATTTAGTGCACATTCATGCAGGCAAAATGCTCAGGTATATAAAATAAAAATAAAATAAATCTTTAAAAAATACATTAAAAATAAAGTGACTTCATTAGTTTGTTTATATAGTTTAGTAACTAATCTTACATAATTGGAAGAAATTTGCTGGTATTTGTTGAGAGGCTCTGCACTTAAATCATAATAGATGTTCACTTTGTGACATTTTTACTTGTCATGTTTACTTTTACTTTTGTCATTATAATAAAAGCTTTATAGAATGAATTTGTGTATTCTCTAGAAATTTTGAAGAGCTAATTATACAAACAAACAAACAAGTGGGGAAAAACAAAAAAAGTGGATTTCTAATAGAAAAATTATGAAAAAAGAAAATAGTCATTTGGATTTGGAACATTTTTCTAAATTATAGTAGTTGCCATGTAATATTCAAATAGAGATATTTACACAAGGAACAATTTATTTTGCAGGAAATTATGAAAACTAGGAATTCGAAAAGGTCAACCATTTTTCTAGAACTTTGTTGTCAGGAGTTCTGACCACTTCTTGTGACTAATGAACTGCTGCTGGAACCAAGTGCTTTCAGAAACTTTAGATACGAGGTCTGAAGTTAGCACTTTTCAATTGAAAGACCTGAGTAGTAAGTACATACCACTCTCTTCAGTTTCCGGTATTCCATCCTTATTGTTTTATTCAGTTATTTCAATATATTTTGTTCCTGCTATTATTTGCCACATTTAATGAATTGTGTTTCATACCTATGTGTAGCTCAAGTTTTCCTGCCTGGCCCACAGTCAAGGCAAATCTCTCTCACCTGCCAGTCCCACAGCCACTCAGACCCGACCAAGTAAACACAGAGACTTATATTGGTTACAAACTGTATGGCCGTGGCAGGCTTCTTGCTAACCGTGTTTATATCTTAAATTAATCCATTTCTATAAATCTATACCTTGCCACATGGCTCGTGGCTTACTGGCATCTTCACATGCTGTTTCTCATCATGGCGGCTGGCAGTGTCTCTCTCTCTCAGCCTTCCACTTCCCAGCTTTATTCTCCTCCTTGCCCCGCCTATACTTTCTGCCTAGCCAACGGCCAATCAGTGTTTTATTGATTAATCAGCAACACATTTGCCATACATCCCACAGCACCTATGAATCCTAGCAGTATGTGCTGGTGGAGAGAAAGATGTAGAGTGCCAGTATAGTTCTAAGCATTACATGCAATTGCTGAATTAATGTTCAGATATAAATGGTATCCAAATTATATATAATGGTGTTATTTATTTTTCATGAGTGTGAAGTAACCTGTCTCTAGATACTTTCTGAAACAAGTTGCCAGGATGCTTTGAGAAAGAACCATTTGTTAAAAAGTCGTCAATAATATAAAAAATTTCCTTGAGGTAGATGTGAAAATGAAAAGAAGGTTTTCAATTTTTTTATCAGAACTCGGAATAAGAATCCAATTTATTAAATAAAATCTTTGAAAACAATTAAAAGCAAAATAGAAAACACAAATGATAAGACATCTGATTATTCATGTATATGTCCATATTGTGATATACACCATTACTGTAATGTTACAGAATTAAGAGTAAGTTCACATCATGTTTCTCTCTCTAAACGCAGGTGGAATTATGTTTGGAAATCAAGCTTCTGTGGTTATTTTTATTTGTAACAAAACAGCATATTATGCCCTTACACACTGGCAATAAGTGACCCCAGTTTAAAAAAATATATATTGTGCTGCCACCATGGAAAAATAGCATTTTTAGATGTGATCTAAAAGCATAAGATGTGGAATTATCCTGTCTTACTCCTGTGGTCCCAGGATCAGCTCTAGAATCCTTTTATAGAGGCCAAAGTGTCCCAGACACACAAGGCAGTGCAATAAAGGAAAGACAGAGATTTGAAGGCACGGTGTTGATGATAGCTCTAAAGATGAAGAAAGCAGCCACAGCTAAGGGACATAAACATTGACATCATCCTCCTCCCCAAAAAAGTCATATTCCTGTGAATCCTCTGGAATGACCACTTAATACCACCTGGGCTTGAGACTATTGATCTCTAGAAGTGCAACAAATAAATAAATGTCATTTTTAAGCCACCAAACTGTGACAATGTGTTGTAGCAGGACAGGACACTAGCATGCCTGCTAATCCCAACAGTCATTGCTCTCAGACAGATGATAATATCCTTCCCATATCGCTTGATTCCTTCCTGGGCCTTTAAGCAATAATCCCTGTGTTATGGATATCTTTCCGCAGAGACCCCCTGCCTTGTTTCTCTAGATTGTTCTCTGAAGTAATAGGGTACAAATTTGGACTGACTGGATAAGACAAAAGCAAAGATCTTGTTAGACACAGATTTCTGCTGTTTGCACAGCCTGACTCAGCTTCATCCTTGTCCTTCATCTTTCTCTGATGTTAAAGCCCCCAAACTCAATAAGACTGTCAACAGAACAACTCTCATAAGAGCTAAGGTGAAATAAACACCCAGTTTCCTCAACCAACTTTGCCAAAGATCATAACTTCAATCTCAGCATAAGAAAATAATTTCCGCCGGGTGGTGGTGGCGGCGGCAGCAGCGGCGGCGGCGGCGGCGGGCGGTGGCGCACGCCTTTAATCCCAGCGCTGGGGAGGCAGAGGCAGGTGGACCTTTGTGAGTTTGAGGCCAGCCTGGTATACAGAGTGAGATCCAGGAAAGGCGCAAAGCTACACAGAGAAACCCTGTCTCGAAAAACCAAAAATAATAATAATAATAATAATAATAATAATAATAATTTCCAAAATTATTTATAGCATATGTGCACTAACTCCTCACTTAGGAACACTAAAGGCTTTTCTTAGTGGTATGGTGGAAACAGACTAATGGCTTCTACTGCAGTGTGAATCAGGCTGTCAGAGAGAAATGAAAGGCAAAGAGCTCTGAAAAGTCATTGTAAATATTTAACTTCAGAGGGTGCACCAGTTGCTTGTGCTGTTGCTGTTACATAATGCCCAACAAAAGCAGCTTAAGGATGGAAGGATTTATTTGGGAACAGTTTGAGGGCACAGCCTTTCATGGCAGGGTAGACATGGCACAGGAACTACAGGTGGCTTCTCACAGTCCGGACTCAGAGATAAATGAATAGCAGTGCTCGGTTTGCTTTCCAGGTGTTTGTTTAAGTAAGGAGTCTAGACCATTGAATGGTGCTGCCTATCTCAACTAACCCAGTCTAGAAACTCCCTCACAACTGCGCCCAGAGGTTTGTCTCTGGAAGAATATATATTCTGCCATGTTGACATCCAATATAAACCATAACAGAAGGACAGGGTTTTAAAACAACAAATAAACACAGAAGTAATCAGAAGTCCTGAGCAGGTTACCATCATAATGTGAGACTGAACCATGTTAGGAATAATATTCATGGTGCTATTCATGATGGCTTGGAGTCAGTAACAAGGAAAACAAATCCAATACTATGGCTTGACTTTAAAACAGGAAGTGGAATAGAGATGATTGTAGTTAAAGTAGAAAGTTAAAATTCTAAGACTAAAATGTCTGTGTGGACTCTAACAGCTAACACCATATTTCTCCCCTTCCACGGGGTTATATGATGCCCACATTCACTGTGGTAATAGTAACAATAGCACACAATTGTAGAATAATTTGTCCCTATATCAGTGATAGTATAGATATTGTACATATGTGGCTGAATTCAATACTAATCAAAATTCTGTTGAGAAAATTGGAGTTTATGAACATCTAGTTACCTTGGCAAACCTTAGCGATAACCATTAGCAGAAAACAAATTCAAAACAGGACAGGTGATGTTTTTATTCCCACACCTATAGGACTTCCATGCAGCAGGCATATATGCCATTTTGCACATTTTTTAAGAGGAGGATCCTGGACCAGGTGGTTATGAAGCACTTTGCCAAATTTCATAGAGTCAGTGTATCAGAGTAATAATTAAGACCTCTTGATTTCTAGAACTTTATAATTTTTAACTTTATGTGAAATTTCGTGTTCCTTAATCATTCAAATACATGAAATCTTTCAATATATTTCCAACAGAACAATGTGTTTAATAATTAATAAGAATATTTTTCACTTAAATTTTTACTGTGCAAATGGCACTTCTTAATGTCATCGGACAGTTCATCACTTCCTACGAGGGTTTTTCACAAGCAAACTGGATAATTAAACAGATTATTTATGACTTTTTCTTTTGAAAAAAGTCTGGTATGAAACAATAATAGTGAATAAAAATAAATTATCAATAATGAAGAGTTAGTTTTGCATGTCCTTGAAAACTGTGTAAGTATTCTGAATCTGAGGAGTTCTGGAGGAGGAAGATGCTTTAGAGGCACATGACTAGGCAGAGAGGCTAAGTTCTGAGTCTAGGGGATTAGTATGGACAGATCAAGTAGGCAGCAGCAATATCTGCTTGAAGAATCACCTGGCTCCCCACTAAAGCTCAATCAAAACCATCAGACACATAAGATAGTACCTGAAGGTACAAGTCACTTTATAAATTACCAACGCCAAGTTCTACATCCTTTCTGTTGCTGTCAGAGGACACATCTTCATGAGAACATTCAGTCATCTCTTTTTGATTGACAGAGGTAATGCCAATGTCATGCTGAGTCACCATTCCATCATTCTTATTGCCCAAATGCACATTAAATTGGGGGTAGGAGATAGTAGCTCCAAGTGAACCACCAACCACACACTAATGCTTGGCACTGAGGTAAGACCAAGTATAGTGAGGATAAGATTTTGTCCTAAAGCCCATAGTCAGGAAGCAAAATCTTGAGGATGTGGATTTGAACTTTCAACAGGTCTTTCCCTGTTGTTACTCTACCTTGAGGCTAGGGACTCTAGAACTGTTATGACATTATTTGTGTTCCATGTGTGGAAGCAAGTGAAAACTCACCAATGTTTATCTCCTGTCAGTTTGCTTGAGACCCCCTGTGACTGAGAAATTTGCCAACTGTTGACAGTTGTTCCTATCTTCCCATTATGACCACAACCCTGAAGGGAAATAGAAATCTGCAATAATAAACAGGGAACCATGCCAAGGTCACTTTGTCTTAATTTTCTACAGCTTGTGTGAATAAGAACTACCCTTTGGGGCTCTAAATCCCAAAGCACCAGCCTGCACAATTAAAAAGCATTATCCTACACAGCCTTGGTGCAGGGGGAGGGGGTCCTTGGACCTGCCTCAACTGAATATACCAGGCTTGCTGACTCTCCATGGGAGGCCTTGCCTTGGAGGAAGTGGGAATGGGGGATGGGTTGGGGGAGAAGGCTGTGGGGCAGGAGGAGGGAGGAGAGGGGTATCTGTGGTTTGTATGTAAAGTGAATAGACAATTTCTTAATAATGAAAAAATGAAGGAAAAAAAGCATTATCCTTCTTACCACCAGGTAGCAATGGTTGGGCACTACCTGAAGCTGAGCATTTGGGCTTTGTGTCTTTTCCTTTGGCTTTCATTCAGATGTTTTTAGTTCACTGATTTAAAAAAGAAAAGAAAACAGTTTGAAATATTTTTATAGTCTTCTATATCAGGATTTTTTTTATGTTTCGTTACCTTGATGTTTAACTTTTGCAAAGCACCTGGACTATGTACTGTGACTTTTTATGAATGAATTGAATCACACTGCAACTGTAAGTAGTTGTAGGATATTACTTGTTTCAGAAGAGGCTGGAAACAGTGAATGTAAGAAATCACACCAGCTAATTGTGAGCAAACATACACTCAGCTTTCTTCATCTATTAAAGATACTGCTTGCTAAATTCTGTCACTTTCGTCTGTCTTCCCAGACTCCAAAATTGTCTGTCAGTTTCCAGACCTCAAAGGAGAGTAGTGGCAAATTCATCAAGTTCCAGAGGCTTCTCTCTTAATCATCACGTTAGGGGTTCAAATCATTAAAATTAAAGTATCCTTGAGCCCTTGAAAGTGAGTTAAGGAGTTGAATGGCTAACAGGAAGAACAGTTCAAACAGAAGTCAATGAGCTTGGGAACAGTTCAGAAATCTTTCCAGCCCTTCTTGGCTCTCCTATAACAGGGAGCTAAGAGTGGATTAAGCTGTTCTGTTAATGTTTTCTTTCATGCATATTTGATGTTTCAGCTGTAGGAAAGTGCATGCAAAGGCTTCAAGTAAATCCAGTCATTCTAAGGGTTTGATAGGTATATGGCCACCTGCTTTTGAATGTAGGTTTATCTATATTTGGCAATGCTAATAAAAATACCATTACTCTAGCATAGTTGGAATCATTTGTGGATGTAGCATTTTCTTTCCCCTTACAATAAAATATTGAAGATCTTTTGAAAGAAAAATTGTTTTGCATGACAATAACTAACTTACTTACCAATGAATTCACTATTTCTTGTTATGTTTAAATTTGAGAGGAAAAAATATTGATGTGATGCAAACTGAGGCTGTCAGAAGAATAAACTCTGTATAGAAAGAGGTGGGCCATTGTTTAGACATGCTACTCATTAACTTTTGTGTAGATGCTAGATCCCTAGATAATTTTTGCTGTTCAGGTTGGAAGGCAAACTTCCCACTGTTATTTTTCTGATAATATGGTCCAGGCACCAGGCATCTTTCATATTATGATTGGAAGATTCCCTGGAGAATTCAAGAACCAATTACACAATCATACTCTCAGCAGTGTGGCAATACATTTCAATTTACAAATGAGGTCACAGAGTCACCAAGAGGTCAAATGACACATTCAGCCTTGATAGTGTTCTGCTCTGGGTTAGTGTTTACCCCACAGGCTCAGAACATCACATCTAGAGTTTTATTCAAGCCAAGAATTGAAATTAAATAAAGATTATGCATATTTTATGCAAGATTTTATGGAATTCAGTAGAGTTAATAATGAAAAACTTTCCAAGACTTCACAACTTTGTTTTGTTAAGAAAACGTAAGTTGATATGAGCACAGAAATCTAGTCATGTATCTAAACTTCTGTCATTATCTTACAATATGATAGTATAAAAAGGTGAGTTTTAAGCACCAAAATTATGTTTTTATTACTATTATATTTATATCATATTATCAATATATAAAATTATAATATTATAACACAATATTACATATAATATAAATTATTGTAAATTTATAATTATGTTTATAATTATATTTCAACTGTTCTAATAACATGCTTTTTCTAAAGAAAATTCTTTCCTTAAACAGATGGAATTAACAAATTCCATTGTGCATTGTTGACTCAATCTCAATTATGAGATTCTTCAGTTACTCTGTTAGGGTATAAATACGGGCTAAGTAAGAACCAAATATGTTTCTATGTGCTGAGGACTACATGAACACCCCAGAAGTGTAAATCTCTACTAAAGTTCTGTGTATACAAGCCTACACAAGGCTAGATCTACAGGGTGATAATGAAAAACAGTTGTGTCTGTGTAAGATAAGATGTGGCTGCAAAGCTAAGTGCAAGTTCACTCCCAACCCAACAGAATCTTAGACCCTGGGAAAAGGTAAGGACAAGAGCAGGTACAATCCTGCAGAGCTTTGTAGTTTTTTTTTCCTCTTAGGAGGCTGGCCACCTGTGGGAGCTCACAACTGACTCAGTTTCCCAGTTTGAATCTGAAGTCTATTCTGAGTCAACAGAGTTCAAGCTTGCTTACTCCAGGGCTGTGAGAAAGCCCTGATTAGCCCATGGGAAGGAACATACTATTTAGCTAGATGCAGGCTGCTGATGCCAGCCAGAGGAATATTAAGATAGAAAATGAAACTGCCTGCTCCTTGACACAAGGCAGGATAGATAGTGGTTGAATGTCTGTGCTGTGCATTGTTCTACCTCTGTCCTTCAAGACTGTATATAAGCTGACTGTGAAATAAACTCCGGGCTGTCTAGCACTGACTGGCAGTCCTCTTGACTCTTTTCTGTCTTCTTCATTGTCTCTACAAATCTACATGCCTCTACTCAGCTACCCAGCTGATTGGTCGGCAGGCTCTGACAGCCACCCAGCTCCCAAATAAATACATGGAGACTTATTCTTACTTATGATTGCCTGGCCTTAGCTTGGCTTGTTCCTAGACAGCTTTTCTAACTTAAATTATCCCATTTCCCTTTAAATACATTTTTACTCTGGGCTTTTTAACTTTCTTTATTCTATGTATCTTTCTTTCCTTCTTACTCTGTGGCTGGCTATGTGGCTGGCCCCTGGTGTCTTCCTCTCCTCCTTTTCTTGTTCCTCACTCTCTTCCATAGATTTCCCCTCCTATTTATTCTCTGCTCACCAGCTCCAACTATTTCTCTCTCATGCCTTGCTGTTGGCTATTCAGCTCATTATTAGACCAATCAGGTGTTTTAGGCAGGCAAAGTAACACAGCTTTACAGAGTTAAACAAATGTAACATAAAAGAATGCAGCACACCTTTGCATCATTAAACAAATACTCTACAGCATAAATGAATGTCACACATCTTAAACTAATAATATTCCACACCAGAGCTTCATGCATTGAATTTCACAGGTGAGAAAGCACAACCAGGGCATGGGGAAGACAACAGCTGGCACAGTGGTTATTTTCCAGAGACAGTACCCCATCAGTAGACTGTGAATAAAACTCTGAGGAAGGATGAGCCTTGCTGATGCCTGAACCAAAATTCAACTCAATAGAAAAGAGACATACCAAAAACCTGTTTGACTTCCAAAGAGACACTGTACCTGCCTAAACTATACAGCTGGCAAAATGATTTTTACTAGAAGAAAAGTTTTGTGCTTTGGATTACAAAATCATGTTTTCATACCTTCTCTGCCATGTTAATAAATGATCTTGATAAACTAGAGATAATCCTTCAGTTTGTATCTCAAAATATTTATAGCTGTATTAGTTGCATATGGTTGCTATACTATACTGCCATAGGGCTTTTGGCTTAAGAGCATATCTGTGCATTTTTGTTGTGAAGTTGAGGGTCAGAAACCCACATTGGATTACCCAAACTTTTATTTTTTTATTAATTTATTTTTTTTTATTTTGCAGTACAATTCAGTTCTATATATCAGCCACGGATTCCCTTGTTCTCCCCCCTCCCACCCACCTCACCTTCCCCCCATCCCACCCCCCATTCCCACCTCCTCCAGGGCAAAGCCTCCCCTGCGGACTGAAATCAACCTGGTAGACTCAGTCCAGGCAGGTCCAGTCCCCTCCTCCCAGGCCGAGCCAAGCGACCCTGAATAAGCCCCAGGTTTCAAACAGCCAACTCATGCAATGAGCACAGGACCCGGTGCCACTGCCTAGATGCCTCCCAAACAGATCAAGCCAATCAACTGTCTCACCCATTCAGAGGGCCTGATCCAGTTGGGGACCCCTCAGCCATTGGTTCATAGTTCATGTGTTTCCATTCGTTTGGCTATTTGTCCCTGTGCTTTATCCAACCTTGGTCTCAACAATTCTTGCTCATATAAACCCTCTTCTTTCTCGCTAACTGGACTCCCAGAGCTCCACCCAGGGCCTAGTCATGGATCTCTGCATCCAGATCCCTCAGTCGTTGGATGGGGTTTCTAGCACGACAATTAGGGTGTTTGGCCATCCCATCACCAGGGTGTGTGGCCATCCCATCACCAGAGTAGGTCAGTTCGGGCTGTCTCTCGACCATTGCCAGCAGTCTGTTGTGGGGGTATCTTTGTGGATTTCTGTGGGCCTCTCTAGCACTTTGCTTCTTCCTATTCTCATGTGGTCTTCATTTATCATGGTCTCCTATTCCTTGTTCTCCCTCTCTGTTGTTGATCCAGCTGGGATCTCCCACGCCCCCAAGCTCTCTTTCCCTCGACCCTTGCCCTTCATTACCCCCACTCATGTCCAGGCTGTTCATGTAGATCTCTTCCATTTCTCCATCATTGGGCGATCCCTGTATCTTTCTTGGGGTCCTGTTTTCCAGGTAGCATCCCTGGTGATGTGAGTAGCAGTCCAGTCATCCTTGTTCCACATCTAGTATCCTCCTATGAGTGAGTACATACCGTTTACCCAAACTTTTATTAAGATATTGTCAGGCTATACGCCATTTAGCAGTTCCTTGTGTTTTCCAGCTTAGGAAGGCCCCTGAATCTCTTGGCTTGGTCCTCTCTGGCATCTTTACAGCCAGCAGCACACCACTACCAAGTTTTTCTGCCTCTGGTTTGCTGTTTCTATAACTCCTCCTGCTCATAAAGACATGGTGATTATACTGCAAACTTTGGAGTGAGCACTGACAGGCTCTCCACCTCACCATCCTCAATCACAGCTGCAAAATTCAATTGGAAGCATAAACTATAGAAAGAGGGTCAGGAAACAACTTATATCTAAATACCATGAAGATACTTATTTTTTAATATGAGGACAGTGTAAGACTCAGTGTTACTATGAAGGAAGATTTAAATGTAAAAAGACACTGAAAATTGAAGTTTTGAAACTAATTTTTATAATTATATTTTGGTAAAAATGATATTTTTAATTGAACACGTCTATTTATTTCATTATATGATTGTTCTCTAGCCCAAATTGACTCTAAACTCATAGATCTTCCTGCCTCAACTTCCTAAATATTGAAATTATAAGCATTATTCTTCCATGACTCTGACTGAACCTTTATTTTAATCATTCATTTTAAGTTCATGATACAAAACAGAAGTGATGTGTTTTATGAACAAAATAACTACCAAATCAAAAATTTAAAAATTACAAACCTCATCATATTCTCTGTGTAGCCAAAGCAACGTGTCATTGCTGGTGGGCACCGTGTCCACCTTACTCTTTGCCCAATCATCACAAAAGTTTCAATTAAAAAATCTAAACTTTGTTCGCATATTCATATCAAACAGAGCTTGAGAATATTTGCCAGTGGCATCTTGCTCATAGACTTAAATTCCACTATGTGCCACTCTGCTGAAGTGAATCCTAGAACCCTACAGAGCTTCAATTTCATGAACTGTAATTACACACCTTAATATAGACAAACAAATTGAGAGAATTTATTTGTGTTCTTGGGAAAGAAAAGAAGTACATGAACCTTTTATGCAGGTTTCCAAAGATGCCCCATTTGCACGCTGTGTTGACCGTCACATAAAGTTATATGCTCACTGCATTGGAAGAGTTCCATGGCCCAGTAGTTGCTGGATTTTTGAGATCCATTTCTTCCATCCAAAACCTTTGAGCAGTTCTACATCAAAGAAGAGAGTTATAATTAAACATTTCTAGAGCATCATTACCCAGACATGTACAAATAAATATCCCAGGGTCAATGAGGGGAAGAAAACCTGTTACAGATTCAGAAGCACAAAGTCACATGTAATTTCACATTCTGAATGTTTTCCAATGGCTAATTCTTTGGTACTAATCAGAGCAATTACTGAGCAAAGTAAACAGCTGCCCTCCTACTTCAGTTTGGAAGCCAAGGAGTTTCTGACACACCAATAAAACATTTACAAAGACGTTGAAATCATTTAATTATCAAGGGATATTTCCAAAAAAATACATTTAGTCATTAATAAGATTTTGCTGTTATCTATTTATGCCCAGAAAATATGTTCTCTATTAAAAGGAATTTCCAGAGAAGAAAGGATAAAAATTTTGCCAACAACTACATTCTCTACCCAAAACTCAGTTTCTCTGAAAATTCTCAGAAAAAAATGAAAATCTATTTTTTCCTATGTGCACAATTCATCCTAAAATCCCCAGTTCTTGGCTTCTCATTAGTTTTTGAAATTGTGGTTTTCCTTCAAGTCTAGTGGTATTTTCATTCAAATAAAGAAAATTAAAGCACATATAAAAATTAGCTAACAAGAGAAGTGAAAGTAAAAGCATCAAGAAAACAAGAAATATCACAGAAATCACATAAAATGAAAGCATATATGGGATTTTTACACAGCCATAGAAACACAAATAGGGTAAACATCATTTCTAAAGACTGAAGCTAATTGACTTGGATTTGAGTTGGTATAGGAAGAGAGTGCTGCATAAATAAAAGGAAGTTGAATATGAACATATGCCCTCCAGATGCTTGTTAGAGTCATGTCCCTGGTCCCTAAGAGAACACGTTTAGAAGAGATAAGCTCTCACAATGGTCTTGTTTTAGTCAGGGGTGGGGGCAGTGGTGGTGGTGGCATGTATGTTGCACTAGGAAATGAAAAATTTAAAAAATGAACTCTAGGAGTGGATTGATTGGTAAAGGACCATGTCACACAAGCTCTTGACCTGAGTTTGTCCCTCCAGGACTCACAGAGTAGGTAAAAAGAACCGAAGAACTGACACCTACAAATTGTCTTTGATATCCACATTTATGCTGTGGTATGTGCCCACCTGCCAATACGCACACATACACACACATACACACACACACACACACACACACACACACACACACACACACACACACACACTCTAAACAAAGGTAAATAATTTTTTTAAAGAAGTTAACTATTTTAAATAATTTCAGAGCACACAGGTGTCGTATGACAATGTTCCTGGCTAGATGTAAGCAAACATCTACTTACCCGAGATAAGGAAATGGTGATAGACAAAAGTAAGGAAACCCTCCAAGTCTGACTTGATGAACCAACGAGTTTACTAAGTTTACTTGCAGGAATATGGGTAAAGAGTTCCTTATAGGGTCAGAAATGACTTACAGACATCTGCTTCCCTAAAATCTCACCCAACATAGTAACAGCTCAAGAAATCCGGAAACTTGGAACACACCACACAATATTTAAGTAGTCCAATAGTTAGTCTCTTCCAGGCAGATCATCTGATGTGGTAGTTTGAATGTGATTAGCCCTCATAATCTCATAGGGAATGGAATATTAGGAGGTGTGGCTTTGTTGAAGTAGGTATGGCCTTGTTGGAGGTAGTGTGTCACTGTGGGGATGGGCTTTGAGGTTTCCTATGTTCAGGATACTGCCCAGTGTCTCAGTCAACTTCCTGTTGCCTGCAAGATGTAGGACTCTCAGTTACTCCTCCAGCACATCTGCCTGCATGCTCCCCATCATGGTGATAGTGGACTGAACCTCTGAAACTATAAGCAAGCCCCCTCAATTAAATGTTTTCCTTATAAGAGTTGCCATAGTCATGATGTCTCTTCATAGCAATAGAAACCCAAACTAAGACATCTGGTTTGAACCTATCCCAACTTTCTAGTCAGTTTCAGGAGCTTCCTGAAGCCTTTGAGTCATTTTCTGATCTTAATGAGATTTCCTGTAGGATGTTATGTGTGAAACATAACATCCTACAGGAACATCCAGTGTTTTAAGGAACTTCCCTCAAAACATGGATGGATTTATCTCAAGAAATTGTTAGATAACATGAGGCTCTCAGATAAATTATTTTGAGAGAGAAGACTGCAGAGCTGTACACAGTATAGAACTAAGAGGAAAGATATTAAAGACTTAAAGATCAATTATTTGATTGAGAGGCTTCTTCCTTTTTCTTCTTTTGTCCATCCTGTCCCCTCTGTTCCCTTCCTTCCCATTCTATGTCCTTCCTTCCACTACCCCTTTTCCCATCCTTTTTAAACTAAGGTTTAAATGACTTATGTATTTTGGTTTTACGTGAATGTTTGTCTGCATGTAGTTATATGTACCACATGTGTATGCAAGTCTGGTACCTATACAAGTCAGAAGTGGACATCACTTCCTCTGGAACTAGAGTTACAGATAGTTTGAAGCCACCACATAGGTTCTGGGAATCGAAACAAAGTTCTCTGCAAGAGCAGCAAATGTTCTTAAGTCATGAACCATCTCTCCAGCCTTCTCATCCTCTTTTTCTCTTCTTCCTTGGTATTTTCTTTCCTTCTTTAAGTTTCTATATGCCAAAGAAATGAAAGAAATACAAGGAATACATACAAAACAACTAGTTACTCTTCCTTTTTATTGAAAGGAATGTTCTTGAAGTGAATGGATTTAATCTGCTCTTGAAACTGGCTTTTTTTTAAAGAATTTTACCATTTCATTTGATTTTAATGGTTATTCATATATTTGTAGCCTCAACTTCCAAGTGACTTGCAAAATAAATATTTCTTCTGCTAACTACCATTTAGTACATAGTACCAAAGTTTAAGAATGCTTAAACTATGTTATATGCAAACAATTAAACTTGCCTCAACATATTTCTGGGCATAGAAAAGAGGGAGCTCTGCTCTTCCCAGGTAACATCAAACAGCTTAAATTTTTTCTCTTGTGTATAGGGCTTCCATGTGAGATTGTTATATGATAAAATGACCTCTAACCAAAGGAACTTCAAAGGACACAACGCAAACCTATTATTATGCAAAAGAAATAATGTTTTGTTTTGTTTTGTTTTGTTTTGTTTCGAGACAGGGTCAAAAGAAAATTTTTAAAGCCAAAAGAAATACCACACCAAGAATATAAGATTTCCTAGTTAAGGAAAAATATACTTGGAGAAAATTTGTAAAAATCTTCAATAAAAATTTTGTTATACCTCTAGAGCTATTAACCACAGGCTTAAGGAATCAAAAATCACAAGTGTTGCCACTTCTAACAACCATTGTCTAATCACTTTACAAATGATTGCCATATAAGGTAACCCATGCTGATGAAATGCCTTTAAAGACCAAACTCAGGGTTTTGAAAATAAACTCAACCTGTAGTCTCTACCACTACATTTAATTGTTGAGGACAATTAAATGGGACACATTGCCTTAGCTAATTTTATATATATAATTGGTTCAAGTCTTAAAATGTATGGATTTGGAGAAGGCAACCTATAATATAAAGTCAGTAGGTTGTCTCTTTGTGAATGGGCTTGGAATCTAGACAGCACTAATGGAAGGATGCCCATAGGCTGGCAACTTCATTTAATAAGGGTGTTCATGTCACAATGTGCAGTTTCCCTGACAGTGGGCAGTGAAAACCACAGCTATGCATACACCAAAATTGATTCAGGTGGTACATGTGCAATGGAAATTAAAAAAAAAATGCTATAGGTCATGCAAGTATCTTTTGTTTGGAAATTTTTGTATTGCTACTGTAAACTTTTATTCTGGGCGAAATATATATGAAATAAGTACCCTTATTAAATGAAGTAGCCAGGCTACAAGCATCCTTCAGTTAGTACTATCTAGACTCCAAACCCTCCTACAAGTAGACTCTCTTTTCCGAGACAACAGATTAGCTTATACTGAAGTTTCCCTTTCTCAGTTCAACAGGCCTTGCACCTCACTCTGTAACAGCAAGCATATGAGTCTCCAGGGAGCCTCTACTGCACTCACCCTCAGGTGAAAATCCTGCAGTTTCAGGCAAAGTGTCTGCTCTCCAGAAACTGGCATTGATTTGCCAATCTTGATGTACTTTTCGCTGCATTTGGTTGGTTGGTTTATTTTATTTTTGGTGTTGTTGTTGCTGGTGGTGGTGGTGTTGCTGCTGCTGGTGCTGGTGCTAGTGGTGCTGGTGCTGGTGGTTTTTGCTAAGTTCTTGTAGATATTCCTTCTAAGATCCTTCTCTTCTTCTTTGCCTGTGATGATAAAACAACAGAAAGATGTTTGCAGATTTTCACTGGGTATTTTTCTCTATTTTGTCTTTTTATACCTCAAACAAACAAACGAACAAAAAGGCTTTGTTATTTCATGAACTTCCATTTCCAAAGATCTGGTCTAGTAGTCCAAACTCTCTCACAAGCTTTACTATTTTCTTTTTGCTGTTGATTGCATCTGCAATGTGTAATATACAACACAGTAAAATGTCCTTCCTAATTTATCTACTAAGCATGAGTGAACACAAGCAATACAACTACAACCAACAACATTACATGAACACAGTTATCTTCACTTTCATTCTCGACTTTTATACAAACTTCCCATCTGCACACTTAATGCCTACCATGGAAAGGGTACAACATTGTGCTTTGCCTCTTGTTTTTATCATGTGGTCCTCCCATTTCCCCTGTCTAATTATCTTACAGCCTACATTTGACTTGATGAATGAACATACTGTAATTTTATCAACAATTTCCTTATTATCAGACATTCAGATGGACAGCAAAAGATTATCCCTTCCTTTATTTGAATGTTAATTTAATGTAAATTCTGAAATGTAGATTTTATGGAGACAAATGGCAAAAACATTTTGTTCTTAATAGAATCTAATTAAAATACAAAATGATGGCTGCAAATTCAACTGACACTAAGAACTTGAGGGTTCTTAGTTCCACTAAAAACTAATTTTACCATAATGTAGAAAATATGCATTGCAATTTGATTATATTTGCATAAACAGACTGTTTCATGGGTATATGTTATTATATTCACTAACATTTTCAAAGCATGATGCCTTTTTATTAATAGCTATTTAGTCAAACCTCCATAAAAGTATATGATATATTTTTTACCATATTCTTCTTCTTATGCTTCTCCATCCTCCCTTTTCCAGAACCTACTTTCTTGTTGTTGCCCTTTGTCTCTCAAGACTGTCTTACTTCCACATTTATGTCATATACATATGATTGCATTTTTGTATCTGTGTGAGAGAAAACAGCTATTTGTCATTCTGCAATTTGATTCATATGATTACCTACAGTTGCATACATTTTCTGCAAAAAACATAAAAGGCAGAATGAAAATGTTCCACTGTGTATGTACACATAATTTGTTTCTCCATTCCTGTGTTGGATACCTACATCTATTCTATCATTTAGCTACTCTTTGTAGTGCTGTGATCAATATTCATCCCATGATATGTTGACTTGGAGTCCTTTGGGGCAACGCCCAGGAGTAGTATATTTGAGACATTCAGAATATCTATTGTTAGTATTTTAAAAAGAAGACTAACTCATTTTCATAGTGACTAGACTAGCTTACATTTTCACAAGCAATGTGTAAGGGTTCTCTTTTGTCCACATCCTTGATAACATCTCTTTCAGTAGAATATTATAAGGTGTGTTACTTTTGTTTATGTTGCATTTGTTTAACTCTGTGAAGCTGTGTTATTGTGCCTGTGTAAAACACCTGATGGTTTAATAAAGAACTAGCCTATAGCAAGGCAAGAGAAAGG
This sequence comes from Peromyscus eremicus, assembly GCF_949786415.1. Classification (NCBI taxonomy): domain Eukaryota; kingdom Metazoa; phylum Chordata; class Mammalia; order Rodentia; family Cricetidae; genus Peromyscus; species Peromyscus eremicus. Next base: position 87,414,723 of record NC_081417.1, on the reverse strand, counting down.
ATAGGCAGGGCTGGCAGATAGTATATATAGAAGGAGAAAACTGGGAGGAGGGATCTAAGATCTAGTAGCCAGAGAAGGAAGAGGACTCTAGGATCTAGCCACCCAGCTACACAGCAAGATACAGTGTAAGATTAAGATTTATAGAAGTTAGACATGGAGATTAAGGTAAAATGTAGATGGGATTAAGTAAAGCTGGCATTGATAATTAAGAATAAGCCTCCCTGTGTGATTTATTTGGTAGCTGAGCAGTGGGCCCCCCAAGAAAAGAGTAAAAACAAACAATAACATTTTGTTATTATTTATTTTCTTGATGAGTATCATTCTGACTGACCTAAGATGGAATCTCAAAGTAGTTTTGATTTCACTGGTGTCTACTGACATTGTTGCATTTATTTATTTGTTTATTTTATTTATTTTTATTTATTTTTTGTGCGGTCACATAGAGGCTACGGTACACATAAAGAGTTCATAGGAAATTTTTATGGAAGTCAGTTCTGTTCTGTTCTTCTACCATGTGGATCCTGAGGATTGAACTTAGTTTAATCCATTAGCCTTGGCAGCAACTGTTTTGACTAACTAAATCCTTTTTATCAGTGCATTTTTCCTTTTTTTTTAAAGAACATTTATTATGTATCTAATTAGTGCATTTGTTGATTTTTTTTTACTACTTGTTTAGTTTTTAGAGTTCTTTATATATTCTAGATACTGATCTTCTACCAGCTATATAGCTAACAATGATCTCCTCCCATTTGGTAAGTTGTCTCTTCACCCAACTGTTTCCTTTGCAGTACAGAAGCATTTTAATTATGAGTTCCCATTCATCAATTGGTGACATCTTTACCTGAGCAACTAAAATCCCACTGAGAAAGTCATTGCTTATGCTACCATCTAGAATATTTCCCCCAGCTAGTAATTAAATTTCCTCTAATAATTCAAGAGTTTTGGGTCTTGAGGTCTTTAAGGACTTTGATACATTTGTGATTGGTTATTGTGTAGGCTGAGATACGGGGATCAATTTTCATTCTAGATACTCATTTTTCTCACACCATCTGTTGAAGGAGCCATCTTTCTGTCATTGTATATTATAGCTAGCATCTTTGTAAGAAAATAAGTAAATAAATCTGGGGACTGCAATCATATGAGTTCATATCTGAGTTTTGTATTCCATTCATATGAATGCATCTACATATCTATTTTTGTTATTATGATTTTGCAGTATACTTTGTAATCAGGTATGATAATAGCTCTAGTGTAGTCTACAAAGGGGCTTGGACTGGCCAGTAATCAGGGTCTTCCTTCTGTTTCATCAGAAATTCAGTGGCAAATGATGAAGACAGGGTGTTGTTTTTTCTGGTGTCTCCTTTTGTGAATGTCACTGTTCCACTGGGTATGGCCTTTTTCCAACTCTTCTGAAGTTCATGAATTCCATCTCTATAATGGGAAATCAACATCCATCTCAAAATAATTCATTAATTGATTTGAGCAATACTCTCTTCAACCTAAACATCTCCCCTTTTGAACTATGACTACATATCAGACCTCCAGGTCACAGGTCAGCTCTAGTTAGCTTGTTCTTTAGTCCTAACTAGTGTTCTTGCCCTGCATATCTAAAACTGAATGATCTTGCCTTGTTTTTATCACACCTTTTAGGCTTTTAGTGGACAAAGAATGATTACCACTCCAATGAAACTCTGACATCTTTCATCCTTAACCCCAATGTAGTAACATTATAAAATACCCAATTTCACTAAGAAACTATGTATTTATATCTTTTCAACATAAAATTTCTGATGCAAAAGCAATTAAGCTACTAATTCCCTTACTGATTTATTTAGTTATTTAAGTAGTATGGATTATCCAATATTGAAAAAGCATAGGGAAAAAAGAGAAAATATATGATTTCTGTTCTAGCAATCAGCTCATTTGAAATATAAATTATACATAAAATTTGAAAAGTTGGTATAATAATTCCTAAATAGTTAGAAGCCCTCAACTAACAATTCAGGATCTTCCAGACTTCGTTTGGTTTTTTTGTTTGTTTGTTTTTATTTTTTGTTGTTGTTTTATGGGGGGGTCTTTTTTTTTTCCTAGAAGGCATCCTAAAACTGTGTGTTAGCAAAGGAAGGCATGGTGGTAAGCCCATGACTTGGATCTTGTTGAAGATTTTTGTCAGCCAAGAAGCAGGAATTCCAGCACAGCTAGCATTTACTGTGAAAGGTTCCAGCATGGAGGAAATGTGACTTTTATATAAGAATATTTTCAAGTGAAAAAATGTTAAAGTTAAAAGTAAACAAGAGAGGCTAAATAGACTGCACAGTGGTTAAGAGCACTGGCTTCCCTTCCAGAGGATCTGGGTTCAATTCCCTGTACCCATATGGCAGTTCACAACTGACTGTAACTCCAGTTCCTAGGGATCTGACATACCCTTCTATCTTCTGCCAGCACCAGGCAGGCATGTGGTACACAGACATGCATGTAAGCAAAACATCCATAAATGTAAAATAAATTTTAAAAACTTTAAAAATGAACAAGGCTTAAGATCTGAATGTGTCTGAATAGTTCTTGAAATATCATAAGACTATTAACTTTGTTTACAGTGAAGATACCCCAACTTGCTGTGTCCCTCCCTGTGTTCTAGAGTCTTACCTTATCAATTGTGATCCTCTTGGGTATATTCAAGAATCACTCTGTGATCTCACTTAGGTTCCTTAGCAATCCTTTTAGGATAATCTCTTCCAAGCTTATGCTCCCATGTGTGTCCTGGTTTCTTTCTAAGTACCTCTTCCTCTTAACCTTCTTGCTGAAAACCTGTGTTAAAAATGGAAACGTGGTGGGATAGGGGAGGGATTGGAAGGGAGGATATGGGGATGGAGTTGATCAAAACACATCGAGCATGTCTATGGAATTCTTAAACAATCAAATAGATTATTAAATAATTATAAATCATCTAAATATCTTTTAATAAACTCTAACTCTATTTCCTCCTGGCTCTCCTGAAATCTTTTTCTGAGGCAAATACAAAGTTCCAATTTTACCTGAGTTGTCATCCCTAAAAGATTCATGGAACTCAGGCTGCTGCAGGTGACGGTGAAGAAGAGCTGGTGCCTTACTCACTACCACAGCTAATAATTTTAGGAAGAGTGTTGATTATTCTTTCTCTGTTTTACTTTGGGGGTATACCCAACTATTCCCTTTTATTACCAGTTTCTATTGGGGTTATTGTAGACCATGCCATTTTGAACATTTGAGGATAAACTTTCTGGTGAGCAAGTGTTCTGCATTCCTGTTGGACAGTAGCATGTGCAGTCAAGTATGAGTGTCTCAGCTTTCAAGACACTGCCAAATCACATTCCAGGGCCAGGAAATTAACCAAGATCTGTGACAGTTCTATTATTTCCTATAGTTTTGTGAACATTTTCTATTATTCATCTTCTTTTCTATTTGTCTATCTAATTAACATGTACTGTTATTATACTGTGGCTCACATATAGTATATATATATATATATATATATATACTAATACATATTAGTATATATATATTAGTATATATATATATATTAGTATAGTATATGTTCCAATCAATAAACCAATATTAAGAAATTATGGTTTACTAATGTCTATATTTGTTCTGATTTTCTTGAGTTTTATCCCTTTTAAATTGAAGTTTCAATACCCTATACAAGATACCAAACTATAATTAGTTTTAATATCTCCTTAGGTTACATTTTTGTTTACATAAAACTCTGTAAGTACCCAAGGATGATCTTGAGCTGCTTCTAATCTCTGTGTTTCCACCTTCCACTCCCAAGTGCTAGAATTACAGGCATGTGCCACCATATCTATTTTTAAGCACTACTGGGGTTAAATCCAAGCTTCATGTCTGCTAAGTTAACTCTCTGACAACTGAGTTACACCCAAACTGGCCTTAGGTTACTCATGGCAGTCCTATCTCTCAGATTTTGTTTGATTTGAAGACTTTTACGGTTACAAATAGTATTAATAAGATGTTTTGTAGAATGCCCCTGGATCCCTTGATTGGTGTTTTGTTTTTGTTTTAATGTTTTTCTCAAAATTAAAGTAGGTCTATCTTTTTAAGAAATTGTACAACAAATGATTTACAGATTCAATACAATCTCTTTCAAAATCCTAAAGCTTACTTTCACAGTAGAAAAAAATCTACTCAGAAAGTCATGTAGAATTCCAAGAGACCCACAGATAACAGCAACAGCAAAGAAGAATCTTGGAAAAGAACAGTTCAAAACTTATTATAAAGCTACAATGATCAGTTTATGCTAATGGTCCATGCCTATAATCCCAGCTCTTTGAGTTTGCTCCTCTTTTACATGATGAAATATTCTGACCAAAAGCAACTTAGGTTTATTTGATTTACATGTCAATATCATGTACATCATTGAGGGAAGTCCGAGTGGGAACTCAAACAAGAACCTGGAGGCAGAAACAGAAGCAGAAACCACTAAGGGCTGCTGCCTCCTGGTAGACGGGTAATATATCCGTTGTTCAAGTAGTCTTAACAATGGCTTCCCTGCACTGGAGAATGTGTTCAGTTCATTAGGCTGTGTGTCTCAGCAATCCCATACTGGTGCTGAAGGGCTAGAGGATTCTTGAGGAACTACTGGATGTCAGTCTACATTGGAAAATTGAAGAAGTTAGTTCTAATATTCATGAAGGAATATCATAGCAAGAGGAGAGATGGCCTTGCCAGCAAGAGTGGGGACAAGCAGGCAAAAGGCAGTTTCTTCCTTTCTTGTCCTTTTATATGTGCTGCCACCAGAAGGTACCAATCACATCTCAGGTAGGTTTTCCTGCTTCAAATAATATAATCAAGAATATAATTTACAGAAGTGCCCAGCATCTTGTGTTTTAGTTTGATTCCAGACACAGTCCAATTGATAGCCAATTGTATCATGAGGTTCAAGGCTACATAGGACTCCACCTCAAAAAATAAAAACAGAACTAAAGCTAAGAGATATTGTCAATTGATAGCGACTGGGGGAATGACAGTCAATTTTCTTTCAGAGTGTTGACACTGATAAGGTGACCAAGTTGCAATGGAAGGCCACATATTCATAAATATATGGACAGCACTAATTAGACTTGATGAGATAAAACAAAAGACAAAATGTTAGGTGGATAGGCAAGGGGGAGTAGACTGGAAGAAGTTGTGGATGGGATGAATATGCTTAAAAATTATTGTACAAAATTCTCAAAGAACTAATAAAAAGTAAAAATTAGAAAAATAAAGCTACAGTAGCCAAGACAGTTTGGTAATAGAAAAAAAAGACATACAAATCAATGAAACAACATAGAGACAGTCAAGAAAGAAACCATCACATATATGGTCACATAATGCCCAATTGTCTATCCCATGACCAGCCTCTTCTAAAACACAATCCTATTTCAGCAAAAGTATAGTAATTTTCTCATATCATTTTATTTCTACCTCTGATCATTCACAGAGACCACTGAACCCATGCACAAAAGTCATTAATCCTGAGCTCATAGATGGGCACATATTTTGCTTATTTATTTATATATACAAATATTCATATAGTGAATATTTTCAGTTGTAGTGAGAACTGGTATTTTTCAAAAGTACTCAGTTCTTCTCATGTAGCAGATGCAAAACTACATGTATATCTATGTGTCAATAAAAGTTCATTGCCAAAGCAGGTTTCTGGCCATTTTAGCCCCTCTGATCTAGTTTGATTCACTATCAGTTTGTCTCAAAGATAAAATACTAGTTCTTTAATTTGGAAAAGATTATGCATGGTCTATTTCTGTTAGTATCACAAAACTCCTTCCTTACCACTGAGTCTCTCTTCATATTTTGGTCATAGATTTCTCTTTTTCTTCCTGATTGTTTCAACAGAAGTTTATTATTAATATGATATGTTCCCATCAAATGAGTGAGTTAGTCTTCTAGATTCTTTCCAATCTTTCTTTCCGTAATAGTCACTTTTCAGATATTCTAAAAAGAAATAGCCCTTCTAAGACAACCAATCTCATTGTTCTTCACCTTCATCATTCACTATCTGAATTTCTCTGCTTTAATTTTTTATAACATTTGCATAGAAATAAAATGAGCCTTTGCTTATTCTTCAGAGCATATTTTTGCTCCTACTCACCTCTCAGTTAGGTTTCAAGCCTTGAGAATTTAAAGCCTCTATTTTTTCTATGTTCAGCGTATACTCTATACTTTACAAATACCATGTATACTTTAATTGCTTGTTAAATTGTTAACAGAAAAAAAGGAAAGCTGCACTTAATGAGAGATGTCCATTTACTTCTACTATACCCTCAACATAGAATAATTCATTAACATCGTAATTTAATATGCCCCACAGCTAAGTCCAAAAGATCATATCCATTGTCAATTTAATCACAACAAACATTGCATTTCAGGCTTAATGATAAACAAATGCATGTTTGCTTCATGTATCATACATTGACAGTGTAATACAAAGCTAAATGTTAGTGCTGTCATCATTTATCATAAAATCTTTTGATGGTTTCTTAATAGTTCAGCACAAAGATTTGTGTGCTCATGATAGAGAAGCAAATAATAAATATTCTCATAAAGCACACAATGCTACATAACCATGAATCCTGTTCTAGTAACATCTGTTTTTTATTGCAGCTGATCATGTACAATGCTTTTAAGTATCACATAGTTGTCCTTTCATGAAATTTACATTTGGTAGGGATGTTTCTACAAATATTCTATTTGAGGGATATTAATGCAACTCCTACCCATATGTTTTAAATTGTAGTTATTAAAATAAGTACTCAAATTATCTATTTGCTCATAGATTTTTTACTTCTGAATAAACAAATGATCTTCAATTCATTTTACTTCTCTTTGCATAGCAACTAACAGATAAAAGTATCTTAGTCTTGCAAATGATTACCCAGAAACACCACATGTCTGCTAGCATAGACAATTTTTATCTAAAACTACAGAGGAAGAACTAAAGACAGATAATTATCCATTGTCTGGGTCCATGACCCCATAGCAGTCAGGGACTTTATTGATGTCAGAGGCTCCTGTTGCCATCAATGGCCATGTGAATGCCTTGGGTTTGAACTGCCACCATGGGCCTGGTGGGTGTTCAAGGGTCATCCTGGTGCTGGGTGCATGATGGTCTGAGTGACCTGCATTGCCAACCCTAGCCATGGTGGCATCTGGGCCATGGCTGCTGCCAAGGCCATGTCTGCATCCATAGTCCAACTGCAGCTGGGGTCCATATGGACATTCATGGCCCGTATTGCCACCAAGCACCACTCAGACATCAGGGATTTGGCCTGACAACTAGAGCCATCCTAGTGTCCAATGGCTGAGTCTCTGCTAGGCCATACAGATCTGAGTGGCCTGTGCTGCCACCTAGGTCCTTGGTGTTGCCTGGGCCTGGGCTGCTGCAGGGGGCTATGTCTGGGTCCATAGCCCTGCTGTGGCTACAGTCTGTGGTGAGGTCCATGGCTCCTGTTGCCACCTAAGGCAGTGAGGATAAGGCTGCACAGAGCTGGCCCCACTCATCACTGGCTGCAGCACTAGGGAGAACTGGCTTTGCCCTCACCTACTACAGCACTCAGGAGAACAGGCCCTGTGCCTCACCAGGGCAGCACAGTAGAGTTGTCCCTCTTGGAATGGATCCAGGTGAGCTGGCCCTGAAGGTGTGAGAGTAGGAGAGCTAGCCCTGCTGTTTGTCATGCAGTGGTATGGGCAAGAAAGAGATATACCTCTCACCCCTTACTCCTCTCCCCTCACTACCTACAGCAGGTGGTGAAAGCTTGCCCCAAGGTCACAAGAGTAGGAGAGCTAACCCTGCCCTTCTTTGGCTACACTACTTGGATGGGTGATTCAGTTCCTCCACCTCCCTTGGGCAACACAATAGAGATGACTCTGTTGACAGAAGTGCGGGTGATCTGCCCCCAAGAAGTATGTGGGAGATCTGGCCCCACCCCTCATCTACCATATGGGGGAGTGGGCAAAGGAGTAAAGGCCTCCCCCTTTCCTACTCCTCCCTGCCTGTGGTGATCGGACTAAGGGCATAGGCTACCACCCGCCGGACTTCTGCTTAATGGCTTGCTTTTACCTCTGATCTCCAGGCAAATTTATTTATTAACATACAAGTAAATTCACATTTCAGCACAAATAAAATATCACCATATTTCCCCTTTCTATTCTAATAAAAAGAAAAAAGGAAAAAAGTTATAAACTAATATAAGAAAAAATATATACAATAAGTACAATAGCTACATACAATATATACAAGCAATAAATACATTGACAATGTCTAGTCCATTTGCATTTGACAAATTCAGAGAAAATATTCCATTATCTATCCTATAACTCTAATTCTTGCTTGATAATTGTTTTGTCATATGTAATTTTACTATGTTAAATTTAAAACCTTCCTCTTTGAAAAAAAAAGAAAAGGGGAAGTGCTGTGGATATCTGTGTGCTGTGAATGTGTTGCTCTGATTGGTTAATAAATAAAGTGCTGATTGGCCAGTAGCCAGGCAGGATGTATAGGTGGGACAAAGAGAGAGGAGAAATAAGGGAACGGGAAGGCTGATTCAGGAGATGCTGCCAGATACTGCCATCATGAGAAGTAAGATGTAAAGTACCAGTAAGCCACATGCCACGTGGCAACTTATAGATTGATAGAAATGGGTTAATTTAAGATATAAGAACTAGATAGCAAAAAGCCTGCCATGGCCATACAGTTTATAAGTAACATAAGTCTCTATGTGTTTACTTGGGTCTGAGTGGCTGTGGGCCCTGGCAGGACTGGAGAAATCTCCAGCTACACTGTGTAGGTAGGGTAGCAGAAGCCAGAGGCCTCAAGCCAGACCAATGACCCATTGCAAAGAACACTTACAAGTAAAGATATATGGACTAAGTGACTCACTGGTCCACACTACAGCTTCCATGCTGAGATTTTTTGTTTTGTTTTGGGCTATACTTTTAAATTTTGTTTTGTTTTGAAGGGGAGGTCACAAGAGCAGAGGGCAGAGGTGAAGGGGTGGGGAGATGAGTGGGATAAGGATGCATGATGTTAAATCCACAAAGAATCTATAAAAAGCTTTAAAAAAAGAAGAAAGAAAGAAAAAGAAAGCTACTCACTGAATCCCCACCCTAATATGCCCTTCCCTCCTTCCAGCCTCTGATATTACAGCACGCTGTCTCTTCTTCCTCAGAGAGACTGAGGCCTCTTGCTTATTCTGATTAAAAAAACAATACTGCTTCTGGAGATGCCTGTCTTCTCTTTTATTTCTATGTCCCCTCTATTAATCCTGATCTAATACTAACAGATGGCAATGGGTATTGTTTTGTAGATTTGATTTATCATATTTAAAGACTACCATAATACATGAGCAATTGTGCTGTAGCATTCCAGGCTTTCATAATGAGTAGTTTCAGATGATGAATACAATCTCAAAGACATTGCTTCTGACTGTCTAACAACTCTAATTTTTCAAGCTTTTCTACATATATTAAGATAAAATCATCACAAGGCATTTCTGCTTCAATGCTAGTTTCACGTTTGTGGCCATGAAGCACATTCTCCACTACTCCAGGTTGGAGTTCTAAAGATATTAGAGAAGCTCTCTTCTCACACAGTATACCTCAAATGCTGTCACTAACTGTCCAGAAGTCACAGCTTCTAATGTACCATTGATCTTGACTTTCTCTAATATATTCTAGCTTATTATCTGATATATTCTCTCCTTATTAAAGCATGACACCAAACTAAATTGCAGGTTAGAATCTGGTAGCAAAAAATTTAGTGCAGCTGTTTCCTAATTTGTCCTGTATACTGTATTCCTAATTACGTACCTCAACACTTTGCAATCTTGTTCAAACATTGTGGCTTTTAAAGGGCATGCACATATTTTATTAGCATCTACCAATAATACAAAGGATGTTATGATGACATTTTCATTCATTCATACAACGTATTTGATCATATCTCATCTTTTTAAGAGATCCTAAGTTTGTTCACATCTAAAATTTTAAAACCAAGTGCAATTTTGTTCATTAACCTCACCTATATTTAAATAAGCTTTGTTGTTTTAATGCTTTATCTTGGCTTTTAATATCATTGAATATTGACTGAGGGATATCGTATATTTGATTATCTTCAAAATGTATTATAGATTTGAGTTCCTAACTGGATTAAAAGAAATCTGTAGTTCTGAAATCTCAGGTAGTCATTTTATTCCTTGCTGCCTTTGAACTAAAAGTCCTGATCTACCAGAGGACTATTGGAAGCCACTCAGAACTATTTGAATGATGTAAATCAGAGTTTTGCTAACTGGAGGTCTAAGATTTGACTGAGGCATCTCAGCCAAAAGCACACTTTAGTTCTGTTTTAGATTTTCATCATGGATTTGTAATATATGAATTCTCCATATAAAGCAAAACTATTTTTTTAAAAAAGCCAGTTTGCCAGCCAGGCAGTAGTGGTGCACGCCTTTAATCCCAGTACTCGGGAGGCAGAGCCAGGCTGATCTTTGTGAGTTCGAGGCCAGCCTGGCCTACATAACGAGATCCAGGAAAGGCACAAAGCTACATAGAGAAACCCTGTCTCGAAAATAAAAAAAAAAAAAAAAAAAAAAAGCCAGCAAGCCAGCTTGCCATTACAATCCTCAACCATAATTTGACCACATCACTTCATTAATTTGACCCATTATATGTTGATGATCTTCATTGCTTAAAAAAAGAAATCACATAACTGACATAAAACTTTGTGAATAATCTTTCAATATTACATTTACAATGCTTCATTGTCCCATGAAGGAGTAGATATTTCTTAGTTTCAGTCTTGCTATGTTAGCCACATCCCTATTGTAGTGTTCTTATTCAGAGCATAAATCATGAAGAAAATACCTTACACAGAATAAGCTCCCATCAGTTCATGTGTCTAGTGTTTGCAAAGGCATCTTGATTACACTGTGTGGGCCCACAAGCCACAGCTCAGAATGGTCCAGTATGAGGCAACACCAGAGTCTTTGATGTAGAGCCCTTAACACAGGACAATGCAAATGACTTTACTAGCAATTTCCCCCCCATTAATGAACATTACTTCAGGGAGTGTAAAGGCAAGAGGCATATAATTTCTGAACTATTTACATTGCTAATTAGATCTGTACAGGAGGTGTCTTCCTAATGCAGCCGATTACAACAGCTCCTAAGTGTTTGCCTTACAGTTGTTAATTACCGCAGAAGCCAATTAATTGCTGTTGACTTTTTGTATTCTT